>NC_047102.1:29985395-30591026 GCF_902459505.1 Geotrypetes seraphini
AAACCAGAGGATGAGCCGTGAGGGGTTTTCCGAGAATAGGCTCGTGAAACGCAGTGATGGCACTGAGGTGGACTCTGATGGAGGTGGTTTTGAGGCCAGCGTTGGACAGCGAGAGCAAATATTCCAAGACAGTTTCCACCGCCAAAGAGGTGGGTTCTTGCTGATGCCGGAGACACCACGAGGAGAATCTGGTCCACTTCTGATGGTAACATTGGAGAGTGGCCGGTTTCCTGGAGGCGTCCAAAATGAGGCGGACCGGTTGAGATAGATTCTCCGGAGAGGTCAGCCCGAGAGAAACCAAGCTGTCAGGTGGAGGGAAGACAGGTTGGGATGTAGTAGAGACTGATTCTGCTGTGTAAGTAGAGTAGGAAACACAGGAAGAGGAATGGGCTCCCTGGAGCTGAGTTGAAGCAGAAGGGAGAACCAGTGTTGACGAGGCCACCGAGGGGCGATGAGGATCATGGTGGCATTGTCCTTGCGGAGTTTGGACAAGGTCCGCAACATCAAAGGAAGTGGAGGGAAGGCATAGAGGAACCGATCCCTCCAGTTGAGCAGGAATGCATCCGGGGCCAGACGGTGAGGAGAGAAGAGTCTGGAACAGAATTGGGGCAGCTGATGGTTGTGAGGTGCTGCAAAGAGGTCCACCTGCGGAGTGCCCCATCGAGCAAAGATGGAGAGTAGAATCGGAGGGTCCAACGTCCACTCGTGAGGTTGAAGGATGCGGCTGAGATTGTCGGCCAGAGAGTTCTGTTCGCCCTGGATATAGACCGCCCTGAGAAAGAGATTGCGGTCCGTGGCCCAGGTCCAGATGCGCAGAGCCTCCAGACAAAGGGGGCGAGATCCGGTGCCGCCTTGCTTGTTTATGTAGTACATGGCGACTTGATTGTCTGTGCATAGGAGGAGGACTTGAGGACAGAGAAGATGTTGGAAAGCCTTGAGGGCGTAGAACATGGCTCTGAGTTCCAGGAAATTGATGTGATGACGACGCTCCTGTGGGGTCCAAAGTCCCTGGGTGCGTAGATCTCCCAGGTGAGCTCCCCACGCGTAGGGGGACGCATCTGTGGTGATGATCATAGAGTGGGGGGGCAGATGGAAAAGAAGACCCCTGGAAAGATTTGAGGAGTTCAACCACCATTGGAGAGATTGCTGAAGAGATGATGTCACAGAGATGGGATGAGAAAGAAGATCCGTAGTCTGTGACCACTGGTTGGCGAGCGTCCACTGAGGTGTACGAAGGTGGAGACGAGCCAGAGGAAGGACATGCACTGTCGAGGCCATGTGACCCAGGAGGACCATCATCTGTCGAGCAGGAATGGAGGGATGCATGAGTACCTGACGGCAGAGATGGAGCAGGGTCTGCTTGCGATCGGAGGGGAGAAAAGCCCTCATTAGCGTGGTGTCCAGAACTGCTCCAATGAATTGAAGTCGCTGGGTGGGAAGCAGATGCGACTTGGGGTAGTTGATCTCGAACCCCAGGAGGTGGAGGAGAGAGATGGTGTGATGAGTAGCCTGTAGCACAAGTGGAGACGTAGGTGCTTTCACCAACCAATCGTCCAAATAGGGGAACACCTGGAGGTTGTGAGACCTGAGGAAGGCCGCTACCACTATAAGGCACTTGGTGAAGACCCTGGGTGAGGAGGCGAGGCCGAACGGTAGCACCTTGTACTGATAGTGGTGGTGCAGTACCTGGAAACGCAGGTAGCGGCGAGAATGTTGATTGATGGAGATGTGAGTGTAGGCCTCTTTGAGGTCCAGGGAACATAGCCAGTCGTGTTGAGAAAGAAGAGGGTAGAGCGTGGCAAGGGAGAGCATTCTGAACTTCTCCTTGACCAGACACTTGTTGAGGTCCCTGAGATCGAGAATGGGACGGAGGTCTCCCGTCTTTTTGGGTACCAGGAAGTAGCGGGAGTAGAATCCCTGCCCCCTTTGATCTGGAGGTACTTCTTCGATGGCATTGAGAAGGAGGAGGGATTGAACCTCCCTCAGGAGGAGGGGGGTTTGAGATGAGGTTGAAGCAGACTCTACGGGAAGGTTGTCCGGAGGCAGAGTCTGGAAGTTGAGAGAGTAGCCGTGGCGGATGATGTTGAGGACCCACTGGTCCGACGTGATGACTTCCCAACGGCTTGAGAAGATGGTGAGACGACCCCCGATAGGCTGTGGAAGAGGCAGCGAGGGTGGATGACTGGCTATGCCCTGGAGAGAAGAGTCAAAAGGGCTGAGATTGTTTAGCAGGCTGAGGAGGCTTGGAGGGTTGAGTGGCCTGAGACCGAGCCTGGGCATGGTGCTGCTGTTGACGGGGTCGCCGAGATTGTTGGGGAGGCGGATTGAGTGGCCTGGCTGAGAACCTCCGCTGGTAAGATGATTGAGGCCGATAGGGTCGAGCAGGCGGGGCCTTCTTTTTCGGCTTGATCAGGGTGTCCCACCTGGTCTCATGGGCAGAGAGTTTCTGAGTGGTGGAATCCAGTGACTCTCCAAAAAGCTCATCCCCGAGACAGGGGGCGTTGGCCAGGCGGTCCTGGTGGTTGATGTCCAGGTCGGAGACTCTGAGCCAGGCCAAGCGACGCATGGCTACAGCCATGGCAGAGGCCCGAGAGGTGAGCTCGAAGGAGTCGTATATCGAGCGGACCATATACTTGCGCATTTGGAGAAGGCCAGATATGTGCTGCTGGAATAGCGGGACCTTGCGCTCAGGTAGGTACTTCTGGAGGGCAGACAGCTGTTGGACCAAGTGTTTGAGATAAAAGGAAAAATGGAAGGAATAGTTGTTTGCCCTGTTGGCAAGCATGGCATTTTGGTAAAGTCTCTTGCCAAACTTGTCCATGGTCTTACCTTCTCTGCCAGGAGGGGTAGAGGCATAGACACTGGAGCCCTGAGTCTTTTTTAAGGTGGATTCCACCAGAAGGGACTCATGGGGCAATTGAGATTTGTCGAATCCTGGAATAGGGATGACACGGTAAAGGTTGTCCAGTTTACGGGGAGCTCCCGGTACCGTGAGGGGATTTTCCAAGTTTTTGTAGAATGTCTCCCGTAAGATGTCATGTACGGGAAGCTTGAGGAACTCTTTAGGAGGTTGCTCAAAGTCTAAGGCTTCTAAAAAGGCTTGGGACTTTTTGGAGTCAGATTCAAGGGGAAGTGACAGAGCAGCAGACATTTCCCTCAGAAATTTAGAAAAAGAGGATTGCTCAGGTTTAGAGGTGGCATCAGGTGCCGATGGTTCCTCATCAGATGAGGAGGGATCCTCCTCGGTACCGAGAGGAGTCTCCTCCCATAAATCAGGATCCCTGACCTCTGGTGCGTGTCGGGACACCGGGGTGGAGGGTGCGGTGTGGCGAGTCTTGGACAAAGATTTACCAGAGCGCACCGAAACGGTACCAGGGGAGGACGATCGGCGTCGTTCTCGGTCCCGAGAAGAGTGCCGTACCGCCTGGTGCCGAGTAGGATCCACTGTGGGTTGAGAATGAACCACAGGATCATCAGGAAGTTGTTGGGCCGAAAGGATCGGCATCGAGGTGTTTACCGGTACCGAAGGAGTGGACACCGGGGGCTCGGTGCGGGGCTCGGGCCGGTCTGGTACCGGAAGGAGCGGTGCCAGGATAGAGGGTAGCAGTTGTTCAAGCTGTTTCTTCAACTGCTCCTGAAGCTGAGTTTGTAGAATGGCCGAAATACGGTCATCTAGGGGTGGCATCGGAACCGCTTTCTTTTTCTTCGGTTCCTTGGATGCCGCTCCACGCCCCGGTGATGAGGAGGCCGATGACGAGGCACTCACCGTTATCGGGGCGGAGCGTTTACGGGACCGGTGCGATGCCGGTATGGACGGTGTCGACACCGTAGCTGGAGGGCGCTCGAGGGAAGAGGAAGGCTTCTTAGCCGGCTTACCTGGCGCCAGTGGCGCCGATGCGGGATCGGTCGGTGTCGAGCTTGACGGTGCCGATTTCTGCGGTACCGCCGTTGAAGGTGATGAATCCATCGCCGACTCGGAGCCGAAGAGCAGGGTTTGCTGGATTCTTCGGTTTTTAAGAGTACGTTTTTGTAAAGTGGCACAGCGGGTGCAGGAATCTGCCCGATGCTCCGGACCCAGGCACTGCAAACACCAATTGTGTGGGTCAGAAACGGAGATCGGGCGTGCACACCGCTGGCACTTCTTAAAACCGACCTGCGGGGGCATGAAGGGGAAGATAGCCTCCGCAAAATCGAAGTCCGAGGCCTGTATAATGGCAACAGGCCCCGCCGGGGCAAAAACGAAAGAAACAAGAAAAATCAAAGTTTTTTTTTTTTTTTTTTTTTTGCAATTCAAAGAAAAAGGAAACCCGAAGGTAGAGGAAGAAAAATTTAGAACAAAAGCGCGAGCGGGAAGGCAAAAAGTGATTTCAACGGCCGTTGAAAAAATACACGCGTCTTCTTCGCTCCGCGGAAACGAAAAAACTGGGGACCACGCACTCCTCCGTCGGGCGGGAAGGCACTCGCGCACGCGCGGTGCGGCCAACTAGAAACTTCTAGTTAAAAGGTCCGTACCGAGGGCTCCGTCGGTGACGTCACCCATGTGTTAAGAATATGCTGCCTGCTTGTCCTGGGATAATATTATCAATAAAAATCAGTATATTATCAATTTTATTATTAATAAAAAATAAAAAATATTATCAATAAAAAATTATCAATAGAAAAAATTATTATCAATAGAAAAAAACAATCAGTATATATTATCAATGAAGATAATAAAAAGACAATAAAAATGACAATAAGAATAAAAAATGGAGTGTGGAATTTAAAACCATATTAAACCAATAGAGCCAATGTGTACTTAAAAATGAATGCGTTATATTAAAAGGAACAATTGCCGATATTAGAAAAGGTGAATATAAAATGACTGAAACAAGATAAGTAAATTGAAATGTAAAAACACTGCAATACCTTGAAGATCTTTGGATATATAATCAAAAGTATGGACCACTTTAGAATGCCGTTAATGTCTAAAATAAAAAACGTAAACAACTATAAAACACGAGTGAAAAAAGGGGCCTAATGCAAAACCAGCCATGTGAAAAAGAAATACCAGAAAAAGAAATACCTCGAGCTAACAGAACTAACCAAAACAACATTGTGCCACAAACTAATAAAAATCAAAATCATGATCAAAATAAGGGGGAGAACAAAGAGAAAAAAAAGTGTGAAAAAAAGTGTAACAATCAAGAAGAAAGGGAGACCTTACCAGAACGCCGTCGTATCGCTACTTGCTGTAAATCAAAAAGTGAAAAGGGTCACAAAGACGCTGTAAATAAAGAAGCGCCAAAAAGACTTGATGACGTCATCAGAGTCTGAAGAGAGAACTGAAACGCTCAGAGAAAATAACCAAAAAATGAAAAAATGAATAAAAAATATATAAATAAAAATAGATTAAACATCATATTAGAAACAGACCTCATGAAAAACTGAAAAAATGAACAACATATAAAAAAGAGGTTTTTGACATCATATGAATAATAAATGATTGAACATCATATAAACAGACATCATATACAAAATAAATAAATAAAATATAACAGGAAAGGTGAAAATCATCACAAAATAAAAATAAAAAATAAAAATGAAATGGATCTAATAATAAAAATAAAAAATAAATAAATAAAATAATAAATAAAAAATAAGAGAATAACAAATAAAAAAATAATATAAAAAATCTACAATATGAAAAAAATATATATATATGAAAAATATATATATATAAAAAATATATAAAATAAACTATTTTAAGAAATAAAAAAATAAAAAGTAAAAATGAAACACTGATGAAAATATCATTTATATTTTCATCAGTGTTTCATTTTTACTTTTTATTTTTTTATTTCTTAATATAGTTTATTTTATATATATATATTTTTCATATATATATATTTTTTTCATATTGTAGATTTTTTATATTTTTTTATATTTTATTTTTTTATTTTTTATTCTCTTATTTTTTATTTATTTTTTTATTTTTATTTTTATTATTAGATCCATTTCATTTTTATTTTTTATTTTTATTTTGTGATGATTTTCACCTTTCCTGTTATATTTTATTTATTTATTTTGTATATGATGTCTGTTTATATGATGTTCAATCATTTATTATTCATATGATGTCAAAAACCTCTTTTTTATATGTTGTTCATTTTTTCAGTTTTTCATGAGGTCTGTTTCTAATATGATGTTTAATCTATTTTTATTTATATATTTTTTATTCATTTTTTGGTTATTTTCTCTGAGCGTTTCAGTTCTCTCTTCAGACTCTGATGACGTCATCACGTCTTTTTGGCGCTTCTTTATTTACAGCGTCTTTGCGACCCTTTTCACTTTTTGACTTACAGCAAGTAGCGATACGACGGCGTTCTGGTAAGGTCTCCCTTTCTTCTTGATTGTTATACTTTTTTTCACACTTTTTTTCTCCCCCTTATTTTGATCATGATTTTGATTTTTATTAGTTTGTGGCACAATGTTGTTTTGGTTAGTTCTGTTAGCTCGAGGTATTTCTTTTTCTGGTATTTCTTTTTCACATGGCTGGTTTTGCATTAGGCCCCTTTTTTCACTCGTGTTTTATAGTTGTTTACGTTTTTTATTTTAGACATTAACGGCATTCTAAAGTGGTCCATACTTTTGATTATATATCCAAAGATCTTCAAGGTATTGCAGTGTTCTTACATTTCAATTTACTTATCTTGTTTCAGTCATTTTATATTCACCTTTTCTAATATCGGCAATTGTTCCTTTTAATATAACGCATTCATTTTTAAGTACACATTGGCTCTATTGGTTTAATATGGTTTTAAATTCCACACTCCATTTTTTATTCTTATTGTCATTTTTATTGTCTTTTTATTATCTTCATTGATAATATATACTGATTGTTTTTTTCTATTGATAATAATTTTTTCTATTGATAATAATTTTTTATTGATAATATTTTTTAATTTTTTATTAGTAATAAAATTGATAATATACTGATTTTTATTGATAATATTCTGATTCTTTTTTGATATTATAAAATTTGACAATAAATATTTATATATCATTTGTTATGTTTATTTCACGCATGTATTTAAAATTTACATGACATCAGTTACTATTCATGTCTATTTTTATATTGATTAAAGAATTTTTTTATATATTCAGGTTTTTAAACATTTATATGTAATTTGCTGTTTCTGGATAATGCTCATATGTTTTATTATTATATATTTTTTATGTATGTATTTATATGTTTTTATACATGATTTGTAGACTCCTGACGCAGGCCTTAGGGCCGAAACATGTACATGTCGGGTGGAATATTTTTGGATGAATAAAGATCAACCAGATGAGTTTAAAGACACTGTGATTTGTGCACCTTTTCTGATTGGACAATTCCACTTTTTTCTGCTATGTGGTAAAAAGGAACAGAGCTACTGGGAACATAACGTTAAAAGAAGAACCAAACTCAAAGTACAAAAAACAATCCCACTAAAGGGATAAATGCAACAATGCAAAGTGATATGTTATGCTAATGTGGCACAATATACTGCTGCCATAAAACCATCCTATAGCTGAAAAAATATATAAAGAAATATATGTTAAGATATATTGATGGCAACATTTAGTGCTTATATAATGGCACAGGGTATCTGCTTTAGTCCATAAAGTGCAACGCGATTATAAACAGAACCTGTACTGTAAACCAAACGCAAACTATAAATTGTAGATGCGCTTTACAAAGGGGAGAATAAGTGTCTAAAATAAAAAACTAATCACATACCTTCTAAAATAGGGTGGGGGAGGGAACAAGTATACAAAAGGATAGTTTACACGTGAAACACCATCATACCCCAGTTGAAGGAGGATTTCAATGTAATGTGTCATTGTGAGGGGGGACAGCGCCACGGCTGGATGGGAGGGATAGAAAGATGCTGCATGGGGGATGGGAGGGATAGAAACTGCAAGGGTTCCGATGCACAAGGGGTTTGGATAGAAAGATACTGGACAAGGGGATGGGTGAGAGGGGAGGAAAGATGCTGTACACGTGAAGAAGAGAATGGAAATAGGAAGAATTGGGGTGGAGGAGAAGAAAGGAGAGATATCATTGTACATATGCAGCAGCATATGAAGAGCATCTTAAGAGAGCACAAACAATTCTCACCTGCCAAAAGGGCAAGAAAAACAGGTTCTGATCACTTAGGGGAAGATTCTCAAATATTTGCAGTAAAATCCAATTGGCCGCTGTCACAGCTGCTGCTGTAAGAATTTCAAAAAGACGAGTCAAATTCTTAAAAAAAATTGCACATGCAAATGAGGTTTGCGGAAGGTTGCTAAATTTACATGTGCTAATTGATGGCAATAGCGATCGGCACATGCGTAGAAAACCCCCCAAACAAAAAAACAAACCACTAAACCGAAAATAGGCAGGAAGGATGCCCTCTCCCTCCCGCAAAGCAACACCCCCCCCGGCAGTGGTAGGGATGGCCACTCCCTCTCGCCATTGTGACCTCAACCCCCCACCCCCTCTACCTTGTTCACAATGGCTGGTGGGATGCCTAATCAGGGGAAGGGTTGCTTGATGTCAGTGGTAGGAGGGAGTAGGCATCCCTCCTGTTACATGGGGAGAGGAGGGTCTGGGGTGCTTTACAGCAGTGGCAGGGAGTGAGAATCTCTCCCGCTGCCAGGGGGTGTCAGGTGGGTTCCTTCATGGTGGCGGCAGGAGGGAATGGGCACCCCTCATGCTGCCAGCGGGGAGGGGGGGCAAGTTGACGGTGGTTGCTCAATGGCAGCGGCAGGGAATGGGACAAACTTTTCCGGCAGATCTGAGCTATCGAAGCCTTACTTTCCTGTCAATGCCTGAGCCAAATCAGCGCTCAGGCACTGACCAGAAAGTAAGGCTATGAGAGCTCAGATCTGCCGGAAAAGTTTGCTCTCAAATGTAGGACGGTGAGGTTAGGGAATCACCCGGCAATAATAGAGAATTGCCCAGAGTGCTCATTTAAATGTTAATGACGACATTGTAACACATTTGCATGGCGGAGTTGGAGTCTGCCAGAAAGCTCAGAAAAGACCATGTTCTTTTGAGAACTGGCTGGTTGAATACTTCCACACTAAACCAGCTGGAGCCAGTTTAGCGACCATCGTTAAAGGCACAGTAGGCTTTGAGAATCTTCCCCTCAGCATCCCTAACAATTTTGGAAGAATGATGAATTAAGTTATATGAATAAAAATATGAAGGTTTTTGATCAATGAAAGATATCCACGCCACAATTCCTTATATGGATGATAGTATTATGATCCTTGGAGTGGCAATTCTGAGATCTTTTCCTTCATTCGATATCATTTAATATAGTTTTTTCTCTCAACCAAATTAACCTTTTGTGGATCGCGGTACTTGGAGTGACCACCCAGGACAGAGACTTTGTAGTACTGGTTGACAAGTCAATGGCGGCGGCAGCGAAAAGGGCAAACAGAATGCTAGGAATGGTTAAGAAGGGGGATTGGAGAAGGTTGGAGGTTATCATGCCGCTGTACCGGGCTATGGTATGCCCTCACCTGAAATACTTGGTCCAGCACTGGTCGCCGTACATGAAGAAGGGCACAGTACTACTCGAAAGGGTCCAGAGAAGAGCGACTAAAATGGTTAAGGGGCTGGAGGAGTTGCCGTACAGTGAGAGATTAGAGAAACTGGGCCTCTTCTCCCTTGAAAAGAGGAGACAGAGGGGACATGATCGAAACATTCAAGATAAAGGGAATAGACTTAGTAGATAAAGACAAGTTGTTCACTCTCTCCAAGGCAGAGAGAAAGAGAGGGCACTCTCTAAAGTTAAAAGGGGATAGATTCCGTACAAACGTAAGGAAGTTCATCTTCACCCAGAGTGGTGGAAAGCTGGAATGCTCTTCCTGAGGCTGTTATAGGGATTCAAGACAAAGTTAAACAAGTTCCTGCTAAACCGGAACATATACAGATAGGGCTAGTCTTAGTTAGAGCACTGGTCTTTGACCTAGGGACCGCTGCATGAGCGGACCGCTGGTCTGACCCAGCAGCGGCAATTCTTATGTTCTTATCGCTCCATGGTACAACCTCACCTTGAGTTTGCATTCAATTTTGGTCACTATATCTCAAATAAGATATAGCGGAACTAGAACAGGTTCAAAGAAGAGCAACCAAGCTGATAAAAGGGATAAAACTAGAGGTTAGGGCTATTCAGCTTGGAAAAGAGACGACTGAGGAGATATGATTGAAGTCTACAAAATCTTCAGTGGTGTAGAACGGGTACAAGGGAATCGATTTTTTTACTCCATCAAAAATTACAAAGACTAAGGGACACTCAATGAAGTTACAGGGAAATACTTTTTAAAACCAAATAGGAGGAAATATGATTTCACTCAGAGAATAGTTAAGCTCTGGAATGCATTGTCAGGAGGATGTGGTAAGAGTGGTCAATGTAGCTCACAGGTGTCAAAGTCGGTCCTCGAGGGCCGCAATCCAGTCGGGTTTTCAGGATTTCCCCCAATGAATATGCATTGAAAGCAGTGCATGCACATAGATCTCATGCATATGCATTGGGGAAATCTTGAAAACCCGACTGGATTGCGGCCCTCGAGGATCGACTTTTACACCCCTGATGTAGCTGGTTTAAAATCAAAAGGTTTGGACAAGTTTCGGGAAGAAAGCCCAGTCTGCTTTTGAGACAGACATGGGGGAAGCCCTGGATCAGTAGCATGTTGTTACTCTTTAGGTTTCTGCCAGTTTGGCCATTGTGGAACTAGATGGGCTATTGGTCTGACCCAGTATGGCTATTCTTACATTCAAAGATTCATCAGTGTACTCTGCAAGGAGGGCTAATACAAGAAACAGTACACGTTTGGTCATGCATCTATGATTATGGAACTCTACCAACGAAGTTTAACTTCCAAACATTCCATTTACATTTTAAATTAGTCGAGATGGACGGTAATGCAGTTCTTAGTCTTTCCTTTTGTTCCATACATGAGTTGTTGGTTCATAAGACCAACGGCGCGAAAGACAAAGGTGCGCCCGGACAATTGAGCGCAGCGCGGAGGCGCATGCCGCTCAAAATTACTGTTTTTAGGGGCTCCGACGGGGGGTTTTGTTGGGGAACCCCCCCCCCCACTTTACTTAACAGACATCGCGCCGGCGTTATGGGGGGTTTGGGGAGTTGTAACCAAAGTGAAGTTTTCAGTAAAATGTGGGGGTTACAACCCCCAAACCCCCCACAACGCGGCGCAATGTCTATTAAGTAAAGTGGGGGGGTTCTCCTCACACACACCCCCGTCGGAGCCCTAAAAATAGTCATTTTGAGCGGGGCGCGCCTCCGCGCTGCGCTCAATTGTCTGGGCGCGCCTTTGTCCCGGCGCGCTTTTGACCTGACACCGAGTTGTTTTAGGGGTCACAGTGAGGGGGAGTTTTCTCCTGATTTGTCAAAGGCTATGCAAATGGCATCAGGAATTCCTAGAGCTATGTCCAAGAGCCCTGGCTTTTAGCTGTTTTCCTTGCATTTGTGTTGTAGTTTGTAGACTGTAAGCTCTATTGTGTAGGGATTGTCACATGTTTGATATATGGAGCTACGTATGTCTAACAGCGCTATAGAAATTAGTGATAGTAGTAGAATTATATGCTCCAACTTAACTCTTGGAGTTTGTGTCAAAAGAAATATTTTAGTACAGACAAGATAAACCCAGTACAGAAAGAGATGGCTTGAGATATGCTAGTTTAAGATAGAAAATAACACAACACTTTCATTTGTTCCTTTTTCCACCCCTCCCCCTGTTCTTGGCTATTTTTATCTTAAAACATTGTGGGTGAATGATTTTTCACTTTTTCTTTATAAGTAATTTCTCATTTTGTTTTCCCTAATTTCTACTGTCATAAATGATAAGTTGCGATTGAATGTATTTGAAATTGCAAATGAAAAGTATTAAAAAATTTAATTAGTAAAGTAATTTAATTGTATGCCATTAGGACATGACATTATTCCAGGAATTCTAGAAATTAAGAAAAAGCCAAAAAAGGTATAGAGCAAAAACACATCTTCTATTTACAAATATGTATGTCTTAATGAAAGTCACTTTCAATTTTTATTTAAAAATTCTTAGATCTAAAAAAATAAAGTATTTAAACCATGCTATTTTTGTTGGGGGTGAATATTGGGATATATACATATACACATATATATATACATATACACATATACACACACACAAATGTTCCCTGCTTATCCAATTCTAGATTTCCAGCAGCCACCTAATCTGAAGCAAAAACTGACGAGAAGCAAGTTTCCAACAGAAATTGAAACAAGAAAAATGAGAGGAAACCCTGAAAACCATCACTCTATGTACTATGGCCTTTTAACAAGTCAGCAGAATTTACACATTCATAGGAACATGACGGCAGCCAAAGTGAACACATCCACTATAACCTTCAGCTGACCTCAGACCATCTCATTCCACATAGCTTAGCTTGAATCAGTGGTCAAGAGCATGACATGTTCAAGTGTATATCCCAGAATCTTACAGTTCCCTAAAGAGAAAAAAAATGAGCATTTAAATCATATTTTATTTTCCATTAAATTTAGTTCAAATTTCTCAAATGAAGTTACACATCACATTTTCTACACTGGCTAACAAGCCAGAAGTTAAAAGGGAAGACTTGTTTGCATAGGTATTACCGGTAGTTGTTCTGTTCCTTACCTTAGTACAGGAATCTTAAAGTCCCTCCTCGAGGGCCGCAATCCAGTCGGGTTTTCAGGATTTCCCCCAATGAATATGCATTGAAAGCAGTGCATGCACATAGATCTCATGCATATTCATTGGGGAAATCCTGAAAACCCCGACTGGACTGCAGCCCTCGAGGAGGGACTTTGACATCCCTGATTTAGATGAATTCTGGTTTCATTCCTATCGTGAATTTTAATATAACTGGAAAACAATCAAAGTGAGACTCGCAGGGAAAAAAGGAAAGAATAAGATATTAGTACATGACGATTTTACAGATTTAGTCGCAAGCCCCATTATAATCAATGGGGCCTAATAACTATAAGCACATTAAGTGACTTGCTTAAGGTCCCAACGAGCGCCAATGGGTGAAGAGGTCTGACCCTCATCTTATTTGGGTCTCATTCTACAGCTTTAATCATCAGACTACTATTCCTTGCAAGTTTCCAATGGAAATTCTCTTTTAAGGAGAAAAAAAATATATATTGAGAGACACTACAAGAAAAATAGGTAGGAGGAACATTTCTGCAGACCAAATCAGTTAAATCAATGGTCCAATGATTAGGTTTTGCCTAGTTTGAAACACTGTCTGGTCTACAGCAAATTGATTTTCTCTAAAGATAGGGAAGAAGCTGCAGCCACAGATTCTGAAGAGAGGCAGCAGCTACTGGAGCAGTAAGCAGAGCAGAATATAGGACAGGGCAAGAGCCAAGAGCAAGTTGGGACTGAAACAAGAGCGTCAAGAAACCCACTCATGAAGCACTCCCTTTACGTCCTATAAACGTACACAATACTTGAGTAAATACAGAGAACATACCAACAACCATGTCTGCCTCTCGGCTTGTTTCCTGGCAGCCCGACTGGGATGGCAGCATGCCATGACACTGTGCTATTCACCTCCCTGTAGCTGTAAACTCTTGGACAGGCATCAGGAATTAAACTGGAGCCAACTGGAAGACGAGGCATCCAGGAATTTCACTTCCATGTCTCTATCATTCTTTAGCCCCTCATTAAGTTTGTTAGATATTTAACTAGACATGTCCCGACTGAAAAGAACTTCAAAGCACATTTCTTCACTCACCCATACCTTCTTACAACTATTTACAGCTCTGAGAAGCACACACATTGATGGTTTAATATAACCTACAATTTATTCATATATATTTTTTTTTTTTAAAAAAAGCTTTTTATCCTCCGATTCCACTGATTGGGGAAGGAAGCATAGCTTTCAAAAGGAGAATTACAAGTGTATTCTGTTAATTGTCATCTTTGTTGACTTTTACATCTAGGTAAAGTGCTTTGCACGTCTTCACATCCTGCTCGATGTGTTTAAGCAGGAGCTGGTTTCACTGATCGACAATCTCTCACTTCACAATTTGAAAGAACAATTCTAGTACTACTTGGAAATTCATTTTTCAACAACAAATTCAAATGACGCCTAAAGCACAGTAAATCTGCACACACTAATGAGTCAAAATTAAGCAGTTTTGGGGAACGGCGATAACAAGGTCAATAAGTTAAACAAAGGCAAATCTGAAAGAGCTGCAGTTTTCCTGCCAGGAGGAAGAAAATGGACAAAGTCCCCATCATCCGACCATGCAAGGTTGGTAGCCATTTATCTTGGAAAAACTCAGTTGGCAGAAGCCCCTTAACAGCTACAGAGTCAAGGGTGTGAAGAATATTCAGTTAAGGCTGTCTTTTCAAGTACAGTCAAACCTTGGTTTGCGAGCATAATTCGTTCCAAAAGCATGCTTGTAATCCAAAGCACTCGTCAAAGTAAATTTCTCCATAGGAAATAATGGAAACTCAGACGATTCGTTCCACAACCCAAAAACTTTAATACAAAATACTATACGTACTTGCATTACAAGACCTCGCTCATTTAGAACAGTCACTACACTCCCGCAGGGTCAGAGAGAGAACCATCGGCTCAGCTGTGATGATGTGACATGTGTATACTGTATGTACTCATATCGCAAGACTTTGCTCGTTTAGAACAGTCAGTACATTCCTGCAGCGTCTGAAAGAGAGCCACAATCGGCTCAGCTGTGATGATGTGATGCATGTATACTGTATGTACTCGTATTGCAAGACTTTGCTTGTTTAGAACAGTCACTACATTCTTGCAGTGTCAGAGAGAGAAGAACCATCGGCTCAGCTGTGATGTGTGTATACTGTATATACTTATATTGCAAGACATTGTTGTATATCAAGTTAAAATTTAATCAAATGTTTTGCTTGTCTTGCATACCAAGTTACTTGCAATCCAAGGTTTTACTGTATTTCAAAAAGAACAATTTTACAAAAGTGTAAAGTCAGTTGTGTAGAGTAGTAAAAACACAGATTCTTATTTAATGCTTTTTAAACTGTATTTTGACAGCAGAATGCAAAATGTACTGGAGTAAGGAATTTTACAAGCTATTGGATGTAAGTGAACCCAGAAATCACATCACTTTCTTCTAATGTAAATTTTATCAAGTTATCTACGTTTGGCTGACAGGGAATGTATGAATAATTAACTATACACTTGGATCATAAGAGCCGTGAAGTTTAAGGAACAAAGGGTAACAAGCAACAGCGAGTGTTTTGGAAGAACCAAGAGGAAAGGCAGCAATTTAACACAAGCAACCCTCGGGTCCTTGAAATGTATCTAATGAAAAAGTGTGAAAAGGCTGCAGTGCAAAGTGTCCTATAAGCAACATGCTCCGCCTTTAGAAAAAAAAACAAAAAACATTTTCAGTTTTCAAAGAAATGGAGAGGGCCAATGGAGGGTCTGACGAAGGACTTGAGAAGACGGAGTCCAGGGAGGTTCCCGGGTCAACCAGGAGGTTGGGAAGACCTGGTCACGTATTTTAAGAACTGTGTATGATTGTGTTTGGTTTTAGCAGGTAACCGAGGGTGTCGATATGTGACGGGTACGCCACTCGGCCCGGTCAAAGTCGTGAGAACAGCTGTCACCATGTATCTTCATCAGTTCAAATTATTAGATATAGTGTCTTTACATAAATTCAAAATATTCAATTATATCAATTCAATATTTTTTCACCATATTTATCAAAACGTAGTACACGAGGGATATTGCCTTACAACTGCCCGTTGGGATGAAACATGAATTCACGTTGGTTGATATATTAAAAACCACAGCAGAGCGAATGTTAAATGTGAAAATGTTTTGATAAAGATGGTAAAAAAATACTGAATCTGATAACAATATTTTGATTAATAATTTGGACCGATGAAGATATATCGTGAAAGCTGTTCTCACTGACACTGCTTTGAGAATATTTAATTCTGACAGTCTTGAAGATAGTTAACTAATGATTTAAAATTTGGGCGGGAGGGGGGGGAAATGTTGATCTGATGAAATATATCCCCAAGTTTATTTGAATTTGTGCATATTTGCCTACTTTAGCTCATTATATGGGCTGGCATAATAATTAGATTTCTAACAGCCCTGAAAATCTTTACAACGATTTAAAAAAAAAAAAAAAAGAAATCAAACAAATCAGTTGTTTCGTTTTTTTCCCTCTTTCCTCCGTACCTAAAAGTCTATAAGGATCCTGTGAAGCCACCTGGACACCCTACTGTCTCCACCAGAGGTTCTCTGTTAGAAAGAGCAGTTTGTGAACCCTCTAGGCCCACTGGGTACATCATATTTAAAATAAAACTCAGTTTTGTTACTTTTGATGAGAGTATATGCTAAATGTTCAATTTTTGATTACTATGGATGTGTGTTCTCTTTAGTCCAATAAAACACAGAACCAGGCCCTGGATATGGCATACGAGGCTTTTAAACATTGCTCAGGCCCCATGGTGGTCTCTTCAGAATTTCTTATTCAGTTGACAGAAGTAGCTTTGACCAAGGGCTCCTTTTACGTTAGCGTTTTTAGCATGCGCTGAAGATTAGCGCACGCTAACCCCGCACTAAATGAAAAATACTAATGCATCCTCTACGGAGGCGTCAGCGTGCGCTAAAACAGCTAGCACGCCTTAGTAAAAGGAACCTTAAATTATTTTCAGTTTGATGTGTCATTTGCCAGCAGATCTCGGGTACAGGGGCAACTTTTTGCTCCTTCCTTTGGCCAATTTGTTCATGGAGAAGTTTGAACATATGTGGGCTTAACCATCTGCATGATCTTTGAAGATACTCCTGTTAGTCCCCTATATAGATGACATGAAGGGATATAAATATGTGGCCAAAATGTATCCTTAAGCCATGTGAACTGCAAGGCATTCATTTAATAGATTCTACAATATCCATATATGATGCTCCCCAAGTCTCAATCTTGGCTATGATTAACTTCACAGATAAAAAAGAAGGAGTCTGCAACATAGACCAAGCAGCGCAGAAGAAAACTGCAGTGGGCCACAAATTAACTGAAAGGTGGGGCTTTAAATCTAAACTTAAGCTTAATTCAGAAAAAAAACTAAAATTTTCCTTGCAAGTCCAAACGAAAGCATTACAGACAAAAAACTTCAAATTAACAATCAGAATTTTGATATAGCCACCTCAATTAAGATCTTAGGGGTGACATTAGATCGCTATTTAACGTTAGAAGATCATACCGATCCGATGATAAAAAAGTGCTTTGCAATCCTCTGGAAACTTCAAACTATAAAAAAGTATTTTGACTTTGTTTCCTTTAGATTATTAGTTCAATCTCTGATTCTATCTGCTCTTGACTACTGTAACATCATCTATTTAGCATCTTATATGAAAACTTTAAATCGCATTCGAGTAATACAGAATACGGCTGTGCGCCTGATCTTTGGATTAAAAAAATATGATCATATGAGTCCTTTTTATTGCCAACTACATTGGTTGCCATTTGAAGCGCGAATTCTCTTTAAATCTGGTCTGGCTCCATGATACCTATCCTCTCAATTCAAAATCTGTAAGTCAAATAAAAATACTCATAACGTCTGTATGTTTATATTTCTATCTGTAAAAGCTCGTCGTTACAAAAGATTTTTAGATAAGACCTTCGCTTTCCAGTTAGGAAAGATGAATTCCTGGTTAAGTTCTTTGATTCCTCAAACTCGAATCATATCATGTCTTTAGAAAGTTGTTGAAAACCCTATTTGTTTGATAATTTTGTATCATGATTATTTTCTTAACCTGTTTACATGTATGCTTCACTGACCTGTGCAGTTCTTCTCGATTGTTAACCGCCCGGAACTAATGGTTGGGCGGTATACAAGAATAAAATGTTTTATTTAAATTAAGAGGAAGCACAGTTTATTAAAGGGCCCTTCATGGCTTTTCAGCAAGTGTGCCCACATCAGGAGTTATATAGTGATCTTGAATACAAAGTGCTTCATGTACTGTATACTTAATTCACAAGCGTACCTCAAAGCAACAAAAATAGGCCATGTTTCAAGTTTATTAAAATTTGATTTTGGTATTCCGCCTTACCAGTATTCAAAGGGTTTTACAAAATTTTTTTAAAATAATTTGATGTAAGCATCAAATAGGGCAAAAAGGACAACCAAGGACGAAAACGAGAAATCGAGACATACGAGAAGGACCTTGTCTAACTGACACAGGAGGGAAGAAGTACAATAATTGTAAAGGAAAGAACAAAAATAGGAAAAACCGAGAGGAAGGGAAAACTGGATCCTCTTAAGTCTCTGCTTCCTCTAACTTAAGGCTCCGCCTCTCAGTTCCAAATGTGGTTCACTGCACATGTATGATGGTAATCATCTTAGTATATATTTTAAAAAATATCGCTCTCCTTTACCATATTAAAATTTTGACCAACTTAATAGTAGAGAAAAAAAAAAGAAAGGTATCCTGCCTGTCAACTTATTCTCCCATCCTATAAGTGTCTATTACTTACGCACCAAGGAATTGGCAATCCGATTGGCTGAATATGTACTGTGTGAAAGTCAGAAGTGGACAATTAACTCTTAAGCCCAGTATGCTTAAAACCAGATCAATTAACTAAATGGACCCTCAAACCAATGTAATACTTTAACAGCCGTATCTCACTTTCAAGAAACTGTTTCTGAATTTACTGCATTAATTGAATGGTGCTTCACCCAACTTAATAAATGATGTAAAACTAACATCATACCAAGACGTGACATCACCAGAAGTCTCATGTACGTGAGCAGTATCGATAATCGAGGCTTCAACTCTAGCTATACACAGGGCGGCCTATGGAGCTTTGCCAAACTGCAAAGTTTTGAAATGATAGCACAGAACTGCTCTTGTTCAAGTATTAACTTTTTGTCACTCATGTTACCGAACATTAAAACTATTCAGGCCAGAGCAACATGTGTTTGCTAACAGTCTGACAGAACCAGTAACTCCATGACAACTCGGTAACAAAAACAAGTTGAAAAGTGCATGCCATAAGACTTGCACAAAGGCATGTTTCACCGGGGGAGTGGGTGGGTCTGGGTGGCTGGGAGGACAAGAGGAAGGAGAGATAACTTCTCCACCACAATCTTCACTTTTGAGAGGCAGGAACCTCCGCTGCCAGTCCTTCCTTCAACAAGTGCTCCTGTACTTAGAGCCGCAGGCCAAGAATCAAATCTCATGGAGGCTCCCCTTGAGACCTTGGGCAGGAAAATAAAGGGTCTTAAAACCATTTGGTTTTATTTTTGCAGCTTAGTACGCCTTTGCTCTCCCCCCTTCCCCATACACTAAGGCCATTTCTCCACAGCAGTGATGTGGCTAATTTTCCATTTTTTTGTAGTAATTGCCATGGGCTAATGTTGCCATTAGTGTGTTAGTTCAAACTCGTCTCACTTTACTGCACTCAATCTTCTTTAGATGACATATATAAAATGAAGGACCAGAATATATAGAGCACTACAAAAAGTCTTTCTGATAGCAGATCACGTGACTACGTTACCATTATCAGTAACTCAGATCATATATATGATAGTTAAGTTTTCAGATAATTTATATCATATATAAAACAAATATAAATAAGGGAAGTAAAAGTTCCCAATTTTTTTTTTTTTTTTTACAATTTCCAGGATTGATGATGATTAATGCTAAACTAAACTAAACCTTAGGTTTATATACCGCATCATCTCCACAATCGTAGAGCTCGGCACGGTTTACAGGAGTTGAGAGAGAAAGGAACTCCAATGAAGGTTAAAGGGTATAGAGAAAGGATGTTTGGGGGTCTTACGATGCCAAAGATGGGGTAAGTATTACATTTTTGAAAACAGCCAGGTTTTCAGATGTTTGCGGAAGAGTTGGAGAGATGGGGGAAGTAAGGTTGTTCCAGAGCACAGTGAGTCTGAAGGGGAGGGAGGTCCCTAGTTTTCCTGCGCAGGAAATGCCTTTTAATGAAGGAAAGGATAATTTAAGTTTGAGAGTGAGTGAAGTACTGATCCTGTTAATGGTAACGTAGTCACATATCTGCTATCAAAGATTTTTTTTGTAGTGTTCTATATATTCTGGTCCTTCACTATATATTTGCACAACACACAAGGTAACTTATGTCAGCTAAATAAACTACATCAAACACCTACTCTGACAAGTTAACTTAGACATTAGGGAGAGTAGGCTTCACCTAAGTTAAACAGTCCTTTTATCAAAAACAAGCCTCAGAGCTACAGGCGTGGCCAGGAACGCCTTCACTATATATGACATTCGTGAGTGGCATTAAGAAAGAAAATTTTTTAAAAAGTTACCATATAAGCACTTACTGACACCTATTTTGTAGGCATTAAATTGCCAGATTCTATAAATGGCACCTAAGTGCACATACACTATAAGCATCGCTGGGCATGGCGATCAATCAATCACTAGTTGCCGCTTATAAAATCCCGCCTAGCAGTGCCTAGGCATGCGTAGGAATCAGTAATTAAGCCAGGTTTTACTTGGCCTATTTTACCGGTGCCCAACTCGGACGCCCATGTCATCCACATCTATTCAATGCCCCCTAACCACACCTACTTTTCAGGCAGGCATCGCTAGCTGTACCAAGAGTTCTACACGGAACTCATACTAATTTTTTTTGATTGGCCGAACACTGGTGGTAAATTACCAGGACAATTAAGCCAATTTTTAAAAAAAGAAAGAAAAAGTTGCATGTAGATTCCAAATTTAGGCATCACTAAGCTTCCTTGATTAGTGTGCCTAGCGGCGCTTAATGTAGGTGCCCTATATAGAATTAGGCCACAAGGGCTCACATGCTAACCAGTTAGCATATACTAATGTAGATTTGCTCTATTAGCCCAGGAACACCTAATCTCTGCCCTCAGGATCTCCCCAAAATTAAAACTTTTTAGTACACACTTAGGGCCTGATTCTCCAAAGTGCATCCCGATTTTAGGCAGCTGTAGGCGTCCTACAGCTGTCTAATCAGCCAATCGGGATGCACGTTTTTTAAAAAAATGCTCCCCAGGCAGGCCGCCTATATTGAAGGCACCTCTGGGAGCCTAGGGAGACCCGCAAGACGCCTAAGCTCGCCTAAGGGCCTTAGGCGAACCTAGGCGTCCCTACGCGTCTCCCTAGTAGAGGAAGAAACGCTTAAAATGTAGGCCGGCAAAATGCTGGTCTACATTGTAAGTAGACGCGGCCGCTATACTTATTGCGGCAAGGGATCTCTCTGCCGCGGCCACCTGTCCGATTGCTGGCAGGAGGGTGCCCAAACCCTCCTGCCAGAAGATGCCCCCCCCCGACACTACCAACCGCCCCCCCCCCCGACATTACCGATCTCCCTCCCACCCCGACACTACCGATCGCTGGCAGGAGGGTGCCCAAACCCTCCTGCCCGAAGATGCACCCTCCCTCCCCGACAATATCGATCGTTGGCAGGAGGGTGCCCAATCCCTCCTGCCCGAAGACGCACCCTCCCCCCCGGCGCTAACAACCCCCAAACCTCCACCCCCACCAAACTAACCTTTTCTTAAGGCCAGACGGGTCTTGCCCGTCCAGCCGGCAGGCCCGCCTCGTCGAAATGAGGCGGGCCCGCCCCTTCCCGGCCCATCCCGTCGAAGCCTAAGGCCTGATTGGCCCAGGCTCTAGAAGCCTGGACCAATCAGGCCTTAGGCATAGCGGGTCCGCCCATCCCCACTAAGTCTAAGGCCTGATTGGCCAATCAGGCCTTAGATAAGTGGGGATGGGTGGACCCGCTATGCCTAAGGCCTGATTGGCCCAGGCTCTAGAAGCCTGGACCAATCAGGCCTTAGGCTTCGGCGGGATGGGCTGGGAAGGGGCAGGCCCGCCTCATTTCGACGAGGTGGGCCTGCCGGCTGGACGGGCAAGACTCGTCTGGCCTTAAAAAAAGGTTAGTTTGGTGGGGTGGAGGTTTGGGGGCTGTTAGCGCCGGGGGGGGGAGGGTGCGTCTTCGGGCAGGAGGGATTGGGCACCCTCCTGCCAGCGATCGATATTGTCGGGGGGAGGAGGGTGCGTCTTCGGGCAGGAGGGATTGGGCACCCTCCTGCCAGCGATCGGTAGTGTTGGGGTGGGAGGGAGATCGGTAATGTCGGGGGGGGGGTTGGTAGTGTCGGGGGGGGGCGATCGGTAGTGTCGGGGGGGCATCTTCTGGCAGGAGGGTTTGGGCACCCTCCTGCCTGCGATCGGACAGGGGGCCGTGGCCCGCTATACTTATAGCGGCAGAGAGATCCCTTGCCGCGATAAGTGTAGCGGGCCGTGTCTAATCTAACCCGATTCTCTAACCAGCATCTAACATGGACGCCGGTTACAGAATCGGGGTTTAGTGTAGGCCGATTCTGAATAGGACACCTCTCCCGGGCGTCCTATACAGAATCAGGGCCTTAGTGCATGCACATTTGGTACTTATCACAGGAGACCCAAGCGCATCCCACAGTACTCCATTTTAACGCAATTTAGTCAAAGGGCCTCTAGGTTACATATTGTGCAGAGAGTCAGAAAAAGCACATAATTAAAACTTAAAATAAATCCACTGCCCTGCTGTTGGCTGTACTCCCTGTACTCCTCAATGTTTATGTTCAATTTACGCAGACACAAACGTTACATATGGACAGACAAAATGTTCCCTTGACAGTAGCTGTTATTTTTAGACATTTTGCAACAGACAATATCAATGAAGCAGTATTGGTGTGATGCAAGGAAAACAGCAATTACAATAAAATTGAAAGTGCTATTGGATTATTTCACAAACTACTGAATTCTGCAAAAAGAGGGAATATGGGAGAGGAGTTTGGGGATTTTTTGTTGTGGGGGGGGGGGGCAGGGGAGGGTTTCTGGTTGGTTGGGGGGGGGTTAACCGGCCTGCTCAAGAAACATTGCTGGCCTAACAGCTGTATGTGAAATACAGTCCTGACCACAGAATGTTCCAGAGAATAGTTCCCTTATAGCTTAACACTTGTTTGCTCAAAACCATTAATGTTCTTCAGTATAAGCTCTGGGTTTTCATGTAGACCCAAATAAATCTGGCGATTGAAATTTAAGTGTTTAATGTACCATTGTATTTTAATGACTAAGAATAAATTAAAGTGAGAATGGTTTTCCTGAGGTATTTTTTCTCTGTTCAAATTTCTATGATGACAAATGTTTACTTCAGTTTCTTAAATCACTTGCAAAAATATTTTCAGGGATTTTTTTGTCACTCTCTTACTTATCTAGTATTCTGTATGGTCCAGTTTCTTAGCCACAGTTGAGACCTTATATATCCATTTTCATTGGCTTAATGACTGTTAAACGCATGGGATATTCCAAATTCATCATTTAGCTTGTATAGAAATATTTTGTAAAAAATTCCTGTAATATGACCAAAAACTCCCCCTCCTCTAACCAGCACTAAAAACCACCATCTGTAATACTAAGACATAAGAGTTCTCTCTCTACAAGCTCTGTATTAGTCAGTTCAGATAAGAGGAATCGAACAACAGTCCTTTTCTCAGGAGAAAAGTCAAAACATTTGCATTATGTGCTGGTAACTTCAGAGCATCCTCTGGTCTTCTCCACTGCAGAGCAAGCAAGCATAAAAAAGGAACCAGCTCCGGAGCGAACCAAAAAGCACAGTTACCGTAACAGTTGTTATCCAGGGACAGCAGGCAGATATTCTCACATGTTGATGCCACATCCACAGAGCCCCATAACTGACAGTCTCGCAAGCAGACTTGCTTGAAGGTTTCAAGTTTGCGAGTGCTGCACCACGCATGCACATGTGCCTTCCCGCCCGAGTCAGGGCGCGCGTCTCCTCAGTTCAGATAGCTAGTTAAGAAGCCAACCAGGGGAGGTGGGTGGATTGTGAGAATATCTGCCTGCTGTCCCTGGATAACAGGTAAGTAACTGTGCTTTATCTGAGGACAAGCAGGCAGCATATTCTCACATGTGGGTGACCTCCAAGCTAACCAGAAAGGGATGGTGGAAGTGTTGGCAATTTAGGAGAATAAATGTGGTAAAACTGCCTGGCCAAAATGGCCATCCCATCTGGAGAAAGTATCCAGACAATAATGAGAGGTTAATGTATGAACTGAGGACCCAAGTGGCAGCCTTGCAGATTTCTTCAATAGGAGTTGATCTGAGGAAAGCTATAGACGCTGCCATTGCTCTAACTTTATGACCCGTGACTCGACCCTGCATAACAGAAAGAGATGCAAGCAGCCATCCAGTTGGAGATGGTTCTCTTGGAAACAGGATGCCCCAACTTATTTGGATCGAAGGAGATGAAAAGTTGAGGAGCAGTTCTGCGAGGTTGAGTGCGATGCAAGTAGAAAGATAAAGCACATTTGCAGTCCAGAGTATGAAGCGCAACTTCTCCAGGGTGAGAATGAGGCTTGGGAAAAAACACTGGAAGAACAATGGATCGATTGAGATGAAATTCTGAAACTACTTTAGGAAGGAATTTAGGATGAGTATGGAGAATCACCTTTGTCATGATGAAAAACAGTGAAAGGTGGATCAGCAACCAAAGCTTGTAACTCACTGACTCTTCGAGCAAACGTGAGGGCAATGAGAAACACCACTTTCCAAGTGAGATATTTGAGATGAGCTGAATCTATTGGTTCAAAGGGAGGATTCCATTAATTGAGCTAGGACTACATTAAGATCACAAACTACAGGAGGCGGTTTGAGTGGTGGTTTGATATTGAAAAGTCCTTTCATAAATCTGGAAACCACAGGATGGGCAGAAAGGGGTTTCCCTTCCAATAGGCTGATGAAAAGCAGCAATAAAACTTAAGTGGACTCTAAATAGATGTGGATTTGAGGCCAGAATGAGATAAGTGTAGTAGGTAACCTAGTACTGAAGATAAGGCGGTAGATTGGGGCTCCTTGTGATGAGTAGCAAGCACACCAAGTAGAAAATATAGTCCATTTTTGGGTGTAACACTGTCTAGTGGACGGTTTTATAGAAGCATCTAGAATGTCCTGTACAGATTGGGAGAACTGGAAAGAGGCAATTAGGTTGAGAGGAACCAAGCTGTTAAGTGTAGAGACTGCAGGTTGGGATGAAGCAGAGATCCTTGACTCCGTGTAAGCAGAGGGAAAAACTGGTAGAAGTAGAGGCTCCCTGGAGTTGAAGTAGAAGGGAGTACCATGGTTGTCTGAGCCACCGAGGAGCTATCAGAATCATGGTGGCATGATCCTCCTTGAGTTTGACAAGAGTCTTGAGAATCGTAGGGAATGGAGGAAACGAATAGAGAAACTGATTAGGCCATTTCAGAAGGAAAGCATCTGCCTCAAAGCGGTGAGGAAAGTATATCCTGAAGCAGAACTGAGGCAGTTTGTTGTGGGGAGATGCAAAGAGATCTATCTGCAGAGTCCCCCCACTGAGCAAACACCTGATGGAGAGGGGAGGAATTGAGTGTCCATTTGTGGGGTTGTAGAAGATGACTCAATTTGTCCACTAGACAATTGTGTTGTCCTTGAATGTAGACAGCTCTGAGGAAGATGTTGTGAAGAACTGCCCAATTCCAAAGCTTGAGAGCTTCCTGGCAAAGGGAGAGGGATCCGGTACCTCCATGTTTGTTGACATAATACATGGCCACTTGATTGTCCGTCCGAACAAGGACCACGTGGTCGTGTAGCAGATGTTGAAAGGCTTTGAGAGCATTGAAAATTGCTCTGAGTTCTAACAGATTGATGTGACAAAGACGATCCGTGCTGGACCAATGGCCTTGAGTACGGAGACCGTCGAGATGAACCCCCCCAAGCGTAGGTCGAAGAATCTGTCATGAGGACCTTCTGATGCAGGAGTGTGTGTTATAGCAAACTTCTGGAAAGATTGGAAGAGAGCATCCACCAGAGGAGAGACTGTCTCAACAAAGGAGCTACTGTAATGTGCTGAGAAATTGGATCGCAATCCTGTCGCCACTAAGATGCCAGGGTCCACTAAGGCAGTGATTCCCAACCCTGTCCTGGAGGAACACCAGGCCAATCGGGTTTTCAGGCTAGCCCTAATGAATATGCATGAGAGAGATTTGCATATGATGGAAGTGATAGGCATGCAAATTTGCTTCATGCATATTCATTAGGGCTAGCCTGAAAACCCAATTGGCCTAGTGTTCCTCCAGGACAGGGTTGGGAACCACTGCACTAAGGAACTCTAAGGTGAAGTCTAGCAAAAGGAGTCACGTGAACTGTAGAGGCCATGTGACCGAGCAGGACCATCATTTGTCTCGCTGAGATTATCGACAGAGAAGACACTTGTTGGCAAAGATGAATAAGAGCATCTTGACGTGGTTGAGGCAGAAATGCTCTGAGCTGAAGTGTGCCCAGTATGGCACCAATAAACTGTAGAGTTTGTGAGGGATGCATCTGTGATTTGGGAAAGTTGACTTTGAATCCTAGGCTTTGGAGAAACATAATAGTCCGTTGGGTCACTACAGTAACCTCCTTTGGAGACGACGTCTTGATGAGCCAGTCGTCTAGGTATGGAAACACCTGAAGGCCCTGCATCCGCCAGGCTGCAGCTAACACTACGAGGCACTTTGTGAAGACCCTGGGGGATGAGGCGAGTCCGAAAGGAAGAACTCGGTATTGAAGATAGAGATTCCGCACCTGAAATCTCAGGAATCTGCGAGAGGCTGGATGAATTGGTATATGACTATAAGCCTCCTTGAGATCTAGAGAGCTTAACCAATCCCCTTGATCCATCAAGAGATACAGTGTTGGAAGAGAAAGCATCCGAAACTTTTCTTTGACCAGAAATTTGTTGAGGGCTCTGAGGTCCAGAATAGGTCGCAAATCCCCCGTCTTCTTTGGTACTAGAAAATAACGGGAATAAAAGCCCGTGTCCTGCTAGTTGAGGGGAACTTCCTCGACAGCTCGAATGCTAAGAAGAGCCTGAGCTTCCTGGAGAAGAAGGAAGTTGTGCAAAACACAGGGGAAACAAATCCACAGAAAACAGAATAATAAAAGCAAGTGGAATTGTCCAATAAGAAAAGGTGCAACAAATAAAAATGTCTTTCAACTCATCTGGACAATCAGGTAATCCTTTATTCTTCCAAAAATACTCGACCCGACATGTACATGTTTCGGCCCTACGGCCTGCGTCAGGAGTCTATAGGTAATGTATAAAATCATATAAACACATATAGAGATTTAAAAACACTGTGATGATAAAATATACAGAGATAAAAACATTACACACTTAATAAATGTAAAAATTAAAGAGAAAACAGCAATATTCATATAAAAGTTTCTTTAGCCAATACAAAACAACATATATTTTAATAAAACGATATATAAATACAAATATATAGTAACTAATGTCATATAAATTTATCATATAGATATATAAATTTAAAATCAATCATAACAAAAAAATATCATACAAATTTAAAATCAAACATTATTTAGATATCATAACAACGCGATCTGAATATTTTGTATATTATTAATAGAAATCAATATATTATTACTAGAAAGATTAGTTATAGATAACGAATCGACCTATAAAATAAGGTGATCGAAAGTCAAAAATTAATCAATGTGTCATCCCTGGGAGTCAATGTATTGTTATCAAAAAAATAAAAAATATATAAAAAAATATATATAGAAGAGAGAGCAACATAATATATATATATTGCCACTAGAAAAAATATAAAAAATATATATTAATCAAAAAATAATCAATATGTCATATAATCCATAAGCGAAAGACAATAAATATATCTAAATACTAAAAACAACCTATAATATAAAATTTAATAAATATAATATGGAAATGTAGAACCAATATATCAACGTATATCTATGTAAAAAGGATATGAAATGACTACAACATATTGAATGAAAAACGGGATACAAGAACACTGCAATACCTTGAGGATCTTTGGGTATAAATAACCACGTGTATGGACCACTCTAAAAAGCTTTATATATCTAAAAAAGAAATTGTAAATCTACTAATTAATGTATAACAAAAAGAAGAAATAGAAAAAATGAGCCGGTAGGAAAGTGTCACAAGTAAAGATGTACCATAAAAACTAGCATTAAAATGTTATGACAGTCAAACATAAGCCTGTTATGCCCCTATTAAACAGTGTATAACAAAAGAGACAGGGAAAGTAGTAAAAAAGAACCGGTAAAACAGTGCCACAAGGTATAACAGAAGGAACAGGGAAAGCTAGTAAAAGAGACAGGGAAAGTAGTAAAAAAGAACCGGTAAAACAGTGCCACAAGGTATAACAGAAGGAACAGGGAAAACTAGTAAAACAATGATCCGATAAAAAAGTGCCACAAGGAAAGATAGTGAAAATTAAGCCGGTAAAAAAGGCCACAAAATGGAAACGTACCATGAAATCTGACATAAAACAAAATCTATGGTGCCACAACCCGATAGCCACTAAACAAAGAGCAAAAATAATACCGTGTTTCATGTCAGATTTCACAGTATTATTTTTGCTCTTTATGTTTAGTGGCTATCGGGTTGTGGCACCATAGATTTTGTTTTATGTCAGATTTCATGGTACGTTTCCATTTTGTGGCCTTTTTTACCGGCTTAATTTTCACTATCTTTCCTTGTGGCACTTTTTTATCGGATCATTGTTTTACTAGTTTTCCCTGTTCCTTCTGTTATACCTTGTGGCACTGTTTTACCGGTTCTTTTTTACTACTTTCCCTGTCTCTTTTACTAGTTTTCCCTGTTCCTTCTGTTATACCTTGTGGCACTGTTTTACCGGTTCTTTTTTACTACTTTCCCTGTCTCTTTTACTAGCTTTCCCTGTTCCTTCTGTTATACCTTGTGGCACTGTTTTACCGGTTCTTTTTTACTACTTTCCCTGTCTCTTTTGTTATACACTGTTTAATAGGGGCATAACAGGCTTATGTTTGACTGTCATAACATTTTAATGCTAGTTTTTATGGTACATCTTTACTTGTGACACTTTCCTACCGGCTCATTTTTTCTATTTCTTCTTTTTGTTATACATTAATTAGTAGATTTACAATTTCTTTTTTAGATATATAAAGCTTTTTAGAGTGGTCCATACACGTGGTTATTTATACCCAAAGATCCTCAAGGTATTGCAGTGTTCTTGTATCCCGTTTTTCATTCAATATGTTGTAGTCATTTCATATCCTTTTTACATAGATATACGTTGATATATTGGTTCTACATTTCCATATTATATTTATTAAATTTTATATTATAGGTTGTTTTTAGTATTTAGATATATTTATTGTCTTTCACTTATGGATTATATGACATATTGATTATTTTTTGATTAATATATATTTTTTATATTTTTTCTAGTGGCAATATATATATATTCTGTTGCTCTCTCTTCTATATATATTTTTTTATATATTTTTTATTTTTTTGATAACAATACATTGACTCCCAGGGATGACACATTGATTAATTTTTGACTTTCGATCACCTTATTTTATAGGTCGATTCGTTATCTATAACTAATCTTTCTAGTAATAATATATTGATTTCTATTAATAATATACAAAATATTCAGATCGCGTTGTTATGATATCTAAATAATGTTTGATTTTAAATTTATATGATATTTTTTTGTTATGATTGATTTTAAATTTATATGATATCTATATGATAAATTTATATGACATTAGTTACTATATATTTGTATTTATATATCGTTTTATTAAAATATATGTTGTTTTGTATTGGCTAAAGAAACTTTTATATGAATATTGCTGTTTTCTCTTTAATTTTTACATTTATTAAGTGCGTAATGTTTTTATCTCTGTATATTTTATCATCACAGTGTTTTTAAATCTCTATATGTGTTTATATGATTTTATACATTACCTATAGACTCCTGACGCAGGCCGTAGGGCCGAAACATGTACATGTCGGTTCGAGTATTTTTGGAAGAATAAAGGATTACCTGATTGTCCAGATGAGTTGAAAGACATTTTTATTTGTTGCACCTTTTCTTATTGGACAATTCCACTTGCTTTTATTATTATGAAGAAGGAAGTTGTGACATGCTGGAAGGAAACTCTTGGAGGGAGATCTGGTGGCACTTGAATGAACTGAAGTGAATAACCCTTCCGAACGATGGTGAGAACCCAGAGGTCTGATATAATCTGCTCCCATTGTTGGTAAAAGTAATGGAGTTGACCTCCTATGGGCAAAAGAGAAGTGTGATGGATGCAGGTGGATGTTATGCTCAGACTTAGATTGTCAAAAAGACTGCGTTGGCTTAGCTGCAGCAGGAGTCTGAGGTTTTTGTTGACGTTGTTGTTGCTGCTGCTGTCTTCTAGGTGAAGGCCTGGAAAAAGCTGGAGTAGACTTTTGAGGGTAACGCAGTGGAGGTGGTTTATAAGGTTTAGCAGATGAAGCCTTAAGCTTAGGCTGCACCACCAGAGAGGCAAAAGATTGCTCATGCTCAGAAATACGCTTGGTAGCTGCTTCGATGGTATCGTCAAAAAGCTCATTACCTTGACAAGGTAAATTAGCTAGACGGTCTTGCAATTTGGGATCCATATCCACAATGCATTGCTACCGCAAAGGCAGTCACTCTAGATGACAACTCAAAGGCATCATAAATGGCCTGGAGCATGAAAAGGTGAATTTGAGAAAAAGTCTCTTGCAGTTGTTTGAACGCAGGCAGGCAATGGACAGCCAAGTCAGTACTTAAAGTAGGACGTGAAGATGAAATTATAATTGAGGACTCTATTAGCCATCATGGAATTTTGGTAAAGACGACGGTCAAACTTATCCATGGTACATCCTTTTCTGCCCAGAGGAACAGCAGCATAGACCTTGGAGGGATTAGATTTCTTTAGAGAGGATTCCACAACCAAGGATTGATGAGATAATTGTGCCTTCTCAATTCCCTTGCAAGATTCCATTTTAGAGGGAATAGCTGGTATGGAATAGGGAGTCTCCAGATTCCTGATGAAAGTTTGTTTTAATACAGGATTCATTGGAAGCCTTAAAGTTTCTTTGGGCAGATGAGGAAGCTCCATTTTGGCTAAATATTCAGGGATATACTTGGATTCAGACTGGAGATGAAGCTGAAGAACTGTACCCATATCAAAGATGAACTTTGTAAAAGATAACGTCCTAGAAGCCGATGCCTCCGCAGGAGGTGAAGAGGAGTGTGATCTAGGTGCTGCCGAGTAGGATGGAGAGGCTTCTCTGGAATATCGAAAAGACATATCTGTATCCAACATAAGCGTTACTGAAGAGGCTCTTCTTTGTGATATTGGTGGAGTCAGAGAATGCTTACGCTTCAGAAGCCTCAAAGGAGAAGATCCAGGAGTCTGAGGAAGGGATGACCTCGAGTCATGCTTCAGAGAGATAGGTGAAGGAAGATCTCCCATGAAAGGCCTCAAGGAAGGAGTCCTCGACCTGCCTCAATGTAGAGACGCAGGAGGTGTAGGAGTCTGTAAAGGTTGAGACTCATGCCTGGGCTTCGAAGGGGTCTCGATGGGCCTCGATACTCGAGGTACGGGAGACAACCTAACCCGTAGAGTAGACTCTTTGCTTTTCTTAGATGGCATGTGCCTCGAGGTCGAGGCATGTTTTAAATGGAGCCTCGATCGAGGTTTGGCTCTCTTGTCAGGAAACTCGGGCCTGGAAGGATGAGGAGAAGAGTCACTGGAGGACAGCTGTCGAGATCTACAAGGCTTCTCTCGAGGCGCTTCAATGGAATGCTCAGGTTGACTCGCAGGAAGCAGGGTCAAGGCAGGAGCAAGCTGAGCCAAGACCAAGGTAATTTCAGTGGTCAGGATGGCTTTCAGCATGTCCTCGAACATAGGCACCGAGACCAAGGGATCTGGTCGTACAGGTGCAGCAGTGCGCTCCAATGAGGGCGATCTCGAGGATGAGTATTCCCTATGTTTGGAGGCACGCTTGGATGGAGGTCTCGTAGAGGCTGGCACGACTGCACTCGTTGCCTGGACTCATCTGGAGGCTTCTTAGGTAGCGTACCTGGAGAAGGAAGAGGAGACTTACCCGAGGACGGAACCTTAATAGACACAGCAGACGAGGCCTTCGACATCGAGGTCGCCCCAGGAGTTGAGGCCTAGGGTGAGGCCTTTTCCGCAGACTGTTCCATGTAGTATTTAAGAAAAACTTGAAAACATATTTATTCCAGGACGCTTTTGACCTATAAAACACTGTCCTTCTAGATTTCTGTATTTTTCTTTCTTTTTTCTCTTAACCCATTACTACCTAATTTGTTTTTATCCTTTGATGTCAAACTCTAACAAATAATAAGATTGTAATTTCTTCCCTCCCTTCCCACCCTTTCTTGTTTGTCAATCTTCGTTTGTCCTAAAAGTGAATTTAGTAAATTAAATGTATGTCTGTCTTTTAAGTGACCTTGTAACCCAAATTGTATTACCACACTCTGATGGTTTTTTAACTGTACATCGCTTAGATGTCTTGATAAGCGATTCATCAAATAAAGGTAAACTTGAAACTTGAACTTGAAACTTGAAACTTGCCAAAGAGCTCAATAATCTGGACACGACGTCTGCAAAGGGCCCGAGGTTGAAGGGTAGCACAGCATGGGCAGGACTCAGGACGGTGTTCTGGTCCTAAGCATTTGTTGCACCAACGATGGGGGTCGGTCAAGGAAACGGCCCGGCCACACTGGCTACACTTCTTAAACCCGGTAAGAGGCCGGGACATAGACAAATGAGTCGCAGTCGAACAACGACTGATGGCAGTGCCTAAGCCCTTAACTCGCTGGACGTAACCAACAGAAAGAAAATAAAGGGTTTTGTGGGGGAAGGGGGTTTAAGACACGCCCGCACAGCGACCGACCACACAATAGAAATAAAAGGAAAGCCGCGGTGCGAGAAAGGCACTTAGCAACACAGTAGAGCTAAGTAACAGGGCTTCTCAGCTCCACGGAAAACAAAGAACTGAGGAGACATGCACCCTGACTCGGGGAGGAAGGCACACGCGCATGCGCGGTGCAGCACTCGCAAACTTGAAAATCTTCAAGCAAGTCTGCTTGCGAGGCTGTCCGCTACAGGGCTCTGTGGATGATTTCACCCACATGTGAGAATATGCTGCCTGCTTGTCCTGGAATAATAAAGGTTATGGCTGACATTTGAATCCTATCTAGTCCACCTTGTTATTTCTGCCCACCAAAGTTAACAACTGCTTATGTTTTTGCTCCTCCTTGTCTAACTTTGTCTTGAATCCCTGGAGGATGTTTTTCCCTATGACAGCGTTCCAGTTTTCCACCACTCTGGGTGAAGAAGAACTTCCTTATTTTCGTACGGAATCTATCCCCTTTCAATTTTAGAGGGTACTCTCTCGTTCTCCCTACCTTGGAGAGGGTGAACATCCTGTCTTTATCTACTAAGTCTATTCCCTTCAGTATCTTGAATGTTTCTATCATGTCCCCTCTCAGTCTCCTACTTTCAAGGGAAAAGAGGCCCAGTTTCTCTAATCTTTCGCTGTACGGCAACTCTTCCAGCCCCTTAACCATCTTAGTCGCTCTTCTCTGGACCCTTTCGAGTAGATATTCTTCCTTCAGCTTTTCTGTCTGGAGACCACATACACTTTTGGAAGTGTCTTTTACCCTTATTTTTCCATCTTCCTCTTTGGAAAACTAATTCAAATTTTTTTTCCTCAGAAGACTACTATACCATTTCAAGGACCACCAAGAAATCAAGAAGCAGAAGGGGAAAAAATATTCATTCTGCAGAGATACATAGCGCTGAAACAGAAATCCAAACAAGTTAATTTCTGCAGGTAACAATGGAAGGGAGGACTGGTCCAGTCATAAGAACATAATAATTTGCCGCTGCTGGGTCAGACCAGTGGTCCATTGTGCCCAGCATACGCTCCAGTTCAACAGGAACTTGTCTAACTTTGTCTTAAATCCCTGGAGGATGTTTTCCCCTATAACAGCCTCCGGAAGAGCATGCCAGTTTTCCACCACTCTCAGGCTCCTATTTTCAAGGGAGAAGAGGCCCAGTTTCTCTAATCTCTCACTGTACGGCAACTCCTTCAGCCCCTTTACCATTTTAGTCGCTCTTCTCTGGACCCTTTCGAGTAGTACCGGGTCCTTCTTCATGTACGGCGACCAGTGCTGGACGCAGTATTCCAGTTGAGAGCATACCATGGCCCGGTACAGCAGCATGATAACCTTCTCCGATCTGTTCATGATCCCCTTCTTAATCATTCCTAGCATTCTGTTCGTCTTTTTCGCTGCCGCCGCACATTGGAAAAACGGCTTCATCAACTTGTCGACCAGTACTCCCAAGTCTCTTTCCTGGGGGGGTCTCTCCAAAGTACCGCCCCGGACATCCTGTATTCGTGTATAAGATTTTTGTTACAGAAATGCATCACCCTACACTTATCCACGTTGAACCTCATCCTCCATGTCGCAGCCCATTTCTCAAGCATGTTTGTCACGTTGCAGATGTTCGCAATCCTCCTACGTCTTCACTACTCTGAATAACTTCGTATCGTCCGCAAATTTAATCACCTCACTCGTCGTACCAATTTCCAGATTGTTTATAAATATATTGAAGAGCACGGGTCCAAGCACCGAACCCTGCGGCACTCCACTGGTGATGCTTTTCCAGTCCGAGTATTGTCCATTTACTCCCACTCTCCGTTTCCTATCCGCCAGCCAATTTTTAATCCACGTGAGTATTTCACCCACAGTCCAGTGCTTCTTAAACCTGTCCTGGGAACCCTCTGCCAGTGAGGTTTTCAAGACACCCCAATGATGCACGAGGCAGATTTGCTTGCCCATTACCTCTATTATATGCAAATCTACCTAATGCATATTCATTGGGGTATCTTGAAAATCCAACTGGTTGAGGGGGGTCCCACAGGATAGGTTTAAGAACCACTGGCCTAGTGGTTAGAGCTGATAACTCAGCACCCTGAGGTTGTAAGTTTAATTCCAGCCTAATCCTGTGACTCTGGCCCAAGTTACTTAATCCTCCATTGCCCAGGTACCAGTTAGACTGTGAGCCTACCAGGACAGAAAGAAAAAAAAATACTTTAAGCAAATCTCTTCATGAAAAGGCAGGACATACATGCATAAACTTTAAGGGGGGGGGGGAACACCTTTCTATATAAACAATGTAAGGCTTATATTTATACTTAACATTTTTTATAAGTGATATTGCTGAAAAGCGGACAGTGTGAATGACATGAAGACAGACCTAGCGAAGCTTGAAGAATGGTCTGAAATTTGGCAGCTAAAATTTAATGCTAAGAAATGCAAGGTCATGCATTTCGGCTGCAAAAACCCAAAGGAATGGCACAGTTTGGGGGGGTGAAGAACTTTTGTGCATGACAGAACAGTGGGACTTGGGTGTGATTGTATGTGGTGATCTTAAGGTGGCCAAACAGGTTGAAAAGGTGACAGCAAAAGCTAGAAGGATGCTAGGTTGCATAGACAGAAGTATAGACAGTAGGAAAAGGGAGGTATTTATGCCCCTGTATAAGACTTTGGCGAGACCTCATTTAGAATATTACTAGCTGATGCCCCGGCGTTGCACGAGTATTTAATTATAGCAATAACACTGTAAATGGATTCAAATAAAGATACTTTATAGTGGTGAATGAAATTATTTTTTTACAGCGTAATAAAAAGTACAATATTCAAATTATAATGTGAAATATTTGACAAAATGAATACAATACAACTAACGCAAAACGTGATTATAAACAACATTTTTAGTTTCACCTCCTGGAGCAAGAACATATAAATTCTTGGGTGAACCCACCCTTGAGCAAGCAACATAGAGTTGTGGGCCGCGAGACCCCCAGAACATATCACCCCAGGTAGTGAGGGATCTGCATACCAAGTTTCGTTCAAATCGGTCAAGCCGTTTTTGAACTACTGTGAGAATGGCAGCTTTTTACATTTTTTCCATTGACATGAATGGGTGAAATCTGATTTTGTTTGTAGCTCCGCCCACGTGTGCAGGTGGGCCGCGAGACCCCCAGAACATATCACCCCAGGTAGTGAGGGATCTGCATACCAAGTTTCGTTCAAATCGGTCAAGCCGTTTTTGAATTACAGTGAGAATGGCAGCTTTTTACATTTTTTCCATTGACATGAATGGGTGAAATCTGATTTACTGTTTGTAGCTCCGCCCACGTGTGCAGGTGGGCCGCGAGACCCCCAGAACATATCATCCCAGGTAGTGAGGGATCTGCATACCAAGTTTAGTTCAAATCGGTCAAGCCGTTTTTGCGTGATCGCGGCACATACACACACACACATACCTCCGATTTTATATATATAGATGTACAATTCTGGAGACTGCATCTTCAAAAAGATATAAAAAGGTTGGAGTCGGTCCAGAGGAAGGCTACTAAAATGGTGTGTGGTCTTTGTCATAAGGCGTATGGGGACAGATTAAGATCTCAATATGTATACTTGGGAGGAAAGGCGGGAAAAGAAAGATATGATAGAGATATTTAAATACTTACGTGCATGAGTCGAGACTTTCATTTGAAAGGAAGCTCTGGAATGAGAGGGCATAGGATGAAGTTAAGAGGTGATAAACTCAGGAGTAATCCTAAGGAAATACTTTTTTACAGAAAAGGGTGGTAGATGCATGGAACACTCTTCCAGAAGAGGTAGTGGAGATAGAGACAATGTCTAAATTCAAGAGAGTGTGGGATAGGCACGGGAGATTTCTTAGAGAAAGGAAGAGATAATGGTTAGACTGGGTGGGCCATTTGGCCTTTATCTGCCATCATGTTTCTAGTCAGCCAGTGCAAAAAGAACCAATCAGAGAGATTAATTCTCTTTAAGGATTTAGAGGTAAGTGATAAATTTGCTGAGATGAACATCGCAAATAAAGAATCATTTAGGGCCACAGGTGAGGATTAATTTCAAAATGACAATATACATATACACTTCACATGAAAATAATCCAAGCAAAATTCCTGCATAATCATTACATAGGTATATACAAAACCACACATACAAAACCGTATGTATATAATAGCATCAAAGCAAGAGACAAAACAATTTTCACTTTTAACATGAATAGGAAAATATCTGCACTCACAAGATGATAAACAATTGCTCCAAAAATAACACAAGTCAGGACTCCTTTGGGTTGGGTTTCACCTCAAACATGAAATGCAAATATAAAATGTTTATTTTGTATGTAATGATTTAAACAGATGACCATGTGGATCACTTACAGGCAAAATGTGGATGGGTACACAAATTTTCATTTTTGAGTTAAAAAACAAACAAACAAACACAACAACAATGACCTGGACCAGTAGAAACACACACTGTTTAAATGCAGCATTTATCCTCCTTTTACAAAACCGCACTAGCATTTTTAGCGCTGGCCGCAGCGCTCATGAGTGTTGGAGATGTTACCCCATGGTCAGTACTAAAAATGCTAGTGCGGTTTTGTTAAAAAACACACTATTAAGTGCTATTAAGTGTATTTTTGAGATTGCTTCATGGTAGTCCTATTAAGTTTCAATTCTACTGATTCACTTTACCACTTTACACACACACACACACAATGAGGTAAAGTGAATCAGTAGAACTGAAACTTAGTAGGACTACCATGAAGCAATCTCAAAAATACACTTAATAGCACTGAAATTCAAATGAGAGAATACATACTAATTATGGAGCATCTTAAGCACAAATCAGAACATTCAAATAACATATCAATTAATTACTGTCTTTTCTAATTTTACTTCTTTAGACTATGTAAAGCTAAATATACAATAGTGACCCATTAGATCAGGGGTGTCAAACTCAATCACATTAAGGGGCCGAAATCCAAAACACAGGCTAAGTCGTGGGCCAGACCCCACCCAACCTCTGCCCAGACCATGCCCCCATAATAGTACTAATTATAACACCATTTTTTCCATTCATTTTTCATATATACACACACAATTACAATCTTATTAACACATAATGGTTAACCACAAAATTAAACTACACAAAGCATACTGTATGCTTCAACATTTATTCCTACTTGAACACAGGTAACGCCTATGCAAATACGGGACCACAAACTAAAAATATATACAAACAAAACCCAAAACACTAAGATTCAAGACTGCATGCAGTACAATCCCCAGAGAAAACCAAACAAATGTAATTTTTCCTGAGCAGTGCGAAATAGACAGCAGATTAAAATTCTCAAAATTGACAATTCAAATACTAAATTGAAAATAAAATCATTCCCCCTACCTTTGTTGTCTCCCTTCCATCATGCTGTGCATCCTTTAGGTGGGTGTCGTACCTTCTGGCTGGCTCCCACTTGGCCGTTTTATGCGGCCCGTGGTCCGATGCCCCCCAGTGTTATCGTGTGGCTGGCTCCCTCCTACTCACAAGCACAGTATGCGGCTCCTTGGGCATCCTGTGCCTGAACTGGAAGCTTTCTGATGTCGCAACGTCAAAGGGAATGCTCCTGGATGAGGCGCGGGATGCGTGAAGAGCCACTGCATGCAGCGTTGTGCTCACTGCAGCTGTGAGGAGGGAGCCGGCCACAAGATAACACTGGGGGCATCTGACCGCAGGCTGCATAAAACAGTCAGGCGGGCCTTGAGTTTGACACCTGTGCATTAGATAACGTTTCCCCTTCAATGATGGTATACATTGGGGCAAGAGGACGAGTTTAACTGAGGAGAAAAATAAAAACACACTTAGGAGTTCTGGAACTCCTCCCAATAAGCCACGAGTGAAAAGCAAGAATAAGACTTATCTAATGGGCAAGAGCCACACATACACAAATGTCATTTTATTTAAAAAGTATGTAAATCATTTACATTGCCTTTCAGGCTGTTTAGTTTTGCCTAGAAATAATCGGTGCTTTTGTGATGTCATCACTCGCTATTAACGCAGCATTTGTTGCATCCAAGATTCCAACGCCATCTAAAATACTAAATATCAAACAAACTAATTTACTTATAACAATGCCTGTAAACTGAAAATCACTGAAATACTGTAGCCATTTCAAAGAATTTTTACTTTTTGTGACATATTATAGCTCATGCATTGTGCCATCACTACTGAAGTTAATGTTCATATTTTCATCAAAGCTGCTCATGTAAACCGCTCTGAATTGCCTTCATTAGTTAGCAATACAGAAGCTTTAAATAAACATTGCAGTCCTCCCTTTCCAATGCAAAGCGTTGCACGTCTCATATACAGTGCATGCTCCACAAGCCTTGCAAAACTCTACTTTCCCATAAACTCCCAACACTAGAAGCTCTCATTCAAGCCTATTCAAGTCTCAACTATACCAAGAAAAAAAAATGATTATAATAACGGTGCAAAGATTTTTCTAAATGGGAGCACACTCACTAGATCTGTTGCACTTGACGGCCGATCACACAAAATAAAATCTAATATGTCTTCATACAGGACGTGCATGTCACTTTTTCTTTAATGAAATAGTTGTCAATTTTCTACGCATTTATTGCACAGTAAGACTCCAATCTCACCTCGGGAGCTAATGCCATCTAACTGTTGACATTCTATAAATCGGAAGAAGTCAGCTTCTAAAAGAATCACCGTCCTGTATTCCATTTCAATTACTTAAGGGTCCTTTCACTAAGGCGCGCTAGCCTTTTATGCATGGGCTAAACGCTAATGCGTTTATAGGATATAATGGACACATCATTCAGCGTGCGCTAAAAAGGCTCGTGTGCCTTAGTAAAAGGATCCCTTATTTCAGTGGGAGATACATTAGATTAGCTACCTCCAAATTAAAAAAAAAAATAAATAAATAAAACGCATATAAATATGGAAATCCATGCAAGCACCATATAAAATGGGTTTAAAATAAATTCCAAATATAATTAAGCTCTGAAAAGAATACTGTATGTTTATTACTTTTATATACTCATCTATGCAACTTTTTATTACAAATTTTCATGTCGTCATTTTCCTCTTGCCAAAACAAGCCTTTTGTCTTATTTCACTCTAAGAGAATCATTTTAAGTAAACATTTTGTGGTACCAAAAACAAACTTCCAAAAGTTATTTACAACAATGCACAAGAAACACTGAAGAGGAAGCACAACACAAAGCATGTAAGACTGCATTTTAAAAGCTCGAAAATTGGTTTGCATTCACACAAAAAGTATTCTCGTTATTGAAATCTACCTAATGAGAGATCAGCCCAGGATGTTTTATGAAGGTTTTAAATCAGATTTATGTTCTGGCTTCAATGACTGACAGGCCTCTCCCTCCCCTACACCACCACTACAGTGGAGCTATTCAGAGTCTTGAGAAATAGAAAAGTTAAAGTAACAAAATGAGACTTCCTACTTTGTGCTTTTCAACTTTGAATGCTACAACTAGTTTGCTATCAAACCTGTGTCTAAAAACTAAACCAAAACCAGAGTTCTCAGGCTGTTTATCACTCACCAAAAAATCTGTGCTCTCCTGTCAAAGGGCAAAGCTACTGGAGACCTCTTGTGATATTGTAGTCTTGTCTACTTCAATGCATTCTCCACAACTATTTGTTATCTGCTGATACCCATACAATATTTTTACAGCATCAGCCTATTCAGATTGCACAGAGCCAGACACAGCTCTAACCTATGCCACATCACACAAGTCTGAAATTTTGCAAGTTTTGTTACTGTAGGCTCCCAAAGTCAATAGAAACCACAGCTGAACAAATTAAAAAAAATGTGCTCAGGCCATAGTCACTATTCATCCTTCAACTTTATTTAAACCCTCAACTATGAATGTCTAAGTTCACTACAACAAGATAATTCCATGCAGTGCATACTTGCAATTTCTACCTATAGAGAGAAAAAAAAGGAGAGAGAATCCCGGGGGGGGGAGGAGGGAGGGAAGAAAGCTTTAGAAAGGAATGGGCAAACTTGATAGTTCCCTATGATACTTATGTGCTGTCATTTGCTATGTCACTATGCATTTTCACTGAAGGCAGGCATACACAAGAGAAAACGTGTGCCTTCAACTTATAGCGAAGACATTCTTTGAAGAGTCGAAAGCAAATTAGAAATCAATCCATCGCAAACTAAATTTAGAAAAGCAACCCTGAAACCCAGGGCAGTTCGTCCCCTTTGGCACTGATCTAACAGATATCCAGCACATAGTCAAGAATATTATGCACCAACTATCTTCTCTATATTCTGATTCATTGGAGGAGGGGGGGGGAAGGTATAAAATCCTGTTCATTACGAGTCTGATCAGCCCAGAACTGTATTAATAGTCTTTTAACAGATTAAAAGCTACCAAAAACCAGAAGATACTAATCCCACAGTTGAACACCACATTGAAAGATTAAAAAAAGCCAGCAGACAAAAAGTTCGCAAAGAATTTGCTCCCCTCCCTGGGGGGCGTCACAAACCCTCACAGCAGCGCCGATCTTTCGGTTCGAGAAGGTGGGGCGAGGGTTGAAAGCAAAGGCCAGTTGCGAACTGGACGGAGACTAGGGAGGAAATCAGTGCCAGGTCCCGGAAGGGTCGCTTTAGCTTCCCAGCAGCAGGCGGGAGTTAAAGTTCAGCGGATTCAGACGGAAGAGGGGGGGGGGGGGGGGGGGGGAGGCTCGGAGCTTTCTCAAAGTTAAAGCCCCCCCCCCCGGGCGGGAAAGAGCCTAGGGGGCGAGGGCAGCTCACCTGGATGAACTGGATGGTGAGCGCCGATTTGCCCACACCGCCGCCTCCCACCACCACCAGCCGATACTTCTCCTGCGCCGCGCCGTCCTTCCAGCCTGCCATCGGGGGCTAAGGAAGGAAGGCGGCGAGGGAGGCCCCTTCCCGGCTCCGGGACGCTGTCTCAGGCGAGGACCGGAGGAATTGGCCGCGGCGAAGCAAACAGCAGGCGGAAAACCCTCCCCGCGCACGAGCAGCAGCTGCCGCCGCCACCACAACAAATGGCCGTCTGAGGGGCGCCGACTAGAGCCGCTATGCTAAGCCGGCGCTCGATATTCATGAGCTGGGCGGGGCCGGGCCGCGGGGCGGGGCGGCAGCGCCGTTTCCGGCTCGGAGGCCGCCGCCATTCGCTGGCGCCGGCCGGCTTCCGGTGGCCGTTTGTTTTTTTTTTATGAGGGGCGGGGGGGCTGGGCGCGTGCGTGCGTTCCCCGAGCGCGCCGGTGCCCTCGGAGTCCGTCCGCCGCGGGAGACTGGTCCGTTAAGAGGGGGGTGCGCGCGTGCGTGTGCTGGGCGCGAGCGGCCTCGGAGTGCGCGGCGGTGCCCTCGGAGTCTGTCCGCCGCGAGAGACGTGCGGGGCACGTGGGGGGTCCCGAGTTCCCAGCGAAAACACGTGAGTCCGTTTTCCTGTTTAAACAGTCGCGAGGGAAAAAGCCCAACTCCTCACAGTTTCTAACCGACCGGGCTTACAAAGCATGGACCATCAATACCAGGTAATAATAAGTCTACCTACTTGCTCCTTTTTGGTGCTAGGTTAGGGGTTATGGTTTGAGTACTTTTCTAAGTATAAGAAACCATGTAAAAAAGATATTTCTTCATAACAGTTATTCTAGTGCAGGGGTAGGCAATTCCGGTCCTCGAGAGACCCGGGTAGGTCCACATTGAATATACAGCAGACCCTCAATATTTGCGTGTGTTAGGGGGCAGAGCTGGCTCGCGGATAACTTTTGGGGGCCTGTTCTGGCCCACCCCCACGTCCCTGATTTTACCTGGGAGTGCAGAACCGTCATCAAAATAGCTGCGTGAGTTCCCGTTGCAGCGTTAATTAAAAAAAAAAAAAAAAAGTGAATAACCGAATCTGCAAGTTACTAAAACTACGAATGCAGAAGGGGTACTGTATATGAGATGGATTTGCATGCATTGCCTCCTTGAGGGCCCCAATCCAGTCGTTTTTTTCAGGATTTCCCCAATGGCTATGCATTGAAAGCAGTGCATGCACATAGATCTCATGCATAGTCATTGGGGAAATCCTGAAAACCCAGCTGGATTGTGGCCCTCAAGGAGGGACTTTGAGACCCTTGATTAGTGTATATTTATTGCAGATATCCTGAAATCATGGCCTACATGTGGCTGTAGAGGACCGGAATTGCCTTCCCCTGTTCTAGTGCAATAAGTGTGTCATTCTGGTGCAGGGATCTCAAAGTCCCTCCTTGAGGGCCGCAATCCAGTCGGGTTTTCAGGATTTCCCCAATGAATATGCATTAAAAGCAGTGCATGCACCTAGATCTCATGCATATTCATTGGGGAAATCCTGAAAACCCGACTGGATTGAGGCCCTCAAGGAGGGACTTTGAGACCCCTGTGAGGATAAGGCAGTGTTTCTCAACTCAGTCCTGGAGTACCCCTGTGCCATTCAGGTTTTCTGGATATGTGTGAAAGAAATTTGCATATAATGGCAGTGTATGCAAATCAAGTTTATGCATATTCATTGTGGATATCCTGAAAACCTGACTGGCAAGGGGATACTCCAGGACTGAGTTGAGAAACACTGTGATAGGGTATTCTCCCTATGCCTGTGATTCATGCAGAAAAAAAATCCACTCCAGATTTTCTATTCCTCCTTCACGAAAGGGCTGTCCTGCCCCCCTTCAGTTTCCTTCTGCTTTTGAGCAGGAAGGAGTTATTCTAATCTGCTCTGTATGTTTTTTTTTATTTTCGGGTTTTTCATGATTTTTAGCAGTTTACATTATTCCAGAGCATCCCAGATCAAGAAGAAAGCTCTGCCTGTGTGGAGAAGACGCAGATTTGAGATCTGCAGCTGACAGACCAGTCCCAGTATGGTACCTGTTAACCAGCCTGCAGAAACTGTTGTGGAGCTCGGGGTCCAAATCCCTAGGAGCTTTGCTCCCCTACTGGGTCACAAGGGCTTGAGCACAGGTTGTTAGACACCTACAGTGGGCTCAGCAGATCTCAGGATGCTGGCTGTGTTTCACCTCCCCCTTTTGCATGTGTGGGTCTGCCTGATTCGCCTATTCGAATCAATTCATTTTCTTAAAAAATCAGACTCCACAATTCAATGACCAACCCTCCTCCCTATACCTTCGGGCCTCCTAAATCAGGAGCAGCAGCACTCTAGCAGCAAACAGCCTGTCCCTAAACAGTACTTCTTGCTGGCCATCCACTGCCGCTGTTGTTCCTGCTTTGGGGGTGAGGAGGGAGTCAGTCAGGTAGTGCCGCATAGGCGCTAGCGCTGGGTACTCTTGGCTTTGCAGATGTAGGGGCCCCTCCAAAGGCTGCCATGTTTCCCCCTTCTCTCTGGCGTCCTGCTTCTGCCGCTGGCCTCTCGGTCTCGCATTCAAACTAATTAAAGCTTGCAGAGGATCACCATTAGTGATCCTAGCACGCTGCCGTCGGCCTCCAGAGCACGTTCCCTCTGCTGCAGTCCCACCCCTCGTGATGTTATGGCAAGGGAACGTGTGGAGGAGGCCAACGGTAGCCTGCTAGGATCACTTCTGTACCGGCGATCCTCTACAGGTCATAATTAGCTTTGAAGGTGAGACTGGGAAGCCAATGGGGAAGCCAGACGACGCTAGAGAGAAAGGGGAATCATGCCAGCCTTCGGGGGGTCCCCTGATGTAGAAGTACATGGAGGGGGGGGTCCAAAGAGACGGGCACATGCGTGGAGCCCTTACAGCAGTGACGGAGAAAGCAGCCTCCTGTCACTGCTGTTAGGGCTTCTGGTTATATTTTTAATGGCATAGATGTTGTGCATGTGTTAAACACGCACCATCTGTCCCATTAAAAAAAGCCCCCCGCGCCTGCACCCCTGAGCCACCGCCCCCCTATTTCCCTCAGCCAAACCCCTAAAAGATAGCAGGAGGGATGCCTACACCCTCCTGCCATCCTGATTGACTCCCCACCCTGCCTCATGGCAAAACAGCAGGAGGGATACCCACTCCCTCCTGCCAGGAAAGATCCCTAAGTCCCATACCTTAAAAATTGGGAACAGAAGGTACTGAAAACACTTCCTGCTCCTCCTCTCTCGCCAACAAGGCCTTATGCCCCTCCCTGGTGCTCAGACACGTTGGGCTCCTCCTGTGGGAGGGGCCTGAGATATCTGAGCCAATCAGGGACTTTCTTAGGAAGGAGACTTCCTAAGGAGTCCCAGATTAGCTCAGATACTGGGAAATGTTTCTGCACTGGTGCGTTTAAGAAGGCGGCAAAGCCTTTCTCCGCTCCAATCTCAGTGATGTTAGCTTTCCTGCAAGCAGACCTTGATGAGGATCTTGCAGCATTGTTGCTCCAGATCCAAGTGGCGAGGTTTTTCCTGTTTCTGGTCCCGAGAACATAGAGCTCCTTTGGTGTCTCCTCCGGACATTAGCCAGATTCCTGAAAGGGGCGCTAAGGCTCAGACCACTGGTGAAACACCGTTTCTGTCCTAGAACCTTACTTGGCCTCAGTCTGGCTGCATAGGAGCCTCCTAAGGAAGCGTTCTTGCTGGATCTTACCATAAAGATTATTTTCCTCATGGCCATTAAGTCAGTGAGAAGAGTCTTGGAGCTATAAGCTCTTTCATGCAAAGAGCCCTTCCTCAAGATCACAAAGACGGGGATCTCCATGTGCATGGTTCCATCTTTTTACCGAAAGTTGTTTAGGCCTTCAGTATCAATCAAGAAGTAAGATAGCCAGCCCACAGGGTCAAACAAGAAATATCAGATTCTGAAAAAGTTGGATATGAGGAGAGTCCTTCTACGTTACCTAGAAGGTTTCTAATGAGTTCCAACTATCTGACCATCTTTTTGTACTCATCAGTCAGGCTCGACACGGCAGACCAGCGTCCTAGGCCACCATTTACTGACATATTCATGTGGCCATTTAGTAAGTATATATTGCCTATGGCAAACAGTTGCCAATCTCCGTGAAGGCACATTTGACTAGAAGCATGGCTTTTTTGTTTTCAGAAACTCAGGCGCTTTCGCCCAAAAAGCTTTACAGGGCTGCAACCTGGTCCACTCTTCATACATTCTCAGTGTTACAGAGTGGATGTGGCGGCAAGTAAGGACACCGCATTTAGGCCCTCAGTGTTGTGAGCAGGCTCAGATTTCAGAAACCGCTTTTGTATATCCGTATCATCCAGAATGACACATTTATTGCACTAGGAAAAGAGATTAGTTTCTTACTTTGCTAATACCTTTCTAGGTGTGTAATTCTGGAGCCCTGCCCTGTCTGTCATTTCTCCGCCTGTCTACTTTCTTAATCAGATGGTTCAAGTCAAAGTTGAGATTTTGCTATCAGTCAGCCCTCAAGGGTAGGAAAGAATAATGTACTTTCAAGCCCACTTAAGTTGGACTGCTATGTGTTACCCTTACCTTTTGTATTTGCCTAAACCTCTTTCTTTCCTTTATTTATATTGTAGTTCTCCCTTTTTCCATTTGTTTCAGTATGTCCTTTTGTCTTATTTGTCCAGTGTTTTAATTGACGATGTCTTTGTTATTATTTGTCCTCTCCCTGATTTTATTGTATAACCACCTTGAAACTATTGATAAGGCGGTATATCAAATTTTAAATAAACTTGTAAAACTTGCTATAGCTCATTGGGGAATGTTTGAACTATATTAATGTTTCTGATCTGTATGGTTTTCAGAACAGCACTGTATTTCAGGAGTCACTCCATACCCCTCCTTCTTATGTGTTCCTATGTAGGGTTATTGCCTGCTTCGGTACAAACTGAAGGAGGCAGCAGAGCCCTCAGGTGAAGGAGGAGGAATTAAAAACCTGGAGTGGATTCCTTCTCAATGGCTAGTGGGCCTGGGAATACCCTGTAGTCCAGAATGACACACCTATCTACTAGAAAAGATATTAGCCTAATCTTTTACTATACACAATAAAACAGTGTAACACAATGAAATTATATATTGCAAAATATATGTACGTTATACTCAATATAAGTAAAAAGAAAAATTAAAGCAATTAAATAGGAATACTGATGCCCTGCTGCTATGACATGTTCTGTTGTACATCTCTTAAGAAGTACACTAAATGAGCATTTCATACATATTTAAATGAACCTTTCACCTATGAATTATTTTTCTTGGCTAATTTGATATTGTACTTTGATTTTCATATTGTTTTTAATTTGTTTTGCCCTGTATGTAAGATTTTTTTTTTAATTATTGTTGCTGTGTGCTTAGAATATTCATTTTAATAGATTTTATCATCTATTTCAGAATTTACAAGGATCAGTTGAAGTTTCCAACCTGACCAAGTAAAGAGCAAGATTAGCATCACAATTCTACAGCTATCCAATAGATGACGTTGACAAATGTCTACAGCTAGATTTTCAAGTTAGTGTGACGTCTAATCTTGTCAGCCTTTTAAGTGAAGTCCACTTTATAAAAAAATGGACAAAATTGAGTATCGCGCTGTGATAAAATTCCTTCATTTGCAGGGAAAATCACCTACTGAAATCAAATATGAGTTAGACACAGTGTATGGTGATGCATCTCCTTCATTTTCAAAGGTGAAAGCGTGGGCTGCTGAGTTTAAACGTAGTAGCCAGGCAAGCACTGTTAAAGAAGAATGCTCTGGATGTCCAAAATCAGCAACAACCAATGAAATGGTTGATGAAGTTCACCGAATCGTGATGGTAGATTGCCGATTGACCCTAAATGAAATAGCAGAGGCTGCTGGCATTTCATCAGAATGTGTACATACCATTCTACACGAATATTTAGGCATGAGGAAGTTGAGCGCACGATGGGTGCCACGTTTGCTAACCATGGACCAAAAACGAGTTCGATTGGACATTTCAAAAACATGTCTTGAGCGTTTTAAGCATAATGAGAGAGACTTTTTGCGGCGTTTTGTGATTGTGGATGAGACTTGGGTTCATCACTATACTCCTGAGACAAAACAACAATCCAGACAATGGACTACAAGACAGGAACCGACACCAAAGAGAAAGAAAATGGCTTCATCAGCTGGGAAGATGATGGCAACTGTCTTTTGGGATTTCCTCGGGATAATTTTTATTGACTATCTGGAAAAGGGAAAAACCATTAATGGTGAATACTATGCTGGCTTACTACAACGTCTACGTGCCGAAATCAAGATGAAACGTCCTCATTTGTCCAAAAAGACAGTTCTCTTACACCAGGACAACGCACCGGCTCACACATCAACAATCGTGATGGTGAAATTGCATGAATTGCGGTTCAAACTAATTCCCCATCCACCGTACTCTCCAGATTTGGCCCCATGCGATTTTTTTCTGTTTCCGAACCTGAAAAAATGGCTGTCTAGGAAGAAATTTTCTTCAGATTCTGCAGTCATAGATGCTATAAATAGATATTTTTCCAGTTTAGACGTTTCATATTTTACTGAAGGCATGAAGGGTCTGGAAAAACGTTGGAGCAAATGTATTGAGTTAAAAGGAGACTATGTTGAAAAATAGATTTCATTTTCCCTCCAAAATGTTGTTTTCTTAATTAGAAAACACAAAACAAGAGAATTCAAGTAGATTAAAAAACATATACAAAAAATAAAATAAATATAAATGTGTGCTCAGTGAAATCAACATCAGAAATGCCATATTAAACATGTACATCATAGCACACACCCTCCCTACCTCCAATTATGAATAAACAGTAAAAAGATAAGAAAAATACTTATCTCAACTGGTTTTGATTTTGGCCTGATTTTCACTGAAGATTTGGGGACTGGGGAACACAAGATTTTGTTTGCCAGAGAGGACAGAACGCCATGGCACATTAACTATGGCCTTCCTGATCAGGAGAGGACATCAAAGAAAACAGCTAAAATAAGTATTTTTCTTATCTTTTTACTCTGTTTATTAATTGGAGGTAGGGAGGGCGTGTGCTATGATGGATAATGCATATAATGAATAAGTTAAATATGATGGTGAAAGAGAATTGAGTTTAAGCACCTTAGAAACAGTATTTGAAGTGATTTATTGAAGTTCAAGATCAGCCATTGTCTGATTTCTGAACTATGATGTACATGTTTAACATCTTTTTAGCCTGTCTATTGCATTTCTGATGTTTATTTCACTGAGTACACATTTATATTGATCTTTTTTTATCATTTTTGTATGTATTTTTGAATCTACTTGAATTCTCTTGTTTTGTGATTATATTATTTTGAGAATTGAGTTATATATATTTAGTTTAAAAAAAAATTTCTCTCGATTGTATTTATTTTTGTTTTCTTAGGTCAGAAACCTTTTAATTGAAAAAGTTGAATGAAGAAAAATATCTTGATTCAGGCTTTTATGGCATAAAAGGCCCTGGATTGTTTTTCATGCTGTTGCCCGTATCGGAATTTGTAAAAAAGGGGTAAAACTGCACCTGTTTGTTTTTATGTTTATACTTGAGATATGGATTGTAATATGTTGTTTTGTCTGTTTTTAATATTTATCTTTTATGTATTTTACAATTATGTTTTATCTTTTCTTGCAGGTTATAAATATAATAAAATATTTTGAATCAATTGCTTGAATAAGGATATACATACTGAACCATAATTATAACCAAAACAGTGAACACAGACTAGCAAGTTCATAACTGCAATATTATATAAACAATTAAAAACTTAAATAAAAATTCATAATGTTTAGGTCCTAACGCTTGCAATTTGTAATACACTATCTGTTTCTCATTTCCTCTATAGCCTCTCTTCATCTTCATTCCTTTGTCCCTTCATGAGCACCATATATTGAGCCACCCTGTGTCCTGTCGTAATTTACACTGTAGGCTCTTTCGAGTAGGGACTGTCTCTTGCGTGTTTAATGTACAGTGCTGTGTGCAGCTGGTAGCATTATAGAAATAATAAATAGTAGTAGTAGTAGTAGTTAAAGACCAAAAACTTAGGGCTCCTTTTACGAAGGCGCGTTAGGGCCTTAACGCGCGTGTTAAAATGCCACGCGCACTAGCCGCTACTGCCTCCTCTAGAGCAGGCGGTAGTTTTTCAGCTAGCGTGTGCTATAGCGTGCGCTAATCCAGTGCATGCGCTAAAAACGCTAGCACACCTTCATAAAAGGAGCCCTTAATGATTAAAGCAGGAGATTGACAACTTAGGAAATCAAAATTCAAATGTACTTCTTTTGCTGTTCTTTATGAATTTGTATAAAGTTACTTCTCTGGCCATTGTCTTGGGTACAAACTAGGGGCTTGTCAAACTTGTCTACTACACACCTAGCTAGCAGAATAGTGTTTTAAAGCTTCAGACCAGATATTTACTTCCAGTGCAATAGGGATGGTATGCCTAGGGTTATCCATTTGTGCTCACGAGCATACTGCAGAAGATGTCAGTCATAACTTTTCCCACTGTGTAGGTTAAGTGGAGGTGTATGTTCTATCGTAACTTGGAAGGCTAGGAGGTCAAAGTAATTGAATACTGTATAGCTGGATAAGACTGCTCAGTGCAAGAATAAATAAGCACATTTTGCTTATTTATTCTTGCACTGAGAAGTCTTATCTAGCTATACAGTAGTCATAACTTTTCAACATCTCTTCCTTCTCCACAGTCTCTGCTACCCCTCCCCCCCCAGTTCTTCCTTTTGCAGGCGAGCGTGAAGGTGTCTCTATTCTGCTACATTTATTTATTTGTTCTGTGTTAGGGGTTTTTGTTTTTTCAGCTTTGTATGAAAATTTTTGTGTGGCTTAAGAACATAATAGCCTTACTAGGTCAGACCAATGGTCCATCTAGCCCAGTATACCATCTTTGGGGAGGCCAATCCAAGTCTCAAGTACCTGGCAGAAACCCAAATAGTAGCAAATTTCTGTGTTTCCATGTTCTGTGATAGAATTTGCTGTCCAGGGCTCTTCCCTTTGGGCTTGCAACAGCTCCCCGCCCTTTCACCAAGATGATGGTTCTTGTAGTTGTTTTTCTCCACCGGCAGGGTGTCCAGGTCCATCCTTTCTTGGATGACTGGTTGAACTGGGTTCCGTCTTGACACAAGTGCGCCCGTACGGTGGAGACAGTGATCTCTCTGCTATAGAGCTGGGGTTGGATTGTCAACTTCAATCAGAGCCAGTTGACGCTGTCTCAGACCATGGAGTATTTGGCAGGGTCATGCGTTTCTTCCCGAACCACACAGTCCTAAAATTCAGCAGCAGATCAGAGATCTCCCGAACCTTCTAGCTCCCGTGCCCTGGCTTTATCTATAGGTGTTGAGGTCCATGGCAGCCTCCTTGGAGGCTGTCCCCTGGGCCAGTGCACACATGTGCTTTCTGCGGGAGTCTCTCCTCTTTCGATGGTCTCCACACCATTATCCCTTGGACGGCACCAGCATCAGACACTTCTTCAGTCATCGAACAGAGCATGGAAACTTAGGGCTGGATGCCTTCATTCAGCCCTGGCCACCTCACATGCTCCTTTGTGTCCCTTCCGTGGCCTCTGGTTGGTCAGGTCATCCGCTGGATAGCACTGCATCCCGGCTTCATCGTCCAGGAAAATCTTGTCAGTCTTCAGCGGGACAGGAAGCTCAACCCAACCTCCCTCTCCCTGGCAACCTTCTCAGTCAGGGTCTGATACCCATGGAGAATCCACAGCGCTTTGTTTGTCCAGCCTGGCTCTTAAACGCTCAGCTTTGCTGAAGCTCAGTTCTTCAGATGTAGTCCTCTTGATGCTTCTTATGCCAAAGTCTTGGAAGGCTTTCCATCAGTGGTGTGCTAAGGACCAGGAGGGAAAAAAATATTTTTTTCTTTTTTTTTAATTTACACTTTAAAGTTTACTAACTTGCCATTCTTCTAAATTTCTTTCATTGAAGGTTGCTTGTTAATACAGAATGCTTTCATTCAGTAACAAAACTACATTTGTAACTTGGGAATAAATTCCCTTCATGATTATACAAAAGTAGCACTTCACATAATTATACGTTATGGTTTCAGTATTGCCCCGTTTCACAGTCACTGTTGTACAGCAGTCTATAAGATTAGTTTGTACTGACCCAGTAACTCCATGATGAAAGCAGGACTTAGGAAACCAGGGAAAAAGAGACAATTGGCCAACTGGCTGCAAAAATGTAAAGGCTGCACACAAATACATATATCTTTCTCATTTGGCAGTATAATTACAGTATTAGAAAACTATATATGCTACGAAAGTGCATGTGCAATCATAAAATAAGACTAACATGACGATAATGTTATAATGCTCTAATTATGTACATAAGCATGTAAATGCCAAAAATCTGCCTAAGGGGTGTTATTCTGTAAATGTATTCATATCTTACATACTATGTAAGTGTTCATGCCTAAATTGAAAGCACATATACACCCAGTTATGCTAATTTTCTATGAAGAAAGATAGATGCTTTTTCTTTTTGTAAAATAAGCACATTGTTGTAAATTGTCTCTGTACGCTACAAAAGGATCTCACTTCTTATACACTTAACTATTTAAAGGTGAATATCCTTACCTTTTCCATTTATTATTAGACTCTTTCTTGTGTCTTCCCCTTTCCCAGATAGCATGCCTTCCAACTCGGGGAAATCTCACAAGCCAGCAAACTAGCTTTTCTAAGGAGTGCTGGGGTCCAACGGGCATTAATGGTAGGGAATCGGGATCTAAATTAGAGAATGACACGGTGACAAAATTCATCACTGTTCCCGTCCCCGCGGATAACCGCGGGAAAAATCCCATGTCATTTTCTAGTGTCTATTTCAACCACAGTCCTTCTACACCAGCATTCTTCAAAGCAAAGCTTGTGGGTCAGTGATTGTGGCCATTCATACTCTGATTTTTCCCTTTTTTCTTAAAGAATGACATGAAGATGGTTTCCCGTGGTTATCCGCGGGGACGGTGATGAATTTTGTCACCTTGTCATTCTCTGATCTAAATCTCCTGCACCACTAAGGCTTTATTGGTGAAAATAGAAGGTTCAAGTGCACAAGGAATCCAAAGCACAGCAACACTGGATGTGTACGGCAAGCTCTAGTAAAGAAACCAGAACTGATTTTCAATACAAATTTACCAGGAATAAGATGGCCCCATGCAGAAGTAGCAACCATAAAATAGATGGCAGCTAAAGGTCTGCTTGGTGGGACATACTGACCCCTGCTAGTAGGAGGACAGATATTCTTCCTGATAAAATTTCCCTAGGAACTGAGCTACCTGCAGGCTGGTGGTGGAACCTTACAACAGGTGTTCAACTACATGAAGGAGGTGACAGTTTCCAATGGGACTTTTAATGTATACAAATAGCTATTTACCCATGTTGAGAACACTAAAAAATACTGTCCCTGGTCTTTTAGTATTATCTCATTTTATAATTGGAATTCCATACACCATGTTAACACAGCGTATACTGAAACAATATTCAATAGTATGAGTACTTCTCTGCACCTGAACACACTCCTGAATTATTCTCTGGATACAGTAGGCTCTGTTAACTGGCACCCTTGGGACTTGATAGACGCTGGCTAAATGTAGTTTCTGGTTGCTTGAGAGTTACTATTAAAAATAGGCCTAACTAATACTATGCCATACCTAAAACTGTTCAAGACAAACTAATGGACTTGTGGTAGGCAAAGCATGGGTGTACTCAGGTGTGGCATGCCAAGTTTACACTTAACATAAGGACATAAGTAATACCTCTGCTGGGTCAGACCAGAGGTCCATCATGCCCAGCATTCCGCTCACACAGCGGCCCTTCTATCCCCTTTTCCTTCAGGAAATCATCCAATCCCTTCTTGAACCCCAAAACCGTACTCTGTCCTATCACGCCCTCTGGAAGTGCATTCCAAGTGTCTACCACCCTCTGGGTGAAGAAGAACTTCCTAGCATTGGTTTTGAATCTGTCCCCTTTTAATTTTTCCGAATGCCCTCTTGTTCTAGTAGTCTTCGAAAGTTTGACGAATCTGTACCTCTCTACTTTCTCTATGCCCTTCATGATCTTGTAAGTCTCTATCATATCCCCTCTAAGTCTCCGCTTCTCCAGGGAAAAGAGCCCCAGTTTCTCCAATCTTTCAGCGTATTAAAGGTTTTCCATACCCTTTATCAAGCGTGTTGCTCTCTTCTGAACCCTCTCGAGTATCGCCATATCCTTCTTTAGGTATAGCGACCAATATTGAACGCAGTACGCCAGATGCGGGCGCACCATCGCCCAATACAATGGCAGAATAACTTCTTTTGTTCTGGTTGTAATACCCTTCTTGATTATACCTAGCATTCTATTCGCTTTCTTAGCGGCCGCTGCGCACTGTGCCAACGGCTTCATTGTCTTGTCCACTATTACCCCCAAGTCCCTTTCTTGGGTACTCTCACTCAATGACAGCCCTCCCATCATATAGCTGTACCTCAGGTTTCTGTTTCCTATGTGCAAGACTTTACATTTCTCTACATTAAACTTCATCTGCCATTTTGTCGCCCACTCCCCTAATTTGTTCAGGTCCCTTTGTAAATCTTCGCAGTCTTCTATAGTCCTAGCCCCATCTGTTTGGTGTCTGCAAATTTTATTACTTTGCACTTCATCCCTGTTTCTAGATCATTTATAAATACATTGAATAGCAGCGGTCCAAGTACCGACCCCTGCGGAACACCACTCGTGACCCTCCTCCAGTCCGAATAGTGGCCCTTCACTCCTACCCTCTGCTTACTACCTGCCAACCAATTCCTGAACCATCTGTGTACGTCTCCTTCCACCCCATGGTTCTTCAGTTTCTAAAATAGGTGTTCATTGGGTACTTTCTCAAAGGCTTTTTGGAAGTCTAAGTATACGATGTCTATGGGGTCCCCTTTGTCCATCCGTTTGTTAATTCCTTCAAAGAAGTGCAATAAGTTTGTCAGGTACGATTTTCCCTTGCAGAAGCCATGATGGTTTGTTATCATAAGTTTATTCCTTTCTAGATGCTCCTCAATGCTATCTTTTATCAGTGCTTCCTCCATTTTCCCCGGGACCGAGGTAAGACTTACCGGTCTGTAGTTCCCCCGGTCACCTCTCGATCCCTTTTTAAAGATGGGCGTAACATTGGCTATCTAACAATCCTCCGGGATCATGCCTGTTTTCAGGGATAGATTACAGACTTACTGTAGTAGTTCCGCTATTTCCTCCTTTAGTTCTTTCAGTACCCTAGGGTGGATTCCGTCTGGGCCCAGTGATTTGTCAGTTTTTAATTTTTTTATCTGCCTTTGTACGTCTTTGAGGCTTACTTCCATGGTTGTTAATTTTTCTGCTTGGTCTCCTTTGAAGATTTGGTCAGGTTCCGGTATGATGGATGTATCCTCTTTTGTAAATACTGACGAAAAGAACATGTTTAATCTTTCCGCCACTTCTTTCTCCTTCACCACTCCCTTCCTATCTCCGTCATCCAGCGGTCCCACCTCCTCTCCAGCCGGCTGCTTCCCTTTAACATATCTGAAGAACGGTTTGAAATTTCATGCTTCCCTGGCTAGCCTCTCTTCTTATTGTCTTTTTGCTTTTCTAACCACCAGAAATTGATTTTATTTCATTTTTTATTTAAAGTATTAAAATAGTATTTCTTAGATTGTTTTTTCTGGTTGCTTGAGAGTTCCAGTTAAGAGAGTCTGCTGTATACAATATTTCATTATGGAAGGAGGCTGCAACCTTTCTGAACTTTTTTTCCTGATGCCCATTATCATTTTATACAGAAGGAACTGAGATTATTTCTCTGGATCTGACTCTTGAACTGCAGCCACAACAGCTGATTAACATGCATAATCTGGCTCTTATTCCACCTTTGCCATAAGCCCATGTGTCCTTGTTGTTTTTCATCTTTTATGCTTATTTAATGTTAATGTCTTCAGTGGAGATTCCACTTCTCTATGTCTCACCAGGAATCAATAATCTCTTTTTAATTATCATCAGTGATGGCCTGTAATCAATCATTTCTCTGACAGTAGATAGTCTGGCTTTGTAATCCATTAACTCATCCCTTGAGTCAGAATCCATAAATGACAAATCCACAGCTAGTGCTCATATGCCTGAAACTGAAAACTTCATCTCACAACATTTAGAGTTTGATCGCTGAGTCACGGTAGATCTCAGAGTTCTCATAAAATCAGGAGAAAAATAGCCTATGTATTTTAATGTTCTTTGGCTGTGATCAGCAGGATGACTAGCAGATTCAGTGAAAGACAAATGCATTAACATTTCTCTTGTGCTGCTGCCGCCACCAAACAGGTTGTTCAGTTTCAGGAGGGATTGAGTGTACTAATTTATATTTAAGAAAATAATGCTAAATATTCAAACCTTGGACAAGATAAAGTGAAACCAGGGCCATACCGAGGACTGGGTGAGCATTGTGGCTGCACAGAGTGCAAGAAAGATGTTAGGGGGGGGGGGGGGACACCACCCATTATTTTTCTCATCTTGGCCATAGCACAGTGGATGGAAAAGCAGCATTAAGAGGCATATGGTACTGGACACAATTCCAGCTCAATACAGTCCTGAGTGAAACAATAGGCTAGTCTAATTGTTTCTTCTGTGACAGAGACTGATGATGCATTTCAGTCCATCATGATGTCATTTATTACTGATAAAAGTAAATAAAAACAAAAGAGTTGCCAAACTGGGACAGACCAAAGGTTCATCAAGCCTAGTATTCTGTTTTATCGTAGGAATAAGCAGTGGACTTCCCCAAGTCCATCTTAATAATACCTTATGGACTTTTCTTTTAGAAAGTTATCCAAAGCTTTTTTTAAACTCTGCTAAGCCAACTGCTTTGTCTAATGATTGTCTAAATATGTAGCTCTAAATGGTTTAGTTTTCATGTTGGGGTTAAAAAAAAGGTTTGGATAAATTCCTGCAGAAAAAAAAAATCCATAAACCATTATTAAGGCAGACTTGGAAAAAGCCACTAGTTATCCTTGGGATTAAGTAGCATGGAATCTTGCCACTTTTTGGGATTCTCCTTGGCTGGCCACTGTTAGAAAGAGGATGGAATCTGATACTGCCTTGCTGTGATTACAATCAAAACAGTTTACATATTATATACAGGTACTTATTATTTATTTGTAGGAACAGAGGATTAAGTGACGTTCATAGTTACAGGAAGCTTCAGTGGGAATTGAACAGTGTACCTGATTATCAGTCTGTTGTACTAGTCATTAGGCTACTCCTCCATTCAAGGATACCGGGCTAGAAGGACCCTCAGTCTGAACCAGTAGGGCAACTCTTATGTAAATTCATGTTCGTTAGAAGTAGTGGAAGCAGTAACAGATTTGAAAAGAAAGCATGGGATAAATAAACACTGATGAACTTCAGTTGCAATCAGCGCTTGTGTTAGGGGGATGAAGGAAGTTGGGATCACTAGGTGGCCCTAATGGTTCTTGTTTTAAAGTCCATGTTTCTAAGATTCCAAAGCATACAGGAGGTCATTTCCTAATACTGTTAGCATGTGTTATGTGCATTGGGGCCCACGGGAATATGTAACAGGTAATATGCTACAGACTACTGTAAGATAATATACTCTACCAGGTAACTCTTAATAAAGAAGAGTCAGGGCTACATTTCTCATTAGGCACAGTGGCTTGTGTTAAGGAGTGCTGCTGTGATCAGGGAACAAAAAACCATGCACTCTGATTGCAGAACAGACTGCAACTTTAGGGGGAGCACTGGCCCCTCTTTTCACATTCCCTTGGCTTTTTAGAAGAGGATCTCCCACCCTAGAACATAACTAGTGCTACACCCAGGGCTCTAGAGATGTGTGAGATTAAATCAGTCCTGAGAAGGATATTTCTACTTCTGCTCTTTACCATCTCTATAGCACTCCTAGGCATATGCAAACATGTAAAAGACAGTCCCTGCTTGATAGAGCTTACATCTATTTGTGCCAAATTACCATATTCATGATGGGGAAAAGTCTAAAGGATAAGCAAAGATAAACTTTTGTTACAGAATAAAAATTAATAACCAATACACAATAAGAAACACCTATGAATTTCACATGAATTGCCATGGGAAAAAGTTTCTCTTAGCACACACTGTAGCATCATCCATAGGAGAACTGAAGCAGCAAAATACACAGTATGTGAGGGGGAGGGAATCTTCCACTTGAACAATTTTGTTGGGATGAAATCCACTTGTGCTTTATAATAACTATCAATCCTGACAATATTAATTTGTTCTCATTCTTATGCATCAGTAAGATCATAAAAGTGATCTTATTTTCTGATAAGTAGTAAAAAATTAATTCATATTTAAAGCAAGCTTAAAATGACATGCAACAATTCTTATCTGTCTAACATAAAGGTCCAGCTTCACCTTGCCTGGGAGAATTATTTAGTTTGAAGAACTAGGCTGTTTGTTCGTGATGTCACAGCCATGGTCCAGCTCTAGGTTCTAGAGCAGAATTGTTTGGTTTTGAAGAGATTGACTCAGATGTGAAGGTCAGAAGTTTTGAAGTGAGTGTACTTCTATGGTGAAGGGGACTAATGGCTGATTATGTACCCAATAACACTCCTGTGAAAGACCCAGATTGTATTACTATGGAAGGGCAAGGTGATGTGAAAAAAAGAGGAAAAAGCATAGCTGTGAAAAAAAAGCAGGTAAGTGAAAAATGGGAACATACTGACATGTAAGGAAAAGACATGGATTTGGGGGAGAGGTTGTAGCTGATCAGAAATGTAGTCTCATTTCATCATTAGCAAGAGGGAGGTACTCTTGCCCAAAGAAGTCTTGCAGAGACCTTATTGGTTGAATGAAGTGGAAAAGGTCATTCTTCCATTATTCAGTCTCTTAAGGCCAAGTCTGAAGCTCTTTCCTTAGTGGTCTCCTCACTTGCCATGAATACATGGATGTACATTCAGGGATCCAATTGTGAACAATATGTAATGGAGCTGTCTAAAAAACATCTTTACTTATGTCAAAGCAGATCTGAATAAAATTGATAACACTAAGATGTTAATGACTCAAATATATTTGACAATTGAAATAAGACCCAATTTAGTCCTCTTCTGCCCTTATGGTATGGCAGTGGGCTGAGAACTAGAGAAGCCAGAGTTCAAATCCCACTAACACTGTGATCTTGGGCAAGTCACTTAACCCTTCTTTGTTTCAGGTGCAAACTTAGATTGTAAATCCTCTGGGGACAGGAATGCCAAGTGATGGGGGTGGCATATACACAGACTCATTGGGTGTCACATATGTCAGTAGGAACCATGTGTGAATAACACAGTCACTCATTGGTGGAGCCAACCCTGAAGGAAGAAGTTAACACCAGGCACAAGCATGGATTTCCTAGAGCTGTTAAATATTACCAGTCATTTTCAAAAGCTTAGTTCATAGGACCAAATGTAAACCAGATCTGTAGAGAAATTGAACAGGCAAGGCATGCATATTGTAAAGTGATAAAAAATGCAATTAGCTATAGCTTCATGTTATTCTAATTTAAAAAAAAAAAAAAAGCTATAATTATATATCAATTCTGAGAACTTTTATCCTTATTAAATGGCCCCTTTTGAAAGTCAATTTCCACCCAGAAGGCATAAATGAACATACCTCTTCCTATCCCACCTCCTGACAACCCCTTCCCCACAGATCTTTCTTTTTCCATGGACACCCACCCTACCTTTCTCAAATCCACTCATGATTTTAGAAATCCTACTGTAACCTCAACAGATTGTTCTTTAACCCTATTGTAAGTTGCAATGAATTCTAATTGAAATTTGCAGGATATAAGAAACTACTGTATATAGTATGATATGGTTACCCCCAACTAGTAACACCCAGGATCTTTAGGGTATAAGCAATGCCAAGTTACCCCTACCCTATGGCTCTGAAATTCAAAATAGCACCAACTGGCCAAGGGTCCCCTTTGCCTATGCACAAGGCACACTGATTCCGGTGGCAAGAAGGGAGATTGGGACAGTTCCAGCCACAAATCTCATTGACTGGCAGGGATTGGGCATTCCTACCAACCAGTCAAAGGGTACTCTAGTTGTGGAGAGGGCCTGAGCCAAAAGTAGGTGGTGGGGCCCAGGCCACCACCATCACTGATATACCAGTACATACATGCTTGTGTGAATACAAACAAATACACACAAAGGTATACAGTCTATCTGCAGGCCCGTCACTAGCCAGTTCTAAATGATCTCATGTAACAATAATGAGTATTATCAGCTTTTAAGTCCCTTTTTTTCTTGTAAGTTTAAGGCAAAACCCTCCCAAAAAGCTCCAGCAGAAGGAGAACCATCAGCTGATCAAGCTGTGAGTCCAAGATGCAAAGGGATTTTTCTAAAAGTAAGTAATCCAGTTATTCATGCCTCTGGATTAATCTAGCAAATTAAAGAGTATTACTTGAACAACAGATATATGAGAGAAGCTGAAATGACACTGCATTTTTTAGATAAGTTAAATTCAGATAAAGGCCAGCACGTGGAAGGTGACACATTAAGGAAAGCAAATAAAGATGCGAGAGGTTACAAACATTCTCAGCGAGTGTTCCTTTAGATACATTCATGAAATTTATTGGTCCTAAAAGAGAAGCATGTCAAAAAGGAACTAGTAGGAAATACATCAAGTAGATAAAAGAGAACCCAAAATCCGACATGGCCATGTTTCAGCCGGCCCATCTAGTCTGCCCAACCTAATGTCCCTCCCCTACCTTTGCCCTGTGAATAGATCCCATGTGCCAATCCCATTTGGCCTTAAAATCAGGCACGCTGCTGGCCTCAATCACCTGTAGTGGAAGACTATTCCAGCGATCAACCACCCTTTCAGTGAAAAAGAATTTCCTGGTGTCACCTCGTAGTTTCCCGCCCCTGATTTTCCACGGATGCCCTCTTGTCGTGGGACCCTTGAAAAAGAAGATATCTTCCTCCGCCTCGATGCGGCCCATAAGATACTTGAACGTCTCGATCATGTCCCCCCTCTCTCTGCGCTCCTCGAGCGAGTATAGCTGTAATTTGTCAAGCCGTTCTTCGTATGGAAGATCCTTGAGTCCCGAGACCATCCGGGTGGCCATTCTCTGCACCGACTCCAGTCTCAGCACATCCTTGCAATAATGCGGCCTCCAGAATTGCACACAGTATTCTAAGTGGGGCCTCACCATGGATCTATACAATGGCATAATGACTTCCGCCTTACGGCTGACGAAACCCCTTCGTATGCAACCCATGATTTGTCTTGCCTTGGACGAAGCCTGCTCCACTTGATTGGCAGATTTCATGTCCTCACTGACGATTACCCCCAAGTCTCGTTCTGCTACCGTTTTTGCTAGGATCTCGCCATTAAGGGTATAAGACTTGCATGGATTTTGGCTGCCCAGGTGCATAACTTTGCATTTTTTGGCATTGAAGTTGAGTTGCCATGTCCTAGACCAGCGCTCCACTAGGAGTAGGTCGTGCATCATGTTTTCGGGCATTGAATCTTCGTCTGTTGTGCATTTGCCCACTACATTACTTAGTTTGGCATCATCGGCGAATAATATTATTTTACCTCGAAGCCCTTCTACCAAGTCCCTTATAAAGATGTTGAATAGGATTGGGCCCAAGACTGAGCCCTGTGGCACTCCACTGATCACCTCCGTCATTTCGGAGGGGGTGCCATTCACCACCACCCTTTGAAGCCTACCTCCAAGCCAGTTCCCAACCCATTTCGTCAATGTGTCACCTAATCCTATAGAACTCATCTTGCTCAGCAACCTGCGGTGTGGTACGCTATTGAATGCTTTGCTAAAGTCCAGGTACACGATGTCCAGGGACTCCCCAATATCCAGCTTCCCCGTCACCCAATCAAAGAAGCTGATCAGGTTGAATTGGCATGATCTCCCCTTAGTAAATCCATGTTGTCAGGGATCCCGTAGATTCTCCTCAGCCAGGATCTTATCCAATTGGTGTTTGATTAGAGTTTCCATTAGTTTGCTCACTATCGATGTTAGACTCACTGGTCTGTAGTTTGCTGTCTCCATCTTTGAGCCTTTCTTGTGGAGTGGAATGACATTAGCCATCCTCCAGTCCAACGGGACGCTACCTGTACTAAGGGAGAGGTTGAAGAGCGCGGACAGTGGCTCCGTCAAGACATCACTCAGCTCCCTAAGCACCCTGGGGTGCAGGTTGTCCGGCCCCATTGCTTTGTTAACCTTGAGCTTTGACAGCTCACCGTAGACACTGCTGGGCGTAAACTCAAAGTTACTAAACGGGTCAACTGAGCCAACCCTTGTCTGTAGCTGAGGGCCAAGCCCTGGCGCTTCTCGGGTGAAGACTGAGCAGAAGTATTCATTTAATAGTTGGGCTTTTTCCGAATCCTTTACCACATAGTCTCCGTCCGGATTCCTAAGACGTACAATCCCGCCTGAGTTTTTTCTTCTGTCACTGATATACCTGAAGAAGGATTTATCTCCCTTCTGGATGTTCTTTGCCAGAGACTCCTCCTTGTGGAATTTAGCCTCCCTGACTGCTGTTTTGACGGCTTTTGATTTGGGCAGGTAGTCTGCTCTAGAGTCCTGCTTCCCCGATTGTTTGTAAGAGATGAATGCTTTTTTCTTCTCTTTGATGAGGTCTGAGATCTCCGCAGTAAACCACTGTGGCTTATTGTTCCTTCGCCGTTTACTTAAAGTGCCTACATCAGGGGTATTATCTCTGTCCATAGTACAACTTAATCATTTCCCAAATCCCTGTAACAACTTTATCTGTAGGAGTGAAACCACCTATAGTCTTGTCTTCATTTGCTTTTGTTTCCCTTTTAACTCCTGAGAACTCAAGCGACAAGTTTTCATAAAATATCAAATGGTGCTCCAGCTTGGGTACCATGTAGAGGATAGTGTTTAGCACTGGGATCCATGCCCAGTTTTCAATGCGAGTATACAGTATACACCAACTGAAACCTGGAAATCCTCATGCCCAAATTACTGACCCACCCATGCCCTTGTCTTGGCTGAAAAATGTACCACATGCATCTTTATAGGCTACCATGATGCCATTTGGTGCCAAGAATTGATTGTTAGCATAGTTATTTGGATATGCGGGGTATAAATGTCTTACATAAATATTGGAGCTAATTGACTTGTTGATTAAATTGCACACACAAATTGGATAAGTGCTCAAATTTGCATGCACAGCGGTGAGCGCCTTTTATAGAATTTGGGGGATAATGGCCTGGGGGTAGGGGGACTTAACACCAGGCATACAGGGCTCCTATTACAAAGTCATGCTAGCAATTCCCAGCATGGCAAACTCAACAAAGCCCATAGCAACTGAATGGGCTTCATCACATTAGCCGCATAGGAATCACTACTGCATTTTTGTAAAAGGAGCCCATAATGAACAGGGGCAAAATTCCAGGGCCCTGCCTCCTGTGGGTGCAACCTTCCTTCTCTGGCTGCCACAGATTGTTCACCATTCAGGTACTCTCTCAAGTTCACTGTCCAAATCTGTTTTTTGAAGGAAAACACAATATATAATTTCTTCAAAAGCAAAAAGGTGAGCACAAGAACTCAAAACAAAATCTATGAAAACTATGAATCTTCTCTTTTCACTAAAATAGTCTGAATCTTCTCTTTTCACTGACTGTGGGCTGTAACAGCTCATTATTTCCTTCTAGCTCCTACCTTCTTCTCCTTGGAGCCTATAAGACACAGTTCTCTTCTTGCTTCCATCTTAGAGCTATGTTTTGATAGTTTAAAGCTCAAGAGTTGTTTCTATACCATCTTGACTGTTTCACCCCTTCTAAAGAAATCTCACTGGCTCCCTGTTGCCATTGGATAACTTATAAAATTTATTTATTAACTTTCAAGACTCTCCTTTCTAATGCCCCAGCGTTCATCGATAGACTCCGATCCAATGACCAACATGTATTAACAGTTCCCTCACTAAAAATAATTAACACATGCCGACAAAACATCTTCTCAGGCACGGCACCACAAACATGGAACTCTCTTCCCATCCACTTAAGAACGCTTCCTGGATAGATTTAAAATTACACTTACCCTAAAAAAAAAGTACATTTACCCCTCCATATTCTGCGGTTTTGGTTATTCGCAGTTTTTTGATCTACATCACAGGAAATCGCTGCCCGGCATTGCACAGAGAAAATCACTGCTCCCAGCTGCACTTCACTGGAACAGGTCAGGTTATTTGCGATTTTGCATCTTTTTTTTACAGAAAAACCGTGAATAATATACAAAAAGTTATTTGCGGTTTTTCTCTATTCGCTGCCTTGCTGTTCCCTATCACCGTGAATGCGGAGGGGGAAATGTAACTTAAAATACTTTCTTTTCCAAGATGCCTTTGATCTTTAATCCTGCTTGATAGGCAGTTTTGATTCCATTAGACTTCCCTTTTCTCTGCAGAATTACTATTCCTTGCTTTGTCCTTTCTCCCTTTATTCCATCTCTTTATCTCTGTTCTTTTTTCTGTCCCGTCTTTTTTCTGCTAGTTCCTACTCACCCACCTATTGTTCTTCCCTTTTGTGTTCTCTTTACTATTAAATATTGTATTTCCTGACCTCCTTCCCTTTTGGCACAGTAAGTCTTGTAGGTCTATTGTACGTCTGGCATATTGTACCCACTGAATGTTGTAAATTTTATTTATGTTCATCGCTTAGAAATCTGATTATTAATATTGACAGGGGTCGCCATGCAACAAATCACTCAAAACTGGAAAGACTATACGAAATTAAATTATACATTCTGGTGGAATTCAGTTTGCCACATATATAAGATGGAAAAGGCGTTTGCGTTACAACAAGGGAGTTATCATAACTTTAAGAAAATATGGGGACCATTGACTAATTATTCTAATGATCAGATATCTTAACACATGGAAAGAATATAAGGGATGGGGGAGGGGATGGGTTAGGGTGGGGGTATTGATTAAATGATATAAGAAAATTGGAGAAATAGGGGTAGTTATTCTATTATATAAGAATTTTTGAATGTAATTACAAGTGACATCTGAAATTTGTTATATTATGTATATAAATCACTTGTTGTAAGAGTTTAAAATGAATAAAGAATTTTTTAAAAAAAAGAAATCTGATTAAGCAATATATCAAATTTTAATAAACCTGAAACTTGAACAAAAGAGAAAACTATACTTAACCGATGAATAGGGAGGAGAGACCTCAGAAGTTCACAGTGGCACACTTACTTATAGCGACTCAAAAATATAGTGGCAAACTGTAATGGCTGCCTTTTCTGACTCCCGTTTCATTCATAATTTCCTAATTTAATATCTTCTAGCCATGGGAAGCAGACAGATGTCACTATTCTCCTCCTCCACCTCTGCTCCCTCTTTGTTGGGCTCCTCTGCTTTTTCATCTTCCTGTGATGGAATGAACCGGTTCTAGTGCTGAAACTCTATCTCCAAGGTGGCTATGGTGTATGCATCATAAGTGCTGAGAAGCACGAGGAGAAGAAGGGTGCAAAAGAAAGCACCAATTTATAGGTTGCAGGGAATATCAGAAACCCTAGCACCGGCTCTGGTCATCATGCAATGGCATCACCTAATGGCTGGATTTAAGGCCCATGGTTGCAGGGTTCCAGGAGCCCTGGGGCATGGCCCCAGCCAAGATATATCAGTGCAATGATTGGACTAAAGTAGGTTAGGAGGGGCTCTTAAATGGAAATAAACAACCGAGTCATCAACGAACCAAGAAACCCAGAGAAGCTGGGCAAAGCTTCAGGGTAAAACTACTCATAAACATTGTCTCTAAGTCAACAGAGCACAAGAACATGGTGACAGGGCAAATGCGCGCAAGACAAAAGCGCGCAGACAAAAACGCCAAGACAGTCCGCGCGCTGTTATCTTGCGCGCATTTGACTATGAACCCAAGAACGTAATCGTGCCAAAATATAGCTTTATTTCATTCTCATGTATTTACTGCCAATCAATGAGTCTTTCTTTCCAGTGTAAGAAGCACCTAGCATCTGTGATGGATGAATTGGCACAAATGAAGCTGCAGAGAAATCAAGCCCAGGGTGTTCCACTAGACCTATACAAACAGAACTTGGTGAGCATTGGAGATCAAATTGGCACCTGCCTAAAGACATACAGCAGCAAAGACGAGATAAGGATCTGGAAAAAGTAAGAGCCTTTCTCTAGCTCTTCCAAATCTATGAACGAGTTCCATTAGTCAAAGACTCAAGCTCTACCCTAAAAGCAATGGTGCAGCTATCAAGTGAGAATGTCCCATTGTTCACTGCAGGGATTTATGGCATTGATGTATTAATAGATTGTTGTTATTTCTGATTACTTTTATTGCAATTCAAGAAATAGTTAATTGTATTTTTTATTGATTGGCTGTGTTTATGGATTATAAGGCTTTAACTAATCCACGTTAAGCGCTAACGTATAATTAACACAGGAAAAAAGGACTACTGCATTTAAGTGTTTTGCGGTAGTTTGCCTCTTAGCGGGCGCTAATCTCGCACTATTGATTTCTTTGTATTTATTTTTGGAGGTGGCGTGTCATGGTCAGAGAACGGGTGTGGAAGCACACTCAGGTAGCACACTCACAGTGCACGCTAACTGGATAACACAGGGTTTACGTGGGAGCCCTTAGCACATCCTAAACAGGAAGTGGTAAGTGCTTCCCCATTAATTAATTTTCAGTTGCCGCAGTAATGATAACATTAGCAGATGACCTGCAAATTTTTAAAAAAATGTCCTATTTTATAGATGTGATAGAAATGGGCTTAGCATGTGGGAAAGACACAAGTTCATCATCTTAGTAAAAGAAACAGAAAAATGAGGGCAGATAAAGACCACTTGGCATATCTAGTCTGCCCAAACATGCCTTCCAGTATCCCCTTCTCTCCCTGAGTGAAACATTTTTCCTTTTAAACCCTGTGCACAGTGGTGGGCTTAGTCTCTAGTTGAAATTCACATTATCTTGTGGAGTTTTTTTGTTGTTGTTTTTTTTTGCCGATATGAAGCGAGCGGCTTGAAATCAATGTTGATTGCTGACTCTGATTTAGCACTTGAGGCCTTTTCTCCACGTTGCTAATAAATGCTTTTTTCTTGTGGCTAAACCCACCGCTGGCTGGCAAAAAAAATGTGGTATATCAAATAAACTGTAACTGTAATATTGATAATATTTAAGATATATGATTTGTTGCTAACTTATTACTTGAGAGATGTTTAAATACCTACATGATATAAATGTGCATGAGGTGAGTCTCTTTCAATTGAAAGGAAGCTCTGAACTGCAGAGGGATAGGATGAAGGTGAAAGTACTTTTTCATGGAAAGGTTGGTGAATGCTTGGAACAGCCTCCCAGTGGAGATGGTGAAGACAAAGACTGATTCTGAATTCAAGAAAGCTTGGGATAAGCACGTTGAATCTCTAAGCATTCTTAGCATTTTTGTGCCCGATATTCAGCCGCTACTGGCTTTATCCCTAGCTATGCAATGCTGGGCCATGTGGAGCCCCTGGCATTGACATGCTGCCAGATTAATCTTATCTGGTTATGTGCAAAATCTGGCACTTAACCAGCTAAGGCAGGGATGTCAAAGTCCCTCCTCGAGGACCGAAATCCAGTCGGGTTTTCAGGATTTCCCCAATGAATATGCATGAGATCTATTAGCATACAATTAAAGCAGTGCATGCAAATAGATCTCATGCATATTCATTGGGGAAATCCTTTAAAACCTGACTGGATTGCGGCCCTCGAGGAGGGACTTTGACACCCCTGAGCTAAGGAAAACTGCATAAAGGTAGGACTTTGTTTTATGCAGTCGGCTATATTCAGTTGCTTTATCTGATTAAATGCTGAATATCTCATAAGCGCTGACTCTACTCCTAAACCGCCCACAAAATCACTAGAAGGGTGCTTGGGTGCTTAGGGAGAGGTATGGCCAGTAGGAAAAAGGAGGTACTGATGCCCCTGTATAAGACTCTGGAGAGACCTCATTTAGAATATTGTGTACAGTTCTCGAAAGCCACACCTTCAAGAAGATATAAAAAGGATGGAGTCGGTCCAGAGGAAGGCTACTAAAATAGCGTGTGGTCTTAGTCATAAGGCGTATGGGGACAGACTTAAAGATCTCAATATGTATACTAAACTAAACCTTAAGCTTATATACTGCATCTTCTCTATAATGATAGAGCTCGGCATGTATACTTTGGAGGAAAGGCGGGATAGGGGAGATATGATAGAGACGTTTTAAATACCTACGTGGCATAAATGCTGCTCATGAGTCAAGTCTCTTTCATTTGGAAAGGAAGCTCTGGAATGAGAGGGCATAGGATGAAGTTAAGAGGCGATAGGCTCAGGAGTAATCTAAGGAAATACCTTTTTACAGAAAGGGTGGTAGATGTGTGGAACAGTCTCCCAGTATAGGTGGTGGAGACTAAGACGGTCTGAATTCAAGAAAGCGTGGGACAGGCATGTGAGATTTCTTAGGGAGAGAAGGAGATAGTGGATGCTGCGGATGGGCAGACTGGATGGGCCATTTGGCTTTTATCTGCCATCGTATTTCTATGTTATTATAACCATAAAGTTCTATGACATCACAATGCAGGTGTAAAGAGCCTTAGCCAATAGGGAGAGGAGGAGAAAGTGGTTGCTGTGGATGAGCAGACTGGATGGGCCATTTGGCCTTTATCTGCCATCATGTTTCTGTGTTTCTATTTTCAGCAGCACTGTCTGGTTAAGAGGCGCTGAATCTCCATATTATTCCTGGATAAGTAATTTCAATGGTCAGGAGCCATTTCTGACCATTTAAATCACTTTGAATATTGGCCCCTTTGTGGCTAAGGGCCACTCCATCTTGGACCAGCAGTACTGTGCTAAGCAAGTATGACAGGAAGAGAAAAGTATATCAGTTAATTCAGCTGTCTGATTGCCTGACTGTCCCTTGCTGGATTATTATATATACAGGGCTTCTTGATATGCTGCAGCTGGAAAGCCAAAGACAGTCACTGCTGGGTGATGTAACCCAAAATGCTTATAGATCATGACAAGCCACCAGTTTAATGCCCTTAATGCTTTACAAGTTGACATCACAATTTCCTTAAAAATTCTAAATTGATTTTATTATATCAGCTCTAAAGGTCAGATGTACATACGCATTTTCTCTGGTTTATGTCAGCTTAAAATGTACTAAAGTACATTTCTGTATCTTGTATCCCAAACCCAGGGCTGGATTAAAACTATGTTCAACCTTGAGCAAAAATAGATTTGTGGGGCCCCACCGAAGACCCCAGGCACGCCATTTCTCTTGCTCCATCCTACAGGGTCACATTCACTCTTTTACTGTCTCCCCCTTTCCCAGGACCTGCACTCATTCATACTTTGTAAGAAAATCATCAGAGGAGAGATAGGATAACCCCCCCTCCCCCCCTTTTTTTTTTTTTTTTACAAAGCCGCACCACCCAGTCAATTCCTATGTGCGTCGGAGTATTTACCGCACCAGCTCGCGCTGTTACCTTTAGTAAAAGGACCCAAAAGATATTTGAATACCTCTGTGGCATAAGAACACAGGAGGCTGGCCTTTCAATTAACCCTTTAATTGGCAAGATGGTGAAACGGCTGCTTTACATAACTTTATGTTGAACGAGAGAAACAGTGCCAAGTGACGGGCATTTGGAGATATTGCAGATCTCCCATAGGAGCCATAGAAAACACAGGTTGCTTCTGAGCAACAATGCCAAATAAAGGGTTAAAGGGAAGCTGTGGAATGGAGGGGAGAGGGCATAAGATGAAGGTGGAAATTCAAAGATATTTAAAAAAATACTTCCATTATAGAAAGGTTAGTAAATATTGAGAATGGCCTCCTGGTGGTGCAAATGAATTCAAGAAAGAGTAGAACAGCCACAGAGGATCTCCAAGGGAGAGGAAAGGGCAGTAGATGTTATGGATGGGCAGACTGGATAGGCCTTATGGTCTTTATCTAGGTTTACCAGACATCTGGATTTCCCCAGACATGTCCAGACGGCTTTTCAAAACCCGGCTCTTTGTCCGGGTTTTGAAAAGCTTTCCTTCGTGCAAGAGGGCATCTGCGCATGCACAGATGTGCTTTCCAATGAGAAAAAAACGGGGGGGGGGGGGGGGCAGGATTGCGGGCGTGATGAGGCGGAACTAGGGCGGGGATGGATGGGATTGGGTAGGCCTGAGAGTGGGTCTAGGGGTCTGGATTTTCCAAACAGAAAAACTGGTAACCCTATCTTTATTTGCTCTCATTTCCTGTTGCTCTGTAAATACTAATAATATGCATTAACAGAGTTGGCACAAATTAACACCTTAGCACACTTTAGGATGTCTAGCCCTAAAACCGTTAACCCTCTGGGGCGCAAACCTACCAACAATACCTGAATTTCTAATTTGCCTTGACCTCAGATTTGAAAAGGCAAATGATTTAATCTGAATCCAAATTTCTTCTGCCCTGCTTTCTACATAGAATCCAGGAGTGGGAAGAGCCACCGTGCTGCCTGTGAATGCAGACTGACTTGACCCTTGCATTCAATGGTCTTCTTTGGCCAGATGAGATAGCTGGGGCGGTGAGGAAAGGAAAGATGGAGCTGAGGCAGACAAGCAGTGAGAAAAGACTGGCCCAATGCCAAGGTATCGGCGCCTGCCCTGCTTCACTGACCACAGCTTACTCATAACGGTCCTAGATATGCTGTGGCTACCTATGACCCCTTGACCGTGTGTCTTGAATGTGTTCACGGAGCCTGCTTTAAAAATGAGCCGAAAGAGTAGTGGGGAGCCACAGCCCATTATCCCATTGCCAGTGACGTGCAGTGAGGGCTTTCAAGGGATTCAGTGAATCCCCAGCTCTACAGCCCTGCTTTTTAAAAAAAATTTTAAAAAATTTACTTTTTTTGCTTGATGCAGTTTGATTTGTTAAGAAGGCATCCTTCTCAACCAGTCAAACTAGGGTTGCCAGATTTTATGATTGTAAAATCTGGACACCCAAGACCCGCCCCCAGTCCCTAGCTCTACCCCACCACCCCTACACTGCCTGCTTTGGTCGGGCAGGAGGCAATCTATGCATGCATGGGTGTGATGCAATGATGTCATGCACGCCACACCCGCGCAGATTGCCTCCTGCTCAACGTGATTGAGAGGAGGCTTTTTAAAACCCGGACAAAAGTGCCGGGTTATGAAAAGCCATCCAGACCCCCGGACATGTCCTCAAGTAAACAAACAAATAAAAATAAAAAAAAAAGAGCAGGGATCATGGGCAGACTTCCTGAAGGCCCCGACAGTACTGCTCTGAATTGGATTGGTTGAGCAAGCATCAGGGCCTTTAGGGGGTTGGGCGAATGCCCTGACCGCACACCACTGTCCATTGACCTGCCCTGCTGACTTAATTCCTTTTGACTGGCAGGACCTAGGAATCCTTCTAGCCATGCCACTCACAAATTTTGGTACCTTAGGCAGCTATCTAGTTCTTCTAGTGGTAGTTTATGCACTTGGGAAGATATGAGCATAAGAATAGCCTTACTGGGTCAGACCAATGGTCCATCAAGCCCAGTAGCCTGTTCTCATGGTAGCCAATCCAGGTCACTAGTACCTGGTCAAAACCCAAGGATTTAGAAGGCCTATGGGAGGGCATGAAACCATATAGAGCAGGGGTGTCAAAGTCTATCCTCGAGGGCCGCAATCCAGTCGGGTTTTCAGGATTTCCCCAATGAATATGCATGAGATCTATTAGCATACAAAGAAAGCAGTGCATGCAAATAGATCTCATGCATAGTCATTGGGGAAATCCTGAAAACCTGACTGGATTGCGGCCCTCGAGGAGGGACTTTGACACCCCTGATATAGAGGGAACGTCTACTGCTAGAGGCCACTGGTAGTTTTGCCACTCACTGAGCTCCATCTCTTAAAACTGCTGGTTTGCACCCCATCTCTGGCCCCATCTCTCACATCTGTCAGGAATTTACCATTATCATGAGAAGACTTGCAAAGTGTTTGAGTTCCCTCTTTATTTTAGGCCCTAGGCATGTACTTAATTTTCTTGTGAATAAAACTTGCCCTGCATCAACCACTCATTCCTACCTCAACATTTGCTTAAAAACCAAAGATAACTCGTAGAGGTACTTATAGATGTGACCTTGTGTTTAAGAATGCAAATGATGAATGGAACCCGAAGATCCCTGAAGATCCTAGCATTTCCGGAGGCAATTACAACATGGATCAGTTGTTTAAAGTCTGGGGTCTGCAGAAAATTGGCAAAAGTGCAGGATCACAAGGTGAAGAAACTAATAAGAAGCCACATTTATCTACCAAAGCCCAAATGGACAAACAGGAAAACAAAAGGTACCAATCTGTAATAATCAAGCAAAGATAAGAATTTCAGGTCCTCTCTTGCCAACACCCACCTGTATAAGAAATGTTCAGATACCAAAACGGAAGGCACACACACGGCAATCCTTACCCAAGTGAAAATACCCCAATTCCCTGCATACTTCCTAGTAAACAGTGTATTTCCATGCACAGTACTTTACTGCAAAGAAAAAAAAAAGTCAGAAGCAATATAGCTGCTGTAAGTCACTACGGTAGGAAAAGGGGAGATGCTGACCACCTTGAGGGGTATGGAGCAGAAATGGAGATGGACTACAAATGGGGAAGAAGGGGAAGGGGAGATGCAGGACTATTGGGAGGGGAAGAATAGGGTCTTGAGCTGCCTGGGGAAGGGGGCCCACAGCTGATGGAGGGCGTCCCAAAGGACTCCCCCGTTTATCTGTTGTACCTAACCTTTGTCTCCCTGAACCAGAAAATTCCTCAAACATGTGTACCCTACCCAAGACCCAGAGACAGCATGAAATATCTAACCCAGGGTTTCCCAAATCCGTCCCGTTGACTCCACTGCCAGTCTGGTTTTCCAGGTTATTCTCAATGAACATGCATGGCTAAAACTTGGATATGGTGAATCTCCAGTGATTCATCTCATACATCATTCACTCAAGATATCCTGAAAATTAAACTATTTGTGGGGTCACTAGCAGGGGCGGCTCAAGGCAATCTGCTGCCTGAGGCGCGAAATGAGATAGCACCCCCCCCCCACACCCCCCGGACAGTCCTCTAAAAAAAGGACATGTCTGGGTAAATCTGAACGTCTGGTAACCCTAGTTCTACGAGAGCCCTTTGGATGTCTGCCGTGAGGGGAGGGAATCAGAAACCTAACTAATTTTCTGTGCTTCGTTCTCTGTGCAGAATTCTGCATTACACAGGGACACAAAATTCTCCCAGAAGTAAGCTACAAATAGGTGCATGTGGTGGAGGCGTGGCCTAGCGGTTAGAGCTGCTGCCACTGCACCCTAAGGTTGTGAGTTCAAGTCCTACCGCAGCTCCTTTTGACTCTGGGCAAGTCACATAACACCTCATTGCCCAAAGTACAAAATAAGTACCTGTCTAGATATGTAAACCACTTTGATTGAAACCGCACAGAAAAAGCAGAATATCATAGTCCCATCTTCTTTACTAGGCCCTAAAATACCAACACACCTACTTAAGAAATAACACAATGTTTATGAATTCAACATAAACACTATTTTCTACCTTTGCTATCTGGATGTTGGTCAAAATTTCTCTTTTCTACTTTCCTCTGTATCTTCTGCAAATTCTGTTTCCAGTGACCTCTCTCCTCTTTGCCTTGTCCCGTTTCCTCACTATACATGTCTCTGACATACTGATCTTTTCCTTAAAGCTCTCTCCTCCCTTCCTTTCAGCCCCTCTCCGTGCATTCAGATCTCACCCTTTCACTCCTCATTTTCAGTTTTCATCTACCTTATTAGCAACTTTCAATTTGCTCTTACTCCTTAGTTTTTCCATTTCCCATCTCACTCCTTTACCGATGTCCTCTTCCCTTTTATCTACTGCCTGGTCTACCTTCACTAATCAAGTGCTATCTAGAGGATGCCGACGGCAGCTGTTCTGATATGCTGCCTGCCTGGCTGCGGGCTCGGCATCTTCTCTGTATGGCGTTCCACCCCTGAGGAAACAGGAAATGACATCAGAGAGAGTGGGATGCCATATAGAGAAGACACCAAAGACGGCAACCAGGCAGGCAACATATGGGAACAGCTGCCGCCAGCATCCTCTAGATAGTACACGATTAGTGAAGGTAGACCTGGCAGGAGGGAAGGAGAGCTACCGGATGGGAAAAGGGGGGGGGGAGACTGGAAAGAAAGAACTACCAGATTGAGGGAAGGAGAACTGCAGGACTGGGAAAGCCGGGATTGGAAAGGAAGAAGAGCTGTCATTGGAGGGAGCACGCTATAAATTTGCACAGAAGATGGATAGCCACATCAGCAAAAGGCAGTGCAGCAGGAGTGGCGAGAGAAGGCAGTTTGCTGCGCAGGTTACTGGTGAACTGTTTGTCATGCTGCTCTCTGAAACCTGCTGCCTAAGGCCACCGCCTCGGTTGATCTCATTATAGGGCCGCCCTTGGTCCCTAGGACAAGTTTGGGAAGTCCTGATGTAAAAATTAATCTGGAGGGCTTTGCAGTGTCACATGGGTTTGCTCTCTTCCGAATGAACCTCTGATGCTTCTCTCTTCTGTAAGTCCATCCCAACCACACACTAGATCACATCCACAGTCATTAATATATTTGCCCAAAAATAGCTAAGAAAAGAAAAAAAAAAATTTAATTAAATTGAATCAGGTTGGACAGACTGGATAGACCATTCGGGTCTTTAGCTGCTATGTTACTATTTTATGAATACTCAATTTCTGTTTCAGGGAAAACAGTCGGGACAATACGCCTTAGTACTGGTAACAGATTTCTCCTCTTCCATTGTCATTCTTAGGAATTAAACAATTTGTGTGATGCGCTGAAGGGAATTAAACTTGCCACCGATGCAATGGCAACCCAAGGTCAAAGATGGCAGCCTTTATGCTAGGAAGAACATTGCACCAAAGTGTCTTACTGAATGGATGTAGTGTGATTAAGCTGGGTTTTACTAAACTGGGATAGAGCTTCTTACTGTAGGCCGGCGATAGGATGTTCGTGATGATAGGAATTAAATGAGCCTTAGAACATTTACCTGGCCTGCCCGTGGTAAGAAGCTGTTCCACGGTGTAGCAAAAGGAGCCCATAGTGCACTGTCTGCTTTTTCACGGCTTTACGAATGAGCTTTCATAATAGCGTGTTTCTTTTTGCAGGGTGGATACTCCAGAGCATAAGGAAAAAAAGGCAGAGGTTCAAGGGACCGTACCAAATGAAGACTATAAGAACCCCAAACTATACAGTAACATACCCTCTTCTTACAGTCTCTATTTCCCATATAATGACCCCAGTCTTCCCCATTACATGCGGAGTCCTTTGTTCCGTTCTGACTACAATAATGAGAAAACATGCCTGAAGGACTGTATGTATGCAAGAGCTGGTCAATTTGCACCTCATCGGAACGCATACCAAAGTCAATGCAGCAGAGGTAGAGCCAGTTATCAGGATCTTCCTACGATCACAGACTGGGAGGAAGAAATGTCATAGAAGCCGCAGGCTTTTCTAACATTCATGGGTTTGGAGTACACAGATGCAAGACCACATATACCATGTGCAAGGAGCTTAATAAATAGATGTCTGTATTTATCATTCTTATCTCATTTTGCCCAGGAGAAAGGAATACAGATGTTACTTTGAGGATGTTGCATAGTTTGACGTTTATTTGCGTAGTGGTGAACCTTAATAGCATGCATTATCAAGATATATTTGTCTAGAGAATGACATGGGGAAAAATTTTGTCCCCGTCTCCGCCCTGTCCCCGTGAACTCGGTCCCTGTCTCCGCCCTGTCCCCGCAAGCTCAGTCCCTGTCTCTGTCCCGTCCCCGCAAGCTCAGTCCTCGTCTCCGCCCCGTCCCCGCAAGCTCGGTCCCTGTCTCCGCCCTGTCCCCACGAAATAGATCCCTGCCCTGTCCCCACGAGACAGGTCCCTGCCCTGTCCCCGCAAACCATCTGATCCCATCCACACAAGCCTCAAATAGTTACGATTTTATATTGAACTTATTAAAGAATAAAATAAATAATATTCTCTACTGCCTAGCCAACATTTTTCCCTCCCTCATCCCCCAGATCAGGTGCAGCATTTCTCACTATTGCCCACCAGCCCCATGCCCAATATTTCTCCTTCTATCATCCCTCTCTAGCACCTTGCCACACCTCTCCCTCCATCACTTTGTCCAATATTCCTCCTTGCATTCCCTTCAATCTGTCCCTCTGTTCCTTCTCCACCACCATATCCAACATTTCTCCTCTCTCTCTCTGCCCAACAATTTTCCTCTTTCTTCCTTTCCCCATGTGCATCATCTTTCCCTCTCAGAGAGTCTCACTTACACACTCATCCCCAACAATTCTCCTTTTCTCTCCCTTGTGTCCCAAGTTCATGCTGTCTCTCTTCCTTCTTTGTCCCGAGTTCGTGTCCCCCCTCCCTGTCTCCCAACCTTTGTCCCAAATTCATGCCCCTCCCACATCCCATGAATGGCCTTGTCCCCGTACCTGCGGCAACCAGTTAATTATTTCCCCGTTCAGGCGGGTTACACACGGCTAACCGCGGGTAACAGTCACCGTGTCATTCTCTATATTTGTCCATATAGATAGATGCCCCAAGCCAAAGTAAGGGACATATATGGATAAGGGAAGAGCAATTCAAGGCTAATGCCTTCCCCTGAAGCCATTATTGCAATCAAAAAAGAAAAAAATAAACCTTTAGAGAATCATGTTTATAAATTTATTTGAAATCACTGCATAACTAGCTAAGGGTTCTTTTACTAAAGGACTTTAAGTCTTTAACATGCATTAGAACATGCGAAAAGACTACTATAGAAATGTCCAACATCTCTCCCCAATCTGCATTCTTCCCATCCCCCACCCCACCCAGAATCTACCTTTAATTTGTTGTAAAAGTTGCCGAGCAGGAGTAGCAATTCACCGAGCTACCCTGCCGCTGGTCCCGGAGTCTTCTCTCTACTATGGCCCGCCCCAGCAGAAACAGGAAGTTGTCAGAGTGGGTGGGCCACAGTGGAGCATTAAACTGCTTTGAGGTATTTTGCCTGTTTGCACAGGCTATCTAGTGGATTAATTTTTTTTAATATTTTTGGGAGGAAATCATTTCTTGGGCAGATAATCCATTTTCCCATGTTATAGTTGATAGATTATTGCCCACCTTACCCCCTTCCTTTCACAAAACCGTGCAAGAGGTTTTTAGCGCCGACTGGTACTCCGAATGCTCTGCACTGCTCCAACGGTCATACAGTTCCCACGAACGTTGAAGCAGCGCAAAGCATTCAGCGTGCCGGCTGGCGCTAAAATCCTCTTGCGTGGTTTTATAAAAAGGAAGGGGGGGGGGTAAAATGTGCTATACCTCCCAGCTTTATACAAGATCAAAGTAGTTTGCAATATTAAAACCAACAAATATAAAAGGAAAAAGAATTCTAAGATTATGATAGGACAGCCCGCACATAAACAGACCATGCGCATTAAATAAGCATTAGCTACCTTGCCCACCTCTTTTACAAAGCGTCGGAACCGTTACTGCCGCTAAAACCCGCATTATGCATTCGTAAAAGAGGGAGAGAGAAGTCTCATTGCATAAAATGGGACCTGTACTATAAAACTGCACCCTATAGGTAGCCCATATTAATAACTATAGTCTCTAAATCTCATAGGAGCATAAATCCTTTGACTAACGGGCCCGATATATTTATGATGCCAGCTTTTGGTTTTGCCAATGAAAACTGAAACCTTCTGACTGGCATTATGATGGCATTATTCACTCACAGCGGCCAGCAGCTTTAAAGTCTATTACAGCCTTGGACTAAGTTAAATATAAGGCCATGCCTGAACATAAGAATTACCGCTGCTGGGTCAGACCAGTTGTCCATCCTGCCCAGCAGTCCACTCACACGGCGGCCCCCTAAGTCAAGACCAGTGCTCCAAATGAGTCCAGCCTCACCTGCGTACATTCCAGTTTAGCAGGAACTTGTCCAACTTTGTCTTGAATCCCTGGAGGTTGTTTTCTCCTATAACAGACTCCGGAAGAGCATTCCAGTTTTCTACCACTCTCTAGGTGAAGAAGAATTTCCTTATGTTTGTACAGATTCTATCCCCTTTTAACTTTAGAGAGTGCCCTCGTTCTCCCTACCTTGGAGAGGGTGAACAGTCTGTCTTTGTCTACTAAGTCTATTCCCTTCAGTATTTTGAATGTTTCGATAATGTCTCCTCTCAGTCTCCTATCTCTTTTCAAGGGAGAAGAGGCCCAGCTTCTCCAATCTCTCACTGTACGGCAACTTCTCCATCCCCTTAACCATTTTAGTTGCTCTTCTCTGGACCTAATACTCGGGTCGTCAACAAACCCGGATGTTATGTGGGTGCCAGTACCTACATGCTGAATCAGGCAAAGATAGGACGACATAAAAAGCAATAGGAGGACATAATTTTTCACTCAGAAAAAAGTTAAGCTCTGGAACGCATTGCCAGAGGTTGTGGTAAGAGCAGATAGCACAGTTGGTTTTAAGAAAGGTTTGGAGAATTTCCTGGAGGAAAAGTCCATGTTCTGTTTCTGTTATTGAGAAAGACAAGGGGGGAAACCACTGCTTGCCCTGGATTGGTAGCAAGGAATGTTGCTACTCTTTGGGATTCCGGAATCTTGCTACTCTTTGGGATTCCGGAATCTTGCTACTCTTTGGGATTCCGGAAATTTGCTACTCTTTGAGATTCTGCCTGGAATCTTGATACTCTTTGGGGTTCTAGAATCTTTTGTTACTCTTTGGGATTCTGGAATGTTGCTACTTCTTGGGTTTTGGCCAAGTACTAGGGACATGGATTGGCCACCATGAAAATGGGCTATTGGGCTTAATGGACCATTGGTCTGATCCAATAGGGCTATTCTTATGTTAGTCCTATCTGTCTGGTTAGGTATCTGAGCTTCGGCACTGAATACTGACAGAGCCCCCCTCCCAATCTTCCAGTTCTATCCTGACTCTACCCCCCAGACCATCCCCGCAGTAACCCCACAATGTCTCAGAAATCAGAGAGGATATTCTATGGCACTGCTCAGTGAAGCGCCTCAGAATATCCACATCCTGCCTTAAAATAAAAGTTAAGATAGACAATTCACTAATCTTTATTCCCAATATGCAGCAAATCCAGCTGTTTAGGCAGGGACCACGGAAAATAGGGTAGTAAATTTAAGGCCCCCTTTTATCAAGCCGCATTAGGATTTTTTTTTAATCGCCGGCCGCTGCGGTAAAAGCTCTGATGCTCATGAGCGATAAGAAAGCCCTAACGCAGCTTGATAAAAGGAGACCTAAAGCAGATAACTTATTAGAACTGATATGAATGCCATTCCCCTAGAAAAGTTGTTCCAATAGCTGTGGAATATTGTCATTACCTTTTGGCCCTGGTCCCTCTTCTTACATGGATTATTTTTGGCTGGACAGCATGTTCTGACACAGAATTTTAAAGAGAAAGGACTTGAACAGCTATGGCTCAATGCCGATTGCCTAAGTCCTCGAACTCTGACCTCTCTAAAGTTTTCTAAATGATTGCATTGGTTGGACATTGCTTAACGGGACACACAATAAGCATTTATAGGCTCTCTGTAATATGTAATCAAGCTGTGTTGTCCCTGCAGGTTGTCTGCTCTTTGAACAAATACTTTCAATATTATGCTTTTGATCTGCTGACTGTTCATTTTATGTAGCAAACTAATAGGGTTACCAAATATTTAATAAACTAATTTATTCATACAGTTATATTTGGCTTCTTCATGCCTATCACTTTATAGAAAAGACTTTTAGTTATCTAGTTAGGCATTAAGATCTGTTCCATGCTATATTAAGGGCAAGATAAAAATATCAATGGGATATTTAGGAAGGTCAGCTTACTGTATTTTTGACTGTTCATTTTATGGCATGACCTCTTGTTTTTGTGTAGTTTGAAAGATTAAGAACATAAGCAGTGCCTCTGCTGGGTCAGACTAGAGGTCCATCATGCCCAGCAGTCCGCTCACGCGGCGGCCCATCAGGTCCAGGACCTGCATAGAATCCTCTATCTATACCCCTCAATCCCCTTTTCCTTCAGGAAATCATCCAATCCCTTCTTGAAACCCAGTAGCGTACTTTGTCCTTTCACGCCTTCTGGAAGCACATTCCAGGTGTCCACCACCCTTTGGGTGAAGATGAACTTCCTAGCATTGGTTCTGAATCTGTCCCCTCTTAATTTTTCTGAATGCCCTTTCGTTCTTGTAGTCTTCGAATGTTTGAAGAATCTGTCCCTCTCCACTCTCTCTATGCCCTTCATGATCTTGTAAGTCTCTATCATGTCCCCTCTAAGCCTCCGCTTCTCCAGGGAAAAGAGACCCAGTTTCTCTAATCTTTCAGCGTATGAAAGGTTTTCCATACCCTTTATCAGTCACGTCGCTCTCCTCTGAACCCCCCCTTTTTTTTTTTTTTTTTACAAAACGGTGAAAGCGGTTTTTAGCACAGGCTAGAGCACTGAATTCTCTGTGCTGCTCCCGACACATATAGAGTTCCTATGAGCGTCGGGAGCAGCCAGAGAATTCAGCGCGCTGGCCTGCGCTACAAACTGCTTTCACCGTTTTGTAAACAGGGGGTAAACCAATAATGCACTATTTAACTATTCACCCCACTTATTATTTTATTCACTTCTATTATATCCTCAGTCATTTTTTTCTCCAAGATGAAGAACCTTAACTTAAGGGTTGGCCAGAAAAACCTAACATTGGAAAAATGGTGTGAATTGAAGTCTTTCCCATTAATTTGGTTGTGCTTGATCAGAAAATAATTAAAAAAAAAATTTTTAAAGCCCATCCTGGGGGGTCGCTCAAAGCCACCGATTACATAAACCTTCATTTTTCTTAAAATTTGCTATTATTTTTTGCTTAATGGAGAAACTTTCTTGGGGCATTTTTGATAAGAGGTCTAAGTCCAACTTTGGATATTTCCCACAAAACATCCAAAATTGGACTTCCAGAAGGGTCCCATTTTCAAAAATGCTGGATATCCCAATTTTTATTTATTTTTTTTTTTTTTTTGGGGGGGGGATCGTCTAGTTGGAAGTCTTGGCCACCTGGATGTTCAATTTCAGGTTTATTCCCCATTTTTGACCACAATACCATCCAAGTTGAAAATATCCAAATGAATCCCACAAAGATCTGAATGAAACAGTACCTGTCTCTAGAACAGAGGAACCTGCTATGGGAAAGCCTTCTAGAATAGCATACAGGTGTCTTAAGTAGCCTGGGGGGTAGGCTAGTGAACCAGGAGGACCCAGGCCCAAAAGCCATTCTAAACACTATATTTGTGGTAGAAAGTGTGAGGCCACCAAAATCCTACTATACTGCCATATAGGTGCCACCTGCAGCCATAAGGGTGATTGGGATGGTAGACAGGTGGTTTGGGGTAGTTTGGGAGGGATCATCATAAATTATAAAGGGGGTTTTGATGAGATGTACATCTGGCACTCTTTATATGAAGTTCACAGCAGTGCCCTCTAAGGTGCCCCACTGCTCAGTTGGCATGTCTTTGTGGCCAGTCCATTACAATGCTGGCCCCTCCCCAGTGGCGTACCTAGCATATGTGACACCTGGGGCCCATCATTTTTTGGCACCCCCCCATCTGTATGAAAAACATGATTTTTAGTAACAATCCACATGTCACACATGAGTACCTAGGAAAAGGCAGCATCTTACATATGCAGTGAGCAGTACAACATCAATACACCCATTGTAAAACTAAACAAGCCAGACTAGTACAAATCAATCCTACACCATCAATCGTAACAGAAAACCATGTCTTTCGAACACACAGAACACCTTTGCCTAGTATGGAATATGTCATCACAAACTAACCCCTCCCCCTTTTACAAAACTGTAGTGTGGATTTTAGCCACGGTGGTAACAGCTCTGACGCTCATAGAATTCTGGGCATCAGAGCTGCTACCACCACGGCTGGCGCTAAAAAACGCTCCACAGTTTTGTAAAAGGGGGGATAAAATAGAAATACACAGACAAAGGTTAAATTGAACTAGCAAGAAGCTGGACTCTGCATACAATGCAACACCACAGAAACAGTGACACATGTCTCCTAAAGCAAAAAAATAAATAGAAAATTTTTTTCTACCTTTGTCTTCTCTGGTTTCTGCTTTCCTCATCTTCTTGTTACTCTCTTCTTTCCATCCACTGTCTGCCATCTCTCTGCTCCTATATGGCATCTTCTCTCCTTTGATGCCCCTTCCAGAAACTGTATGCCTCCCCCTTCCATCTCTCCTTTCACTCCCATTGGTCTGGCATCTCTTTCCTCTCCTTCCCTCTCCCACACCTCTCTTCTGCAATCCCTTTCTTCCCTCATTTTCCTTTTCGATTTATTTTCTGCATCAATCTAAATTACGTTATTACTACCCTCTCATCAATTTCCTTTTTTACTGTCTACCTACAGCTCGCCACCTCTTTCACTCACCCCCTCCAGTATTTCCCTAACTCAATCCTTTTCCCCCATCATGTGCCCTCCTTTTATTTATCCCCTCCTTCCATCATCTGCCCTCTTCTCTCTTCCCACTTCCATCATCTGCCCTCTTCTCTCTCCTTCTCTCCATTTCCATCATCTGCCCCTTCTCTCTCTTTCCCCCTCCTTCCATCATCTGCCCTCTTCTCTCTCCCCACTTCCCTCATCTGCCCCTTCTCCCCACTTCCATCATCTGCCCATTCTCCCCACTTCCATCATCTGCCCCTTCTCTCTCTTTCCCCCCATGTCCATCAGCATCTGCCCCCTTTTTCTCCCTACAACCCAATTCCATGCAGTATCATTCCCCCTTATGTCTCTTTCCTTGCAATTCCATCAGCATCTGCCCCTTTCTCTCCCTCCACCACGCATCCATACCACCCTGACCCCCTTTCTCACCCTTTAGCATGATTCCATACCACCCTGACCCCCCTTGTCACCTTTCAGTGTGATTCTATACCACCCTGACCCCCCTTTGTCACCTTTCAGCGTGATTCCATATCACCCTGACCCCCCTTGTCACCCTTCAGCATGATTCCATATCACTCTGACCCCCCTTTGTCACCCTTCAGCGTGATTCCATACCACTCTGACCCCCCTTTGTCACCCTTCAGCGTGATTCCATACCACCCTGACCCCCTTTTGTCACCCTTCAGCGTTATTCCATATCACCCTGACCCCCCTTTGTCACCCTTCAGCGTGATTCCATACCACCTCGACCCCCCTATGTCACCCTTCAGCGTGATTCCATATCACCCTGACTCCCCTTTGTCACCCTTCAGTGTGATTCCATACCACCTTGACCCCCCTTTGTCACCCTTCAGCGTGATTCCATATCACCCTGACTCCCCTTTGTCACCCTTCAGCGTGATCCCATACCACCTTGACCCCCCTTTGTCACCCTTCAGTGTGATTCCATATCACTCTGATCGCCTTTCTTTCTCCATCCCAAAGGTCCCTCGTTGACTGCTTCTGCTCAGATGGAAGAGGTAAGTGACGTTGGAGGGGGCTGGGCCGGCAAACGCAGTTAGTTGCGGCAAGATCCCACGATGACTGCGGCTGCCGGTCCCCCCCTCCCTCCCCAACGTCACTTACCTCTTCCCAGTCATTGCGGGACCTTCTTCACTTCAGCGCGGCTGCCGACTCTGCTCTAAGTATGGCAGTTGCGCTGAAGTGCTGTTTGAAGCAGCACGGGAGGTTCCGGATCCAGCCAGCTGTGCACCCCCTTAGAGCGTGCACCCGGGGCTATATCCTCCACCGCTCCCCCCTTGGTACGCCACTGCCCCTCCCACATCTAAATGGTCTGGATTTGGACATAGTGAACTTGGATGTTTTTGTGGTGGAAAACGGCGAAAAAAGGTAGGCATCGTAAGGCTGGACTTCCTGAAAGCCAAGACATCCAAATAGGTCATTAAAAAAAAAAAAAAAAGCGAACGTCTAGTGGTTTCAAAAATGGATGTTTCTCCGCCCTGACGTTTTGAAGGAAACATCCAAAATCAAACTTAGACACAATGTGGAAAATGTCTCTTTACACCACAGGATTCTGTTTAACCTTTTCTTCTTACAATAACTGGTATCCGGCAATGTCGCATCTCCCCCTTGCAATCTGTGCAAACCTCTGCTGTGCGACTCATCTTTTACCAATCTTGCTACGCTCATGTCACCCCTCTCCTTAAGTCACTTCACTGGCTCTCTTTCTGCCATCGCATACAGTTCAAGATCTTGTTGCTGACCTACAAGTGTGTTCATTCTGCTGCCCCTCAATATCTCTCCTTACTTCTCTCTCCTTATACACCACCTGGAGAAGCTGCTCTTACCTTTACCCTTCTCCTCCACTGCCAATTCCAGACTTTGTTCCTTTCATCTAGCTGCCCCCTATGCCTGGAATAAATTACCTGAGTTTGTCTGTCAAGCCCCTTCCCTTCCCTTGTTTAAAAGCAGACTAAAAACCCACCTTTTTGATATAGCTTTCAATCCTTAACCCTACTCCTCTGCCCTCCAATCCAGCCCCCTGATTAACCATTCCCCTTGACTGTTTGTCTGTGTCGCCTGTTTAGATTCTAAGCTCTTTTGAGCAGGGACTGTTTTCTTACTCTGTGACTTTGTACAGCGCTGCATGCGTCTGATAGCACTATAGAAATAATTAATAGTAGAAGTAGTAGTGTGAAGAGTTTCAGTCTTTGGGAAGCAGAGTTGAGATTGTGAGGTCATAATGCCTCATTCCACCAATAAGAGCCAACCTCATCAGTGATGTCACAATGGCTTGATTGTCCTGTACTCCCTTTGCCTTCCAACCCAGCCCGCTGATTAACGGTTTCCCTTAACTGTGTCCATGACATCCCGTTTGTCTGTCTTGCCTGTTTAGATTGTAAGCTCTTTTGAGCAGGGACTGTTTTCTTACTCTGCGTGTGTCTGCTAGCGCCATAGAAATAATTAGTAGTAGTAGTACAATAGTATTTTGTCTAGCAGGATTATTACCTTAATGAAATATAAACCGCATAGATGTTCCTGCCAATGCGGTATCTCAAACATGAAATAAACTTGGAAACTTTGCTCTTTCCCTCACTGACTCTTTTGGACCTGAGCAGTATAAGTGATTTTAGAAACCTTAAATAAAGATATGCAGTGACTGAGGTCTTCCTACTTTCAGATCGTAACGTCAAGAGTCTGTGTATAACTAAAAAGAAACAAGATTCATACATATTATAACGAGTCAGATAATGTATTCTACCCATCAGCAGAACTTGTCTGAAAACCCTAATGTCGGGTGTATTTTTACTGAGCAATGGTCGGGTTAGGTATTCCTCTGTAATGTTATGTTACTGTAAAATCCTTTTCCAAGTGCTAGAGAAACCTTCAAATTTTTTAAATGGAATCCCAACAAGTTTCAATGCCATCTTCATCTGTTTAAAGGGACGGCACAATTACTGAAAGATGTGAAGACTCAGTAAAGATGCACGTAGTAACACAATATAGTAACATAGTAGATGACGGCAGATAAAGACCCGAATGGTCCATCTAGTCTGCCCAACCTGATTCAATCTAAAAATTTGTTGGGTTTTATTTCTTCTTCTTAGCTATTTCTGGGCAAGAATCCTAAGCTCTGCCCGGTACTGTTCTTAGGTTCCAACGACTGAAATCTCCGTCAAAGCTCACTTCCAGCCCATCTACACCCTCCGACTCATGCTGAGTTTATGGTGTAACACAGGGGTGTCCAACCTGCGGCCCCGTGAAGGATTTTGTCTGGCCCCGGTCGAGGGCGATGCAGTGTTCTCCTCTGCTTCCCCCGGCTGTTTACCGTCTTGCCGGCTCCCTCCTCTGTCTTGCTGCAGCGTTTGCGCATTTGTGCGGCCCCCAGAAACATTTTTTTCAGCCAATGCGGCCCAGGGAAGCCAAAAGCTTGGACACCTCGGGTATAACATTTATTCAGAAAGAGATAGTGTTCCATTCATTTTTCATCACAATCTTTTCAGAAATGCATAGTTACTGGGCGAACCCTCTGTACTCTGCTCCTTGAAGGCCTTGCCTCTCATGCAAAAGTGTTGCAAGGCTTGATAATGACACATCCTTGAAAAGTCAGGCATGGTCTTCAAAGAAAGAAAACTGCAGAGGGGCCCTGGTTTCACACTGGGAATCAGACCACACATGGGTGTTTATAACACGAGAAGCAACAGATCAAACACTGTTTAACCCAGAAAAAGCTTACATCCCAACCACTGACAAGAAATGATCATTCATATTGACCCATATTAGACCTATTTAGCTGTCTTGTTAGTGTTATGAAAAGGTGGATTACCTGGCACCAGGCTACTGATGCATAATTCAATTGATAGGGCGCACTCGCAACATATTGTGTGGTGTTCTAGGCTTGAAGATACAGAATGACACGGGGGACACATTTTTTCTCCGTCCCTGCCCTATTCCTGTAAACTCTGCCTTAACCGCACAAGCCTCAAACACTTATGATTTTAAAGCGTTTGAGGCTTGTGCAGATGAGGATGGAACTTAGGCATTACATTACATTACATTACATTATAGTAGGGATTTCTATTCCGCCACTACCTTGTGGTTCAAGCGGATTACAAAAGAATTATCAAGGATGTATTACAAAAAGATAATATCAAAAAGATATCTGGTAATTTTCAAAGTTAGTAAGACATGAGTATGGCTAGTTGTTTTGGGTAGGGGGCTTTAGTGAGTGGCGGTATTTGGAAACTTGCGGTGTTATTTCTTTTTCAGGGATTTCTTGAAGAGTATGGTCTTTATTTCTTTTCTAAAAGTTTTGTAGTCTAGGGATGCCGTCAGTAGATTGGCGATTTGGTTGTCTTGTTTGGCTGCTTGAGTGGCTAGGAGGCCATCATATAGTTTTTTTTCCGTTTGACCTCCTTAATTGGGGGGTATGAGAATGGGGTGTGACTTTTTCCTATGTCTGGTTGAGGTGTTGTGGATGAGGCAGTTGTTCAGGTAGTTTGGGTTGTCTCCGTCTAAAGTCTTAAATAGTAGACAGTAGAATTTAAATTGTATTCTTGCTGGGATTGGAAGCCAATGCGATTCGAGATATGCTTCTGTAATGTGGTCATGTTTCTTCAATGAGTAGATGAGTCTCAGTGCTGTGTTTTGGATTGTTTGTAGTTGTTTTGTTATTGTTGCAAGGGCAGGGGAGATAGAGAATATTACAGTAGTCTAGTAGGCCTAGTATTAGGGACTGTATTATGAGCTGGAATTATATTTTCTCAAAGAATTTCCAAACTTGTCTTAAGTTTCTCATGACTGAGAATGATTTTTGTATTGTTTTATTGATTTGCGGTTGCATGGTGCAGCATCTGTCGATTGTTATTCCTAGTAATTTTAGAGTGGGCTGTATGAGGTAGTTGATTGCATTGATTTCAATGTTGGGTTATGGTTGGTATTATGTTGTTTTCGAGGAGAATGACTTTAGTTTTGTCTGGGTTCAATTTCAGTTTGTGATCTTTCATCCAAGTCGCTACTGATTCTAGTATTTGGTGTATTGTGTCCGTCATGGAGAGTTTTGGTTGATCGAAAGGTACAAGAATGGTGATGTCATCTGCATAGCTGTAGGAGGTTATGCCTTGTTTGTCCAGGTGGGTGCTGAGGGAGGCCGTAAAGAGATTGAAGAGTGTAGGGGATAGTGGGGATCCTTGGGGAACACCGCAGGGGTTTGACCAAGGTTCTGATTTTTCTGTGTCTGATTTTACTTTATAGGTTCTTGATTTTAGGAATCCTTCAAACCACAAGTATACTTTATCTGTGATACCTATTGTATCTAGGATTTGTAGTAGGATGCTATGATCCACCAGGTCGAATGCAGCGGTCAGGTCTAGTTGTATGAGCATCATTTTTTTTCCTGTGCTGAGATGTTGTCTGGCTGAGTCCAGGAGGGATCCTAGTAGTGTTTCTGTGCTGAAGTTGGTTCTGAAGCTGGATTGCGTTGGTGGAATGAGGCATTATGACATCACAATCTGAGCTCTAGAATGTTGTTGCTTATGATTTTAAAGTGATTGAGGCTTGTGCAGGTGAGCATGGAGCTTGCAGGAACAGGAAAAGAACTCGCTGGGACGGGACGAGGAAAAATTGGTCCCCATGTCATTCTCTACTACTGTACTTCATCCTGCTTCAACATGGAAAACTAGTAGCTCACGATCATATAAGTTATATGCTTTCAGAACAATTCTATAAGCTCGGGCCTAGAGGGATGCACCACTTAAACACATCAAAGGCACCATTGATTGACAGGTGCCTACTGTATATGCCCTAGGTGACCAAAAAAGCAAACAAGATACTAGGAATTATTTTAAAAAGGGATGATTAACAAGACTAAAAATGTTATAATGCCTCTGTATTGCTCCATGGTGTGACCTCACCTGGAGTATTGCGTTCAATTCTGGTCGCCTTATCTCGAAAAAGATATAGCAGAACTAGAAAAGGTTCAAATAAGAGCGACCAAGATGATAAAAGGGATGGAACTCCTGTCATATGAGGAAAGACTAAAGAGATTAGGGCTCTTCATCTTGAAAAAGAGGTGGCTGAGGGGAGATATGATTGATGTTTACAAAATCCTGAGTGGTGTAGAACGGGTACAAGTGGATTGATTTTTTTACTCTGTCAAAAATTACAAAGACTAGGGGACAGTCGATGAAGTTACAGGGAAGTACTTTTAAAGCCAATAGGAGGAAATATTTTTTCATTCAGAGAATAGTTAAGCTCTGGAACTCATTGTCAAAGGATGTAGTAATGGCAGTTATCATAGTTGGGTTTAAAAAAAGATTTGGACAAGTTCCTGGAGGATAAGTCCATAGTCTGTTATTGAGAAAGATATGGAAGCCACTACTTGCCCTGGATCGGTAGCATGGAATGTTGCTACTCTTTGGGTTTTTGCCAAGTACTAGTGACCTAGATTGGCCACTGGGGGGCTACTGGGCTAGCTGGACCATTCGTCTGACCTAGTAACTGCAAAGACAGCGTACACCTAGACAGAGCATGGATGGGCCATGGGCATGTCTCCAGCTACACCCAATATTCAGACTGTGGGAGATAGCCAGCTGTCTCCCAGAGTCCACGGAGAAGCCAGAAATTCTATGCTGGTGCCATATCCAGCAACTGGCACTGAATTCCTGGTTTACATTTGGCTGGCTGAGACATAGTAGCCAAGCTAATATTCATCAGTTGGCTGGTTAAGTCCCAGCAGCCAAAGATAGGCCTGCATTTTAGGTGGGTCTATCTGGCCACTGAACTTAGCTGATGAGCCGCTGAATATTGACGGTGACTAGCCACGTTGCATGACATAGCTGGTCACTGGGCTATCCACCAAATGGGATTTTCAGCAGGAGAGATCCCCGGTGATCTTTCACTAAATATAAGTGGATAGTCATCTATGTGCTATTTGGCCAACTGGGAACCGTTCCCGGCTGGTTAAAGAGTGTTGAATGTTGGACCCATGGAGGGGTATTTTCGATAGGACGTGTAAGTTGAAGTTTGGATGTTTTGGGAAAGACATTCAGAAATCTAGTAGAGAAAAGGTCTTTTTTTCTTTTGAGAATGACCTATGTAAGCTGTTAAAAGGGTTAAAACCATGGGCTTGCACTGCGGGGGAAGGCCGGGGCAGAAGCAGGGCAGCACTCAGGGCAGAGAGCAGGAGATGCAGTTGGAAACGACATGAACGACTGGTCCCCAGCAGTCGCTTGTTTGTTGATCAGCCAGCCTAGTCGGTGTTGCAGTTTTTTTTTTTTTTTAGTGAATCGCTGCCTGCCTACATTTGAATGCCGTTCCCCCTCATTTGCATGCACGGATCGGAGGATGATCGGGACAGAGGTTAGTGAATATGGTCGGAGGGAAATTGGGTCGCAAAGGGGTGACTAAGTGGTTGGAACTTGATGCACGGTAGACTTAGTGAATCTAGCCCATAGAGTCTATTGCTGCATCTCCAAGAGAGTCATCATACACCTTGTACTTCTCCCCACTCATTTCCTGGTGACCTTGGCACAACCATTTTTCAAGGCCACGTTTGAACATTTGCTCCAAAGAAATGTGCAACAGTAAGTAATTTCATAAATCAAGCAAGATCAAGAATAATTGAATAAATAAATTGTATCCCCTTTCAGAGGATGAATTTCAGGATTGCAGTCAGTGGCGTTCTCCATGATGTCTTTAGAATTCACTGCACTATTTTTGAAGCAACGGAGGTTGAGCCACTGGAGCATTTTATTCCAGCTGCATTTCTCAAATGCCATTGGTGTGAACTCAGGCCTGGAAGGAGCCTCCCTGTAAAAATCCCTCTCACGTTCCTCTTTCTGGAATCCCTGGCTGCAGACCAGACTGTTTCTGTAAGATCAGTGACTACCAGCTTTGCACTCAACAGATGATGGCCGTTGATGCCATTGTTCGTTCAGAGTATCATAAACTCTAGTTAGTTTAGGGAATGTTTCATAAGCTACAGTGCCTGGCTAGTTTGTGTCACCTAAAAAATCAGAATACAGTACTACAGACCCTGAAACAGAGCTATAGCTCATCCACACTCTTGCTAATTTTCCTTGCCGTTTCTGGATGCCTTAAGGCTGTTCTGCCTGTGATATATTTATTGTTCAAAGAAGGCGGCATGAACAGGAATGACAAGCAAATACAGTGCAAGTCCAATGGGCTTATCACAGCTTGAGGCATAAGATTTGTCAGCACTGATCTCACCAGTAGGCCTGTCAGCTGGATTACACATCAGAGAGTTACAGGACATTGGGGGGGAAGATATAGAGTTGTAATTGATTTGCCCTAGTACTGCTACCTGCTCACTGAGTCAGAGAATGACACGGGGACATATTTTTTCCCGGTCCCATCCCCACGAGTTTTGTCACTGTTCCTTTCCGTTCCGTACAAAATACTATACGTACTTGTATTGCAAGACCTCGCTCATTTAGAACAGTCGCTACACTCCCGCAGCATCAGAGAGCGAAGAACTATCGGCTCAGTTGTGATGATTTTATTTTTATTTATTCATTTTTCTATACCGTTCTCCCAGGGGAGCTCAGAACGGTTTACGTGCATTTATTCAGGTACTCAAGCAGTTTTCTTCTATCTGTCCCAGCGGGCTCACAATCTATCTAATGTACCTGGGGCAATGGGGGGGATGAAGTGACTTGCCCAGGGTCACAAGGAGCAGCATGGGGTTTGAACCCACAACCTCAGAGTGCTGAGGCTGTAGCTTTAACCACTGCGCCACACTCTCCCCTGTGATGTGGCGCATGGATACTGTATGTACTTGTATTGCAAGACATTGCTTGTATGTCAAGTTAAAATTTAATCAAATGTTTTGCTTGTCCTGCAAAACACTTGCAATCCAAGATTTTACTGTGTTATGTTTATTGTATTAGATCCCTAGTATGTGTTGAGTTAGGATAAAAACTTGGTTTCCAAAAATAACGTCTACTGTAACTATGGCAGATTCTAACTTGTTAACTTTAAAAAGACACAGCGCCAGCACCCGCCATTTCCCAGCACGACCGGGCCGGCGTGGGAGCCCTGCTCCGCCCCCCCGATCCCGCAGGAGGAATACATACTTTAAAAAGACACAGCGCCAGCACCCGCCATTTCCCAGCACGACCGGGCCGGCGTGGGAGCCCTGCTCCGCCCCCCCGATCCCGCAGGAGGACTACATACTTTAAAAAGACACAGCGCCAGCACCCGCCATTTCCCAGCACGACCGGGCCGGCGTGGGAGCCCTGCTCCGCCCCCCCGATCCCGCAGGAGGACTACATACTTTAAAAAGACACAGCGCCAGCACCCGCCATTTCCCAGCACGACCGGGCCGGCGTGGGAGCCCTGCTCCGCCCCCCCGATCCCGCAGGAGGACTACATACTTTAAAAAGACACAGCACCAGCACCCGCCATTTCCCAGCACGACCGGGCCGGCGTGGGAGCCCTGCTCCGCCCCCCCGATCCCGCAGGAGGACTACATACTTTAAAAAGACACAGCGCCAACGGCGCGCCGCCGTTCGGCGTGCCGACGAAGGCGCACGACAATCGTGGAGCACCTGAGAGGAGCACCAGTGGACCTTAGAGACGTGAGCACCTACACCCCGGAGACCACTCCACCGGACCGCCTGCCTACCTCCTACCTCCATTATAAGGTAAGGAGCGAAAGATCCCCCGCTCCTCCCCCTACAACCAGGTCTCTAAGAGAGAACCACTCCCTCTACCTAACAACTCGTACACTCCAAACCTGACATCAAACATGAAGCCCTCCCGAAATACACACAAAATAGCCACCATCCTGATAATCCTCCTCATTTCTAGCTGGAATACAACAGCAAACAACCTGCCCACCACAACCTCAACCGCAAGCACAACCAACTTCCAAATCCCCAACAGAAGAATACTCACACCAAGATACCCAAACCACCACACCAACAATCAACACCCCATCACTGTTATCTGGAGAAGAAGATCAACACCCCCGAAAACAAAACCTCAAACAACCACAACAACACTCATATACCCGGAAACAACTTACATTCCACAGACAAACACGACCTCCCTTACATGTGCCTATGTCAACATCAGATCTCTAGGACCCAAAACAGAAAACATAAAAAAATTGGATAACAACAGAAAAACTTGACTGCCTATTCCTCACTGAAACCTGGCTAACCTCAGACACAGACCCTAGAATAAAAGAAGTATGCCCGCCGGGATACAAAATAACAGTAACCTGCAGAGAGAAAAAAAGAGGAGGAGGACTAGCAATAATATTCAAAAACTCCATAACTCTAAACATACTCGAGAAAGTATCCACTCCACAAATGGATTTCCTAGCGTGCCAACTCACAAACTCAACACAAAAAAACCCTCTAAACTGCCTGCTCTGCTACATAACACCAGGAAACTGGACCACAGTGAGACCCGAATTTGAAAACTTCATCTACCAAAATTCACTAACAGCTGATTTTAACCTCATACTAGGAGACCTAAACCTACACCTAGAAAACCCAACCTCCATACCAGCAAACAACTGTCTATCCTTTCTCAATGCATTATCCTTCCAGATCCTAAACCCACAAACCACGCATGAAAAAGGTCATCAACTGGACATTGCAGCATTCATGTCTCACCAACCATCCAATCAAGAAATCCAAACTCCTAACGGAACATGGTCCCCATCCCTATGGTCAGACCACTACATCTATAACTTCAATATCAATTGGACCAAAACCAAATTCACACCTCAATCAAAAAAAACCACATATACCTCACGCAAACATATCGACCCAACCATCTTCTGGTCAAAGGTAGACGAAACCATCCAAGACAGTGACCCAAAAAACTTCATCTCCCACTGGAAAAATGTATCCACCAACATCCTTGATAATCTGGCACCCCTACAAACCAAAACCAGAATCAGCAGGAAATCAGACCAATGGTTTGATAATGAATTACTCCAACTCAAAAGACAGTGTAGAAGACTAGAAAGAAAATGGAGAAAAAAGAACCAAGAACAAACAAAAACCGACTGGAAAAAAATCAACAAACTATACAAAAATCGACTAAAAGACAAGAGGAAAAGTTACTATACCAAGCTCATAGGCACAGAAACACAAGATTCCAAAAAAATTTTCCAAATCCTGAAAGAATTAACAGACACCAAACCACACACTACCACCACGAACACACCTCTACCATCACCTACCCTCTTAGCAGAACATTTCAAGAATAAAATCACCAACACCAGAGCCACACTCATCCTCAACCCATCCAAGCAAAATCCAATCACAATCCACCCTACAGGAAAAGAGGCAATCGCAGCAGACAGAATTTGGACTCAATTCCCAAACATACAATGGTCAGAATTCAACAAATTCTACAAAAAATACAGCCATGCCTCCTGTGACCTCAACCATTGCCCCTCATATCTCCTTACCACCTCTAGTGTAAAGTTCCGCACCATAACTCTACAATGGATCCAATTCACGCTCACAGAGGGCACATTCCCTGACAACCTCAGCGAAATCGTCATCACCCCAATCCAAAAAGATCCAAAGGCACCACAAAACCTCCCAGCTAACTATAGACCTATAGCCTCAATTCCGCTATATGTCAAAATTATAGAAGGCCTAGTAGCCAAACTCCTCACCAATTACATAGAGGACCACAACCTACTCCACCCCATGCAATCAGGATTCAGAACAAACTTCAGCACAGAGACATTACTAGGCTCCCTCATGGATACCGTTAGACAACAACTTAGTACAGGAAAAAAAATGCTACTCATACAACTGGACCTATCGGCGGCATTCGACCTAGTAGACCACAACATCCTTCTACAGATCTTAGATGCAATAGGCATCTCAGATAAAGTATACGCCTGGTTCGAAGGATTCCTAAAACTCAGAACCTACAGCGTAAAATCAAACAAAGAAAAATCAGAATCCTGGTCAAACCCCTGCGGCGTACCACAAGGATCTCCACTATCCCCCACCCTCTTCAATCTATACACTGCCTCTCTAGGAACTCATCTGGATAATCTAGGCATAACATCCTATAGCTATGCGGATGACATCACCATCCTCATCCCATACGATCATTCCAAACCAACCATGACGGACGAACTTCACCAAACACTGGAAGCAGTCACAACCTGGATGGAAAATCACAAACTTAAACTCAACCAAGACAAAACCAAATTCATCCTCCTAGAAAACGACAAGATCCAAACCACAACCATACTAGACATAAACGCAACCAAATATCCCATCCAAACAACCATAAAACTACTAGGCATGACCATAGACAGATGCTGCACAATGCAACCGCAAATAAACAAAACAACTCAAAAATCATTCGCAATCATGAGAAACCTGAGACAAGTCCGAAAATTCTTTGAAAGTACACAATTCCTACTTATAGTACAATCCCTGATACTAGGCATATTGGACTACTGTAACATACTATTCCTCCCATGTCCAGCAAATACGATAAGACAACTCCAAACAATCCAAAATACAGCCTTAAGACTCGTCTATTCATTGAGAAAACACGACCACATCACTGAGGCCTTCATCAACTCACACTGGCTCCCAATCCAAGAAAGAATCCAATTCAAATTCTACTGCATATTATTTAAAACCCTACACGGAGACAGCCCATCATACCTGAACAATCGCCTCATCCAAGCAACCAACACCAGACACAGAAAAACGCACTCCCCATTCATACCCCCCCCATCCAAAGAAGTAAAAAGAACAAAACAACATGACGGCCTCCTAGCCACACAAGCTGCAAGACTGGACAAACAGATTTCCAACCTTCTGATGACAACCCCAGACTATAAGACGTTCAGAAAAGAAATAAAAACCACACTTTTCAAGAAATTCCTAAAACAGCAATAACAACACGACCTCTAAAAGCCCTTAAGATCTACATCTAACCTATCTAGCTATTCATTATAATTCATGTAATTATGTAATTCTGTAATTATGTAACTCTGTAATTCTATAATTCTCTAACTCTGTAATTCTGTAATTCTGTAATTCATTGTAATCCTGTCCTTAAACTAACCTTTTGTAATCCGCCTTGAACCGCAAGGTAATGGCGGAATAGAAATCCCGAATGTAATGTAATGTAATGTAATGTAACCGTATATTACTTATGTTAACCTGTAACCCGATCTGAGCTCTTTGGGGAAAAGGGGATAGAAAACAAAATAAATATCTGAATCTGTCCTCCTTACTGCCATTGTTTTCAAAGAAAGTAAAATCCGGATGTCTCAATCTATCCACTGGAGTGGTGTCACTCCTCCCCGTCCAATTCTCCATCCCCCACCCCGTGTGTGCCCCCTTCCCTTTCCCTGTACCTTTTAAGTTTCAAGTTTATTATATTTGATATCCCGCCTATCGTTACATACTCTAGGCCAGGGATGGGCAACTCCAGTCCTCAAAGGCCAGAATCCAGTTGGGTTTTCAGGATTTCCCCAATGAATGTGCATGAGATCTGTTTGTATGCTCTGCTTTCAATATATATTCATTGGGGAAATCCTGAAAACCTGACTGGTTTTTGGCCCTCGAGGACCGGAGTTGCCCACCCCTGGTCTAGGTGGTTTAGAATAAATGAAGCAAAATTTTAAAAAATAAATAAATACAGACAGATATCGGACTGGGTCATATAAGCATGATAACATATGGGGGGAGGGAGAAAATACAATATTCAAAAACCATATATATTATGATGGGCCGAGCGGTCATTTTCCCATCACACTGTCAGAACTTACAGTGCTCCAAGCCAGGTTTTCTAAGAACCCTCTCTGTATTCATACACATATTCTGTACACTTCTAAACACTCTTAGAAGGTATAATGAGCACTTTTATTGGTGCACCAGACCTGAATCTGTTCCTTCAAGGCTCAAAGAAACAAAACTGTGTTAAGTTTGTTTTATAGACAGTTAATCAGCTCTCAGCATGGCTTACCTCAGCCACACCAGACATCAACTGCTCTTTTCCCAGCAGTGTTAGGCTCTTCAGCACAACCAAATAATAATTGGCTTACCTTAGCCAGCACCTTGACTGTCCAAGCTTCCGATATATTCATCAGGCTTCTTATCCAGCCAAGCCCAACACCATTCACCATACCAGCTCTTTCAAGCAATCTTTAGCCATCTTCTTAGCTTTCCCCAGGGTTTTCCTTAACCCATGGCTTCTAAGCCTTCTCTGCTCAGGGAAGTCTCTTTGTGGAGGCTCTCACCTTCCCACAGGTGACCCTCTCCTAGGGCGTCTCACAGGAACATCCCAGACTGGGCATATGAAGCTCTTCCTGCCTGGGTTCCACCCCAAGACTCAGCAGGGTAGCCTGTTCATGCAGACCATCGCCACCTGCTGGATGAGGGTTGAGCTCTAAACTACAGAGCTCAATGCATCCTGGACCCCGTAGTTTAGTCACTAATTGGCCAGGGCCCTCGGATATAACCACATCCCTGACTCCCTCACAATATATAAAGGCTCAACACAAAGAGAGGGGATAAGAGTAAAGTACTGCACTGCCTAAAATAGATTTCTTAGAGAGCAAAAGCATCTTTAAATAGGAAGGTCTTTAGATTTGTCCTAAATATGGGTAAGGATGTTTCATTCCTGATATTGCTGGGCGTGAGTAGCATGCCCACTTTGGCCCCCTGATATCTCTCACTCATCTCCCCCTATGCCCCCCTTCCCCCCCCCCCCCCCGTGATTTCCACTCATCGGGCAAGCCCCTCTTATCTGCACCCTTCTCTTCCACTGCCAACTCCAGACTCCGTCCCTTCTTTCCTGCGGTGCCGTATGCCTGAAACAGGTTGCCTAAATCAATACATCATGCTCCATCCCTGGCAATATTCAAATCCAAGCTAAAAGCCCACTTTAAAAAAAAACTGCTTTCAACTCTTAACTCCCACTCACTGCTGTCAAATACCTAGACCCACTATAACCTCCCCAACCCTGAAATGTCCTAAATTAGACTGTAAGCTCTTCTGAGCAGGGACTGTCTATTGTATGTTAAAATGTACAGCGCTGCATACACCCTTCAGCGCTATAGAAATAATAAGTAGTAGTAGTGACACGGCCATCAGGTCTTTAGGCAACAAACATTGGACATTTACATTTGGATCCCTTGGTTGTCCTTTCTTCATGTTTGGCTTGTCACTGCTGTTTCATCTGGCCTAAAATGAGGAATCAATTTATAGAAATTGCTGCTTCTGTGTTTAGTTTAGCACCCCCAAAATTTTACAAGTTGTCTCCTCTGATTTTAAACCATATCTGAACCAAGGCATTATTGCTTGCTCAAATCTGAGTCAGGCAAGACTCAGCCCCTGATTAGCACTTCTGACACAGCCATCAGATGAAGAGAAGCATGACTCACAAGCTGGATACTCACTTTATATCTCAACACAGTAAGACTGTCGCAGATCATCTTAGGGAAAGTATAAGAAACTTTCCTGCTGGCCTCTCACCCACACAACTGCTTCACGGAAGTTCTGAACCATATGCATTGAGAATATAGAAATATGATGGCAGATAAAGGCCAAATGGCCCATCCAGTCTGCCCATCCACAGTAACCAATATCTCTTCCTCTCTCTAAGACAGGGGTGTCAAAGTCCCTCCTTGAGGGCCACAATCCAGTCGGGTTTTCAGGATTTCCCCAATGAATATGCAAGAGATCTATTTGCATGCACTGCTTTCATTGTATGCTCTCTGCACAGGCCCAGTACAACTCTCAATACAGCAAATACAGGCGTAGTACAGCTCATATGCAGTTTTATTTAAATGTTTTTTGTTTTGTTTAGCTGTTGTCCATCTGTTATGTGAGTGTGGGTCACATGCTAGAGAATGACACAGGGACAAATTTTTTCCCGTCCACGTGGAAACTCATTTTCCTGTCCCCGCGAGTTCTTTTCCTGCCCCTGCCCATTCCTCCAATGCCTAAGCTCCGTCCTCATCTGCACAAACCTCAAACACTCTAAAATCCTGATAAGCAACATTCTAAAGCTCCGATTGTGATGTCATAATTCCTCATTCCACCAATGCCTGAGCTCCGTCCTCATCTGCACAAGCCTCAAACACTTTAAAATCATAAGGAGCAACATTCTAGAGCTCAGATTGTGATGTCATAATGCCTCATTCCACCAATGCCTGAGCTCCGTCCTCATCTGCACAAGCCTCAAACGCTTTAAAATCATAAATGTTTGAGGCTTGTGCGGTGAAGGCAGAGCTTACAGGAATGGGGCAGGAACAGCGACAAAACTCATAGGAACGGAGTGGGGAAATTGAGTTCCTGCTGGGACAGGGACAAATTTGTCCCCTTATTCTCTATCCCACGCCTAACACCTACATTCTATTCATAGGTGCAGGACGCACATGCACATAACAGATGCACAAACAGCTACCAGCAACTCCAGACCTCCCAGAAAAATGTGCCCATTGAGAGATGGACGTTCCCCCTTCTGCTTCTATTCCTTTCTCTCCTCTCTTCTACCTCCCAAAGTATTTAGATCAATGCTGTCTTGTTAAAATGTTTATTTTATTTTTATTTTTCCTCTAACTCTACTTTTCACTTCTCTATTACCCTCCAGGTACTTTAGTTAGATTGTGAGCCTTCGGGACAGTAAGGGAATTTTTCAAGTACCTTTCCTATTTCTAATCTTAATGTATATTTTCTGTAAACCGCTTAGAACCTAACGGATGTAGCGGTATATAAGAAATAAATTACATTACAAGAAATAAATTACATTACATTAATCACAAGAACTCATTTAAATACTTAGAGCTTATAGAATTTGTATGACACTTATAGAATTCGTATGAGCATTGGACCAGTGTCGGAACATTTAGCACCCTGAGCCGTGGTAGAAACCTTTAACATCTTTCAATGAATTTTTTTCCTCTTCCCCATACCCTAGATTTTATTGTAATTAATCCATGTTCTCATAGATGATTGTAGTGGCTATATTTGTCAACGGTTTGTGCTTGTTTCCCTCCTCCTTTTTTCTATGATATTGTAAACCGCTTGGATTTTTACTTTGGTTTTATGTTGGCGGTATGTCTACTACATTGAACTTGAACTTGAAACTTGGCTTAGTAAAAGAGGGCCTTGCGTAGGGTTCTCGGTGATTGCTATGGCAATTGGTAAAAGCCCCCGAGAACCCTTTTAGCATCGGAGGATGAGCTGCTGTGCATGTAAGACTGCCTCCAAGCAGACTTATGTGCATGGCGGACTTCTGCATATCGGGGCCAAGGTGCTCAACTTCAGACAGTAGAGAAAGAGGGGTAGCAGAAGAGTAGGTGTGTCTTCATCAAGAGAAAAATTTGTAACTTTTTCCCCCCTTTCCCTCTTTTCATGTTTGTTTTTAACATTATGTATAGAGATGTTTTTTGTTTTAGGTAATTATTTAACAAATATTTATTTTGTTGTTACTAATGTATTACTAATATGATTGTATGTTCTCTTATAATTTGTTTTTTAATTGTACATCGCTTAGAATGTTTTAAATAGGCGATTCATCAAAATAAAGTAAACTTGAACTTGAACTCTTGTGATGAGGGAAGAGTTATGTTCAGATTCGCTTGCGTCTGCTTTAAAATATTGTTCGGCCTAGCTCCAGTTTACCTCTCCTCTCATTTTGAACTGTATAGAACGACCAAATCTACCCGGATCAATCGTTTGTTTGCTTATCCGACAATAAAATCTTGTTGCTACAAGAGATACTTGGATAAGATACTTGCTTTTCAGGCAGGAAAAACGAACGATTGGTTGGCTAAGATTATTCCATTGGCTCAGACTTATTACTTGTTTAGGAAATTATTGAAAACCTATTTATTTGATAAATTTACTCATTGATATCTGAGTCATTGTTTTGTATTTCCTTATGATTTGTATTCTTATTGACTGTCCAGTCTGTTTTGTTGTGAACCGCCTAGAACTTTGCGGTGGGGCAGTATATAAGAATGAAGTCTATCATTATTATTACATAAGGAGAGGATGACAGAGGAGAGGGTGGAGAAAGAAGAGAGGGAAGGAAGACAATGAGAAGCCAGAGAATGAGATGATATGGATGGGCTCCCTACTGTGCTAGCTCTGCCACTCACCACCCTTCACAAAGAAGCTACCAATTGCTCATTGCCTCTGCAATTACCCGTCATACAAACAGCCCATCCACCCACGGACTTAGTAAAATGTATCTTTGTGCAATGCCATTTGTGATATCATTGACTTGGATATAAACGCTTATTTGAAGCTGACTTTCCTACATGCAGCAAATACAGTAGTCACAAAACAGAGCATTTTCCCTCCCTGAAATTCCAGTAACCACTGATTACCATTACTGTACGTTACTGGGAAAGGGTTCTTAAAAAATATAATCAACTTGACAGATAATTGTTCAAAGGTGAAACCCGTGTATAATTCAACGATGCATCATTTACTGAACTCGGCAGAAGCTGAGAATCCACATTTAAATTCAGTCATCTGTCCTCATTTGTAAGATCATCAATTAACATGCCAATGCGATATTTAGATGAATCATTGCCATTATGTAAATGGTTTCCAATGTTTTTTTGTGGGGGGGGGGGTTTGGTAATCTTTTTATTTAGGAATTTTTACAGTACAACAAATCGTACAACTATCGCAATACAATACACAACTTACAATGAGGCTAAACAGACAAGAAAGTCCACCGCGTGGTTTCTTCACAGAGACAATCAAATCAGTAATCTTTCAAAGCTAATACAAAGTGCATAAAATTATACATACATTAATAATCAGAATCAGCACTTACAATCAATCAATAACAATGCAAAATGAATTCCCCCTCCCTTCCAGTACATCCATTCAAGGAATAAAACATTTTTTTTATGTCTCTGTGTTTTTATAGCATACATGTGTGATGCACTATCTTAGATTTCACTTCCTAGTTTTTCCTCCTCCCCCCCCCCCCCCAATGGTCACAAGGTTCTCTGCCTCACCCGTGAAAAAGCTTACAGTTGAGAGGAAAACGCAAAAATGGAAATCTCAATAAACAAGGTGTCCTACCTACAGCTGGAACTGAAATATTTGCACCATTTTATGCATCAGTTATCCAAGAAATATGAAACAATTTGTATTCACTGCATACTTATAGACGCAGTGTTCACCACGACTTGTCACTCATATTTAATACACAAGATTAAATATTAAATAGGGTCCACTATAAGTATTCTGCTTGATTGTTACATTAATAAATAAAGGGATCGATATTCAAAGCAAATTAACTGGCCAGAAGTGGCTCCTGGGACTCCTGGCTGGTTAAATCACTTGATCAGGGCTAACTGATCATATTCGGCAGCACGTAGCCCTTTCAGGACCATGGGACATATTTGTCCCATAACTTTAAAATCCTATAAATTTTGATTGGGATAGTCTACAGTTCTAAATTTGATATGTACGGATTCCATATGATACTGCCTTTATGTAAACAAACTGGTTCCGACATTCATTCATTAGCGTCGTTGCCAGATTGACGAGAAGATTCACTTGCCACACTGTCCATAAGCCAGAAGTGTGATTTAAAAAAAAAAAAAATAATGATATTTCACAAAAAAAATCAATTTTTTGGCATCTGCAAGCCCTTTTTACCATAAAAATGTCGTCAAAACCACAAAAATTGGCCTACGATCCTTATGGTCCTGAAAGGGTTAACCAGTAGGCCAGATTCTGTCTCTGTCTCTGAGGACAACTCTCGCAATCCCTACCCCTACCTTTACCCCTACCCCTACCCCTACCTCCTTAGTCCATCTGAATCTCACAGAACTGTGATACATATAAACTATTATCTTTATAATATCGTTATTTTTCGTTGTTATTTTCTAAAATATGCGGCTTATTCCAAGCTGGTCCGCTCGGACACTACCTACCAAAATGTACATCTTATACTCTTGCTAAGCAAATTGTATTTCTATATTCTAAGTCTATGCTATCTGTATTTCCTATGTATATCTGCATATTGTGTTTCGCTGAATGTCCAGCTCTCTTGATTGTAAACCGCCTAGAAGTCGCAAGATTGTGGCGGTATAGAAGAATAAAGTTATTATTATTATTATTTTTGATGCCTCTCTCTCCTTCACTGTAATAACCAGCCATTATTTTACTACAGATAAAGTGTAATAAAGTCTGACCTGGCCCCATGTTTTTTCCTGTAATTTTTTGCTTGACTACTGTTACATATTAACTTTTCGCTCCTGTAACTTCTTTTCTGATGGCACATTTCATAATTTATATTTCTAAAGAGAAGCACATTGTATTTCTTAGCCGTAGTCTTAAGTATCTGCTCTGTGGAAGAACGACCATTTCCACAGGTCTGAATAAAAATCCAATAAACTCTACATTCAGAAGTTAATTCAGGCATAAGTCATTCTATAAGAGGTATTACATCAGCCTTTTTTAAGTGTTAATGATTATATATTACAGTCGTGGGATATATAGAATAATCACGATTTCTCATTGTTGTTTTTAATATTTTCCTCATTAATGGTAAGAAAAAGTGAACTGTGCATATATGTATGCTCCATGCACTCAATCTGAGATCTGAATTCAGGTTGTTGTAAATAGCAGATGCCTGGAATGTCTTCCCGAGGGAAGGGGTAGAGAGGAAAACGGTGATGGAATTCAAAAAAGTGTAGGATAAAAATAGAGGATCTCTAATTAGAAAATGAAGGAGGTAAAGCAAAGAACTAAGGCTAGGATTGGACGGACCTCATGGTCTGTGTCCCATATATGGTGATCCCGTGTAGGATGGGCTGGGGTGGGCATCAAAGGGAACTCCACTAATATGGAACAGGAAGATGCTACTGGCCAGACTTTACGTTAGATATCCTGCACACAACGGGATGCTTGGATAGGCTGGAGTGAGCTGGGACGGCAACTTCAGCATTTGGAACCTAGGACAATACCAGACTTTACAGTCTATGCCCAGAAATATCAAAGAAGAGACAAGTTAATCTAATCATGTATTTTTTAATGGGTATCACTTATGGGCAGACTGGATGGACCATTCAGGTCTTTATCTGCTGTCATTTACTATGTTACCTGGCAGAAACCCAAAGAGTAGCAACATTCCAGGGCTGAGATTGTGATGTCATAATGCCTTATTCCACCAATGCCTAAGAGCCAACCTCAGCAGTGATGTCACAATGGCTTGATTAGATGGCAACTTCAGCATTTGGAACCTAGGACTATACCAGACTTTACAGTCTACGACCTAGAAATATCAAAGGAGAGACAAGTTAATCTAATCATGTATTTTTTGATGAGTATAACTTATGGGCAGACTGGATGGACCGTTCAGGTCTTTTATCTGCCGTCATATACTATGTTTACTATGAAAAAGGTGCCGGTGCCAATGGCAGAACCTTTAAAATTCAGACTGCTCTATGATGATCCGTGTTTGTTAAATTTGTTCTATTCAGCTCTCAGGCTACTAATATATGCATGGCGGAGAACAGAGGCAGCCGAACACCTTTTTGGTGGGAGGAGTCCAGCAAACAAATCTCTGGCCCCCACCTCCAAGCTCTCTAGTTTCTGATGCTGTGTTGGGCCATAGCCCCAGTGGCACATTCTGTCTATAATCGGTCCTGAACTTGTAGCCTAATTGGTGGATAAAAAGACCGATAGAACGCAGCAGTTAGATTAATTTTTGATTTGAAGAAGTATGATCATGTCATCTATTTCTATCGTCAATTGCATTGGCTTCCGGTTGAAGCACGGATTCAATTTAAGTAGGGCTTTATTTGCTTTAAGGCTTTAACAGGTTTAATCCCAGAGTATCTTATGGAATCTTTTATCATTGCGAACTCCAAACATTCCAGGAAATCTCATACGTTAATTCTCATTTCCATGTGCTATGGGATGTAAATATAAAAAAATTCCAGGAGCATCTATTGTCCTTTCAGGCAGCTTCATGGATTGGGGACCTGACTCATATTCACATTTTCTAACTCTTGTCAACAGTTTCAATGTGCTCTAAAAACGCATCTCTTTATAGAATCATTTGGCAGTTAAGAACATAAGAACATAAGAAGTTGCCTCCGCTGGGGCAGACCAGAGGTCCATCCTGCCCAGCGGTCCGCTCCCTTGGCGGCCCATCAGGCCCACTGCCTGAACAGTGGTCTCTGACTAATTTTGTAATTTACCTCTAATCCTGTCCCTATAACCTTACCTCTACTCCTATCTGTACCCCTCAATCCCTATCTGTACCCCTCAACCGCATAGAACTTAACGGTAGTGGCGGTATACAAGTGAGTTTTTATGAAACATCTTTTGTGTTTGGCTATCTACAGGGAGCCACATCAGCTGAAACATCTAGAAGAGTGTCTCGCAAACTTTACGAGCCAGTGGCACACTAAATTCGGGGGGTGGCTCGAGGGCATCCGGAAGTGGGTGGACGTTGACGCAGTGACAACTCGCACATGTGTGATGTCATCACATTGACATCCACGAATGCGCGAAGGCCCTCCAGATGGGGCCCTGAGATGCCAGTGGGGAGAGGGGGGGGGGGAAAGAGTGCTGAAAAAAAGGGGCACGGAGAGGAGAAGAGGTACTGGCTGACTGCCTACAGGATATGCCTCTTGTGGCGAGAGGCACGTCCTGTGGACAGTCAGCCTATGCTAGCACCTCTCCTCCTCCCCAGTGTCTGGGGGACACATGGAATCTCCCAGGGCACACTAATATGCCCTGGCACACAGTTTCCAATACACTGATCTAGAACTAAGATATTCCATTGATGTTATATTTATGTATTCATGATTGCATTTGATTTCCAGAAAGAACGTGATATTGTTGAGTGTTGCTTCGTCTCTCTGTTGCTAAGAGAGTCTCTCTCTCTCTCTCTGACTCCATCTGTAGAAGTGCATTTTCACAATCTATGCAAGTCATCTGTTCTATCATTAATAACATAAGAGAAAGCCAGTAGGAAGAAAGCACAATGAATCCTGTTTTCCCATGTGCTAGTGCCTACCTAAGCATTCGAGTACTCATAAGGCCAGAGTATATGACTCAGAAAGACCATCATCCAGGTGAAGAGTTGCTCTGACACATTCCCTAAAAGGATGAAACGCTGATGCGCTTCTAATGATTTCATTTGCGTCCAGGAGATGTTGTGTATACTAAGCTTTTGAGCTGTAACAAAATTACTACAGTAGTAGTATTTGGAAACACTTTTAATTTCTTTTTTAAAACACTGTGAATGTTTCTGTTTGTATCTCAGATTAGAGAATGACACGGGGCCAAATTTTTCCCCATCCTGGCAAGTTCTTTTCCTGTCCCTGCCCCATTCTTGAAAGCTCCATCCTTATCTGCACAAGCCTCAAACACTTTTAAATCATAAGGAGCAACATTCTAGAGCTCAGGTTGTGATGTCATAATGCCTCATTCCACCAATGCCTAAGCTCCGTCCACATCTGCACAAGCCTCAAACCCTTTAAAATCATAAGTAGCAACATTCTAGGGCTCAGATTGTGATGTCATAATGCCTCATTCCACCAATGCCTAAGCTCCGTCCCTCATCTGCACAAGCCTCAAACACTTTAAAATCATAAGTGTTCAAGACTTCTACGGTTAAGGCAGAGCATACAGGAATGGGACAGGGACAGCCACAAAACATGCGGGGATGGGATGGGATGGGGAAATTGAGTTCCTGCAGGGAAGGGGAAAAATTTGTCCCCGTGTCATTCTCCATCTCAGATCTTCTGTCTTAAGAAAAATTCTACCTAGGGTGGGTGTTCTCCAACTCTGATTCACAAGTGAGGAATGGCTGGAGAAAGCATGGATTACTTTAGCATTGGTTTCATTCCAGCAGACCACTAGGACTCAATTGAAGAGACATCACCAGGACTGGGAAAATAGGGACCTGACGACATTTGTATCCAAATATGTAGCAACATCAAAGGTGTGCAAAATCACAGCAAAGATTCAATTGTACCTCTGCAGGATGCACCAATCCTCTCTCTTCAATTTGGATATATTTGTGACCGCACCACAGTGGAAAAGAAATGGAAACGGAAGACTCGAACAGTAGGAGGCAGGTTCAAGGAAGTGTGTCAAAAATTAAGTGCGGAAAATGTAGGCACTAAGGCCCTGAGTCTATAAACAGCGCCAAGGAATGAAGCATATAGAGCATATCGATGGTGAGTTAGGCGCCATTTATAAAATCGTAGCTAGTGGTGGTGCCAGGAGGTGTCAAAACCTTAGGCCCTCTCTATTTATGACAGGGTTTTCTTGGCCTAAATACCAGTATCTAAGTCCAGTTTAGGCACCTACAAGAAAAACACCCCCAAATCCACCAATGATTTGCTCCTAGCCACGCCCACTTTCTGGTAGGTGCCTTGGACTAGGCATCTACCAAGTTAGAGGCCTACCACCCAACTAATTTTAACTTTTGCCAATGAAGAGTTCATTACTGCTCCTTAACAATGCTAATTAAGCTTTTTGAATAATAAAGTTAGGCGCCTAGATCGGCTAGGTTCATATAGTTCATAGGCTGATCTAGGCACCTAAATTCTTAAGAACATGAGAATAGCCTTACTGGGTCAAACCAATGGTCCATCTAGATCAGTAGCCTGTCCTCACAGTGGCCAATTCAGGTCACTAGTACCTGGCCAAAACCCAAGGAGTAGCAACATTCCAGAACCTCAAAAAGTAGCAACATTCTAGAACCCCAAAGAGTAGCAGGGTTCCGGAATCCCAACAGCAACAACATTCCATGCTACCGATCCAGGGCAAGCAGTGGAAAGATGATGGAAGCGCTGATTAAAGACTGCATCTGGGAACACATCGAAAACACTGGGCGGCTAAAGCCGAGCCAGCATGGCTTCTGCAAGGGCAGGTCATGCCTCACTAACTTATTATACTTCTTTGAGGGGGTAAACAACCAAGTGGATAAAGGGGAATCTATAGACATCATTTACCTTGACTTCCAAAAAGCCTTCAACAAGGTACCACATGAAAGACTGCTAAGGAAGCTATGGAACCACGGGGTGCAAGGGGAGGTCCACCGATGGATCAAAAACTGGCTGGCGGACAGGAAACAGAGGGTTGGAATGAAGGGCCATTACTCAGACTGGCAATGGGTCACGAGCGGAGTTCCGTAGGGGTCGGTGCTGGGACCGCTCCTGTTCAATATATTTATTAACGACCTGGAAGCAGGAACAAAATGTGAGGTTATTAAATTTGTGGATGACACCAAATTATACAGCAGGGTTGAAAGCAAGGAGGACTGCAAAAATCTCCAAAAAGATCTGACAGCGCTGGAAGAGTGGGCCAAAAAGTGGCAAATGAGCTTCAACATAGGGAAATGCAAGGTCATGCATGTAGGGAAAAAGAACTCGATGTTCACTTACAAAATGGGGGGATCACCGCTAGGGGTGAGTAACCTTGAAAGAGACCTGGGAGTGATGGTAGACACATCATTGAAGGCGTCGGCACAGTGCGCCACAGCCTCAAGGAAGGCAAACAGAATGTTGGGCATCATTAAGAAGGGTATCACAACCAGGACGAAGGAAGTCATCCTGCCACTGTATTGTGCAATGGTGCGCCCGCACCTGGAGTACTGTGTCCAGTACTGGTCGCCGTACCTCAAGAAGGACATGGTGGTACTTAAGAGAGTCCAGAAAAGAGCAACTAAGCTAATAAAGGGTATGGAAGACCTCTCATATACTGACAGAGTGAAGAAGCTGGGGCTTTTCTCCCTGGAAAAGCAGAGACTTAGAGGAGACATGATAGAAACCTTCAAGATCATGAAGGGCATAGAAAGAGTAGACAGGGACAGATTTTTCAAATTACGGGGAAACACAAGTACAAGGGGGCACTCAGAGAAATTGAAAGGGGAAAGGTTTAGAACAAACGCCAGGAAGTTCTTTTTCACTCAGAGGGTGGTGGATACATGGAACGCGCTACCGGAGGATGTGATAAGCAGGAGCACGCTACAGGGCTTCAAAGAGGGTCTGGACAGGTACCTAGAGGACAAAGGGATTGAGGGGTACAGATAGGAGTAGAGGTAGGTAATAGGGATAGGATTAGAGGATTAGAGGCAGTTACAAAATTAGTCAGGGACACTGTTCAGGCAATTAGGCCTGATGGGCCGCCGCGGGAGCGGACCGCTGGGCAGGATGGACCTCTGGTCTGACTCAGCGGAGGCAACTTCTTATGTTCTTATGTTCCCCCATGTCTGTCTCAATAACAGACTATGATCTTTTCCTCCAGGAAACCTTTTTTAAAGTCAACTACCACAACCCCTGGCGATGCGTTCCAGAACTTATCTATTCTCTGAGTGAAAATATATTTCCTCCTCTTGGTTTTAAAAGTATTTCCCTGTAACTTCATCAAGTGTCCCCCTAGTCTTTGTCATTTTTGACGGAGTGAAAAATCGATCCACTTGTACCCGTTTTTGTCAATGATGCAGTACTGGCAACCTCGGTAGACACTGATTTCATAGGCTGATGCTCATCTTTGCTTTCAGACTCACCAGACGAAGAAGAAAATTCAGTTATTCTATGAGTAACTGCTGTGGTCTGCCTTTCCTCATAGCTCGCTTTTGTCATGATTTTCTTTCCCTCGTGCTGCCTCTTTCAATATTCTTTTGCAGTTGTTTGAAGGTCAGCTCCACTCATACAGCAAGAAAGCACATTCTGCCATTGCTTCTGGAGGAATTTTCAATCTTCATTTGTAAGTTCAGTCTTAATATCTTTTTTTTTTTTTTATATCAAACAACAGTTTGAATTCACTTTTAAAGATTTCTTCATTCTGTCTTTCACCTTCTCGTTGACGAGTTTTGTGTTTCTTTAGAAACAAACACTCTTTGTGTAGTTTCTTTAACTTCCCAACGCAAGAGTCTATGCGTTGTGTCAGTATCTTGGTTTGATCCCATGCCAGGATCTTTGAGTTATTGTGGCAAATCCATCAAAGTGTTTTGAACCATACAACCCTTGGCTGGTCTCTTGACATCTTGTCCTCATGACTTCTTCCGTTGTACGTTTTTGTCCCGTCGTTGAGGCCTGTCCCTGGCTTCCGATTCAGTGTCTTTGATCCCATGCCGCCATCGCTGACTCACACACCAACTTATAGCTTTCCTGTAAAGGTTTTCTATCATCATAATGATAAAAATTGACCAGTCGAAGAACACTCAGTCCACAAGGCAGATCGCAAACTAATTATGGGCAATCACTTACATACACAACACACAAGCAAACAATGCATGGTGGGGTGACCTCTAAATATTGTCTAATCAAAGTGAAATTTGAAACATGAGTAAGACATACCAACCCCGCCCCCCTTTTACTAAACTGCGATAGCGGTTATTAGTGCAGGGAGCTGCGCTGAATGCTCCGCGCTGCTCCCGACGCTCATAGAGTTGCTAAGAGCGTCGGGAACAGCTCGGAGCATTCAGCACAGCTCCCTGTGCTAATAACCGCTATTGCAGTTTAGTAAAAGGGAGGAAAGTGGACAAAAATAAACCTTGTAGAGACAAGATTTGACAAGGTTGATTTTTTTTTTACATACTACTGTGGACCACCCTAACAAACATAATTGTATAGGTTTTCTGAGGTAATTTTCAAAGAGAAAGCACATGTGTATTCTTGCTTCAAATATCTAGCAGTCTCCACACAGAGAAAAAAGTATATAGGAAAATTATCCAGACTCTGTATTTCAGAAATGTCCCTCAAACCTCTAGAGATAAAGCACCATCATATTTGGAAGTTTCTCTCTGCAATGCTAAAAACATACACTGAGATTTTACTCTCTTTCGCCATGTTTAATCCATCTTCCAGTATAAATATAGTAATGTACTTATAAGAATATATGTTTAAATTTGCCGTACAAAAGATGTGTCCAAAATCAAATGAGCAATATGAAATGATAGCACCTCATTCATGACGAACAGTGTTAAATGTTAAGTTAATATTAACTGTATGTCTATCAAGCCTGAGTCACTTTTTCTTTAAGTATCAGGCTAAATGCCTGACTAATTAAAGCCTACATCTTCCAGTGGTTAAGTGCTCAGGGAACAAACATCCTTGGCATTCCAATATGCCATTACATCAGAAACCTCATGCTGATTGTGTTTCTATGGCAACCCCGGTACTCATTAGGGCTGGACACAATCAAACATTAAGAGGCTATTCTCACTGAAGGAACAAGCGTGAAAGTACCATGTTATGCAGCTGTTCACATACCAGTGTGGTGTTAAACTAAGTTTAATGGCCTGACCTGAATTAATGAAAGCAAGGAAATATGGAGAAATATTAGTTACCAAAGCTGTCTGAGCCTTTGAATTAGCGGGCCGATTACCTAGCATCCTGGGATTACCTAGCATCCTGGGAATAATCCGATTCCCACATGCAATGGGGCTGTTGACAAAAAACATTCATTGAGTGTTCTAAACTAGGGTTGTTGTTATTAGGTACCATTGGGTTGATGTCAACTCATGGCGACCCTATGGAAAGATGTCCTGCGCTGTGTTTGGTCTTTAGCCAAGCAGCCAATTGTTGAAGGAGTACATGCAAATGAATTTGTAAATTAGTCTCTTTAGGTATGCAAAAACAGTCCAGCCCATTATGAAGCAATTCTTTCAGTTCAGTAGAGCCCATTAGGCTGCCTGCCAGTATAGCCCGTGCATGGGTAGTTACTTTAATGCACAATGCAAGGCTAGAAAAATGAGTTGAATTGGAGGCTTATTGAGTCAAGTAGCACAAATGGAAATTTGTCGTCAATTGTTCTGCATGCTATGTAAACAGTAACATAAAAGTAACTTGTAAATTTTGTTAGTAGTTACTAAAATTAAGTAACTAGTTACTTAATTTAGTTGAACTTATCAACAAGTAACTAGGTACATTGATAGTTACCTATGAAATTAACTAATTACAGTAACCAGCGTTATTGTAACTAGTTACTACCCAGCACTGGGCTTGATGGAGTGTCCATCTGTTCCAGGAAGACAATGCGTAATACCTCAGATAAAAGGGGAATCTATATTTAAGGGAATAAAGATTAGTTCTTCTGACCCTAGATGGCTTAACCATTAAAACAAACTGACCGATTGCCAATCTTTCTTTTATGGCAAAAACTGTAGAAGCAGTTAGAAACATAGAAACATAGAAAATGACGGCAGATAAGGGCCACGGCCCATCTAGTCTGCCCACCCCAATGACCCTCCCCTATCTAACTCTGCGTAGAGATCCCACGTGACGATCCCATTTCTTCTTAAAATCAAGCACGCTGCTTGCTTCGATCACCTGAAGTGGAAGTTTATTCCAGCGATCAACCACTCTTTCGGTGAAAAAGTATTTCCTGGTGTCGCCGTGCAATTTCCCGCCCCTGATTCTCCACGGATGTCCTCTTGTCGCCATCGGACCTTTGAAAAAGAAGATATCCTCTTCTACCTCGATACGGCCCGTGAAGTATTTGAACGTCTCGATCATGTCTCCCCTCTCTCTGCGTTCCTCGAGTGAGTACAGGAGTAATTTATCTAGCAGTTGTACATCTACAATTACAAGATTGTATAGATAAAACATGTTTTTACATCCACAACAGAGAGTTTTTTGCTATCATCACAGCACTGAAACTGCTTTGATAGGTATCACATCCTACATTCATAGAGCATTCGATCGCTTTAAAAATGTAATAATGATATCTCTCAATTTTTATAGATAGTTCCTTATTGTTGGAACGTCTTCATGAAATTAGTGAGACCTCATCTCGAGTACTGTGTGCAATTCTGGAGGCCACATTACCGAAAAGATGTGCTTCGAGCCGAGTCGGTCCAGCGGATGGCCACTAGGTTGGTCTCCGGACTCAAGGGTCTCTCATACGAAGAAAGACTGGACAAATTGCAGCTCTATTCTCTAGAGGAGCGCAGGGAAAGGGGTGACATGATTGAGACATTCAAGTACATCACAGGTCGTATCGAGGTGGAAAACGACATATTCTTTCCCAAGGGACCCTCGGTCACAAGAGGGCACCCGCTCAAACTCAAAGGAGGGAAATTTAGTGGCGACACCAGGAAGTATTTCTTCACAGAAAGGGTGGTAGATCACTGGAACAAACTTCCGGTGCAGGTGATCAAGGCCACCAGCGTGCTCGACTTTAAGAATAAGTGGGACATTCACGTGGGATCCCTACGAGGGTCGAGTTAAGGAACTGGGTCATTAGCACTTAGACTTAATGAGGTGGGTCAGTGGAGTGGGCAGATTTGATGGGCTGTAGCCCTTTTCTGCCGTCATCTTTCTATGTTTCTATGCATGCAGTTATGCCATCTGCATGGAGAACATAATGTAAGAGTTGTTATTACTGGGATAGAGCAAACGTCTATCAAGCCCAGTATCCTGTTTCCAATAGTAATCAACCCAGGTCACAAGTACCTGGCAAGATCCCAAGGACTAAAAGAGGTTTTATGCTGCTGATCCTAGAAATAAGCAGTAGATTTCCCCAAGTCCATCTTAATAATGGCTTATAGACTTCTGCTTTAGGAAATTATTCAAACCCTGCTATGCTAACTGCTTTTACTACATTCTCCAGCAATAACTCTATATTTGCTGTGACTAGGAACATGGCAAGAAATGCTGCTTGATTTTCTTTTTTAACTTGTTCTTAAACTCTGTGGCATCTTAGATGAAGCTGTTTGTCTTATGTACTGGGGGTTTAAGGATTCATAAGAACATAAGAATTGCCATACTGGGACAGGCCAAAGGTCCATCAAGCCCAGTATCCCGTTTCCAACAGTGGCCAACCTAGATCCCAAGTAGTAAAACAGATTTTAGGATTAAGCAATGGATTTCTCCAAGCCATAATGGCCCATGGACTTCTCTTTTAGGAAATTATACAAACCTTTGTTAAACCCCACTAAGCTAACTGATTTCACCATATTCTCCTGCAACGAATTCCAGAGTTTAATTACACATTGTGTGATGAAATATTTTCTCCGGTTTGTTTTAAATCTACTACTTAGTAGCTTCATCACATGCCCCCTAGTCCTAGTATTTCGGGAAAGAGCGAACAAGCGATTCACATCTACCCTTTCCACTCCACTCAGTATTTTATTTACGGCCGTACCATAGAACGATACAAAGGCATTATAACATTTTCATCTTTGTTTTCCATTCCTTTCCTGATAATTCCTAACATTGTATTTATTAACATTCCTTCTATAAGCCCAGCTATGTCTTCTTTGAGTGTGTCAAATACCAGATATAATTGGTCTGCCATGTTTCCCGGGTTTGTGAATCTTAGGTAGCAAGTGAAATGTATGAGTTTCTTGTAGATGCGACTGTGTTTGCTTTGGAATGATTTTATGTATTCCTGCATGGTTTCTTCAGTATATATTGTTTAACAACTGTCTGTACATATGTACCATAACATTTCAAAATGACTTGGCGTGCCAAACAATATATAATTTATCCCTCCTTGGACATAATGATAGAGTGTGGTCAATCTAAGCGCTTCTTGGCAGCCACTGGCATCCACAGAATTAGTTCTGATGTGTTTGTGCCCTTTGAATATGTGCTTTTGTGTGTCCATAATCACTACAGAGTTGCCTCCGGTACAAAAATAAGTACCTGTATATATGTAAACCGCTCTGAATGTGTAACCACAAAAAGGCAGTACAGTTGACCCCCCAAATTTACGGGGGTTATGTTTGTAGAGTGTCCTCAAATTGTAAAAAAAACGCTGCCTCATTCTTCTTTATGTAGCATATGGAGCCTTTCGTTGATGCCATAATGGCGTGCTACTGCAGCATAACTTTTTTGTTCCCGCAGCAAATCCAGTAGTTCAACCTTCTCTGGGAGGGTCTTAAACTTCTTCAGGCGCATAGGTCCATTCCAGAAGCCTTAGAAGGTGGCATCTTAGAGCTTTCTACACCCGAGATAGCTTCTATTGCGGGAGGGCATCTCTGATTGGCTACTTTCAAACCTCCCGCCAAACCATTTTAAACCTCCTGATTGGCTACTGTGCTTCCAAACCTTTGTGGAGGGAAAAACCACAAACAACTGAGGCCATGAGCTCTGAACCATGACTTTGCAGGGGTATACTAAGTCCCATCCCCTTTCCATCTATCTGAAGACTTGACGTTATTTGGCTATTTTGTGGCTTTTTTTTAATGGCAGCTTTCTCTAATAGAGAGAACTGTATGGAATGCTTTTTTATTTGCTGGAAAGTTATGATTTCACTCTGTGTCACACTCTCTTATGTAGATGTTTAATTTAATGAAGCGAGAAGGTGATTTGATATACACTCCTCCCTCCATAATTCGCAGGGGTTAGGTGCAGAGCCGGTCCGTGAATATGGAAAATTCACAAATAACTTTTGGGCTGACTCTGACCCACCCCCACCTCCCTTCTGCGTCCTGGACCTTACCTAGTGGTGACTTGGGGCAGGAGCGATCTTCATACACTCCTGCCCTGTGCAGAGCAGTCATCAAAAATGGCTGCCATGAGTTCCTGTTGGGGCGATCTTCATACACTCCTGCCCTGTGCAGAGCAGTCATCAAAAATGGCTGCCATGAGTTCCTGTTGTAGTCTCATGAAACCATGGGAACTCACAGCTTTTCAACTAGAACCATAGATACCAATTTCCTGTCTCTATTGCAGCCAAGTTTCAAACTAGTTGTATGATGGCTCCCTCTACTGCACTTAAGGGATATTGCAATCTCAAATTGGTATTTTAGAACCTTGTTTGTTTGTTTTTTATTTTTATTTAGCTCATAAGTTTTCATTAGTAACTTAAGGGAAATTTCTATGTATATCAGATCTTTCTCCGTACCCAGGTGGTCTATAATCTCTGAGCCCAATATTCTCTGAAACCTGTTCAGTTACTGAAACATTTGCCTAAAGAGACTCCTTGAGTGTTTCAAGTCTGCTTGCTCCTAGCCATGTCTACACCAAAAATGAGGTATATGTCCACTATAGACAGACTTTAGAACTGTAGGTGCAACATTTTTTCTTAAATTTCCCTGTAAATGTATTCTGCATCTTCAAGACAAAGATTATGTGTTTTAGGAACCTTCCCAATTAGAACTTTTTCTTAAAGGAAGGAAACAAGTCTAATTACTAGCTTTCTTTAGTGGGGGGTTTATATAATAGCGTCCTAAGAGGTATATAGGTTACTGAAGGGGGGTAAGTCTGTTCTTTTTTCTTCCTCCCTCCATACCTATTTTGTATTTCCTGTTAAGTTTATATGAATAATGAGATGTCTTCCTTCATTAATGGGCTAGATGGATATGTGCCTAAGGGCGTAAAATTTGGTTTTTGGATAGTGTATAATTTCTTTATAATCCATATCTTATTATGTTTGAATGAATGTAATAATGTTGAAAATAATCAATAAAAAAAAAGAACCGACCCTCACTCAGTTGAGTTTGCAGGAGTGTGTGGCACAGTGGTTAGAGCTACAGCCTCAGAACCCTGAAGTTGTGGGTTCAAATCCCACGCCGCTCCTTGTGACCCTGGGCAAGTCACCCCCATTGCCCCAGGGTCACAAGGAGCAGTGGATTTCAACCCACAACCTTGGGGTGCTGGGGCTTTAGCGCTAACCCCTACACCACAAGGACTGAGGTTGAACACCACTGCTTTAGAAATGAGTGAATTGAAATCTGAATGTGTATGAAAAGCACGAATGGACAATAACCATTGCGGAAGACTCAAAAACTAGGTCTCCTATTCAGAAGTTTCAAACTTGTGCTAATTCATTCCTTTCCTTAAGGGAATCTGATAACCTAATTAGCAAATCTACTATTAACATAAAAAGTGCATAAATGACTTTATTATCTTTCCCCACTTAAAAGTAATCTGTTAATTATCTGAGCTTTCTTAAGCATTAACGTCCACTAGGATTTATGCCAATTTTGAGTTTTTTGGGACTGCTGCAACATCATAGCAAGAAAAGTTGCTGTTTTTTGGGGAGGGGTGGTGGCAACTGTTAACTGTGAGACGTACTAGGCACTAATACAGTGCCGGTCAAGTTTTCAGGATTTCCACAATGAACATTCAATGGGAGAGATTTGCACGTACTGCTTCTACTGCATGCAAATCTTTCATGGATATTCATTGTGGATGTCATGAAAACCTGACTGGCTGGGATTAGTGGAGGTCCGCCCCAGGCACCATGTTGGTGGGGGTGCATCTCCACCCCCGCCTCTTCCCACATCTCCCCTCGCCCACGCACCTCTTCCCTTCCCCCATATCTCTGGTTGTTCACAGCTGCAACAACTTCAACGTGCTCCTTGTGATTGCATCGTCTCTTCCGGGGGCCGCGCATTGGAAATGACATCAGAGGGAGAGCCGACGTGGTCGTAATGAGCATGTTGAAGTTCTTGTTTCTCGTGGTGGTGAATAACTAGAGGTACGGGGGAAGGGGTGTGCATGTGCAGCAGGGGGGTCAAGGAAGGAACAGGGAGGGGCACCACCACCACCTCAGGCACCTCTCATCCTCGCTACGCCACTGGCTGGGATGCCTCTAGAACCAGGTTTGGGAATCAATGCACTAGTAGGACATTTCAGAAATTAAGCAACTCCCCTGATGCAGCCTGAGAGAGAGAGGGATTCCTGTCAGGAAATTATAGATACAAAACATCATAGCTTACGGAGATCCCCCAAGTCCTGAATGTTGCAGTTGTCCAGGTCTCACTGTGTTTCGGTAGGTAGAACCGATGTTTCAGCCATTATGCTGTTGCTTTCTTCAGGGTGTGCTGCAGCTTTATAGATAGTGGGTCCTCAAACCTGATTGGCTGCGGATTGAGGTAATTGAGGCACAAATTTGAATTTTGGCCCAAAAACTTCAATGGAGATAAAGGGATCTTCATAAACAGACCAAGGCAACCGCTCATCCAAAAGAAATTTAGAGCAAAAATGATTGGGCCCAAGGCCCAACCTTCTCCCTCCATCTCAAGTTTCCAGTCTTTCTCACCAGAATTTAAAATTGTGACCAACGAACTTTCCCGCCAAAATTCAAATTTGTGACAAACAGACTTTCCTGCCTCAGTCACTGCAACAATCATGACACCAGCCACAGAACCTAAGAGAACATCCCCAAGTTCTACCAGCTGCAAAAATATGAAGACTGCTTTGCCTCAGTTGTCCAGTGCAGTAGTCACTGATGCCAGCACCGCAAGCATGGTCATTTCTTGTGGGAAGCTTGTAACGCCGGCATCAGTGGCTCAAAGTGTACACTGTCTGCTGCTCTTTTCAACTTCCCTGGACAGTTAACCACAGGGCGGGCTCCAGATTTCTTCAGCTAGTGGAGCTCAGGGTCCCTGCCAACTTCATGAATGGTATACATCAGGGGTCTCAAAGTCCCTCCTTAAGGGCCCAATCCAGTCGGGTTTTCAGGATTTCCCCAATGAATATGCATGAGATCTATGTGCATTCACTGCTTTCAATGCATATTCATTGGAGAAATCCTGAAAACCCGACTGGATTGCGGTCCTCAAGGAGGGACTTTGAGATCCCTGGTATGCAGGCTGCTAGATGGGCCCGAGGCCAAAGTGGCCATGTCCCTGGAATGCCGAGTTTTGTAGAAGGCACCAAACCACACAAAACTAGCTGGTACATTGCTTTTACAGTAACAAATACATTTATTTTTTGTGTGTTATATGCATAACCCTCTCCCAGAGAATCATCTTTCTTTTGGATGTGCACAGCTGAAAAGAAACCCAACTTTTGGTTCAGTTTTTGATTTTTCAGATTGTCGCTTGATTTTTTGACCATTTGTGATTTAGCAAAAATTTTCTCTCACATGCAAAGTGTCTTTATACACATTAATTCATAGCTTAACATAAGTTAAATCAATTTCAACAATCAACCCCGTTTGTTTATCTGTCTTGCCTGTTTAAATTGTGAGCGCTTTCAAGCAGGGACTGTCTCCTTTGTGACTCTGTACAGCACTGCTTACATCTGGTAGAGCTCTAGAAATACTTAGTAGTAGCAGTAATTTTGCTCACACTAAATTTTTAAGACCCCCTAACCTTTCCTAATAACCCGGCTTTCCCACAAGAAGGTGATCAGAATTCAATTGTGTTCCTGAAAAAAAGAGATGATATCCCACAAAGTGGCAGAGGCCTATGTCTAAGCAGAGGTCATTTCAGAGATATACAGCATTCATTCATGCCCCACTAGTATAAAGAAATCGCCTTGAGCTGCTGTAGCAGAAAAATGTTGTTTCTTCCAGAGATAAGAAGTTAAAGACTTTTTACGAGACTAAAATAAATACATTGCTCACCAGAAGGCAGCTTGTTTGGCTGCATTAAAGAGCAGGTGCAGATAAGCTACTAAAAACTGACCTTGACTCTTTGTTACCTAACTAGGCCCAAGCTTTGAAGCAATGCAGTCAGGGTGTCCCTCACTATCAAAAAGATAACAGCCTTGCTCTGTAATGGAACAGTACATACAGCAAGCACTATGCACGATAAATGAAATGAGGGAAAGCATGGCTCATGGAATTCTTTCCAATCCCTCTAATATAGGTGTGTGTTGGCTCTGACCTGGAGGAGTAAAGCAGTTTGGATGGAGCAGTTCTAAAATATTTAGGGCTCCTTTTACAAAGCTGCACTTAACACGCACTAAACTGCCCTGTACGTAGCGCGGGTTTAATAATAATAATAATAACAACTTAATTTTTATATACCGCCATACCACAAACAGTTCTAAGCGGTTTACAAGGGAAGAGACTGTATACAGACAGTGACATTACAGCAAACTTTCGAATTTACATTGGCTTGTTAAGTTTAGTCAGGTTTATCTGGAAGTGTACTGAAAGTACATCAGGTTGAGGTGGGGATCGGAGAAATCTGTCAAAGAGATAGGTTTTTATTGACTTTCTAAACGTTTGGTACGAAAGTGCGTTTGAGATGAGGTTGGTTAAACATTTGTTCCATTTGCCTGCTTGGAACGAGTGTTCTGTCAAGGTATCTCTTGTAGGTGCAGCCCTTTAGGGATGGAAAAGCTAAAACACTATCGCAGCTTAGTAAAAGGAACCCTTAGTTAATAGGAGAAACCTAAGAACATAAGCATTGCCTCCGCTGGGTCAGACCCGAGGTCCATTGCGCCCAGCAGTCTGCTCACGCGGCGGCCCAACAGGTCCAGGACCTGCACAGTAATCTTCTATCTATACCCTTCTATCCCCTTTTCCAGCAGGAAATTGTCCAATCCTTTCTTGAACCCCAGTACCGTACTCTGCCCTATTACGTCCTCTGGAAGCGCATTACAGGTGTCTACCACACGTTGGGTAAAGAAGAACTTCCTAGCATTTGTTTTGAATCTGTCCCCTTTCAACTTCTCCGAATGCCTTCTTGTTCTTTTATTTTTCGAAAGTTTGAAGAATCTGTCTCTCTACTCTTAGATTCCCAACTCTCAGAGCACAATCAGCGATCAAATAATTAGCAATAAAGCCAACAGATCATCAACACTTGTTATAGTAGATTTGGTGAAAAAAATCAGTTCTTGTGGAAACTTCTTTTTTTATAATAAATCTAAGAGTCTCCACCAGGGTTTATCCCACAACACTACATGTGCCCCGAAGGCCCACTGTAGGAACGACCCAAAACCATCATATATAGTCACCAACAAATGTCTATCTTTTCTACCGACCACCACTTTTAAAAGAGCTCCATTCGCTGCCATTGATAGCCTGTGTTGAAATCAAAATTTGTGTCTTGCCTTTAAACTTCTTTAAGATTGTCCATCTTATCTTGTAACTTTAAGGGTTAGATCTCACAGAATTTTCAGACATTCCATACATATTAATAAATTTCCAAAACTTCTGTAACTTTAGTCAGTTCATTTTTTTTCTCAATATGTTTAATACAGTAACTCCAAGTTTGTAGAACGCACTACCAGTCAATATTAGAGAAGAACTATCATAGATTTCGCAAATTTTTAAAATCTTGGCCTTTCACCAAAAATCTTTGATCTGAATGCTTATACAATTCTATATTAGTCTTTTTTTTATTGTATTTGAAGTATTGATATACGATGGGAGGGCTGGTAATGGGTGAAAGTACCCAAGAAAAGGACCTGGGGTAATAGTGGACAAGACAATGAAGCCGTCGGCACAGTGCGCAGTGGCCTCTAAGAAGGTGAATAGAATGCTAGGTATTATCAAGAAAGGTATTACAACCAGAACGAAAGAAGTTATCCTGCCATTGTATCGGGCAATGGTGCGCCTGCATCTGGAGTACTGCGTCCAATATTGGTCGCCGTACCTTAAGAAGGATATGGCGATACTCAAGAGGGTTCAGAAAAGAGCAACACGACTGATAAAAGGTATGGAAAACCTCTCATATGCTGAAAGATTAGAGAAACTAGGGCTCTTTTCCCTAGGAAAGCGGAGACTTAGAAGGGACAAGAAGGGATTAGACAATTTTCTGAAGGAAAAGGGGATAGAAGGGTATAGATAGAGGATTACTATACAGGTCCTGGACCTGATGGGCTGCCGCGTGAGCGGACTGCTGGGCATGATGGACCTCTGGTCTGACCCAGCAGAGGCACTGCTTATGTTCTTATGATATTTATATAATTTACAATCAGGTTTATGAATCACTAGATTCTTGATTGCAAACCATAGAGAGCTACGGGTTATGACCGTTTAAAAAAATGTTATGATTATTATATAATTTATATAAATCTGTGATGTTTACCAATCACATAAAAATATATATCACAGCCTTACGATTCTCTATATAAATATTAAATTAATTAGTTAGTGCTCAGACCCACAACCTATTTCATGTTCAAGTGAGGTAACCCGAACATAGGCTGCCATCAGACCATCATAGCACCAATGATGTCTGTATCACCATATGAAGTTGAATACTTATCTGCTGGTGGTAGTTGGAGTAACCAGGTCACGAGACAGGCAGTCCTATGTATTGAAGTGCCAGTGCAATGTAAACCATAAAAACTCAAGTCTTTCCCCCCTTTGCTATGTTGGTCTGATGGCAACCTATGTTTGGGTTACCTCACTTGAGCATGAAATAGGTTGTGGGTCTGAGCACTAACTCATTTAATATTTATTTATAGAATCATAAGGCTGTGATATATATTTTTATGTTATGATTATTATTACAGTATATGTTAAAGAGCATTTGACAAATTGTCTGATTATTATCCGATGCTGCTTATCCATGTTGGCACAAATATTATTGCTAGATATCCAAAAGTGACTTCATGACTCTGGGAGGGTGAAGCAAACGGATGCACAGGCGGTGTTCTTGCAAATCAACCGTCAAGAGTAAAGGCCAAAGCAGATGAATAAATGACTGGGTGAATAGTATCCTCGGCAGCGTTTCAGCTTCCTGGACCATGGGATGATTTTCCAAGGGCTACTGACCACAAATGATATCCATCTATCAAAGAAGGAATGAAGTGTCTTCAACAGCAGACTGGCTAATCTACTGAAGAGGTTTTAAACTAGAATCATTGGGGGAAGGGTGAATAAAACATTAAAATACCTCTACAAAAATGAGAAAAAAAGAGCTACACTTGGAAAGCAGCGTACACTAATATCCGTAGTATTGAATACTAGGTTCTGTATCTAGAGGTTGTGATGGAAGAGGCTGACTTGGAGTTAGTGACAGTTACAGAGAACTAGGACGGGGGCATAGTTATAGCAGATTATAATCAGGAAGGACAGAGTAGGAAGAAAAAACATACTGGGAAAGACTGAAGGTCTATCAAGCCCAGTATCCTGTTTCCAACAGTAGCCAACCCAGGCCCCAAGCTAGATCTCAAGTAGTAAACAGATTTTATGCTGCTTATTGTGACAGGGAAGAGCCTGTCAGCAGTTTAAACCCAGCTTTAAACCCTGCCTTGCAAAGGCTGGCCCCTATTCCTAAGCCCAGGAAGCTGCCTAATAATCCTGTACCTATCACCAAGAGCCAACAGGCAGGGCAAGGCAGAGAGAGAAGGGCAGAAACCATAACATCTGGTTTAGGGCACTATAATCCCTTTTGTAATACCTTGGGCAAATCTCCAACAAAACCTCTAGTAAAGAAAACCAGCACAGGCATGGTTAATGAGAGAGGTGTGGCTGGCAAGCAGGACGAACCCAGAGGGAGAGTGGGATTAGGCTTACAGCATAAAATGAGCATAGGTGGAAACACTAGGGAGAAGATTAGTGAGAAGATTGGAGAGAACACTCGGGAGAAGACTGGAGGGAGGAATGCAGGGGAGAGACATGCCGTACTAAGCAGGAAAGAGCCTGCTAAGAGTTCTCTGTCCCAGACCCTAGCTAAAGCACAGCTGGTCTTACAACCCTCCCGAGCTAACAGACTTCTGACTCCTAAGCAGAAGTGCAGGGGAGTAGAAAGACTTCCAGGGCAGAGCTGGCCGTTAGCTGTCCCTGAAGGGAGTTCTTACCCTGTCTCAGAAAGCGGAGATTCCCTAATGGAATTAGAGGGAGAGCTATCTGAAAGCAGTGAGATGGAGTGCAGTCTCGCAGTATGGGATCTTCTCGAGAATCACAGTTAACAAGGTATGAATGGGGGAGGGGAATGAAAGTGAATGTATCTTTGTGTAGCGTTCTTTCTCCCGTAGCAGAACTGTGGGCATGTGTGAATGAATCACTTAGAGCCTGAGAGGGAGGCCATGTAGATAAAAGGAAGGAGGTGAGAACCTTTAATGAACTTCCCCGAGAAGTGTAACAGAACTCAGAGACCTGACATTGTGTAACCCTGAAGCAGGGAACTTTCGGGGGGGGGGGGGGGGGGACTTACACCAGTCATAAAAGGTTGGGTTATATAAAGTTCCCTAGCCCTACCCAGGAGCATAGGGTAGTGGGGGGCATTGGACTTCGGGTGGGTTAGGTCACAGAGCTTCCTGAAGTATTTCCAAACAAAAGGAGCAAAATTAAGGAGAAAACGTTTTGGTTTATTTTTTGGCTTTTCTGCCTGGGTAGCAGGCTGGACTGTGTTGTAAGGAAGAAACCTTGTGAATATATGATTTGTTTTAAGTCTCCTCAGACCAAAGGGACTACTGGAACCCTAGTGCGGTGAACTAGGGGTAATAAAGATAAAAGCTGAACTTTACCAAGAACACAGTCTCCACTAATTATTCTACTGCTTATCCAGTAGAAGTCCTCCTGGGAGTGCTCCGTCCTTACGCCTGGGGCGGGAGCCGGGTTGCCAGCGCTAGGCTTACCCCCGGCCCCGCCACATTATCCTAGGAATAAGCAGTGGATTTCCCCAAGCCATCTCAATAATGGCCTATAGACTTCTCTTTTAGGAAGTTATCCAAACCTTTTTTAAACCCTGCTAAGCTTATTTCACCACATTCTCTGGCAACAAATTGCAGAGTTTAATTACATGTTGTGTGAAGAAAGATTTTCTCTAGTTTGTTTTAAATCTACTACTTAGTAGCTTCATCGCATGCCCCTTAGTCCTAGTAGTTTTGGAAAAGTGAACAAGTGATTCACATCTACACTTTCCACTCCACTCATTATTTGAGACCTCCCTGAGCTGAAGGGAGAAGTGGCGATCTTATATGTAAGTTGCAGCAGTCAGTCATTTTGACTGCAGACCTGGGATGGGCAGGAGCAATTGGGGATTGCTCCTCTTCCAACTTGCCACTTAACCTCTAGAATTATAAGGTAGGCCTGGGGGTTGCAGTTGCAGCTTCAGTTGGGCCCAAGGGAGAAGCTTCTTATGTTTGGGAGGGGGGGGGAACAGAAGAAGGAAGAAGTGGGGTGGGAGCTCCTCCAGTTTGGGTGTGAGGTGTTTTTTTTTTTTTTTTTGGGGGGGGGTGAAAGAAGGAAGGGAGAAAGTGAATAGGAGCTGTTCCCAGTCAGAGGATCAGGCCTGTTTTGGTTTCAGATGAAATTGATATAAATTGTTTCAGTCACCCTCAATGTGTCAAAATCTCTCTTGTATGCTTATTTAGTAGAAATATCCTGAACCCACAAGTAGCTAGATAGGCATCCTAACATCCTGTTGGAGCATCAGTGACTTAGATATATTCCTTTATCTGTCTATTCACTATCACACGCTTCCAGTTTCCAGCTTTAATAGTTTATGGCTACATGGAACCCAGGGTGACATCCTGATCTTATTAAACAGCCTGTAATTCATTAAATGTATATACACCACTATCCTCTTGATATATTAAAACCAAACACTAATCAATAAATAATAGTAATCAAATAATGCTGTCTTTATTATAAACCATAACAAAGGAAGTGCATGACAGCATAAATTTCTTTACCATACTGAGAAACAGGTCTTAGAATATTACATTACTAAGACGACATGGGCGAAATTTAAAGCTTTAAAAGTCTTTCTGAATTTTTTTTCTTGTTGGTGGGGTGTTGTAAGTTAGCTGCTGGGCTGGACTGAGCACAAGAGTTCAGCTTCTACAATTACACAAAGCACAGAAGAAACAGCATGTTCCGTATCCAACCCACCAGCTACCTAAACATTCAGTACAAAAGATTTGAAAAGGCTTTATACACATGATTTCTTCTGAGACAGATTTATCTTATCTCCAAGACTCAGAGCCATTCCCTGAAAGGAAGAAGAAAACACAAATATCAGCCATGAATGCACTTTATACCTAGGCACCATATTTTGATAATACAATGCAAATTACTGGTTAACATTGCAACACAGAAAATTGATAAGCCCAACAGATGCAGACTTTCTTGGTTAAATGCATGCATGCTAGTGGCTGAATCCAGCCCTTCCTATTGGAGGTAAACTGACCAAGGCTTGACTTTGCTAAAGCATGGCTTACCTGGAGTATTTATTGCAATTGAAAGTACAGTCTCGATTATCTGACATTAACAGGACCAACCTGTTGTCGAATAAGTGAAAAGCTAGATAATATGAAAACGATGGTAATCCCTCAAACAATGCATAGGCAGCAGGGTCCTAAACTAAACTAAACTAAACTTTAAGTTTATATACCGCATCATCTCCACGGGAGTGGAGCTCGACACGGTTTACAAAGCTTAAAAATATAGGAAGAGAGAGGAGAAAGATTTACAAGGGCATATATAAAGAGGGGATGTAACAGGAGAAGAGATGTTATATGTTAGAGAAAAGCCAGGTTTTCAGTTGTTTTCAGAATAGTTGGAGGGAGCCTAGATTCCGCAGTGGGATAGTGAGATCCTGGGTCCAAAACAAATTGTCTCAGGTACAAAACTTCCCTCTGTGCTATACCATAAAATGGAAAGAGAAGCCACGACTTCTTAATGGCGATGTGATATGCTGGATGGTCAGTTTAGCAAAGGTCAGATATCGAGATTGTCTTGTACCTACAGATATATTCCTACAGAAACTAGTTGAGTTGGCAGCTCTGCATCATGAAGAACACTGAATTGGTTGTATTTCACATCTCTGCCAATGAAGATTTCCTTCCTCTTGGCTTTCACAAGCTGTTCTAATTTGCACTTGTGGAAAATAAAAAGCAGAAATTGAGCAGGACAGTACTGACAGATTAGGTAATAACTCAACGGGCAAAGGTTTCCCTGCTCCTGGACCCTTTCTTTCTAGGACCACACTTGAGCTCCTACAGCCTCCTAAAAGTAAATGTAAGAACAGTCTGCAGCATAATAGCTAAGCTAAATTACTGTTGTGTCCCTCACAAACCAAAGTAACTGAAGAGCTAAATAGCACACATTTTTCTGTGTTGCTTCATTCAATAAACAAATAACGAGGTCATCCTTATGGGTTCATCTGTTCCTTTCTGGGGAAACAGGTTGCTTTGTACCATTACTTTGAAAAATTCAAGTATGATTTCTAGGGACAATAAACACACAGAAACAAAATTAAAAGGGGAGGACACAAGAGTTCTCCTACAAGGTACACATTGGAAGAACCTCTTGGAGATTTAAAGTCAAGCCTACGCAGTGGAAAAGCTACATCACCAGATGGCTTATGTCCAGGTGGCAAGCATTTTGGCCACCTGGAGAACCAGTTTCACCAGTGGAATAGCTGGAACTCATAATTTGGCAGGACCTAATATTAATATGTGTGGAACACTAACATAGCATCATAACCAGCCTACATAGCATCCAAGCTACGCCTATACACCCCTAATCGCCCCCTCTGCTCCAAAACGGAACAAAGACTCAGCATTCCCGCAGGGAGATCCCTCCGAATGAGTACAGCGTACAAACGATCCTACAGCCATTTCCTACCTCAGCTATGGAACCGACTACCCACATAGATCAGGTCGCTAGACTCACTAATGACCTTCCGCAGAGCAGTAAAGACCTTCCTCTACCGCCAGTCGGACCATTAAAAACTGCCTCCTCAATACTCCTAGTACTCTTCGCTATGACCAGTCGGGTCTCTAGAATAAGCTCTGTTATTGTCTACTGTAACCTATTTGTTGTCATGACTAGTCTGTTTTCAAACAATTGTGAATGTCTATTTGTAACCCATTCCGAGCTTCTGGGAGAATGGGATAGAAGTCGAAATAAATAAATAAAATGGCTAAGCCATACATTCTGACAAAATAATGCAGTCTCTCCTGCAAGCACCTCATCCCAGCCATCCCTCTCAAGCAAATAGCATCTAGCTCAGCGGTCTCAAACACGCGGCCTGCGGGCCACATGTGGCTCTCCAAGTTTTTTTTGGGGCCCGCTGTCTGGACTGGATCATTCCCTTCCTTTTGGAGCAGCAGCGGGTCTGTCCAGTTCGTTCCGTTCAAAACCGCGGGTTGGCGGCTCCTTGCGCTATTCGCTCCTACATCGGAAGCCTCTCTGACATCACAACATCAGAGAGGCTTCAGACGCAGGCGCGGATCTCGCAAGGAGCCGCCACCCGCGGCTTTGAATGGAAAGAGCCGGCCAGACACGCTGCTGCTCCAGTGGCGTACCAAGGGGGGGGGGGCGGTCCGCACAGCTGGTCACCCTCCACTGTTCTTCCTAGAGTGCGGCTCGCGGCTCCTCTAGAGCAGGGGTGCCCAACTACTTCCCTTCCCTTCTCACCGCCGGCACCATGCTCTTTAGGCTCCCTGCTTCTCTCGCCGCCCAACCTCAATTCTGACTTCGAGAGGACGTTCTAGCTAGCCAATCGCTGCCTGGCTGCCCGGAACGTCCTTTCCGACGTTAGAATTGTAGTCGGGCGGCGAGAGTTGGTCGGCCCCGTGGAGATCTCGGCCTGTTCTCGATGGCGGCAGCAGCAGCAGAAGCCTATTCCCCGGCGGCGGTGGTGGCGGCATGGGGGAGGGCAGGAAGGAAGAAAGAAAGAAAGAAGGGGGGGCAGGGAGCCAGAAGGAAAAAAGAAAGAAGGGGGGGGGACAGGGAGCCAGAAACAAAGCAAAAAATAGGACAAGGAATCAGAGAAAGACAGACATATAAAAAGAAAGAAAAAGTTGGGGGAGGGAATGAAGTCTGGAGGAGAGGAAGCATACAGGAGGCTGAAAGAAGAGAAGAAACATTGGATGCACAGTCAGAAGAATAAAGTGCAACCAGAGACTGATGAAATTACCAAACAAAGGTAGGAAAATGATTTTATTTTCAATTTAGTAATAGAAATGTGCCAGTTTTGAGAAAGAAAAAATATTTAAATGTGGGTGCTGCAGAAAAAATAGAGTACTTGGAGGGCCGCAGAAAAAATAGTTAATGTCTTATTAAAGAAAGGAGAAATTAGGTTCTTACCTGCTAATTTACTTTCTTTTAGCTTCTCCAGACCAGTAGAGGTTAACTTTACGATTGGGTATATATCTAATCATGACCAGCAGGTGGAGACTGAAAACAAAACTTTGGGACAGTATATCCTAGCCCCTCCTCTCTATTTCCCTCAGTCTGCCGAATAGCCAAGCAGAACCAAGAACTGGAAAACAACAGAGAGAAAAAACAATACTCCGAAAGGAGTAACAAATAACATACCCAAAAATGCTGTTGGAAAATGCAGAGGAGAAATTCCCGAAGGAATAAGGTCCCCACAGCTCGCCAGCTAAGCCAGCCGAGCCACAGCCGCTGCTCTTCAATTCTCCCCGGCCCTAGAAAAATACTAGAACCCGCAGCAAAAACCAAAAACTGCCCGCGCAACAGCCCCAACAACAACAACAACAGACAGGGTGGGGACCTCTACTGGTCTGGAGAAGCTAAAAGAAAGTAAATTAGCAGGTAAGAACCTAATTTCTCCTTCTTTAGCACTCTCCAGACCAGTAGAGGTTAACTTTACGATTGGGACGTACCAAAGCAGTCCCTCTCACGGGCGGGACCCCCGAAGGGCCGATACCAGAACACGCTCACCGAACACCGCGTCCCGACGCGCCTGAACATCTACCCGATAATGCCGAACAAATGAATGCAAGGAGGACCAAACCGCAGCCTTACAAATATCCACCGGAGGCACGAGCGACGACTCAGCCCAAGAAGCCGCCTGACCCCTAGTGGAATGAGCCTTGAGAAACTCCGGAACCGGCTTCTGACTCAGAAGATAAGCGGAAGCAATCATCTCCTTGATCCAACGCGCAATAGTAGCCTTAGAAGCGCCAGCCCCCCGACGAGGACCCGCCAGAAGCACAAAGAGATGATCGGAGCTCCGAAAATCCCGGGTCCGCTGCACATAAGCATGGAGGACCCGACCGACATCCAACTTGCGCAGCTGTCGTTGCTCAGAAGAACCCTCCCGACTACCCAAGACCGGGAGGACCACCGATTGATTGACATGAAAAGGAGAAACTACCTTCGGCAGAAAGGAAGGAACAGGCCGCAAAACAACCCGCTCCTTCGAAAACTCCAGGAAGGGAGCCCTACAAGAGAAAGCCTGTAGCTCAGACACCCGTCTAGCGGAAGTAATGGCCACCAAAAAGACCGACTTCAGCGTAAGGTCCTTCAACGAACAGCCATCCAACGGCTCGAAAGGAGGGCGCACTAGAACAGAAAGAACCAGATTGAGATCCCAAGAGGGAATCGAGGGCCTTATGGGAGGCCTGATCAACTTGGCCGCCCTAAGAAAGCGAATCACATCAGGAATGGCTGACAACCGCTGACCTGTCACCAGCCCCCGAAAAGCCGACAGGGCCGCCAGATGAACCCGAAGAGAAGACCAGGCCAGGCCCCTATCCAGGCCATCCTGCAAAAACTCTAGAATGTTAGGCAGAGAAGCGCGAAAGGAGACCACTCCCCGCGCTCGGCACCATTCCTCAAAAAGACGCCAAACCCGTACATAAGCCCGAGAGGTAGAAAGACTCCGGGACCCCAAAAGTGTAGAGATCACCTTGTCGGAATATCCCTTCTTACTCAGGCGGCCCCTTTCAAGAGCCAAGCCGTAAGACAAAAGGGAGACGGGTCGAACATGGGAATGGGACCCTGCGTCAGAAGATCGCACTCGAGAGGCAGAGGAAGAGGATCCGCCACCAGATGCCTCACCAGATCCGCATACCACGGACGACGAGGCCAATCCGGAGCCACCAAGACCACCAGCCCCGGATGGCGAACAATGCGAAGCAGTACTCTGCCCACTAATGGCCAAGGAGGGAACACATACAACAGCCCCTCCTCCGTTGGCCACGGTTGGACCAGAGCATCCAGACCCTCGGCCAGACCGTCCCTGCGACGACTGAAGAAGCGGGGTACTTTGGCGTTGCCACTTGTAGCCATCAGATCCATCAGGGGCTGCCCCCAAGCACGCACTAGCAACTGAAACGCCTCGGCGCCGAGACACCACTCTCCCGGATCCAAGAAGTGACGACTGAGGAAGTCCGCCTGAACGTTTTCTACCCCGGCAATGTGAGAGGCCGAGAGGTCCAGAAGATGCGACTCCGCCCAAACCATGAGCCGAGCCGCCTCCTGCGCCACCAGAGTGCTCTTGGTGCCCCCCTGACGATTGACATAAGCCACCGCCGTGGCATTGTCCGACAGGACTCTGACCGACTTGCCCAACAAAAGGGAGTGGAAAGCCAACAGCGCCAGCCGGACCGCCCTGGTCTCCAACACGTTGATCGACCAGGAGGCCTCCTCCGTGGACCAGGTTCCCTGAGCTGAGTGACCCAGACACTGGGCCCCCCAACCCAGGAGACTCGCATCCGTAAGGAGCACCGTCCACTGCGGAAGATCCAGACCCACCCCCTGAACTAGGTGAGGGGTCCGGAGCCACCAACGCAGACTGCAGCGCGCCAAGCCTCGCAGGGGAACCGGAACATCCATCCCGTGCCTCTGGGGAGACCACCTCCGGAGCAGAGCATACTGGAGAGGACGCATGTGGGCCCGCGCCCACCTCACCACGTCCAGGGACGCCGCCATCGACCCCAGGACCTGGAGGAAATCTCGCGCCCGAGGACACCGGGACGCCAAAAGCAGGCGAATCTGAGACTGCAATTTGCTCACCCGGGCCTCTGGGAGGAAGACCTTCCCCAAGGAGGTGTCGAACAGCACCCCGAGGTACTCCAGACGCTGAGCCGGAACCAACCGACTCTTGGAAAGGTTGACCACCCAGCCCAGCGACCGGAGAAACTCCACCACCCGAGCCGTAACCCGGGAGCTTTCCTGCAACGACTTGGCCCGAATTAACCAGTCGTCCAGGTAGGGGTGTACCAGGATGCCCTCCGACCGCAAGGCTGCCGCGACGACCACCATCACCTTGGTGAACGTCCGGGGAGCCGTGGCCAGCCCAAAGGGAAGCGCACAGAACTGATAGTGCCGACCCAAGATCGCAAAGCGCAGGAAACGCTGATGAGAGGCCCGAATAGGAACATGCAAGTAGGCCTCCGTCAGATCGAGAGAAGTGAGAAACTCCCCCGGCTGAACCGCCAGAATGACCGACCGCAGCGTTTCCATACGGAAAGAGGGAACCTTGAGAGCCCTGTTGACCCCTTTCAAATCGAGGATGGGCCGAAAAGTCCCCTCCTTCTTGGGCACCACAAAGTAAATGGAGTACCTGCCCGTGCCCCACTCCGGGGGGGGCACTGGAACTACTGCCCTGAGATCTAGCAAGCGCTGAAGGGTCTGGCGAAAAGCCTGCGTCTTCCCCGGAGTCTGACACGGAGAAGCGAGGAAAAAATCCGGCAGAGAGCGGGCGAACTCCAGGGCATAACCGTCCCGCACCACCTCCAGGACCCACTGATCGGACGTGATCTCGGCCCATTTGGGAAAAAAGTCGCGCAGCCGGGCCCCCACCGGAACCAAGGGGGGCGCCGGCAAGGTGTCATTGTGCAGGACGGGAAGCGGGGGAACCGGCGGAGGGGTTCCCTGCCCCCCGACGGGCCCCCCGAAAGGGCTGCATGCGCTGGAAGAACCGACCCCGGGAAAACCCCGGAGACTGGAAAGAAGCAGCCCCACGCCCAGGGCGATACTTGCGAAATTCCCGCAAACGCCCCCGGGCCGCACCACCCCGAGACGCCGGGCGGGCACGGTCCTCCGGCAAACGGGGAACTTTCGAGTCCGACAGAGTCTGAATCAACTTATCCAAGTCCTCTCCAAATAAAAACGACCCCCGAAAGGGAAATTTAGTAAGCTTAGCTTTGGACGCAGCATCCGCCGCCCAAGCGCGCAGCCACAACACACGCCTTGCGGCCACGCCAAAAGCCATGGACTTAGCCGAGATCCGCACCAAGTCATACAGAGCATCCGAGAGGAATGAGGCAGCCATCTCAATCTTCGCTACCTCCTGATCCACCAGAGACCAGTCGTCAGACTCGCGATCCAAGACCCGCTCCGCCCACCGAAACACGGCGCGAGCGACCAGTCCCCCACAAATAGCCGCCTGGACCCCAAAGGCAGAGACTTGAAAATTTTGCTTAAGGATGGTCTCCAATTTGCGCTCCTCAGAGTCCCGCAAGGCAGAACCGCCCTCAACAGGCACGGTATGCCGCTTGGAAATAGCCGAGACCACCGCATCCACGACTGGCGAAGCTAACGTAGCCCGATCCCCTTCAGGAATGGGATACAGGCGAGCCATGCTGCGCGCCAGCCGAAACGGCGTCTCCGGCGTTTTCCACTGCTCAAGAATAATATCCCGAATATCCTGATGCATAGGAAAAGAGCGGGAAACGGAACGGATCCCTCGTAACAGAGGGTCCCCCACACGCGGAGTCTCCGGCGGCGCGTCCTCAAAACGCAAAGCCGAAGAAACCTGTTGAATAAGGTCAGGCAGCTCATCTCTCTGAAAAAGGCGCACCACGGACGCCTCGTCACTGGAGAACGGGAAACCCGACAACCCGCCGCCAGCTTCCGTCCCCTCCAGAGGGTCCTGGAATTCCTCAGAAGGGTCCAGGTCCTCCTCCAGACCGACACGTTCCTCCGACCACAAATCCTCGTCCCACGACACCCGCGGACGCTTGGACAAGAGAGGCGGCGGAGGGGACGTCACGTCAGACGAGAGAGGCAAAGCCGCAGGGAGCGCGGAGGAAACCCCACCCCCCGAGACCCCCTGGGCGCAACCGGGACCCCCAGCCGCCTGAAAATAGGCTTTGCATAATGAAAAGAAAAAATCAGGGGAAAAACCCCCCGAGGGTCCCAAGGGACTCCCTGCCACAGCAGGGGACCCAGCAGAAACCTGCCCCTGCTTAGCCAAAACAGGGGGAAGGTCACCTGAGGTGGAAGACAAAATGGAGGGGCCAGACAGAGAAGATGGCGTCTTTCCCGCCAAAACAGCTCCCTCCATAGCCTGCAGCGGCTGAGAGACCTGAATAGTCTCAGCCGCTAAAACAGGCAAGCCGGCATCAGCTGTCAAAATATCAGCTGAGAGGGAATCCTCTAAAACCCGACCGTCGGCGGCTCGGGGAATCCCTCCGTGGGCGGACGGAGAAGACCGGGCTTCTCCACCGTTCCCTGCCGACTCGCGAGGCACCATCGGCGGGGAGCTCTGGGCGCCTGCAGCCGCTGCCGACGGAGCTCCTCCACCGCACCGGCCTGAACACCGCTTGCACAGGCCGGCCGCGAGTGCCTCGCGTCTGGAGCACAATGAGCACTTTTTCCCTTTAGAAGTGCTCATTGCTCCATACGCGACCTAGCTGTAAAAAAGTGCCGGTTAGTTGAAAAAATACAGTAAAATACAGTTTTCTTAAAGGGATACAACCCTCCAGACCAGCACTACCTCAGGATTTTTTTTTTTTTTTTTTTTTTTTACACAGAACAGACTCCACAGGCTCTCGAAGCAATATGCCTTGCTTGATTTAGGGGGCAAGGCTTACTGCTGAGGCTCCTCTAAAAAAATATGGGGAGGTGGAGGAAGTGGGGGGAGGGACCCCGCTCGTGACCCGCCGGGTTTGACACCCCCGAGGTCGGACGAACCCCCAAACAGAGTCCGTCCAAGCTCCGTCCGGCTAAAAACAGGGACAATAAACCTCTAAACAAATTCCAACAGCCCTACCAAGGGAGATGGGTACAGATCACTCAACACCTGCTGGAGACTGAAAGAAGACTGAGGGAAATAGAGAGGAGGGGCTAGGATATACTGTCCCAAAGTTTTGTTTTCAGTCTCCACCTGCTGGTCATGATTAGATATATACCCAATCGTAAAGTTAACCTCTACTGGTCTGGAGAGTGCTAAAGAATGACAATTTTGCATAAGGTAAAACTGTTAAAGGAAAGTTTTATAAACTATAAAGAGTTTAACCTCATGCAAAATTGTCATTTCTTTAATAAGACATTAACTATTTTTTCTGCGGCCCTCCAAGTACCTACAAATCCAAAATGTGGCCCCGCAAAGGGTTTGAGTTTGAGACCACTGATCTAGCTGATTCTCTTTCCCACCGTCTCTACTTAACCATCATATTGGAGCAGAATAGTGCAGTAGTCTAAAAATCAGTGGAAACGGTTTTGATTCCTATTGTTGCTCCTTGTGACCCTGGGCAAGTCACTCCAAGAATACACAAAAGAAAAACTTAGACTGAGCACACTGAGGTCAGAGAAAGTACTTGCATTAAACAAATATAAACCGCTTTGGCTGCACCACAGAAAGACAGTATATCAAATGCATGACCCATAGCCATATTCCACCCTGTGCCCCAGGCACTCTCCCTTCCAGTTATTCACTGAACAGGTTGCCTTAGTGCAGGGGGTGTCAAAGTCCCTCCTCAAGGGCCGCAATCCATTCGGGTTTTCAGGATTTCCCCAATGAATATGCATGAGATCTATTAGCATACAATGAAAGCAGTGCATGCAAATAGATCTCATGCATATTCATTGGAAAAATCCTGAAAACCCAACTGGGAGGGACTTTGACACCCCTGCCTTAGTGCCTCCATGTTCTCCTCTTCAGCAGCAGCTCTCATCGCCGACTGCTGCTGCCTCCTGATCTTCCGTTCTAACACTCCTGTTCAGTCACAACAAACTAATGTCTTGTCACCTCCTCCCATGGCTGCTAAGATGCCATACTTGGGTGATCCTGATTGCAAAGTGCAAAGACCATGGTATATTCACAGCTATACCTCTGCTCATTGCGTAGCGAAAGAGGCAATGACGTCCCCTCTACTGAAGTTCAGAATGCTGAAGTAAGGGAAAAGGAAGGAGATAAGTCTCTTCCAGTTAAGTGCAAAGTGCTCTTGCCACCAGGGGTCAGGATCTGGCTCATTACTGGGGGCTGATTTTAAATCTCCCACATGCTGTAATTTGCCTCTCTCTGATCTAAGGCCACCAATCGAATTAATATGGCTAAGCAGAAAAGAAATGCATACAAATAAAAGAATGAATGATTACAGGGACTAGCGAGGCAATACGTTTTCTTTTCTTGAACTTAAAAATAGCTTTTTCGAGAAAGCTTCTTCAGCCTGTTGAGGACAGTGAACAGCAAGGGGGTAGGGGAGTAATTACCTGACTCTTTGCACGGATTCGTATATGGCCGGTAACAGGAGCTTCTGGTCCAAGATTAATTGGCTTCTCAATGCTGACATTTGCAAGTGCATCCTCTCCAAATATGGAGCGTGCATAGAGATTCGCAGCCATAAAACCACAGTAACCAGAGAGTGCCTAAAAAGAGAACATACAGACCGTTTCATGATACACTGAATGAAGTAGCTTCAAACTATGATTTTAGCTTTATGTTATGCAAGCCGAGTGTTGGATTTTCAATAGCAACGGTGGTCCATATTTAGTCTCCCAATAGTTTTAACACAGAAGTCGTTTTCAGCCTCTTGTTGCACTTTGACAAAAGGCTTTCAAGTGAATTTGGATTTCCTCAACAGAAAAAGGAGAGCAAACACGTGTTTTATGAAAATTTGTGCCGCCCAGTCCCTTACAATGACTCTACGTAGATTGGTCTAATACAGAGATAGGCAATTCCGGTCCTCGAGAGCCGGAGCCAGGTCAGGTTTTCAGGATATCCACAATAAATATGCATGAGATAGATTTGCATCTCAAGGAGGCAGTGCATGCAAATTCATCTCATACATATTCATTGTGGATATCCTGAAAACCTGACCTGGCTCCGGCTCTCGAGGATCGGAATTGCCTACCCCTGGTCTAACAGATCTTACCAAGTCAAACACCATGGACTTGGTCTATGTTCTGTATAGAAAGCCCATTATACGACATATATATATTCTCAGGGACAGAGCAACCAAAGCCCCAGTTCAAAACAATTAGTTAAACACTACCCAGTCAGGAGTGTGGCAATACCCATGTCAGACCACCTCTGACAGCACAAACCACTCCACAATCAAACAAAAAGGCTTTCATATGTCACAGCTAAAGGAACAAGAACAGAAAATCAATCACAAAATTCCTCACCTTCTCTGGGGTGAGACACTTCATATTCGTTGATTTTAGTATGTGTTGTAGATATTCATTCAAGTCAGTGATATTTGTGTTGACAGTCACCTTCAATAATAAAAACCAAATACCAGAAATTAAAACAAGGTTGTGCGTTTCTTTTATGTGCTTAAGAGAGATACAGTAAATATATCTGTTAGCAGTGGAAAGAGTTAACCATGTATCCAACACAAGGACAAAATATCAAGCTAGAGAAAAGTGGGAATGACTCAGCTATTCAGTCAGTCTAAAGCTTTACTGCGTTTTTTAAATTTGAGTACGCAGAGGTGGTAAAAAGCAGTCTACAAAATACGTACTTTGTTTTCCCATTCAAATTCTGCCCACATTTGACGGAACTCGGTATCTGTACAAGAGGCGGGCTGAATATAGTCCATAATATCAATGTGAATATCACTCAAGACCACACAGTTTCTATCACTTGCCGCTCCCGACACGTCATACACTGAAATAAGAGAGTGCAAAAATAAGCCAACGCTAAAATTAAAGCCACTGCATTTTTGTTCACAAAGTTCACAGCTGAAATTATATTTAAGCAACAATGTGGATGCACATATCATTTGCAAGCCATGAGAATCGTGTCCAAAAGAGCAGTTAAGTCCAACCACAACTTATGGAAGGTACAGCTAACCTTCTGCATAGAGCAGTGGTCTCAAATTGGCGGCCCGGGGGCCACATGCGGCCCACCAGGTACTATTTTGAGGCCCTCAGTGTGTAGCATAAGCACAAAAGTAAAATAAGTTTCTTGATCATATGTCTCTTTAGCTATAAATTACAATATTATTATTAAGACTTAGCCAAAAGGAAAGATTTATAAACTATAAAGAGTTTTACCTCATGCAAAATTGTCATTTCTTTAATAAAACGTTAACTATTTTTTTCTGAGGCCCTCCAAGTACCTACAAATCCCAAAATGTGGCCCTGCAAAAGGTTTGAGTTTGAGACAACTGGCATAGAGGGTGTGACTTTTTATAAATAGCTAAAGAAGGGGTTTAAGAAGTGACGGCAACCCACAGGATCCTTAATGGCCCAAGCCCCGTCTTAAATAAATCTGCTATACTACAATGCAAAACCCTGTATCATAGGGCCAGACTTCATTTTGTTTTCAGATACAAAAATTTAACAGAAAGATTTAAATAGTCCCTATAGAGGGGTGATTCAAGATGGAGTTTTCTGGAGGTGGTTTTGAGAAAGTTATTAAATTATTACCTCAGAAGAAAAGGAATAAACTATAATACATCATTTTAATATAGAGAAACTCCATTTAAAAATAGGATAGAAAAGAGTAAAAACAAAAGTTTTTTTAAAATTTTTTTTTTCCTAAAATACTAAGCAACCAAGATCTCCATAATAATAATTCTAAAAGCTAAAAACAATCAAATCTCAGTAACTCATAATACATACAGTTAAAAAATTTTTTCCATATCAAAAATGAATCATTATATAAATACAGATTACAGTCCCAAACTCAATTATTCAATTTGAGAAAGCCAATTGAAAAAAATGTGCACCAGCATTTATGTATACTGGCCTTTGGCAGACGTAAATGCTTGTGCTCAAAGTTCATTTATCCAAACGGCACTCAATTTTTATATATAAATGTTCTTATGAGGATCACCAATCAAACTCTCACCAGTATATATCTCACCTCCAATGTATAATCCCCAGCTCCTCAAAAGTACCACCTGGGCTCAAACGTTTTCACTGCCCTAGGCTTTATGTACTACCTCCTCACTGGAGCCATTATCAATTTTTACTAACAAACTTTACTGTTAAATTTTTATTTAACAACCCTTCTAGCATATTTCAAGGGTACTTAGCTTTTAATTGCGGTCTTCTTTTTCAGGGAAACAGGAGCCGCCAATATGTTTCACCTACAGAAGGTTTTTGCAAGGCTTATCATCCCTTAGCAAGCTTTACATCACTGGTCTGATATGTCGGTGTAAAGCTAGGGCAGTGAAAACTTTTGAGCCCAGGTGGTACTTCTGAGGAGCTGGAGGTGAGGAGTTTGAGATACATACTGAGCTTGGCATATATCTTGGAGAGAGGGTGCTCAAAGTTAGGCACGATATATGCGCTCTGCTAGTATTCTATAAAGGCACTCTACGCAGAATATTAACTTAGCGCAAATCATTCCGGTGCCATTTACTGAATCTACCTCATTGTTCATTACATCAGCCTCTAGGTATCTAGCAGGGCAGAATGCTCAGAAGGTTCATAAACCCCAAAAGAAAATAAATGTTTGTAATACTCGACAGTCTTTCGTTAATTTTTAAGCTGGGGCCACTTTGGATACTAATGAGCTGAAGGAGAGCTGCCAAATATTTTCCCATGTGGGGCCATGACCAATGTTTATAAATGACATCCATCCTCACCAGCCCACCTTCAAACTTCATGGGGGTATCCTCAAGGTTGTGAGCATTTACAAATGCAATTCCTTTTGTCTATTTAGACATGCCTTGTCCTTCAAGCATGTAGTGCTCCCCCCCCCTGAGCCTGGATAGAGAGAGGGAGTAGCAGAAAAACAAAAAGATCTCTAGGGGCTGTCACTGGCTCCCAGGCCTTGCATTGAAGAACACTAATGTGAATGTTTTACTATTAAATGCTTAGGTATAGGCCAGACATGGGCAACTCCGGTCCTCGAGGGCCGGAATCCAACCAGGCTTTCAGGATTTCCCCAATGAATGTGCATTGAAAGCAGTGCATACATATAGATCTCATGCGTATTCACTGGGGGAATCCCGAAAACCCGACTGGATTCCGGCCCTCGAGGACCAGAGTTGCCCCTGTCTGGTATAGGCAGTCTAGAAAGTTTAGAAAGAAATAAAATAAGCTATAGCCTATTAAAAAGTTCCATATTCCACAAAAAGAAAATTAGACACATACTTACCAATATTGCCAAAAATGATGCCGTTTTCGGTGGAAGCTACCTTAACATTGGCCTTAATGTTAGCAAAATCATGTGGCGCAAGAGTCAAAGGAGATGGTTTTTCCACAAGTTTCAAGTCACCTGTTGGTTGTGGGGGAAAAAAAAGCAGTGAATTTCTTCCAGATAAAAATGGATTGTATTCTCAACACAGGATGGTGCAATACACAGTCTCCACTCAAAGCACGTTACTTTTAAACTAACGCTTATCTTTTAAGTTTCCTGACGGCTTTCAATATTGCCATATGTCTAGGCCATTGTTAAAATTATAACAAAAATAATTTGCTAATAACCCTTTAACCTCTGAAGAGGATTGATATATGGAGGGAGGGAAGGTTCTCCTGAGAAAGATTCAAAACCCCAGAATAGTCTTACATTAGTGATTGAAGAAACCCTACGGAAAAAATGATAGTATTTGCGTTCACTCTATTACCTTCAGTATGCCAGATTTATCCACTGAAAATCAACACGTTGCCGAGAGGCTGAGGCTTCAGATACAAAGAGTGCTACTAAGCTGCGATAGCGTTTTTAGCACGCGCTAAACCGGCGCTACGCGGCTAGAACTAACGCCGGCTCAATGCTGGCGTTAGCGTCTAGCGTGTTTGGCAATTTAGCGCGTGCTAAAACCGCTATCAAAGCTACCGCTCATCGTATTAAATTCATTACTCCTCATTATCACTACTCCGTATTCTCTGATTCTACGTCTTCCTTACAATTTGTGTTCAGTTATGCGCTGACTTCTAACCATTTGCAATGCAACATGTCAATATTATATTGTAATCTATGTACAGTGGTGCCTCACACAACGAACTTAATCCGTTCCAGGAGCAAGTTTGTTATGTGAAACGTTTGTTGTGTGAAACGCGTTTTCCCATAAGAATACATGTAAAACAAAATAATTCGTTCTGCAGCCCTACATTTCCCTCCCTCCACCTCACCTTATATGCAGAGTTTGCCAGCTTTCTTTTTCACCCAGCCGCACGCTTTCAAAAAGCTGTGCACGCGCAGCTGCTGAAGTTGATCAATGTTCTCCTCTCCTGCAACTTCCGGTTTCCGGTTGCGTCAGAGGAGAAGATTGAACAACAGAGCATGCGCGCATGTGCTGCTCTTTGAAAGTGTGTGGCTGGCCGAAAAAGAAAGCCGGAAAACTCGGCATCTAAGGTAAGGTGGAGGGAGATGATGGAACACTGCATTCAGACAGGAGGGTGCTGCTGTTCCCGGCTTCGGCGAGAGTAGTTCCGCCCCCCCCCCCGGGCCCCTCGGGCGACTTCGTTGTGTGAAACGAAGTTCGTTATAGGGAGCAAGACAAAAAGTTCGTTATGCGCAGCGTTCGCTGTACGAGGCGTCCGTTATGCGAGGCACCACTGTATATCTTTCTTCTTGCCAATTTGCATCATGTAATCACTGACCGCTCAGTGACCTCTTCTCTATTTGTACACTGTAATTCGCTGACTGTACAGCTATTCTTCATTGTGAACCGCCTAGAAGTCGCAAGATTATGGCGGTATAGAAAAAAATAAAGTTATTATTATTATTCATTAAAGGAGCCCAAAGTCTTCCAGTACAGAACACTGCAACAGAGCATTTCTCACCTAGCGTGGCCAGTTCCAGCGTGCAGTTCTGCAAAGTGTCACTAGTCTGGTTTACCACAAGGACGTCCAGGACAATATCGTACTGGTTGACGTGAACATACGCTTCTGCGTAGACTGGGTCCGAGAAACCAGTCAACTGGGTAACCTGACATTAAAATTTTAAAAACGCCAATAAAGTAACAGATTTCAAAAGAATTGCAGATGAACAATTAAAGTAACAACATTAAAAGCTTTATGAAGGATAAAAGCAAAATACTTCTCTCTATTAGAGCAATTCAATTCTTTCCTTACATAAGGCTGCTAAACATGCCAAAAGCACTATGCCCCATTGACTCTGAAATGCCTATATTTTTGTTTTGTTTTTAAAGGGAGAGAAAGAGAGAGAGAAAAGGGGGGGAGAGAGAGAGAGAAAAGGGGGTGGGGGGGGGGAAGAGAGAGAGGTGGCAGTGTGGAAAGATAATAAAACTGCTCTTCCGGATTGACTACGTCACGCTCATTGATCATCAGCTCCCACTATTATTATTCATGAAAAATCTTTGAGAGTGTCACGTTAAAAGAAGCAGCTGATGTAGGAGACTGGAGGAGTAGGTTAGGATAGATGGAAAGACTAACAGATAAACAAAAAGGTAAATATGACACGAGGGGTGGGCAAGTGGGGTAAACACAGCTGGGAAGAGTAGATGAGCACAGATGGTGATTTATATCGCGCAGGAGGGAGATAAAAGATGGGATGCATTTTTCTTCTTGGCCTCAGTGTTATGGAATTCACTGTCAATTGAGTTACGAGCAGAAACCTCATTTACAAAATTTAAGGCTGGTGGTAAGACTCACTTATTCGCCCAAGCTTTTGTGTCACGTTAGGGTTTGCAATTATCCTGTCCAGACCAGATTGCTCATTTATCTTCCTGCTGTGGACCTCTAATGAAGAACTAGGTTTCTCCTTAAAGTTCCGATTTTGATTATGATATTCTTTTCCTATTTCCAATAAACAAGGTAGTTGGGGGGAGGGGAGGGAGTTGCGTTACTTGCATTTAGAGAATGACACAGGGACAAATTGTTCCCGTCCCCGCAAGGAACTCAAATTTCCCCGTCCCTGTGAGTTTTGTCCCTGTAAGCTCTGCCTTAACTGCACAAGCCTCGAACAGTTATGATTTTAACGTGTTTGAGGCTTGTGCAGATGAGAACAGAGCTTGCAGGAACGGAACTCACAGGGACGGGATGGGAAAATGAGTTCCTGCGGGGATGGGGCTAAATTTGTCCCCCATGGCATGCTTTACTTGCATTCTGGCATTGTGAAGGAACAATGGAATAAATAAAAAAAAAAAGACGACCCTTCAAGTGGATTGCTGTTTATATGGGGTTGGGGGAGGGAGATTTCCATATAAAAAGTGTTGGAGTGCTGTATATTTATACGGATTTTTTTTTTTTTTTTTGGGCTCGAGCAGACTTTCAGAACTGTTTGTTGAACTGTGAGTTTTAAAATGGATATTTTAATAAATTTAAGGATGTGTGGGGGCCATTAATAAGGTATTATAATGAATAGTCAGCATTTTTCCCTACTTACTTAAAATATATTGTTTTGTGGTTTTCATTATCAAATTGTAAAACAAATGATCTAAATTATTATATGATATATATTATATTTGAATATAATTTTTGGGAGGGTGGGGTAGGATATAATCTTTTTCTTGAGAAATTGTAGAGTTTCAAGTGATGTTGTATATTAAATGATGATTATATTGTACACTTGTTGAAAGATTTATAAAATGAATAAAGATTTATAAATAAAAACTAAAAAAAAAATGAAAGCAGCATTAATTTATGCAGCCTGCTCGTAATAGTAATAGTTCATTGTCTGTACGATCCACACTCTGGGGACAGTTGGTATAACAAAATGTCACCATTTTTTTTCTAAACATTATTACACGCACTGCTAAATTGCTGTGCATTTCTGCCTACCTTATTCAGTTTAGATGCAAGAGGATCGGCTGCTTCCTTTCTTTGCGTTGTACCCATTGCTGCAAGAAGGCTCAGCTGAAACTGGTCCTCCTTAGATGCCATTTCGTTTTTCGCAGTCAGCTGCATAAATGAGATGGGATCATCCGCCTGCACAGTCACACTCCTTTTCTCGGACTCTTTCTGTTTAAGATAAAGAAGAGCTAATTGGGGGGGGGGGGAGTGTGGCACAGCCTCAGCACCCCGAGGTTGTGGGTTCAAACCCACGCTGCTCCTTGTGATCCTGGGCAAGTCACTTAATCCCCTCCCCAAGCAGATAGATCGTGAGCCCACCAGGACAGACGGGGAGAAACGCTTGAGTACCTGAATAAAAGTCACGTAAACCATTCTGAGCTGGTATAGAAAATTGAATAAATAAATTAGATCATGTAAAGTTTAGCTTTAGCTTATAGTTTATTTTCATTTAACAAATTTGAGTTATGTGCCTAGGATTGTATTTCTATTTTTAGAGGCTGCTTTAATTGACAGTCACTCCAGAGCCAATTGTGTATGAGTTTCTAAGTTCATGGGATGTCTCCTGTTTTCATTGCTTGCTTGTAAATAGTGAATTCTCCATGGCAAAGACAGCAGGAGAAGGAGTAAAAGGCATAGCTCCTGCCCTGGACTAGGCCACTAGACCAGTGTTTCTCAACTCAGTCCTGGAGTACCCCCTTGCCAGTCAGGTTTTCAGGATATCCACAATGAATATGCATGAAAGAAATTTGCATATAATGGAGGCAGTGCATGCAAATGAAGCTAATGCATATTCATTGTGGACATCCTGAAAACCTGACTGGCAAGGGGGTACTCCAGGACCGAGTTGAGAAACACTGCACGAGACCATCAGTGCTTCTAAGAAAGGCCAGGGGAGGGTCTACAAGTGGCACTAGGGTGGAAGGCGTGGAGGCAGAGAGTGGTTACCACTTTTGGTTGGAGGGGGATGGGGGAAACGGGGACATAGTCGGCCTCTAATATCATCTAATCGGAGAAGAGCCTAGTGGTTACAGCACTAGGCTGACAATCAGGGCAGCCTACTTCAAATGCTGCTGTTTCTTGTGATCTTGGGAAAGTCACTTAACTTCCCATTGCCTCTGGTAAAAAATAAATAAATTAGAATTTAAATCCTCTGGGGGTAGGAAAATATGCCGTGTACCTCAATGTAACTTACCCCCCCACACACTTTCATAAAACCGTAGTGTGGTTTGTAGTGCCAACCATGGCGGTAACAGCTCTGACGCTCATAGGAGCCGGAGCTAAAAACCATGCAACGGTTTTGTAAAAGGGGAGGTTAACTTGAGCTACTATTGAAGAAAAGGTGAGCTGAATCCAAATAAACTAATATCTGAAGAAAGCAAGCCACAGTATGATGGCTGAAACGTTCGGTTCTACCTACCCAGATGTGGCACGACTCGGACAACAGCAACAATCAAGACGCCAACTGCGAAAGCCTAAGAGAACCTCTGATATCCTCTTTGCCATGATCCATTTTTTTAAAATGTTATTTTTTCACATATCTGTGGGTTAAGCGTACTCTATGCTGCTATGCCGTTCTTTCTCCAAATGGCTAGGAAAAGGTTCACTAGAGGTTTCTCTTTTGCCTTCTTTGGTCTACTATTCACCACATGCTCAATTCTTCTGAGCTCTTCCAGATACATTTTTAAATGAAATATAAGGAAACTGGTTGCCCCCTCATTGTTTCACCCAGGACCGACACCAGCATTTGCTACAATCTCACCTTCTGAGACAGCTTCTCCTCCTCCAATTTGGCAGACAACATCTGGGAGAGGGACTGTCTGCATTCCTTGTTGAAAATGTCACTCATTAAAGGAGAACACTCGGATAACACCTTCAGGCACAGTGAGATACGATCCACATCGTCATCTGTAATTGGTTTTTTGGGAAGAGAAGACTTGCCCAGATGAAGAACGGTTGCCATGAGTAGCATTGCTTCAGCAACAAAGGACTAAGAAGCAGGGAGAAAACATGTAAACAGACACGCTCTTTACATACACAATGTTTCAAAATGCTGAAAATAAGGAAAGCGGTTTTAGCTACCTAGAACTGTTAAGAACTGAAAGTTCTAAGTCATGTGATGCTTTTGGAAGCTAGATTTTATTTAAATTTAAATTAAAAGATAACAAAAATGATTGTCTTATAATTACAGCTGATCCCAGGTGGATTGAGTAGCTACTGGAAGCCTTAAGCATCTTCACTTGAGAAAGAAATGTTTCCTGGATCATCAGACTATAAGAGGTCAGTGCATCATGACCTGTTTGCCAGTATCTACACAAATAGGCATCAGATCTGATACTTTGGGGTTTAGATACCATTCAGACACTCTGGCACAATTTAAGTGTTAAGAGCACAAGCTGGAACTTGAGAGTCTGAACCTCATAGCAAACGAAGCCCACGGCTTATGGGAGCCCAGTTTTCCCGTCAAAAAATCAACACTAATCCATTCTATAAATGGAGCCTGAAATTAGGTAAAGACAAAAAACTCTGTGGAAAAGGTGATGTTCAAGATGCAGGTTTTTATTTAAAACATACAGTTAAAAATCCACATAAATATATCTAGGACTCGAAACATGGTCTGTGTTTCGATGATGCTGTCTTCCTTGGGGGGTCTCTGGAGGTCCTGATACAGCAGCTCATGGATTAGAAACTAGAAACAAACTTAAGACACAATTCTACAGATGAGAGGTTCTCAAGAGCGGGAGCCTGAATCTTGAACATCACCTTCTCCACAGAGTTTGTCTTTGCCGGATTTTCATTTTGTGGAGCACCAAGGGTCAACCTTTTGTTTGCGCCTGAAATTAAGTGCCTAGATCAGCATGCCCAGCCAATCTAGGCACCAAACTGATTTTTCTTAACTAGCTTAATTGGCACCATTAATTGAAAAGCACCATTAAAAAGCAATTAAAAAAATTTAATTAGCTGGTAGGTGCCTAACTTGGTAGGCACCTACCACTTCAAGGTAGGCCTCTATTCCGATGCATCTACCAAAAAGCAGGCATAGTTAGGGACAGATTGTGGGTGTGGTTCGACTTAGATGCACTCTTTTAGGCCAAGAAAACCCTGGCATAAATGGAATGTGCCTATTTGGGGACCATTAACAGATTATTGTAATGAGTAAATAACATTTTTCCCTTAATTATACAATTGTAACTGAGAGGGGGGGGGGGTTCTGATCTTCCATTAATTGTTTGAACTAGTAGAAAAGAAAGCAATGTTACTTACCGTAACAGTTGTTATCCAGGGACAGCAGGCAGCTATTCTCATTACTCTCGCCGTCAGAGTGGAGCAAGGCCGGCACGATTTCGGGAAGTGATCCGGTCCCAGACACTGTAAGCAGCGTCGATGAGGGTCCATGAGCGAAATCGCGCGCTGGCACTTGCTACACTTTTTAAAACCGGTAATCGGCCGGGACATAGGCCGGAAAAGCTCCGCCGCAAGGTCGAAGGCGCGGGGCCCCAGCCACGCGGCCGACCCGGTATCGGAAGGAAAAATTTTTTTTTTTTTTTTGAAAAAAGAAATCAAAGAAAGAAATAAATGCACAGGAGAGCCAAAAGAATTCAACCCGCGGCAAAATAGAAGGCAAAAAAGAGATTCAATGGGCGCAAATTGAAGATAGACTTCTCAGCTCCACGGAAGAAAAAGAACTGAGGAGACGCGCCCGGACCATCGGGCGGGAAGGCACTGGCGCATGCGCGGTGCGGGCATCTTGAAACTTCTGAGTTTCTTCAAGCAAGACATGCTTGCAAGATGTCCGTATCGGGGCTCTGTCGGATGACATCACCCACTAGTGAGAATACCTGCCTGCTTGTCCTGGGATAATATGTTATATGATATACGTGATTACATATGATATGGTAAGGGTGGGAGGGGGATAAATTTCATTAATTTAACATGATTGTAATAGAAATTAAAGTGATGTTTGTAAGTTTAAATGTTATTTCCGATTACACTTGTTGTAAGTTGTAAAACTGAATAAAGAATTAAAAAAAAAAAAAATGGAATGGAATGCGCCTAAGATTTTCAATGTCTAATGGTGCCTAAAACTGCTTAGGTGTCACTAGACATAATACTATAAATAGCGCCTAGGCACCATTTATAGAAGCAGGGCCTAAATATCTCTCAATTATGTCTATACCAAACAAGCTGGGGCAAACTGGTTTTAATTTAATTCTCACTCAAGTCAAGGTACCATCCAAATTTGTGAATAGTAGTTCTCACAGATAAATCCTTCACTCCGTATACATTTCATATTTCTTACATTCTGCTTCTTCTTGTCCTGAACAAGGGTCACGTAGCGTAAGGCAATCTTTGTCAAAGTTGTCGCAAGGGAGGCAGCAACAAAAAAGTCCCCATCTAGCAGAAATCCACGCAACGGGGGTCTATAATCAAAGAAAAGAACACCAAATGTGGGGACCACTGCATTTTCTGGGAAGCACATCACAGAGAACTGGGAAACTCCTCCATCTAGGGCTGTAGTGACACTTTAGAAAAAGTTCTGTCTCACTTTCGTTCTGAGATCGTCAGAAAACAATTTATACTGAACTTTCAGTTCTAAATTAGAAAGACAGCACTCGTGTATTAGAGTAACTTAACACTTTCTAACAGCTTGCTCTATATTTCAGAAGGGAAAGGAAGTAAAAGATTGGAGTAAAAGAAATATAGAAGCAGAGATTAAGAGAGAGGTTACATACAGTACTTCAAGTGGAAAAAAATGTCAATAAAACAGGGAGGAGGAAAACAAAAATGTTATAAATGTACTGTTATCTAAATATTAAAAAATGTATAATTGTTTCTTTCTTGGTGGAGAAAAAATGATAAAATGTAAATAAAGGTTAGGATGTCAGAAAGTAAAAATGTTTTAAACAAAAAGATAAAAATCAATTTTCCTGTACAGCAGGGGTGTCAAAGTCCCTCCTCGAGGGCCGCAATCCAGTCGGGTTTTCAGGATTTCCCCAATGACTATGCATGAGATCTATCTGCATGCACTGCTTTCATTGTATGCTAATAGATCTCATGCATATTTATTAGGGAAATCCCGAAAACCCGACTGGATTGCAGCCATCGAGGAGGGACTTTGACACCCCTGCTTTAGAGTTTCCAAAGAAAGAGAACACTAGCAGCGACAGAGAGCAAATGCATATGGATGAACAAAAGGCCTTGCACAATAAAGTATTCCACAGGCAGAGAATGAGGAGCAAGTTCTTTTCAAATAAGGCCTAAACTGTCAAGAGCGGGGTTTTGAAAATCCACTGGTCCCATATTTTAGCAGCTAGACATCACCAGGATTGGGAAGTGTCGTCATAGCCACAACTGGAGTATGGTATGCTTCCAATTAGGATCCAGGATCAGGAAGTATCTTAAGTCCTGATCAGAGCATGGAAGACAGTAGAAGAGCTATGGGAAAGGGATAATTCTGGAATGACGGTGGGGTGTAAGACAGTGTCTCTCAAACTTTTCTTTTAATCTCCAGCACATTAAAAACAGAGCAAACATTTTTCATGGCACATAATTGAAATGATAAAATTGCAAAACCAACAAAAAATTAAATTTGAGCGATATTTATTTAAAGTTCTTTAAGTTATGTATGGGCAACTGTAACAACGGTGAAACTAAAGTAGATAGAATAGAACTGCTAATCAATGTGATGGATGTGCTTTTTTTAAGTGCAAATGAACTCAATACGCAGCTCGACAGTCGACAAGCAAACACGCTTTTCATCATCCCCAATCTGCAGGTGTTCTCTTTTTTTTCAATTTAATTTATGTCAGAGCTGAAAATCCAAGTTCACAAAAATAAGACGATCCAAACGGTAACAAAGCCTTGATTGCTTTGCTGCTCAAGTTAGGATAGCTACTGCATAAAAAATAAAATTACTTGCACTTACATTTCAAGGACCAATCACGTCAAAGAATGATGCTTGTCTGGGCGGCTGTATCCTTACGCGCACAGACGCTCATAACATTGACAGGCACATATCATCTATCCTAGTGTATACTTATGAAGCGAATTTTTAAAAATAAAGTAAAATTCTGAAATCTCTTCAGGCACACCGGTTGAGAGACACTAGTGTAAGAGGAATGAAGATATGTGGAAGAAGGAGGCCTGAGCAAGATATTCAGGTGGAGGAGGGGGAAGGGGAAAAGAAGAGGAAGTGAGACAACAGAGAGGCGAACACCAGGTATAGCGTTTAGGAGTGAGGAGACTACAGGGTAGTGGGAAAGTCGAGAGAGGGTAATTCTGGGAGGTGGGGCAGTGGAATATTTGCCAGAGGTAGTTTTTCTGATGGGGCAGTTTGCAGGGTGGTGGGTCAGTCACCTGGGACTTTGTGACAGTTGGAAAGGGTAGTTCTTGGGGGCTGAGGGCAACTGTGGTGAAATAATTTAGGGGACTGGGCAGTTTTGAGGGTGGCTGCAATTTATAAGGCGGAGGTGCAGTTGTGGAGTAGTTTTTCAAGTGGAGGGGCAGTTTATGCTGGAGGATGTTTTTTTAGTGTGGAGGTAGGTGGGGAAGAATAAGAGAATGAGGAGAATAGTTTGAAAAGAAAAAATTCCTAGTTGCAATGTTCCACCACAAAGTTTGAAGTTCCTGTGCTACAGAAGTTGGAATTCCTTCTCCCACAGAAAATACACTGAATATTTTTATCTCTTTTTTTTTTTTTTTTTTGGGGGGGGGGGAGAGAGGAGGACTTATTTCTCTGGAACTCCGAGTCCAATTTTGCCCATTCTAGAACATGAGGTGTCTCTACAATGGGTTTTCCAATGTGCAAAGTTTCATCCCAGTCCGTTACATTTTTGAAGTTATTTGGTTGTTTATTTTGCCACCAGAAGGGATAAGCATTCAACCCCTTTTTGTACGTTTGTTTCAAGCCTGCATATGCCCAGGTAGTCTGGATACATCAAATGATCCTCATTGTCCTATGTTACTAAACAATATGTAAAGCCCTTCAGCTGTTCCCTTGTCCCCACACTCTCAACTTTGGATTGTACATACCTGTCTTCCTCCTTTTTGGCAGGTCTGGAACTGCTAAGGGCACTCTGTGTGGCATAGGTACCCATCTCTGTCACTAATTTCTGAGCCGGTCCCACAGTCACCTCCTCTTCAGTTTTCAACTCACCAGATTCTCTCTTTATTTCAGTCTCCACTATTGGTATCTGAGGAAAAGAAGAGAAAAGGATACTAAAGATGTTTCTCAATTATTTAAATTTGTCTGACCCAGCTGATCCCTATAAGAACACATGAATTGCCATACTGGGACAGCCCGACAGTCCATCAAGCCTAGTACCTGTCTCCAACCATGGCCAACCCAGGTCCCAAGTACCTGGCAGAAACCCAAAGAGTAGCAACATTCCAGAGCTGCGATTGTGATGTCGTAATGCCTCATTCCACCAATGTCTAAGAGCCAGACTCATCAGTGATGTCACAATGGCTTCATTATCCTATACTTGGCTCACATAAGAACATAAGAATTGCCATACTGGGACAGACCAAAGGTCCATCAAGCCCAGCATCCTGTTTCCAACAGTGGCCAACCCAGGTCCCAAGTGCCTAGCTAGATCCCAAGTAGTAAGACATTTTATCCTAGGACTAAGCAGTGGATTTCCCCAAACCATCTCAATAATGGCCTATGGACTTCTCTTTTATGAAATTATCCAAGCCTTTTTAACCCCGCTAAGCTAACTGATTTCACCACATTCTCTGACAAGGAATTCCAGAGTTTAATTACACGTGTGAAGAAATACTTTCTTCGGTTTGTTTTAAATCTATTATTTAGTAGCTTCATCGCATGCCCCTTGGTCCTAGTACTTTTGGAAAGAGTACACAAGCGTTCATATCTACCCTTCCACTCCACTCATTATTTTACAGACCTCTATGATATCACCCCTGAGCTGTCTCTTCTCCAAGCTGAAGAGCCCTAGCTGCTTTAGCCTTTCCTCAAAGGGATGTCGTCCCATCCCTTTTATCATTTTCGTTGCCCTTCTCTGTATTTTTTCTAATTCCGCTATATCTTTTTTTTAGCTACGACGATCAGAACTGCACACAGTGTTCGAGGTGCAGCCTTATCATAGAGCAATATAAGAGCATTATAGAATTTTTATCTTTGTTTTCCATTCATTCCTCGATGATTCTTAACATTCTATTTATGTTTATTAAAATTTGATATCCCGCCAAAGTTTATAACAGTTCTCAGCAGCTAACAATGAAAATCAAATACATGAAAAAGAAGAGAACTCCATAAAATACAGGAAAGACCTATTCAATCATGCAAAAAAGAGAGAAAAAATATCCATGTATCTCAATTTAAACCAACATAAAGTAAATTAAGTATTTTATTAGTATATATGGTCATTTTGAGGAATGTTAGAACCGAAAGCTAAATAAAAAAAAGTTTTTAAAAGGGTCTTAAAAGCTTTAACATTCAATTCAAGAAGTATACATGTTGTTTGCTTATTTCAAAGACTAGATGCTAAAGATAAAAATAGCTTTGGAGGAGGCGGAGCTTGTGGCGCAGTGTTTGGATCTACAGCCTCAGCACCCTGGGGTTGTGGGTTCAAACCCCGTGCTGCTCCTTGTGACCCTGGGCAAGTTACTCAGTCCTCCACAGTCCCAGGTACGTCAGATAGATTGTGAGCCCACCGGGACGGATAGGGAAAATGCTTGAGTACCTGAATGTAAAACCGCTTAGATAACCTTGATAGGCGGTATATAAAATCCTAATAAACTTGAAACTTAATAAACTTTGTGTCAAGTCGACTCCCAGTTTGTTTTATTTGCTGCCGGAAATACTAATCTACACTTGGGTTGTTGTGTAGCTAATGAATTCAAGTAACAAGGCTCAAAATTATGAAATGCTTTATGTACTAACATTAACACTTTGAACTGAATATGATTAGAAACGGGTAACCAATGATATTGTAAAAAAAAGTGGCATTACATGATCAAATTTGCTCTTGTGACGGAACAAGTTTAAAGTGGTATTTTGTAATGTTTGAAGATGAAGATTTGCTGATGAAATTCCAGCGTAAGCAACGCTGTAATAATCAATTTCGGCATTCGGCATTCGGAGGGGGCATTCGGAGAAACTGAAGGGAGATAGGTTCAAAACAAATGCAAGGAAGTTTTTTTTCACCCAAAGGGTCGTGGACACTTGGAATGCGCTACCGGAGGAAGTGATCAGGCAGAGTACGGTACAGGGATTCAAACAGGGATTGGACGGATTCCTGAGGGATAAAGGGATCGCGGGATACTGAGGGAGGAGCTGGGATGTAACACAAGTATAAAAAGCTAACCAAGTAATGAGTATAGAAACCAAACCAGGTCGTGCATGTGCAAGACCGGAAGGTTAGGACTACGATGGGAAGATAGGACTTCAATGAGAAACCAAGGTGGCAAGGGAGCCCCTTCTGGTGATTCAGACAGGTCGTGACCAGTCTGGGCCGCCGCAGGAGCGGACTGCCGGGCAGGATGGACCTATGGTCTGACCCGGCGGAGGCACTGCTTATGTTCTTATGAAGTAAAAAAAGACATGAATCAAGGTATGAAAATTCTTGGTATCAAATAGATGTCTTACTGATCTTAAAGATCTAAGAGTAAAAACCTTTCTTCACCACTTCTGAAACTTGATCAGAGAAAGTAAGTGGAGTCAACAATGACTGAGATATTTAAACTTATTAACCAAAGGAATCTCAAAATTGTTAATGATTAGTTTTAAATCTGGCATGTTCAATAAAACAGAACATTTTTCATACAATTATTGCATTCCATAGTTTGTGTTTCTTCCTCACCTAGTTAAAGTTTCTGAACCCAATTCTTAAGAAATCAACACAACTGAACCATTTTAAAGGCACACCAATTTAAAGAACTCATAGTCTTATGGAAGCAAAAGAACATTTCAGGAACTAATTTTAAACCATAATGTTCCATCACACTCGCCTTCTCCCTTTAGCTCAAGGACATCTCTTTCCATCACTTTCTTAATCAATCTAACACATGACTATTCTCACAACGATTACTACCAGAGAAGTTTCCTCTGAATTTAGGATCAGCATCTAGCATCAGGGCTTCCAAATCAGCCTGTTTCAGGATGGAAATTTTTGGCTTGTTCTGGATTTCTGACAATCCTCTCATGGGTGCATTATGTGGCTTGCAGCACCGACTAAGACTGAGTGGAATTCGGGATTACAAATGTCACACTGCTTTAAAGAATTAAGTTCAAATCTAGGACTGGCCAAAATGCTTCCCTTTCGGAACGGAGTAACTTGGAAGAATGAAGATGTCACAAAAGGGCTAACTTTATTCTCTTACAGAGTACAGAGCAAACAATTTGGAGAAGCAGCAAGTTAAACAGAACTGCATCAGAGCAGTGCTTCTATTGGAATAAAATACCTCCCCCAAGGATCTGCGGATCTCAGTCATCACACTCTGGATGTCGCTTTTTGTGCTACAGTATTCTCCGAGAATCCACAGTGCACCACGGTATATCCTAGGAAATGCAAAGTCAGAAAGAGTTATGTGTAGTTTTAACATGGACATCTATATATAAGATAGCAAATTAAAAGTTCAGAGTAACAATTTTCCTTTTCATTTGGATTTAGCTTGCTCCTTTTCGGTAGTAGCTCAAAGTTAGCTCAATTTAATTTTGTACCTGAGGAAATTTATCTTGGACATTCCCAAGATTACAAGGAGAATCTGCAGAATTTGTGCGTTCTAACCACTAGCTTACTCATCCCCTTCTTTTAATAGTGCCTCTCACACACACACACACACAATTCAAAATTGTAGTATGCGAAATACCTTAAAAGTACAGAGTTCTCAACGTGAAACTTTAAAAGCAATCAATTACATCCATTTTCTTTTGTGTTTTATGCTTTTATGAATATTCCAACTAACTTGCTTAGGAACAATTGATAAGCACGAGATAAATGAATGAAATATCTTTGTGAGATTTTATATTTGAAATTTTGGAAGAGGGAATGATGTAATAGGGTTACTTGTTGCACTTTGTTTTGCTGTGAAGATTATGTGAAATATCCTGTTTGTTTTACTGTAATCTGCCTAGGTTGTAGGTGGAAAAGAAAATTTTAAAATAAATACATACATACATTGAAATAAATGTAATATTTTGTCAAAAGCTATGTTTGCCCTAGATAAAATGCCTTTGAAAGCTCTTCAGTGATGTCCGGTGGAATAAGGAACCAATTCCTGGACATTGGTATGTGGTATAGGTACAGGTGGGAGTACGGTATTCTTTGGGGGTTGGGGGGGATTTTTTTGGAGAGTTTCTGTATTCTGGGGATTTTATAGTATTTTGGGGATAGGAGGATGGGGGTTTATTTGTATTGTATGACTTTTGTTGTACTGTTGCACTGAATGGCTGTTTTTTTTTCCCTCTGTTGTCATCAATAAAAATTGTTATATAAAAAAATGCCTTTGAAATTAAATAAAATGTATTATTTATAGTATTTTACTACCCATTGAGAAGAGAGGCTGGTGATTAGTATGATATGATTTGAAAACCAAAATACTTTTCAAGTCATCCAATGATCCACCTGCTACCTTCATGAACATTCAAAACAAAAAACAAACAAACAGGTAAAGCATTTAGCTCAGGAATGGACAACTCTCTGTCCTCAAAGGCTGCAACCCAGTTGGGCTTTCAGGATTTTCAAAATGAATATGCATGGCATCTAAAAATTTGCATGCAACGGGGGTAGTGCATACAAATAGATCCAATCACCAAAGCACCACTATACTTGTTCAAGACAAAAGAAAAAGCCTCAGTTTATGGTGAACCCGAGTGCGACTCTATCAATTAAGCATCCTAGACATAAAACACTTTTGTCATTATAATGACTGAGCACCGTGAGGAAAAATATACAGTTAGCGACAAACAGGTCCCACTTTATAAGGCCAACACCACTTCCTCAGGGCCACTGAAACTTCAAGTAAACGAACCTACAATAAATGATTTAACAACATAAACTGCTGTAGGAATGGATAAAAATTAAAAAAAACACCAAATGTTGCTTACTCAATTTTAAGCAGTCACGTCCTCTACTTCCTAGGCATACAAAATATGGCACCTCAGCGTCCTAAATACTCCCTGGAAACCAATCAGCTTAAACGGACCTCTGATTGGTCCACGGAGTCTCTGAGCAACTAATCATGTTGACTATTTTTCCTCCATTCCTCCTTTTTTATTTTGTTGGTTGCAAATAGATGTCATGCATATTCATTTTGGAAATCCTGATAAACCAACTGAGTTGTAGCCCTCAAGGACCGAGGGTTACTCACCCCAATTTTAAATGTCAAACAATACCAACACAGAAATTTCTAATTTCCCCTGGGCAACTCCAGTCCTCGAGGGCCGGAATCCAATCGGGTTTTCAGGATTTCCCTATGCATTGAAAGCAGTGCATGCAAATAGATCTCATGCATATTCATTGGAGAAATCCTGTAAACCTGATTGGATTCCGGTCTCGAGGACCGGAGTTGCCCATGTCTGCCCTAGGGAGGTAAGACCCTCTAAAAAGAAGGTCCTGCTGCTTGTTCACTGTTGCTGGCCTATGATGAGAAATAGGACATTAAAGCAGCTCGTTACAGAAACCTTAGATATATCTTTACATACAACCAAAATCTTTAAACCTACTTGACAGATTTGATGGACTGAAAGACTTCAAGCATCTTTTCAACAATAAGTGGTCGGAGGCTATCAAATCGCTGAATGGCCTCCCGCACAAACTCTAAGACATCGGCAGCTGCAGCTTCATTAATATCACTGAGAAACTCCATCAGCTGAAATAAAAGACCACATAAAGCAGCATGTGAAACCACGGCTATAAAATCTAAAGGAGGAAGACATCAACTGGAGGTTACAGCAATGCAATAGGAAAGAAAATGGGCAGACTAGGAGGATTTGATATCAGCCTGCATCTAAGAACCTGAATGTAAGAACAGTTGCCCATGTCAAAAAGGTCACAAGCCTTGCATGAAAACTAAGTCTTAAACAGCAGGTGAAGAGCGACTAGGTTAGAAAATGGGCAAAGTGTTGTTGCAATCATGTAGAACAGGGATCTCAAAGTCCCTCCTTGAGGGCCGCAATCCAGTCGGGTTTTCAGGATTTCCCCAATGAATATGCATTGAAAGCAGTGCAAGCACATAGATCTCATGTATATTAATGGGGGAAATCCTGAAAACCTGACTGGATTGCGGCCCTCAAGGAGGGACTTTGAGACCCCTGATCTAGAAAGATCTTGGGGATCTCTATTGATTCTACACTAGAAATGGAAACTTATAGTAATGAAATAGTGAAGATTTTTTTTTTTCTTTTTCAAACTGAAACTACTCTGACGGCTCAAGCCTCTGTTAGATTTCTCTGAATTTAGAACAATATTGCAAGCTATGATACTAAGCAAAATTAATTGTTGAAATGTTGTCCTGCTAGGATTACAAGAGAACAAAATCAGGAGGATTCAAATAATCAGAATGCAGCAGCAAAGTTGTTGCAATAAGAGCCAGTCCTCTGCTAGTAAGAACTTCACTGGTTACCAGTTAAGGCAAGGATTCATTTTACGTTACTGATGTTTATTTTTAAAATATTATTTGAGAATTTGCGGGAGCCAGCCAGGAAGCTGCTCAGTGCCCAGCAGCAGCGCCAAACCACACTCCTACTTGGTGCCGCTCAGCGGCTGAAGAAACCCGATCTCGCGGCAGCCACCACAGACCGGATTAGCAGCGGGGCAGGAGGGCGGAAAACTCGCTTTTGCCCGCTGCATCTCTGGACCACCAGGGATCAGCAGAGGAGGTATGAGGACAGGGCAGGGAGGGTGCAGAACCTGGCGGCGGCCTGCAATAATTCTGGAGAGGGGGAGTTGGCCTGAATATAAACCAGGACCCCCATTTTTGGGCCAAAAATCCCGGTTTATATTCAAGTATATACGGTATACTTAATTATAATCTGCCTTGACTTGATTAGTTAAAGGGAATAGAAATGTTCTGGTTAGATTTGATCTAGCGGGGATTGGGATTGGCATGTGGGATCTCTTCATGGAGGTAGTTAGGGGGTGGGCCATTAGTGTGGGCAGACTAGATGGGCCCTGGCCCTTTTCTGCCGTCATGTTCTATGTTTCTATGTAATTGCTCATGGTGTAGGAACAGCATGCTTGTCAATTTCTCAAGCAAGGAATCATTATTTTTCAAGGTTCAATTTATTTGATGTATCGCAAATTTCCAAAAGAAATCTAAGCAGCTATTAAGGGACTAAACTGTTAGATATTACTCCATGCTTGCAGAGACAAAAGTAAGTTTTGCTAGCTAGGTTATTTCATCAAATGTTTGAATGCATTGTTTAACAACGTACATACCACTGGAATAACATTTGCAGCCATATCTGGAAATCGAACACTACAGGAGTGCAGCGTGCGAACAAGCAGTTGTCTGTATTTGTCTGTATCCTCATGTTCTGTAACGTTATTTGTCTTAATCACTTCTTTCTTCAAAACAATGACCAACTAGAATAAAATAAATTCATAAATATCAGTTTCACCCAAGCATTATGGAAATGAAAAAAAATATATACTGCATATAACTCCCCCCCCCAAATAAAAACAGTACAATTTTGGCTTTCAATGATAAATAAAAAATGAATGATATAGTTATTATACTATGTGATATTTATCTATATAATGTGTTTCATGTGGGGAGGGTTGGGGTTAAATCCTTTTTGTGTGAAAATTGTAGAATTTCAAGTGGAATTGCATATTAATTAATGGATTTTTGTACACTTGCTGTAAAATTTAAAATGAAAAAAGATTTATTAAAAAAAAATAAAATAAAAAGACATACCTCTTCAACATTTCGGGAGGACACAAGATCTAGGGCTAACTGAAGTGTTTTCTTCCTTACTTCTAGATCAGGGGTTGTCAATACACGCAGTATGTCCATAACCAAATCCTGAAAGAGAAGCAAAAATGTGGAATTCATGGAATTCTCATCGCATTTCCAAACTAGGCCATGATGACACAAAAACAAGTCCATCTTTTCTATACTACAGTTGTTACAGCCCCCGATGGTACATTTCGGCAACTCAGAGCAGAGACCTCGCAGAATGCTTCTGATGTACATTTTTCCACTGCAGGGCAAAGGCAGGCTCAAATCAATTTACCACAGGATTTCCTGACAAAGACAGGCAGTAAAAATTAACTTCTATAGTTAAGAATTTCAAAAAAGTAATTCATCTTTCACCCCTCAACGGCAGTTTCCTCCTGCTCCTGTGGGCTTCCTGCTCAATTGAAACGGCTAGAGCACCATAAGCTCTCTCTCAACTACCAAGTACTTTTTTTTAAAAAAAACAATCTTACTTTCAGTCTAGTCAAGCCACTGAAATGGTGGACCCTCAGCCAGAGGCTTGCGTCTCTCTCTGGAACTCCAGTCAGCATGTACCATGAATCTAGCAGTAAGATAGTACCATATATAATGGCTAAGAGTCCCTCTTCCCCTAGGACAGGGGTAGGCAATTCCGGTCAGGTTTTCAGGATTTCCCAAAACAGTCAAAAAATGAAACAGATTAACCAAAACTAATAAGATCCACACAGGGTTAATCTATATGGAGATTAAGTCAATTAATGAAGGAAAAAAGAATCTCAGAATTGCCACTCCATGGATCATAATAGTATTATCCATATAAGGATTTGTGGCGTGGGTATCTTTCATTGATCCAAAAACCTTCATATATTAAAAAAAGACTTAATTCATCAAGTTTTTAAAAAATATTATTACTCAGACCTTTATCATAAATACCAATATAATTTAGTTATACAAAAAATTTTTCTATTTTTTCTTTTTTACTTTTATCTTGCTCTATCAAACTCTATAAATCATGCGCTATTCTTAACGGCTCGTATCATCAAACATTCCTCAAGTGTGCACACTTTGATGATACGAGCCGTTAAGAATGGCGCATGATTTATAGAGTTTGATAGAGTAAGATAAAAGTAAAAGATAAAAAATAAAAATTTTTTTTTGTATAACTACATTATATTGGTATTTATGATAAAGGTCTGAGTAATAATATTAAAAAAAAAACTTGACGAATTAAGTCTTTTTTTAATATATGAAGGTTTTTGATCAATGAAAGATACCCACGCCACAAATCCTTATATGGATAATACTATTGTGATCCATGGAGTGGCAATTCTGAGATTCTTTTCCTTCATTTAATTGACTTAATCTCCATATAGATTAACCCTTTGTGGATCTTTCAGGATCTCCACTATGAATATGTATGAGATGGATTTGCATGCACTGCCTCCTTGAGATGCAAATCCATCTCATACATATTCATGGTGGAGATCCTGAAAACCTGACCTGGCTCCGGCTCTCAAGGACCAGAATTGCCTACCCCTGCCCTAGGAGAAGTGAATGCTGATTTGCTACAAACAAACCCAAGGAATCAAACGTAGATCTCTAAGTCTATGGCAATACACAGAGCTGCTATAAAGTCATCAAGCTGTCACCACATGGGTGGTGCTGGAAATAGGGGATTGGAAGTCCATCCTAGTTGGCTTTTATTACACACAAGAGTCAAAAAGCGGTTTCACAAAAGCCCTTTTTCTCAAATTTCCGAGACTAAAGGAATACCTGTAGAACACGTTCGTGGGTAGGATGGTCCTTGAGTTCAACCAAGCGATCCAGTACAATAAGTTTCACATTGTTATCGCTCTCCTTAATAATTAAGTCAATATAACACTGAGCTGCTGCCTAAATTTAAAGAGAGAGAGAGAGAGAGAGAGAATGTAAATGAGGTTACCAACATAATCATTCTGTTAAAAAAAGACTGGAATGAACAATTATGCATAGGAATGTTTCATTAGCAAATTCAAAAAATATTGAAGATTGTGTAGCAGAATTGGAGATAAAATCTGAAAATGCTGGTTAATGTTACTTTATTAAACTAGTATAATTTCAGGGCTCATGGATTTCTTTTCCTTCAGTATTAAGGAAATAGATTTATAGCTCTCTGCTCCTGCAATATACCCATGCTGAGTGATACTTTACTGCCTCAGTTTGAGGTCAATGAGAAGTCACTTCCTCTTTTGTTTTTTTAAATATTTACAGTTGGTTCCCAAAAAAGCTATATGATGAAGAATAAAGAAAATAACCTGCTGTGAATTTCAATTTTATACAAGTAAACCAACCAAAAATGGAAAAGTCCAGGCACCTGCTGATATCCTGGGCAGAAGAGCCAATGCTGCAGTCTAGCCCAGGCGCCACAGTCAGCTGGAAAAAAGAAGCTGGGACGGGAAGTTTCAAGTTTGATTTGATCGCAAAATCCAAATCCAATGCGATTTACATTTGGTTAAAAATTAGTTTAAAATAAAAATAAAAAAACAAGGCAATTAGTACTAATTATAATAAAATAATACATTTGAAAAAGGGAGGAGAAAAAAAGTGACTTAAATACAACTCAAAAACAAATAAAAAGGGACAAGTAATGAAACAAGAGGTTGGGGAATGTTACCCACTTAATTTTCACTTGGCAGTGTTCCTGGGCCAATGTAAAATCTTAAAACTTAAATGAATCAGTTAAAAGCATCCTTAAAAAGCCAACTTTTTAGGAGACTTTTAAACTTACTGAGTAATTTTTCTTCTCTTATGTTGATCGGGAACAAATTCCAGATTTGAGGGGCTGTAACGGAAAAAATCACATCCCTCCTTGAATAAATGAATTTTAATGAGGGGACTACTAGCAAAAGGGGGAACAGCAGCTTAGAAACATGATGGCAGATAAAGGCCAAATGGCCCATCTAGTCTGCCCATCCACAGTAACTATTATCTCTTTCTCTCTCCAAGAGATTCCACATGCCTATCTCAGGCCCTTTTGAATTCAGACACAGTCTCTGTCTCCACCACCTCTTCCGGGAGACTGTTCCACGCATCTGCCACCCTTTCTGTAAAAACATATTTCCCTAGATTACTCCGGAGCCTATCACCTCTTAACTTCATCCTATGCCCTCTCATTGCAGAGTTTCCTTTCAAATTAAAGAGACTCAACTCATGCGCATTTACATTATGTACATATTTAAACGTCTGTAACATATATCCCCTCTCCCGCCTTTCCTCCAAAGTATACAGATTGAGATCTTTAAGTCTGTCCCCATACGCCTTTTTAGTAGCCTTCCTATGGACAGACTCCCATCCTTTTTATATCTTTTTTAAAGTAAGGCCTCCAGAATTGTACACCAAAGTCTTATACAGGGGCTTCAATACCTCCTTTTTCCTACTGGCTATACTTCTCTCTATGCAACCTAGCATCCTTCTAGCTTTCACCTTCACCTTTTCAACCTGTTTGGCCACCTTAAGATCATCACATACAATCTCTCCTTGGAGAGAAAGGACACAAAAGCATGAAAAGAGAAGAACAGAATCAAAAGAAGAAAAATAAAAATAGACAAAAAAAAAAAAAAAAAAGCAAAATGTGTGCATAATGATTAAGGAAAACAAAAACTTCTAAAATTCTTGGTTGTGTCCAAGTTTTCTACAGAATTTTCCAGCCCTTGATTTGACAGGTAAGAGAAGCACTCAATATGAATTAAAACTATGAGATCAGCATCAGGAGTTCTGTGACTAAAGATCAAAAATGCCATAGCAACCTGCAAACGTAGTAAGAAATGGATCTACTTCTTAGGATCCTGCAAGGTATCTGTGATCCGAATCAGCCACTGTCAGAGACAAAATGCTGGCCTGATGGACCTATGGCTTGACTACTACTACCACTACTACTGTAGCACCTCTTCTGGTTGATAAAACCGTAATCCACTATATCTGGTTTATGAGCAAAAGACAGTCTTATCTCCTAAGTAGCCTGGGATGTGTGTCGAATGTCCTCACTTTAGAGCAGGGGTCTCAAAGTCCCTCCTCGAGGGCCGCAATCCAGTCGGGGTTTCAGGATTTCCCCAAGGAATATGCATGAGATCTATGTGCATGCACTGCTTTCAATGCATATTCATTGGGGAAATCCTGAAACCCCGACTGGATTGCGGCCCTCAAGGAGGGACTTTGGAGACGACTGGACAAGACCAAACATGGGCAACTCCGGTCCCTGAGGGCAAAGCAGAAGCACAGAGAACAGAAAAAATGCCCGAAATCCAAGAGCAAGTGGCCCAGGTAAATGCAAAGGTGGAAGAAAAACGACGGAACCTGAGGTGCTTATATGCAAACGCAAGAAGCCTCAAGGCCAAGATGGGTGAACTAGAAGTCGTGGCCAAGGGGGAGGACCTGGATATAATTGGAATTGCAGAAACCTGGTGGACAGAGGAAAATCAATGGGACGTGGTGCTGCCGGGGTACAAGCTTTACAGGAGGGACAGGACCCACAAGAAGGGAGGAGGCATAGCACTATATATAAAGGACTCTATCCACTCGGTCGGGATAGATATGGCAACAAAGGCAGAGGGGCTGGAATCACTATGGATCAAATTACCCGGAAATAAGGGTGCAGGCATAAAACTGGGGTTGTACTATCGACCACCTGGTGCGCCAGAGGGAGTCGGACACGACTTGGAAGCAGAATTGAGACAGGAATGCAGGACTGGAAGTGTAACAGTGATGGGGGACTTCAACTACCCGGGAATAGACTGGAGTACTGGTCACTCCAACTGCACTAGGGAGACAGGATTTGTAGAAACTGTGAAGGACTGCTTCATGGAGCAACTAGTCAAAGAACCGACGCGAGGGGGTACTACTCTTGACCTCATCCTAAACGGATTAGGGGGGCCTGCTAGAGGGATAGAAGTGGGAGGACCACTAGGCAATAGTGATCACAACACGATCAGATTCACATTAGAAAGAGAGACACCCATAGTAAGGAGGACCGCAACAACTGCACTGAATTTCAAGAAAGGGAACTATGTTGCTATGAGGGAAATGGTGGGGAGGAAGCTCAGAAACATCTTTAGGATGGAGACTGTGGGAAGCGCCTGGACCCTATTCAGGGACACCCTGCAGGAAGCACAGAGAATGTACGTCCCCAGTTTCAGGAAAGGCTGCAAGAACAAGCGATCAAAGGACCCAGTTTGGATGTCAACAGAAGTAAAGAGGGCGATAAAGGACAAAAAGGTATCCTTCCGGAGATGGAAAAAGGACCCAACGGAGGAAAATCACCAGACGCACAGGAAATGCCAAAAGGAATGCCACCGGGAGGTTAGAAAAGCAAAGGGGGAATACGAAGAGGGGCTGGCCAGAGAGGCGAAAAACTTCAAGGCATTCTTCAGTTACGTTAAGGGAAAGCGACCAGCGAGAGAGGAGGTGGGGCCGTTGGACGATGGGGATAGGAAGGGAGTGATTAGGGAGGATAAAGAGGTAGCTGAGAGGTTGAACACGTTCTTCTCGTCGGTTTTCACGAGTGAAGACACATCTAATATACCGGACTCAGAGGAGCTCATGAGTGGGGAACAGGCTGAAAAATTGGATCACATAGAGGTAAGTAAGGAGGATGTCCTCAAACAGATAGACAGGCTAAAATGCGGCAAATCGCCGGGCCCGGACGGGATCCACCCAAGGGTTCTGAAGGAACTAAGACAAGAAATAGCAGGCACAATCCAGCATGTTTGCAACCTATCCTTGAAAACTGGTGAGGTACCAGAGGACTGGAAATTGGCGAATGTCACACCTATCTTCAAGAAGGGATCGAGGGGTGACCCCGGGAACTACAGGCCGGTGAGCCTGACTTCAATTATAGGGAAGATGGTGGAAGCTATGATCAAGGACGGCATTTGCGAGCACATCGAGAAAAATGACCTATTGAGAACAAGCCAGCACGGATTCTGTAAGGGAAGGTCGTGCCTTACGAACCTTCTGTACTTCTTTGAGGGAATAAGCAGTCGGGTGGACAATGGGGAACCCATAGACATCATTTACCTCGATTTTCAAAAGGCTTTCGACAAGGTGCCACATGAAAGGCTGCTTAAGAAGCTGTGGAACCACGGGGTGGGAGGGGATGTGCACAGATGGATCAAGCACTGGTTGTCGGGCAGACTGCAGAGGGTCGGAGTAAAAGGTCAATATTCTGACTGGCGGGGAGTCACGAGTGGTGTACCACAGGGGTCGGTGCTGGGGCCATTACTCTTTAACATATTTATCAATGACCTGGAAAAGGAGGCAAAGTGCGAGGTTATAAAATTTGCAGACGATACCAAACTGTGCGGCAGAGTTAGGACCAGGGAGGAGTGTGAGGACTTACAAAGAGACCTGGACAAGCTGGAAGACTGGGCAAACAAATGGCAAATGCGCTTTAACGTGGACAAATGCAAGGTCATGCATATAGGGAAAAAGAACCCGTTGTTCAACTACAAATTGGGGGGGGTATTGTTGGGAGACAGCAGACTTGAGAGAGACTTGGGTGTGCTGGTGGATGCATCACTGAAGCCATCTGCACAGTGCGCAGCAGCCTCGAAAAAAGCCAACAGGATGCTTGGCATCATAAAGAAGGGCATAACAACCAGAACAAGGGAAGTCATCATGCCATTGTATCGGGCGATGGTGCGTCCGCATCTGGAATACTGCGTTCAGTATTGGTCGCCGCACCTCAAGAAGGACATGGCGGTACTTGAGAGAGTCCAAAGGAGAGCAACGAAAATGGTAAAAGGGCTGGAACACTGCCCATACGCCGAGAGGTTGGATAGGCTGGGGCTCTTCTCTCTGGAAAAGAGGAGGCTCAGGGGAGATATGATAGAGACCTTCAAGATCATGAGGGGCATAGAGAGGGTGGATAGGGACAGATTCTTCAGACTGAAGGGGACAACAGGTACGAGGGGGCATTCGGAGAAACTGAAGGGAGATAGGTTCAGAACAAACGCAAGGAAGTTTTTTTTCACCCAAAGGGTCGTGGACACTTGGAATGCACTACCGGAGGAAGTGATCAGGCAGAATACGGTACAGGGATTCAAACAGGGATTGGACGGATTCCTGAAGGATAAAGGGATCATGGGATACTGAGGGAGGAGCTGGGATGTAACACAAGTATAGAAAACTAACCAGGTAATGAGTATAGAAACCAAACCAGGTCGTGCATGTGCAAGACCGGAGGGTTAGGACCTCGATAGGAAGACAGGACTTAAATGAGAAACCAAGGTGGCAAGGGAGCCCCTTCTGGTGATACAGACAGGTCGTGACCTGTTTGGGCCGCCGCGGGAGCGGACTGCTGGGCGGGATGGACCTGTGGTCTGACCTGGCAGAGGCACTGCTTATGTTCTTATGTTCTTATGTTGAGGGCCGCAATCCAGTCGGGTTTCAGGATTTCCCCAAGGAATATGCATGAGATCTATGTGCATGCACTGCTTTCAATGCATATTCATTGGGGAAATCCTGAAATCCCGACTGGATTGTGGCTTTGAAGGAGGGATTTTGAGATCTCTGCTTTAGAGGATCTTATCAGCCAAACAAAGGTTTATTCTAACTTGATGCATATATGGAGAATGCCTAATTGAACAGTAATCAAATGATTCCTAGATCAGTAAAATACCTTGATAGCTGTTGGTGCGCTGGAGAGGGTAACCAAAGTCCCTGCAGCTTCGTATTTCACCGCAGGGCTTGAAGACTGCAGCAAGTTGTAAATGCACCGAATAAAGCGAGCTCTTTCCGAAGGATTAGCATGGCAGACCTATATGGGATATCAAACCGATTAGTGCTTGCTAAACCACCTGGCTGAATGAAGATGACAACCACAGTAACTTGAAACAGAAAACATGACCTGTGCAGTAAAGACAAGTGAGGAAATTCCCAAAGGCCGACTAACCAACCAATCTGGAAGCACATTTTCTAAAAAAAATAAATAAATAATGGAGATGCCAGTGCCACGCTTACAGAACCGATTCACATCTACCCGGTCTACTCCACTCATTATTTTATAGACCTCTATTAGATCACCCCTGAGTGGTCTGTTCTCCAAGCTGAAGAGCCCTAGCCGCTGTAGCTTTTTCTCATAGGGAAGTTGTCCCATCCCTTTTTTTCATTTCTGTCACCCTTCTCTGTACCTTTTCCAATTCCCCTATAGCTTTTTTGAGAATTGGTGGAGAGAATGGCCTGGGGACAAATTTGTCCCCATCCCCGCACCATTCCTGCAAACTGTCCTCATCTGCACAAGCCTCAAACAATTTAAAAGCATAAGTGTTCGAGGCAGAGCTTGAAGGACAGGGACAGTGACAAAACTCACGGGAACAGGATGGGGAAATTGAGTTCCTGCAGGGACAAATTTGTCCCCCTGCCATTCACTAATATGGTGACCAGAACTGCACACAGTATTCGAGGTGCAGACGTACCACAGAGCGATACAATGGCATTATAACATTTTCATCTTTGTTTTCGATTCCTTTCCTGATCATTTCTAACTTTCTATTTGCTTTCTTAGCAGCTGCCGCATAACGTAGCCTCAACAATGACACCTAGATCCTTTTCCTGTGTAGTGTCTCCTAACACAGAACCCATCGTCACATAGCTATAGTTCGGGTTCCACTTTCCCACATGCATCACTTTGCACTTGCTCACATTAAATGTCTTCTGCCATTTTGATGCCCAGTCTCTCAGTCTCACAAGGTTCTCTTGCAATTTTTAACAATCCTCTTGCGATTTAACAACTTTGTGTCATCAGCAAAAGCTAATTATCTCACTAGTTATTCCCATCTCTAAATCATTGATAAATATGTTAAAAAAGCAGCAGTCCCAGCACAGACCCCTGGGGAACCCCACTATTTACCCTTCTCCATTGAGAATATTGATCATTTAAACCCATTCTCTGTTTGCTATCTTTCAACCAGCTCTCAGTCCATAGAAGGACATTATCTCCTATCCCATGCCTTTCTAATTTCCTCCGAGGTCTTTCATTGGAGGCACTTCGTTAAATGCCTTTTGAAAATCCAAATACACAATATCGACTGGTTCACTTTTATCCACCCCTTTACAACACTATCTCCGTTTACTCTAAGTTGTGCAGGAGTCCTCTACCTACCAGTAAGGGATGCTGTTTCACTACCACATTTTCAATGGAAGAGACAGGCAGTCTCTTCAGGAACCAACCTGCCCCTAATGAATGAAAACACAATATCGAAGCAGTGGAGGCAATGCAGCTGGAGGACTCCTGCACAGCTTAGAGGGAACAGTGCAACACAATTTTAAAATTCTGCCAATCTTCTAGTGATCCTGTGAGAAATCTAACAAATCCACTTGCCCTTATACCGATCTGTGCGTAGCACCTACCTTATAAATCAGTTCCACAATAACCAACTGAAGGATGTCTCCAAACGTCTGCACTTGGTCAATGCAAGTGCTTAGGTAATCCAATGCGCGATCCTAAGGGAAGAAAAATAAGAAAATTTATGTAATGCAAAATCCATTTTACTCCCCCAGAGGCCGATCACATTTCAGATTTATCACTGAAAGTGGCCTAAAATTCAGGGTATTTTTGGTTAAAATCAAAAACTCCTACCACCACCTGCTGTTGTCCCTGTTTATAACCTCCCTTCACTCTCACTCACCCCTGTTTCCCCCCTCCCCCCAAGTCATTGCCAACAGCCTCCCTTCTCCCCTCTTGGATCCAGTTATCAGCCAGGAACTGTACATTCTTGCACACAATTTGGAAGGGAAGGTGACAATGTTGGCAATGCAGGCCAGAAAGGAAAGAGGCAGCTGTATCAGCTCAAGTGGATACAAAAAAGAAGCGACAGAATTTCACTGTTTTAAAGTGCTACAGGCTGGTATAGTAGACTAGAAGGGAGACAGCAAGATTATTGGGGGTAATATGCAACACCTGAGAAAAGAAGAGGAGGAAGAGCAGTTTAATACAAGAGAACAGGGGAAAAATGAGCTGTGTGCATATAGGGTGGAAAGATGGATACAGTAAGGTATGGATGGGTCTGGGCTTAGGTATTTGTTATTTACAGTACTCCTAAGAGAATTTTGATTAAAAATGAGAATTAAGCAGCAGACATTAATTTTCCTTATAAATTTAATTCTTGTTAAATATTCCTCAAATATTCTTGGATCAGAATTAAGGACTTGAGTGAGATTAAGTTTTTAGTTTTTCTTTATTGTGACTTAAATTGTAATTCCTATAATGATTATGTGTTAACCCTACTATCTGTATAAGATTTATATGCTTGGCAATCACTTGAAAATTGAATAAATAAATAATTTTTTTTTAAGTAAAGTTTTATTGTATTTTTAATTATTCAAAGACTTATTACATTTTGTTTTCAAATAAAGTATGCATAATTTTAAAATATTTTGCACAGATTTATTATTTTGAGTGCAGACTTTTCCCAGGAATAACATATATACTATTACCTGATCTGCATGAATGAGCATCATAAAAGCATTTCTTTTGCAGCTGGCATCTTTCTCATTCACTAGGAAATCATGGATTAATTCAGGGGCATCAGGAATCAAATGTTCAAAATTTCTAAAATGAATGAAATTAGCTTTGCTGAACAAACTATTCCATGACAAGATATATTCTAAAATTTTGGAAACAGAAAATCTGCCTTTAAATCTCTTCCATATTCAAAAGTTGCCGTCAATATACACACATACTAATTATTATATAAAAATAAGATTTTGTCCACAGCATCCACAGATCTTTTACCCCCTGCTTTACAAAGCTGCACTAGCGTTTTTAGCACCGGCCATGACGGTAACAGCTGGGACGCTCATTGGAATTCTATGAGCATTGGAGCTGTTACTGCGGCGGCCAGCGCTAAAAATGCTACGCAGCTTTGTAAAGGAGGGGTTAATTAAGTACTGCAATAAAGGTAGTTTGTCTTTCATTGCTATTGCAGAAATTAAAATCTTACCCTGACATCACTGCAATTTCACAAACAGAAGTTACATCATTGTAATGACGTGAAAATTCCAGGAAACTGAACTAATGAATCCAATTGCAAGAACCATGTTTAAAAATGAAAAGAGATGTGAGAAGACTTATTCTCTTAAACAAATCCTGTTTCCAGTATAACAACCTCCTATAATAAGCAGAAAACATGCAGATGAGGTAGGATTTTAGCTACCCTAAAGACTTATTCTGTTCCACTAAGTCAGGGATCTCAAAGTCCCTCCTTGAGGGCCGCAATCCAGTCGGGTTTTCAGGATTTCCTCAATGAATATGCATTGAAAGCAGTGCATGCACATAGATCTCATGCATATTCATTGGGGAAATCCTGAAAACCCGACTGGATTGCGGCCCTCAAGGAGGGACTTTGAGACCCCTGCACTAAGTTATCCACTGCTCAAAAATCATCTATGTATTTAGGGCTTTCCTGAGATATGGGCCGCAGTAATTTTAGGTAAATACTGTCAACTGTAGAGACAGTCACCATCTTTAAGAAATTTCAGCCCTTGACCCAGTTTAATGAAACTTCAGAGCAAATTCAGGCATGAGGGACTGAGTTTATGGTTTCAGAATGCAGAAGTCTCTCTAAGCCAAGTACTGCATAGAGAGACACTAAGTACTGGAATATTGTTTGCATTTCTTTAGCTGTTTTCTGATGTAAAATGCTTGAAAAAGTCCTGCAGTACTGTATTTGAATATTTATTAGAGTCCGAATGCATGCACTCCTGCCACACAGCTTACACAGTATTAAACAATTATGTTTATCCTTCTAATGGCCAGATTCGGGGCCCATAATTTTTATCAGGGGCATTAAGATATTAGTTTTGTTTGATTAAGCATTAGTAATAGCTTTATCCAAGAAAAAAAAAACCTCCAATACATTGGAAACAAAGATAATACTGTTTTTAACTTCAAATTCATATTTTTAATTTGTCCTGGGAAATGTGATTGTTCTAAAATCCATAATATCAAAGCCTAATATTAAGATTAAGAAAGAAAATACCCAAACAATCCAATCTATTATAAGAGATGTGACCAATTATAACAAAGCCACATAGTTTGCAAGGGTCTTCTACTCAAGAAGGTCTCTAGAACACCAAGGGCTCCTTTTACTAAGGAGCGCTAGAGTTTTTAGTGCATGCACAAGATTAGCGCACGCTAGCCGAAAAATTACCGCCTGCTTAAAAGGAGGCGGTAGCAGCTAGCACGCGTGGCATTTTAGCGTGCCTTTGTAAAAGGAGCCCCAAGTTCCTGAGCAAGGAAAATGGATGATTATTTGGAGATATTTAGCCTGCAGCATTCTTTGTTCAGCGATGAAAACAAAAACTGTGGATACAGATGTCCTGGAGATAATTTATTAAACAATGACATATAAAACCATGAAAATTCAATTTAAAAAGTACAAAGATAAAAATCCAACCGGATCCCACACGGTCCGTGTTTCGGCAAACACGCCTTCCTCAGGGGTCCAATGGTTTGCAACCTCACATATAAAGAATTGGACTGAAAACAGTCTATTGTCTTTAAACAGTATTTTTTATCATTGTACTTTTTAATTGAATTTTCATGGTTTTATATGTCAGTGTTTAATAAATTATCTCTAGAACATCTGTATCCACAGTTTTTGTTTTCACCTGTGGATTGTTTTCACTGTGGATCATTGAGTCTCCCCATTTTTCTTTGTTGTGCTATATGCTTTGTTCAGGCCAGCTTGATTAATATCAGCCTTTCCCATTGGAGATTTAATCCTAACCATAATACCTTGCACATTTCCAAATTTTGCAGAATGGAGAGATCAAAGAACTGCTTAGTATTAAATAAAGTAAGTCAGAAACCTCTAAATGTTATTGAAACTCCTCACTAAATATTTCAGCTTGTAAGACAGAATCCATAAATGGGATATCAAAGGAAACAGCTCCAGCTTGACCACTGCCAAAATGTTATGCAAGTGTATTAATTTACCTGTAGATCGTATAAATTGCAAGGACTGCATTCCTGCGTACATAGCTGTGGCGATGATCCAGACAAGCACGGATAGCGGGCATTAGAGGTTCCAAAAGTTCAGGTTCTTTTAATTTACACAGAAAGCGAAGTGTAGAGCCACGGATAAATTCATTTGGATGTTGAAGATCCTAAATAAGTTTAATTAACCATAAGAGTTCTAAACACTAATTGCAGCAAAAAGCACAACTGTAAACTGAATCCCAGAGATGTGAAATACAGCGACATTCATACAGGAGGACATAAATGTCAGAAAAAAACCATCCTCGAAATCCAGTCCATGTATGGCGTTGTCTTACCAGCGAGTTCTAACATGAACCATTTTTTAAAGCTGGTTCTAAAAGAATTGTTAAGGTGTGATGTTAAGTTATATAGAAACATAGAAGATGACGGCAGAAAAGGGCCACGGCCCAACAAGTCAGCCCCGCTCTAATGACCCAGCATGGCTATTTTTCACCTGCAGTACACACTTTTAACACACCAAAAAATAGCAACATAGTTTTGAGACCAACAATTAAAACAGAAGATTTACCAGCAAGGAAATCTAGTCCAGTTCTTTTATTACATTAATGAAGGTCCCTGACTAACCCTCAGATATTGTGTGAATGGCAGAGAAGTACCAACTGAACCGCCACCTAATATGGATGTGCCTGAGCCAATCACTGCTCAGGCACCGACAGAAAGGGTGACATTTTGCAATGAGCTACAAGTTACTGCCACAGTTTTAATGCAGTAGTAATTTGTATGCTCATTGCTTATAACATGCCACGGGTTTTGCAGTAGAGCCATGTACTAAGCCAGTTCTACTGCAATGCTTTTTGCATCAGCCCCTCTGGGCAATCTGAAAAGCTGGGTCATGGTAGGAGTTTGGAGACATTCACCCAAGCGCAACAATTATGTGCTCATTTCAAATAAGAACATAAGAATTGCCATACTGGGACAAACCAAAGCCCAGCATCCTTTTTCCAACCCAGGTTCCAAATACCTAGTTAGATCCCAAGTAGTAAAACAGATCTTAGGCTGCTTATCCTAGGAATAAGCAGTGGATTTCCCCAAGCCATCTCAATAATGGCCTAAGGACTTCTCTTTTAGGAAATTATCCAAGTCTTTTTTAAACCCCGCTAAGCTAACTGATTCCACCACATTCTCTGGCAGCGAATTCCAGAGATTAATTACGCATTAAGTGAAGAAATATTTTCTCCTGCTTAAACTATTATTAAACAATGTAATAATAGTTTTAAGCAAGCATTTCAATAAATGATACTTGCATCCTTAAGCAGGACACAATAAATTGCTTTTATCAGTAGCCCTTATCTTCGCTACACAGCATTTAGGACACACCTACTAACCTCAGAGCACCTTTACAAACAAAAACCTGACCTTCCTACCTTCAGATCAGATTAAATATTTTTGGCCTACAATTCCTGTATGCTTAAAAAGTCAACAGACCTGTTGCCTCTTCACTGTGAAAAAAAAATTTCCATAACTATAATCTCTAAAATAAAGAAAAATTGTTTATATTGTATTGTATACCTTCACTAATTAAGTGCTTTCATGCAAACCTTTTACTCAGTTTGTCGAACACATTTACCTTTCTGTAGGCATCGCATACTAATATCATTTCCTGTAATAGTCGGCCATCTGGAGTGGTTTTGGGAACAATCTCCCAAAAGACCAGCAGCAGTTTTTTGATGGTATGATCTTGTAAAGGAAGAACAAAGCGAATAATGGTCATCAGAAGCGCAGGTAGCTTTTCACCATTCAAGATCATGATAATGACCTTCTTCAAGGCTTCCGTCTTTGACTTTACATCTCCCTTTTCTGTTATGAACAAAATGTGAAGTTAAGTCAGAAAGAAACAGCAGAACGAGGTTTTTCAGTTTAAATCCATTTTATTAATATACAAAAACAAAAAAAAGATGAGGTACTGCTATCATAAAATAAACATAGCCAAATATTACACAAAACATCTTCTTCATATAAAAGGTGTACCATATTTATGTATAAAACTCTTCTGTTAGGAGAGAGGCCTTGTTTCTTATAGCTTTTTACCCCTAAAACCAATGATACAAGCGGCCCAGTGCATTCTTTTAACTACAGAGAACTGGCTTGTTAACAGATAAGTGAAAGAGTGATAAGCATACCCGTCTCTAAGGGGTTAAACATGGTAAAACCTACCAAACACACAGAATACTGATCATTTGTAAATGAACTTTAAAATGTCTTCAGATCTAAGCTCTCACTCTCATCTAGTGGTATAATATAAGCTGCAGCTTCTCTATCCTACCTCACGGACACTGCTTTTTTTGTTTGCTTTTCATACTATTAGCAGAGATAGAATATTAGAAAACAAATGCCAGCCAAAACCTTTTAGGAAAAGGGCAGTTTCTGGCCCTATAAGCGTAGCTGGTTTTAAGAAAGGTTTGGACAAGTTCCTGGAGGAAAAGTCCATAGACTGTTATTGAGACAGACAAGGAGGGAGCCACTGCTTGCCCTGTATTGGTAGCATAGAATATTGCTACACCTTGGTGTTTGGCCAATCAAGATTGACAAATGAGATGAAGCACTCAATATTTTCATATAATGTGAAAATAAAACAGAGGAAAAAAGGACCTCAAAAAAACCCTGGAATAAAATCAAAAAGATCTTAACCAATTGGGGTTGGTTTTCATCACTGGTCCAAAACCCCTGTGTGTGATTTTTATTTAAATTTTTTATGGATTTAACTTTCCAAAAATTCAATATGTGTTCATACTCATGAAAAAATATTGTGATTAAATATCAATGTCTCTCTAATTTTGAATTGAGCATTATATAACCAACAGCTAAAAAATCTCAATGAAACGAGATATAGCCTTATAATATCAAGCACTTATCTTAATAGCCCATGAGTATGAACACATATTGAATTTTTGGAAAGTTAAACCCATAAAAAATTTAAATAAAAATCACAGGGGTTTTGGACCAGTGATGAAAACCAACCCCAATTGCTTAAGATCTTTTTGATTTTATTCCAGGGGTTTTTGAGGTCCTTTTTTCCTCTGTTTTATTTTCACATTGTATGAAAATATTGAGTGCTCCATCTCCTTTGTCAATCTAAGGATTTTTCTATTTTGGACACTCAACACAGTTTCCACTTATTTTTCAGTTTAGACTGTGGCAATCAAGAACATAAATAATACTTGCTCTTCATAAATATGTTTGACTTTTGCACTCTTCCAATATGGACCTATCATCAGTCCATGATGTAAGACACAGAACCTTCAATGCGATGGCTTCACACCTCTGCAACTCCTAACTTTCTAACTTTGTTTTCAAAAAGGGATTTTTCTCCTTTTGCAAAAAAGTGCAGGTTTACTTTGTTATGCAAGACTTTGAAAACAAGTCTCAATCTGATGTTTTACTTTTGCTGTAATGTCATTTCTATGTTCTCTGTGCACAACAGGATAAGGCGGCCACATGAAGATGACATCATCCCTTGAAGCTCAGACTTGCTCTTTATAGCTCCAAAAAGTCTAGAAGACCCTTCTGTGCACATGTAGACAAGTCTCTCCTTGTGTTAACTGCCACTGCTGATCCTGCCCCTCAGACTATTATATCTGCTCAACAGAATTTTGCTCCATTTCATAATACCTGACCAGAAGAAATGCAAACATAAAATCATAGAAAAAGAAAACAAACAAAAAAACAAACAAACGGGATTTATTAAATACCCCCGTGTGGGAAGAATATGGCCCTTTCCAAATCGCATCAAATTTATTTAAGATGTCTGGTGCCTCAGCATGACGTTGCTGTCTGCTTAAAATGCAGCAGTACGTCTCTTCATGCAGAACGAGCAGGAATCACATTTTGATGAAACTCACATGCCAACATATGGTTTAGTTTATTAATACATTTAATATACCAACTTTTCCAAAGCATCAAAGGAGTTTCAATTGTAATTAAGAACAGAGGGCTAGATGCACTAAAGAGGATCGTAAAGACCATGTGAGTCTCTCCGATCCGATTTTTTGGCCGATTCAAAAAGAGCACTGAAAAGTTTACATACAAACGATTCACCAGGATGTTCGTCGTAATCCCCGGCTCGACCTCCGATTGAGTGCTGTGAGAGCAATTCTCACACATGTGCAGAGCCAGTAAGGAAAGAGAGCAGCTGAGAGGCAGGGGAAGCAAAAAAAAAAAAGCAGCCCCTTGCCACTCAGCTGTTTGAGGCAGGAAACTTTTTTTTTTTTTTTTTAATGGGCACAGATGCTGTGTGTTACACATGCACAATATCTGACCCATTAAAAAAAAGCAGCCCCTTCCCCATGAACCGGCACCGCAAACCAACACGGCAGTGAAAATGGCAGGAAGAATGACCACTTCCTCCTGCCATGCCGCCCCTACACCTCAGCAAAAGAAAATTAGTAGGCAGGAAGCCCCTCTCAGGCATCTTTCCTAGGGGGTGATTTGGCATGGCAGGAGGAAGTGGGCATTCTTCTTGCACTTTTCACTGGCGCAGGGGGAGAGCTGCTGGTTTCATTATGGAGGGCCATCATGGGGGGAGGGTTGCTTTTCTTTCTTTTTTTCTAATGGGGCAGATATTGTGCATGTGTAACATGCACAGCAACCGTGCCCATTAAAAAAACACAACAGGTATACAACTGGTCTTGACCAGTCACTATTTTGGATCGCTAAAAGCACAGGAAGCCATGTTAGAGCATCAATTGCTCTACTAGTTTACATGGCATTTTAATATTAATTAGCTTATTTGCATGGTTGGATCAGGGAATGAGTGATCGTGCAGAAAACCAGGCGGTGAGCTGTTTTCTGCATCGGCAAATGTGATTGTCACTAAAGCTGTTAAAACAGGTTTAACGACGATCACTGGCTTTAGTGCATCTGGACCAGAAATCCAGGGTAACCTAATCACAGAATAAACACCCACAAAAGGGAATGTACAAAGTTTATCTGTCACTCAGGAAAAAGGAAACAGTCAAAAATAATCAATACAGTCATATCAACTAGACTCAAAAGCTTGCCTCAATCTAGTGTCTCTAACCTTAACTGAAAAGAAATATTTTGTGTAATGGCACTTGGAGACTACACATGGTGCTTTTTCTTACCAGGTGACTCTGCAAGGGGGATTGCAAAGAAAGAACAAAAAAACTTGCAAAGATCTTAAGCATTTTCCCAGAATGTAAAAATTTAAAGAGACCATTACAATAGGAGACTATATTATATTTTTTTAGCAATGCCATAACAATTTTACGAGCCATGTCAGGCTTTTTTTTAAATCACCAGCTGCAGTGGTATTAGTTCTGACGCTCATATGAATTCTATGAGCGTTGAAGTAATATTACCGCGATCAGCGATAAAAAAAGCTTAACACGGTTTTGTAAAAGGGAGGGGGGTGGGGGTAATGAATGCACTGCCTTTGCATTACAATAACAATTGACCAAGCATCAAAGCAAAAAAAAAAAAGAACAAAAAACCCCCCAACTCAAATAAATAAAACAGTGAGAGATTACAGAAACTGGGCCTCCTCTCCTCTCTAAAGCTAAAAGAGGATAGATTCCGTACAAACGTAAGGAAGTTCTTCTTCACCCATAGAGTGGTAAAAAAAAAACCCCGGAACGCTCTTCCCGTGGCTGTTATAGGGGAAAACACCCTCCAGGGATTCAAGATAAAGTTAGACAAGTTCCTGCTGAACCAGAAAGTACGCAGGTAAGGCTAGACTCAGTCAGGGCACCGGTCTTTGACCTAAGGGCCGCCACGGGAGGGGACTGCTGGGCACGATGAACCACTGGTCTGACCCAGCAGCGGCAATTCTTGTGTTCTTATGGCAGATAATTGTGCTTTCAAAAATAATTCCTAAAATATTAGTTTACTGTAAAATAATTGTAAACTCTCAATTTAACACCATAAATGCTACTTACCCAAATCAGTCTTTAAACTAATTTCAGATGGTGGTTCAGAATCCATTGGAACATTAATCAAAGTGTAGCAAACATTTTCTGCGGCTGTCATTGTTCCTGATTAAAAATGTCGTCCACTCTAATGCTTTGGGAAGTCTGCAAGAGATGATAACGTTAAACTTTCATTTGTCACTGTACTGACATACACTAGGGATATTCCTGCACCATGAAATCTAAAATCAACGTATTACCAAGGCCAGCGGTCTTAGCTAATGTGCAGGTGAAATGGCCTCAGTTCAATTTTGGGATTGGATGAGGATGCTGCAGAGACAGCATTCATAGCTCTTGAGAAATGGGAGGAGGCAAAGAGTCATTGTCATTATTTCAAAGTGACACTAGGTGGTTAGATTTAGAAGACTGTTACAGAATGAAACTTGGTGCACAGTTCCCAGCTCAGTGCAAACACTGCAATAACCAAAATAGCTATGTTTGGGGTAAAGGGCCTATAAAATTTGGGAAATTCCATGATCTCTCTATTGGTCAAGCAGTACGTTCGTGACTAGTTTTCTAGGGTTATCACATCAATATAGAAGCACTTGTGAATGAGGATGTCCCATATGAAACCCTTCCTAACAACTCTTTTATAGCTGTGAAGTCTAATAAGATTGGCAATTGCCAATTTCTTGGCAGGTATATGCAAGCTAAAGCAGTGAGCACTTGTCACTGGTCACCTATTCCAGAGAATCATGAATATACTCTGTGTGGTAACAGATTGCCCTGACTGAAGAGGTTCTACAGATCAGAGGGCCTCCATCCAACCTCTACCTAGGGATACCACTTATAAGAGAAGTACATCATACTCGTCCAAAAGCAATCTCACACTCAATGAACCCCAGCCTCACTGCATCCAGGTAGCCTACTAGCAGAAGAAAATCTGCCTCCAGTAGCTGATCAGCTCAATTAATGCCTGAGAATTTAGCTACTTTGCATTAGGCATATTGCTTAAAAGTCTCCCTCCTGGATCCGAGTCTATATATTCCCCTCTGCACATGTCTTTGTATCTCTATAGCTGCATACTCGCATTCTTTTTTTTTTTTTTTTACTTTCTCTGTTGGTTAGTTATCATATAGTTTCCTTGTGAAAATGTGGACTTATGCAGCAGTAAAGTGTCCCAATAAGGAGCATGGAAATTTCAGAATCAAATCTGTGTAAGAGCTTTGCTTCCCTTTATCCTGTCTTGTTTTCTCTGCAACTGAAAGTGCAAATGCTGCATAATTTTAGTTAATGAATGGACATAAATTTTCAGACATAGGATTTCTCCAGGTTAGTACTTAGTTACTTTTATTTATATACCGCCTATCAATGGAGGTCATCTAAGCCAGTAGTTTTCAGGCTAACCGTAATGAATATGCATGAGAGAGATTTGCATATAATGGAAGTGACAGGCATGCAAATTTGCTCCATGCATATTCATAAGGGCTATCCTGAAAACCCTCCAGTACAGGGTTGGGGACCACTGATCCAAACAGCGTACATTGAGGTATGCAAGCATTTGAAAATTGTTCTTATACTGCCTCTTGCTCTGTTTATATTCTTTTAGAAGCACCAAAGAAAACCAAATATGTTTTGCTTCTCCCTTAGGTTGCAAAGCAATTTGAGCCAAATATATCAAGATCAGGGGGTTTTCAACCCAGTTCTCAGGATACCCACAACGAATTTGCACGAGACAAATAATGGAAGTAATGCAGTTAAATTGATCTCATGCATATTCATTGTGGGTATCCTGAAACTCTGATTAGCTGCATAAATCTTGCTTGGGTTGATCCGGACCATCCCTTTCTTTTTGAAGATGTATTTTATGATTAGGTAAAGATGCTCAGATGTTTTAGGATTTTTCTTTTAATGTGTATTGCCGTTGTATTTTGTTGTTTCTTTTACATTGGTCCCCGCCTAGACTTGCAGATGGGTGGGCTATACATCATTTTAAATCGATCAATCCGGAAACCCTCTTTGGCCTTCAATCTCACTTTTGGGACGATTATTCACTTCCCTGTTCGAGAGGTTCGGCTTGGTTGCCTACTATAAGCCCTCAATACAACCTCCCCCCCCCGGGCTCCGTACCTTTTGGGTCCGCGGTCTCTCCGTCAAGGAAGCCGCAATCTCCAAAGCTATACCCGCAGCCGGGGCACAGGGAGCGCGCGATCAAGGCTCCGGCCCAGCTTTTACCTCCCACCCATCCGAGCGCACTTTCCCTTCCCGCTCCCGGAGGGGGCCACGACCCGGCGCTGTCCGGCCTCCTACCTTTTCGGGCCTGCGTCCGTGCCACTTCCCCACCCCCAGCCGCTCGCCTTCCGTGTGACGTGGAAGCAGCTCCGTGCGCCGGCCACGTCGATCGTACGGAAGCCGGGCAGGATCAGAACACTGAGCGTCCGCAGCCGCTAGGACCGCCCCCAGTCACTGAGGTTGTGGCGCGTGCACTCTGGCCGGGTGGTGATCCGCTGACGCGCGCGTCAACTTGACTTACGCTCTTCCTCAGATCAGACGCAACCCGTACGTTTACTGACGTCATGCACGGATTCGCAAAGAACCACCGTCCGACGAAAAGGAAATGGAATACAGAAATGCCGACTTAGTTGCTTTTCTATTGACATTTAATGCTGCCAACTGGGATCCAGATTAGTAGGAACAGGGTTGATCCAGTCCTGAGTTTACCCCAGTGCATGCTGGGACTTGTCTTGCCTTTTCTGCTTAGGGCAAGGCTGCCTAAGTCCGGTCCTCGAGATCTACTGGCAAGCCAGATTTTCAAGATATCCACAATGAATATGCATGACAGAGATTTGCCTGCATTGCCGCCTTGGTATGCAAATCTCTCTCACATGCATATTCATTGTGAATATCCTGAAAACCTAGCCTGCCAGTACATCTCGAGGACTGGACTTGGGCAGCCCTGGCTTAGGGAATGCATTAGGGCAGGGGTGTCAAAGTCCCTCCTGGACGGCCGCAATCCAGTTGGGTTTTCAGTATTTCTCCAATGAATATACATGAGATCTATCAGCATACAATGAAAGCAGTGCATGCAAATAGATCTCATGCATATTCATTGGAGAAATCCTGAAAACCCAAATGGATTGCAGCCCTCAAGGAGGGACTTTGACACCCCTGCATTAGGGAAATCAGAACTAACAAGTATCACAGAATGAAAGTTGTGGTTCTTGATGCTGCCTGTTGAAATCAGTGCTACAGATCCCATAATACATCATGATGTGGTAGTCAAAAAATCCAGGGCTGCCCAAAATCTGCAGCCTGGACTTGGATACCGGCATTAGAGAATTTTAAAGGTGAGACACTGACTAGGGGGGAAGCGTGTCATTCGAGGAAGACAGCCGGGGGGGGAAAAATCAGCCCTGCCCCATCCCTGAAAGCTTGGTTCCCATCCCCACCTCGTCCCTGCGAACCGTCTGATTCCATCCGCATAAGCCTCGACTAGTTATGATTTTATATTGAACTTATTTTATTAAAGTATAAAAAGAAACAATATTCTGTATAATTGTCATTTTATAAACCTAAATAATACAGAGCAAGCATCAACAAATCCCCTGTATCCCCTCCCATTCATAAATATCCCCTCCACTATGGAGAAAACTGAATTGGACAAATAACTACAGAATGCTACATAGAAAATTCATGCTACTAGAATACTTCAGTCACACATGACAGGAATAGTGTTAAGGGAGAGCAACTAGGGCAACTGCCCCCTGGTCAGAGAGAGCCCTAAGCCAGCTGGAAGCTAAAGACGCACTGCCTGGGCTTTGTGGTCCTCAGTTAACACCAGCTCTAGTAGGATACATATTTCAAATCTGATATATTCTAATCACAAAATTGAAAAGAAAATTATTTTTTTCTAGCTTTTGTTATCTCATCATTTTTATTCTTCAAAGCATGTTGGTCTCAGGTGCTGGTCTCTGTTTTCCTTTGTCTTCTCTTACCTCATTTGCCAGGGTCTCCTGACTATTTGACATTTCTTCTTTCTCCATGCAGTGTTCTCCCTAGCATCTTTTAGCCAGGCGCTCCATCCAAATAATGTAGGTGAGCGCCCGGCTGTCTTCCTCGAATGACACGCTTCTCCCCTAGTCAGTGTCTCACCTTTAAAACGCTCAAGTGCTAGCTCTCTGCGAGAAGATCCCCAAGGAGGCGACGGTGATGTGCAAGCAGTGCAGAGGATTTTAGTGCGGGCCAGCGAAGTAAGTGCTCCGCTGCTCACATGAATTCTATGAGCGCTGGAGCATTTACTGTGCTGGTCTGCGCTAAAAACCTGTAACGCAGCTTGATATAAGGTGCCCAAAGTGATGTCTATCACAAATGAAGGTCCAGAAAATACAACGTATGCCAAAACAGGAGTAAATATCGAAAACCGAAAAGAACAAATCATATGATGAACAGGAGATGCTAAAATGTGATGTGTAAATAGCAAGAAAAGCCATGTGGATATATAGTGAGTGCAAATCAATACAGTAAACACCCACATATACATAGCAAAATAAAAAAATTCAGCTTGTGGATAAATCGTGGGCGAGAAAGTAAAAAATTAAAATAAGCTGATACTGCTGGAAAAAAATGTTATGTATAACAGATAGGAAATAGTAATATCGCCATCTCGTGGAAACAGTACAAAAAAGACAATGAATGGACTGGCTCCCGTGCTAAAAACTGCGATAGCAGTTTAGATAGAATAGTTTACCACATGGACAAATTATGATGTAAACAAGTTGATAGGCATTGCAATCGGATGAATGATGTATATTGAAACCTTTAATAGTACAGTGGTACCTCGGTCTACGAGTGCACCAGTTTGCGAGTGTTTTGCAAGACGAGCAAAACATTTGCAAAATCGGTGCCTCGGAAACCGAGCATGGCTCGATTTACGAGCGCCCCCCCCCCCCCCCCGACGCGATTGGGCACCCCTCGCCACGATCCGGCACCCCCCCGCCACTTCTTACCCTCATCTGGGCACCGGCACTGGCATGTCCTGTGCTTGGTGCCGGTGCCCGAAGATCGGCCTCCTCTTCTGCTGGGCCTTGAGCATCTGAGCATGCTCAAGGCCTGCGAGTTCACGTTCAGAACGTGAACTCGCAGGCCTTAAGCATGCGCAGATGCACAAGGCCCAGCAGAAGAGGAGGCCGATCTTTGGGCACCAAGCACAGGACATTCTGGTGCCCAGATGAGGGTAAAAGCGGCGGGGGGGGGGGGGGGCGATTGTGGCAGGGGGGTGCCCAATCACGGGGGGGGGGAGGGGGTGACGGATTGCAGGGAGGAGCAATGCCGGTTCTCGTCAGGGGGGGGGGGGGAACGCATCAAAGCGAGTTTCCATTATTTCCTATGGGGAAACTCGCTTTGATAAACGAGCATTTAGGATTATGAGCATGCTCCTGGTACGGATTATGCTCCTAATCCATGGTACCACTGTATGTGGATCTGTGAAGGAATCAATGCATACCACATGTTTGCAGACAGAGCAGCAGCCGCAGGCTTGTTGGCCACTGTGTGCAAGTAGCTTAGTGTCTGAGCCAGGTAAAATAGATGGCATCAAGATCTCACATAGATTCTTGTCTCTCGTATGGGCAATAGTAAGCCTCGCCTTTAAAGCATGAGAGGCGGCTAGGCAACATCAACAATATTTTATATAGGGAAGAAAAGAGACTCAGTTATCAGCTTAATACCCTTCACTTTTATGGTCTGAATGCTGATATTTATTATGTTGCCTTTTTTAAACATTACAAATTCCATCTGTTTTTAAACATTTATTTATTTATTTAATACATCTTTTTTTCACTTGTAGTCCATTCGTTGTCCTTTGTAATGGTTTCCACCAGATGGCACCATTATATTTGAAATACTTTATCTTTTACTTTGCAGCCCATTTGTCATTCATTGTCTTTTTTACTATCTCCATGAGCTGGCGATATTACTACATTACTATTATACATATATTTCCCCCATCAGTTTCAGCTTATTTAAATTGTATGTTTATTTTCTCCCCCACGATTTATCTACAGGTTGATTTTTATTTTTTTTTGCTATGTATTTGTGGGTGTTTTCTGTATTGACTTGCACTCACTATATAGCCACATCACATTTCACCTTCTGTTCATCATATGGTTTGTACTTTTCGATGCTTTCTCAACTTAACATATTTGAATATTTTGTCATACTTTGCGTTGTCTGGATCTTCTGTTGTGATATATGATGACTTACCCCATCTTCTACGAAACTGCGATAGCACTTTTTAGCGCTAATAGAAGAGGGCCAAGTCTTTTTTATGCATGTCCCTAGGGGCTTTGGTGCATTTCTCGCGGGGGGACTCCCTACTGCATCTTTGAAAGGGAGGCCCTTGGGGATTTTTTTTAATGTCTTCAGGCATGCACGGTTCCTTTTTCTTGCTGACTCTCTTTTGTTTCCGTTCCAAACTGGTTACATCATTAACTGTGTCATAAAGTTTGATTGTATTTGTTTTTAAGGTGAGGCAACGTCAACAAGAACAGAGTCATGAGCTTGATGCCCTTCACCTTATTAAAAATACTTGCTGGATGATAAAAACAAAATCAGAGATTGGAAATATAAAATTAAGGGACCCATAAGTTTAATGATGGTCCCTATGTGATCTCTCTGCAGATTGGGTACTGAACACTTATGAAAATAGTATAAAAATATAAAAAACATAAAAATATTCTATACAGGTTTTAATATCATGTTTTTAAATAAATAACATTGATGCATGTAATGAATTGAACAATCATTATTAATAAGAAAATTAAATAAACTGGTGATCAATTTTGATTAGATGGAATAATTTACCAGTATTACATATTTTGTACTCCTGATTATCTATAGGAGCATAAAGAAGTGACGTCTGTGAAGAAGGATAAGAGCAGTATTTGATCCAAGAAAACTCCAAGAAACAAAATTTCACTACAGTATTGATTTGAAATTCAAAAGAAAGTTTGCAGAAGGAAACTTCTGGACAAAGTGGAGTGAAGTATGTACTGAGAAAAGAGACTTAGGGAGCCAAACGTAGGGTCAATGAGGGCCACCACTAGCTAGCCCCCTGGACCTTGTAATAAAATCACTGCTCCACCGTCTTGGGCAACAACTTAGACTGAAAGCCCTTTGGAGAAGTGGCATATTTAACTGTACTGAATTGTTTATTGCTTTCTGTACTTCTGGAATCAGAAGCTGGACTGAACTCTATTGAATTGGTTGTATAAGAATTTCAATAAATGTCATTTGGGTGGAGCTGTGACCCAGTGGTTAGAACAGTGAGCTGAGCAGCAAAAGCCAGAGTTCAAATCCCATTTCTGCCACTGCCACTCCCTCTGACCTTGGGCAAGCCACTTAACCCCAAGTACAAAACATAGACTATAAGCTCTCTTAGAAAGGCAGATACCTCCTGTGCACAGATTTAGAAAGACAAGTAATCAAATCCAAATCCATATTATATTTGATGTTCAATTGAAGTTATCAAGTCAATTATATCAAGATACATACCATATAAGGAAAGAAAAGGGAATGGGGAAAAGACAACACAGGCAGAGGAAGCAGTGAGAACAGACGGCATCATGGGAGAACTGGGGAGAGGGTAAGATAGCGGTGAGGCTAGATGGAGAAAGAAAAGATAGGTCTCATCTACTAGCCTGCAAAAATGTTAACAATTTAGTACTTTTTTTTTTCTTCAGAATTTAGCTACGAGATGTAAATGAACAAGACATTTTTCACATGTTGCTATCACCAGGAACATTGTGTATTGTAATTTGGCACCTAATGCTTCAAGCAGCAGGCTGAGAACTAAGAAAAGTCACATTTCAAATCCCACTGCCATCAAAGCCAATTTTTCAATACGAGGGGGTGCTAAACCCAATGGAAATTACCCCTCCCTGGACACTGTCAGAGTTTGCTCAATATTGGGAGGTGCTCAAGCACCGGTTCCTATGCCTACTGCTGTTCCTTCTGATCTTAGACAAGTCTCCTCACTTCCATTGCCTTGGATACAAACTTAAAGGTCCTTTTACTATGCCCCCCCCAAAAAAAAAAAATAGATGGTAGCGCGTAGGTTTCCTATATGCTGAGGCCTCTTTTTAATGTGAATCTAAGATGGCCGACAGTGCCATTTTCTTAATAGCCACCCATGTAGTAGACGTTAAAGGCTGCCTTGCTAATCCTGTGCTATCTGCTAGTGCTAACCCTGTCTTCCTAATCTGAATTCAGTTGGCAGCCTTTCCTTACATGGGCTTTTCCACGTGGTTTTGATTTCTGCACTGTGAGGGAGAATAGACCACATTTCAACACCAACATCAAGGCCCATCTATCAGGCCCATTGCTTCTTTAGCTACTTGCTCTAGTACAGAGGTTCTAAACTCAGTCCTTGGACTTACTTAGCCAGCCTGGTTTTCAGGATTTCCCCCCAATGGATAGGCATGAGCTAGATTTGCATGCACTACCACAACCAGGCAAAGGAGAACCCAGACACCATTCACACCCCCCCCCAATCAGAGGCGTCAAATGCAAAAAAATGTACGATGGCCTACTGGCCACTCAGGCAGCGAAACTAGACGCCAACTCTCCAATCTACTGATCACGACACCAGACTACAAAACTTTCAGAAAAGAACTAAAAACCCTGCTATTCAAGAAATCCATGACAAACTAACACCGCAGGAAGCATTTCAATTCCCCAAAGTAAACCGCTCTACTCTGTAATACTTCTGGAAGTGTCTAGATAACCTCTTACGTAATCCGCCTTGAACCGCAAAGTAATGGTGGAATAAAAGTCACTAATGTAATGCAATTATATGCAAATCTATTTCATGTGGAGTTATGGGATGTCTTACAATGCTTCTCCATCACACCTTCTTCTAAACCAGAGGTTCCCAACCCTGTCCTGGAGGACCACCAGCCTGTTGGGGGTTTTGGGGATGGCCCTAATAAACTAAACTAAACTTTAGGTTTGTATACCACGCCATCTCCACAAGCGTAGAGCTTGGCATGGTTTACAGGGTTAGGTTGAAAAGGAGCTACAATGAAGGGTTATAGGAAAGGAGCTAGGAAGATAAAGAGGGACAGGGAACCAAAAAAGCGTGAAGTGTTAGATTTTTGAAAAGAGCCAAGTTTGCAGGTGTTTGCGGAAGGATTGGAGGGAACGTGAAACTCTGAGCGGGGAGGCGAGGTTATTCCAGAGTTCTGTGGTTCTAAAGGGGAGGGATGTTCCTAGTTTTCCTACGTGGGATATACCTTTTGTAGAGGGGAATGATAGTTTCAGTTTTTGGGAGGATCTAGTGGAATTAGGGTTAGAGGAGTTCCAGAAGAGTGGGATAACGGGAGGGAGGATGCCATGTAGGATCTTGAAAGGCACATTTAAAGAGGACTCTGGAGTGAACTGGGAGCCAGCACCTGAAATCTCAGGAGGCAGTTTGTGATACACTGGTGTAAAGAACTTAAAAGTTACATAAGTTATTCGTAAATGTATTTATTTTTTTTAAGTGGTGCCACCATTCCACTGCTTCAAACCGTGCTACAGACACTCACCCCCACCCTCCAAGCCTGCTAAATCTTCTACTGCTGCTTCCATTTATTTACTTAATTAATTTTCTATACCATTTTCTCCAGGGAGCTCAGAACCGTTCACATGAATTTATTCAGGTACTCATGCATTTTTCCCTGTCCCGGCGGGCTCACAATCGATCTAATGTACCTGGGGCAATGGGGGATTAAGTGACTTGCCCAGGGTCACAAGGAGCAGCGTGGGGTTTGAACTCTTCTAAAGAATTGGCCACATGTATTTAATTAACAGTAGTGTTCATATTGCACACTAAGGTCAAGGAACATCTCTTGAATCAGTAAATTGCATTCACTGCTAGACCACACCCTTTCCGAGCCAATATTAATTAGAAAATAAGTCGTGTCCTTCTATTTTACAATGTATTTTACGGGGCGTGGGCAGATCTTATGTGTGAGAGCTAAGGACAGGAAGGGAGCCATCCTTCTGCCAAACTAAGATGGTTAGGTGAGCAGCTGGTTATTAAACAGGATCTCAAACAAATGACCACTACTTCAACTGTTATTGTTTCCTCCCAGTCTAGCAATAATACAATGACACAGTAGATAAGTGCCAAATACTAAACACTCCATGACTTCCTTCCCTCCTGTCTGTCTCCCCCCTTAATATCCTTTCGGCAAAAACAGTGTAAAACAGACTTCAGTCAAAGCTCATAGCTTGACAGAGGCACTCTGTTTTCATTTTTTCCCCCTTATATTTTATTTTTTGGCTTGCCAGTTTCCTCAGGCTGCTAGCTGACTCAGAAACAGCCAATTTCTAGATTGATGAAGCCATAAGTTTCATTTGCTACTACCCAGGTTTTTTTCCCCATTACAGCGCCCTTCTTCCAGCTCCTCATCCTGCCTCTCCACCATGGTAATGTTCCCTGGTTAGAGATTACAGCATAAATCAACTTCAAGCCACGTCACAAGAGGTCACCATTGTCCAATGGCTACATACTTGGATTCGCCCTAATCCCTCAGCTCAGCAAGTTTAAGGCACAGGAAACAGATTCAAATTCAGATCCCTTGGCAGTGATTTTAAAGCTCTTATTAACAGCAATATGGTAGTACTAAGCCATACCTGAGGTATTTTCCTCATGTAGTGCTGATGATACGGCAGAGGGAACCCCTGGAGGGCAGGCTGCAATCAGCCTGTTCAAAGCGCTTCCTCTTCAAGGCCAGCCACCGCTACTACTGCTTTGAGAGGCCCGGAGTTATGTCAGGTCTCATGGTGGGAAGGTCAGTGGGGTGTTGATGGGTGGGAGGCGAGGGGAGAAAGGAATATTGTTGGGGTGGAGAGGAAGGGAGAGATGAAATAAAGGGGTATAAAGGGGCAAGAGGGAGAAATGCATAGAGAAGAGAGAGGGAGAAATGTTGGACACAGGGTGGAGGGCAGGGAGAGAAAAAAAATGTTGCACATGATAATGGAGGGAGGAAGGGAAAGATGCTGCATGGAGTGGAAGAGAGATTTGCCTCAGGACACAAGGTAGGGAGAGGGAGAGAGAGAGAGGGTAGACAATGGGAAAGAAACTTTTGTGATTACAATGTCAGATTTGAAATGTGTATCCTGCCAGAGCTGATGTTAGATAGTGAGGAAAAGTATTTTTGTTTATTTTATTTACACCAAAGCGCTGGCATGGAGCTGGAGAGGGTAAAGATGGGTTGGGTGAGTGAAGAGGCTATGAAATAAACCCGCCAGGACGTTTGGGGGAAAAAAAATCTGATTGAGCAGGAAAAATAAATCGAAAAATCGATTCAATAAGCCAAATCGAATCAAAAATTTATTTTCTTTGAATCGGGCAGCACTACTATATATTACATACTTAATGTTCATACTTTGTGCTTTGTTAAATTAGTTTCTCATTTCAACACTTCAAAAGAGATAGAGGGATGTAACCTACACAGAGCAGCAGGTACAATCCAAAATACTAAAAAAAAAAAAAAAAAGAATGACGACGGCAACTGGAAATGAACTGTAGCAAAAATGAAATGTGCAAAGGGAGAATAATTCATGAATGGAAAAGGATAGACAATACCACAGGCCCTGATTGTAGTCGCAAACTCCACTGTATGGATAGCTTAAATGACCTTAGCAAGCAAGAGATCCTTTCAACAGAATCAGAGATCATGCCAGCCAAAATATGTTTCTGCAAGAATAACAACAGAATTAGATTTCAAATGGTATCAATTCCAAAATGAAAATGAGACGCCAAGAAACTGCAGCTGCCTGTTTAAGGTAAGTAATTATAGGCCAATTGGAAGAATTCCTTTTCTGATAAAAACTTACTGAAGAATTAGTGAATGTAGCGCTTAATGATTCTACTCAGTCTGGCTTTCGCCATCATTATAGCATTGAGACAGAGATAATCAAGCATGGAAGCTAACTATCAGTTATTTAGTGTAGGTCATGCAGTTTGATCTTAGCAGTGCCTTTGATCAGACCAGTGGTTCCCAACCCTGTCCTGGAGGACCCCCCCCCCCAGGCCAATCGGATTTTCAGGATAGCCCTAAAGAATGTGAATGGAGCAGATTTACATGCCTGTCACTTCTATTATATGCAAATCTCTCTCATGCATATTCATTAGGGCTAGCCTGAAAACCCGATTGGTCTGGGGGTCCTCCAGTCCAGGGCTGGGAACCAATGTTGTAGACCAGGGATCTCAAAGTCCCTCCTTGAGGGCCGCAATCCAGTCGGATTTTCAGGATTTCCCCAATAAATATGCATCGAAAGCAGTGCATGCACATACTTGTTTGGCAAATATTTTGATTAATCTACTGTGATCATACTGTGGATGGTCAGTACTTTCTTAGGGCTCCTTTTACAAATCGCACACAACTTTTTAGTGTGCGCTAACCCCAGCTCTAGCCGAAAAACTACCACCTGTTCAAGAGGAGGCGGTAGCGGCCGGCAAATTAACGCACGCTATTACGCTCATTAAACTGCTAACGCGGCTTCGTATAAGAAGCCCTTAGTTTGTTAACCGCACAGAACTGCAAGGTAGCTGTGGTTTATAAGAATCTAAGTTATGTTAATGTTACTGGCAGGCACAGTTCTTACTAAGTTCCAAAGGAGAAATAGCTTGGTTTAACAAAAAGGTTCCAAAACAGAAATGTGACTATGAGGTTTCGAAACCGATGCTGCCATTGTTTGCATTATTAGCATAAAACAGCATACATAATCACATCACTGTTCTTTGTAGTAAGTGATAGGAACTGAAAAAAAAAAAAGTGTTTCAAGAAAAACAGTTTATTCCAGAGTCATCTTCAGACAATATGATTTTTATACAAAACAGTAAGCAATATTCTACATTTTTCATAAAATGAACATTTGGATTTCTGAGGAAGAAAATGTGCCTAATTGAAACAGATTAATTTGGAGAGGCTCTCTTTTCTGGAACGACCTCCCTAAAATTTATGATTACACTTTGCATTTGGTTCAAAGTATAGATCAAATGCATTTGGATGAATGCTCCAGTGAGGTTGTGAACTGTCTGTGGCGAGTTAGTGCTCCATTGGTTCATCGGCCTTCTCTGCAGGTTCTTCAGCAGGCGGAGCAGGCTTGTGGGAAGATGAGAGAAGAAAAGAAATTAGTATTAAAATAGAAATAATGTCCTGAAAAGAGTGAAGGTCGACAGGTCCCCTAGTGTTTTATTTAGGATAGCTCATTAAATCTACAGCCTTCAAAAGTTAAATTAGTATAGTCTAGACCCAAAATGATTCATAAATGTATCCAAAAAATATGTCTAGATTGTTTTAAATTTATAAACCTGACGCCTCAGCCCCACCACTCCACCGCAATGTTAGATTCAAAACACGGGAGATTTACTATGGGAGCCTCATCATTGGCTGTCGGGTTTGTATCATACATTTATTTATTTTTGTATTTTTATAAATTTTTAGTATATTGATCAGTCATTAGAATTAGATTTAGACTTTAAGAAGTTTTAAGAAAATAAATATTCTCTTTCTGAGTATCGTAATTTAGAAGTACTTGATACTTATCTCAGCGTTTAACCCAGGGAGTCAGACCCGACATGTTTCACAGCATTTGTGTTTTATCAAGGGTCTCCCTGCAAAATATTAAAAAAGAGAAAAGAGTCACATACAATTATGCGCTCTGCTCCCCTCCTAAATGAAATACATTCAATATAAGTAGTAGTTCAATTTGAATAGTGTACTTACCGAGGGCGCCGCCGCCATCCGACTCCACTACTTTCATGAGAAAAGATGGCGCCGGCGTCCTCGGGCCGGAATTTAAATCCTCCCTCGCTGTCATACAAAACTCCTCCCCCTGCCCTCAATTGGTCCTCACAAGATTATACCGTCCCCCACTCTATACCGATGTTTAATCCGTGGGGTTGAACTGTATTTAAAGAAAAAATAAATCTTTGTTCAAATTCGTTAAGTTTAACAGGATCCTCCCGCCCTTCCCGCCCTGTTACTTTCTTAATAACCCGCCATCTTAGCTCTGTCACTGCATGTTTAAACCTTAAACAGTGCTCAACCAAAGGAGCCTGCATGTTCTTATTCATAATTCGAGATTTGTGTTCAGTTAGTCTAGTTTTTATTTTTCTACTCGTGCGTCCCACATATATAAGTTCGCACGGGCATACTATGACATAAATCACCCCTTCAGAATCGCAGTTGGTGATATGTTGTGCCTTCAAAATGTCAGGACGGCCCGGAACATCCCATGTTTTTCCTTGGATGGCTAAGGGGCACCATTGACATCTACCGCATGTGCCGTGGTTTCCCTCCACCCCCTCTCTGTCCGGACGAATGCCAAACTTCATAAAGTTCAATTGTTGGCCCAGTGTATTGCCTCGGGTGTATGCAATCATAGGAAAAGAACCCAAAACTGAATGGGGTTGGACAATAAACCAGTGTTTTCTTAATATTTGCACTACCATTTGTACCACTCTAGAATAAGGGAGCACACAAATAAGGTTATCTTCTTCCTCTTGTGCGGTAATTGATTCTTGCAATAGAAGATCCCTTTGTGCATATTTACCCCTATTAAATGCTTGTTTAATGGATCGTGTTGGGTAACCCCTATCCAAAAAGCGTTGTTTTAAATCCTTAGCTTGTAGTTTGTATTCTTCCGTGGTAGAACAAATCCTGCGTGCCCGCAGAAACTGACCCACCGGCAAATTAAATCTAAGCTTGAATGGGTGAAAACTGTTAAAGTGTAAAATGGTATTGCGAGTTACTGGTTTTCTATATAGGGACGTGTTGATTCTGTCTCCCTGTATTTGTACAGTGATGTCCAAGAAATCAATTTTGGTCTTATGGCAGGTCATTGTAAATTTTATATTTGGATCCACCGAATTTAAAAATTCTACAAAGGAATTTAGTTCTTGAATCGTGTCCTGCCAGATGAAGAAAATGTCATCTAAAAATCTGCCCCAAAGTTGGATACGGGGCATCCATGGTGAGGTATAAACCCAGGTCTCCTCAAATCTGGCCATGTATAAAGCAGCTACAGAGGGGGCGAGGGTTGCGCCCATAGCCACCCCCTGTATTTGTTGGTAAAATAAATGTTGATATTTGAAGTAGTTATTCTCAATAACCCACTTCGCTAACTGCATCAAAAATTCAGTTGGAATACGATGGGACTCCCTCTTGTGGAGGGACTCCCCGATGACGGTCAAAGCTTCTTCTTGGGGGATCTGTGTATACAGTGAAACGACATCCAATGTCACTAGCCATACATCAGTCAGTGTGCCATGATATCCATTGAGAATTCTCAAAAAGTGAGATGAATCTTTTATATATGATTTTATCTTAGGCACTTCCTCTCTGAGGAAAAAATCAACCACTTTGGAAAGAGGTTCTAAAATAGAAGACCGGGTATTTACGATAGGTCTCCCCGGTGGATTCACCAGCGTTTTATGAATTTTTGGGACGAAGGAGATACATGGAATCATGGGGTTTTTTTCAAACAAAAAAGTATATTCCTTTTTGGTAATAATGTCCCTCTCTCGGTAATCATTCAAAAATGCAAGAATTTGTTGTCCCAGATATGTAGTAGGGTCCCCCTGTAGAAGCTTGTAAGCACAAGTATCTGCCAGTTGGCGCTCCGCTTCTAGTTCGTAATTTTTTCTATGGTTGAGCACTGTTTAAGGTTTAAACATGCAGTGACAGAGCTAAGATGGCGGGTTATTAAGAAAGTAACAGGGCGGGAAGGGCGGGAGGATCCTGTTAAACTTAACGAATTTGAACAAAGATTTATTTTTTCTTTAAATACAGTTCAACCCCACGGATTAAACATCGGTATAGAGTGGGGGACGGTATAATCTTGTGAGGACCAATTGAGGGCAGGGGGAGGAGTTTTGTATGACAGCGAGGGAGGATTTAAATTCCGGCCCGAGGACGCCGGCGCCATCTTTTCTCATGAAAGTAGTGGAGTCGGATGGCGGCGGCGCCCTCGGTAAGTACACTATTCAAATTGAACTACTACTTATATTGAATGTATTTCATTTAGGAGGGGAGCAGAGCGCATAATTGTATGTGACTCTTTTCTCTTTTTTAATATTTTGCAGGGAGACCCTTGATAAAACACAAATGCTGTGAAACATGTCGGGTCTGACTCCCTGGGTTAAACGCTGAGATAAGTATCAAGTACTTCTAAATTACGATACTCAGAAAGAGAATATTTATTTTCTTAAAACTTCTTAAAGTCTAAATCTAATTCTAATGACTGATCAATATACTAAAAATTTATAAAAATACAAAAATAAATAAATGTATGATACAAACCCGACAGCCAATGATGAGGCTCCCATAGTAAATCTCCCGTGTTTTGAATCTAACATTGCGGTGGAGTGGTGGGGCTGAGGCGTCAGGTTTATAAATTTAAAACAATCTAGACATATTTTTTGGATACATTTATTTAGGATAGCAACAGACTGTTGACACTCGTTTACCCACAGAACGCGTCACTCTGTTTTGCTGAAAAGCTGCCACGGAAACCTGATACTTATTCAGCTCATAAGAACATAATAAGCAGAAAGCTTATGCGCCACATCAGACACAGAGAACGGGCCAAATTTGTGAAGTGCCAAGAATCCGCCTGCATGCTCGTCCATCAAGATAATAGTAGTGCAACACACTTTCTAAGTATCAAAATCACGGGAAACATGCTGTAATCTTTACTTATAATCGGTGCAGTAAATAGTATAGCAAATACTTCACACAGTTCCCTAAATTGAGTTTGTTTACAAGCCCTGCCCATCCATCACCCAATAAAGACAAAGAAATCAAGTGCATTCCTCTGGGACTTACTCACTAGAGATAAAAAGGCAGTTGTGCTCCTTAACTGGATCCTTAACTGGATTTTAGAAGAATGTCGAGACTACCGGTGAGTCTATTCTCCCCACTTGACAAGTCCTCTTCCTCCTTCTTCTCAAACCTTCTGCTCTCTCATTCGCCTCCATCATATCCCACCCGTCCCCAGTGGTGTAGGGTGTTTTTTTTTCTTCTATTTCTCTCCTCCTCCTCCTCCTGTCTGCATTTTCACTTTCCCTCTCACTCCTGTTCATTCCTCTATTCCTACCACCACCACCACTAGCCCTGCTGCTTCCTGACAGGCTCCGAGGGTGGGGAAATTATATATAAAAAAAAAAAAAAAAGGCCTCTTCTTCTTCCCCCAAATCCTGAGTGTAGCTGAAGGTGGGGGATCCAGGAAGGAGAAGCCGACTGGGCCAAGATTCTACCATCTAATCACTTCCCGGACTGTTATGCCAGCTCAAAAATCCACTTGGTTTTCAAAATCTGTTCACATACTCCTATTTGAGGTAAACTGTCAGCATAAATGAAAGTTCTTATAAGAGAAAATACTTCCTTAGAATAGCTGTTTGAAATTTTGAACACGTCTTTAATTATCACTACTAATTTCTACAGCGCTGTAAGCTAAATATGTGAGAGACAGTCCCGGCTCGACAGAGCTTAAAATCACAGGGGATTCCACAACTAGATTGTATTTCTTTACCAGTTTCTTCAACGAGAACTATAAACCACTTCTCTTATTATGAACTACATGACTTCAGTTATAAGTATCAGTCTTCTGAATGGCAGCACACTTCTACACAATCTGCATGGTGATGTATTCCCTCCCCCTCCCATTTATTTCCATTCGGAAGTCAACACTGACAAAAGCATGAACATGTAACCTACAGTCACTCTACAATATACAGCAAGCCTGAGACGATCAAGCCTCTAAGCATTATATTTATATATGCTATGAATCCAAGCATGGTATTTGTTACCTTTCTCTGCGGTCTCTCTTCAAGACCTTCCAGGAAAGGTGCCACATCGTCGTCATCATATATGGTGAACTCCATCTCTTTACCAACAATCCCAATAGAAACATTCTGGAGAGCACAGTTTAGAGAGTTAGAAAAAGGTCAATTTTTTTTGCATTCCTCTCTCGCTGAGGAAATACTTCTTGAGCTGGAAAGAAACTGGATGAATTGTGCTAAAGTCCAATCTAGTTTAGGAAATCATATCTTGTATTTATTGTGTCCTAATACACTGGATCACATTCTCTTCCACAGCTACAAAATAAAAATGCAATTTTATAACCTACTGTATTAACCACCATTCAGTTACTACTGGTTACAACAGTATTTCTCAATTGTCATTTCAAACCAATTAAAACATTAGTAATATATGCTTTCTCGATATTTGGGAATTCCTGTCTAAGTTAACCTACCATCCATTTAAACTAGAGGAAATTTGAGGGTTTTTTTTTTTTTTTTTTTTAAGATGCCCTGTGAAATGTGTGCAGGAAGTTTATTTTATTTTTAACCTACTTAAAGACCTAAGTGGCTTTTAATAAAACATACATAATAGCAGAAATAGAAACAGACATAACAATTATTGTATACAGAAACAGATCCATGAGGGGCTGACCTAGACACCAGGATCTAGCACGGGATGGCTGAGGAAGGGAAAGCAAAGGGATGGAAGATGGATAGTTAACACGGAGAAAGAAGAAAATGACAAATGGGAAGGAGACCCTGGCAAGCGAGTCAACAGAAGCCAACCATAGCCTGGGACCAACATGATTTGAATAATGACCAGACAACAAAAGGTGGAAAAAATAATTTTATTTTCTGTTTTGTGATTCTAAGATGTCAGATTTGAAATGTGTATCCTAGCAGAGCTGGTGTTAGACCGCGAATGTGAGCTAGGATTTAACAGAGAGAGGAAAAGTCTTTTTTGTTTATACCACAGCGCCAGTGTGGGTAGGAGAGGGCAAAGGGGGTGAAGAGGATATAAAATAAACCCACCATGATGTTTGGAAAAAAAAAAAAAAATTGGCAGGAAAATTGAATCGAATAATCGAATCAATAGGCTGAATCAAATGGAATTTTTTTTTTCTCGAATTGGGTAGCACTACTTTGCAAAAGGGATAAACTGTAGGTAGAGCTAAGGAGCTCAGTGAAGTACAGAGGAGGCACAGAGAAAAATCTCAACTGGATCCCTTCTGCAGATGGCACGCGGCCCTGGGGACACTACCCACTTGTCTAGAACAGTGGTTCCCAACCCTGTACTGGGGGACCCCTCAGCCAGTCGGGCTTTCAAGATATCCCTAATGAATATGCATGAGAGAGATTTGCATACCTGTCACTTCCATTATATGCAAATCTCTCTCATGCATATTCATTAGGGATATCTTGAAAACCGGACTGGCTGGGGGTCCACTGGTCTAGAATGTCTCACCTATTGCACTGGAAAATCCTTTGATGACTACTATTACTTAGCCCTATCCCTAGTGAAGGAAATTAAAGCCAAAGTTGGATGAGTGAAGTGTCCCTGCAATCTTCATTTTCCTAAAAATATTTTCCATGATGTGTACCTATAGTTTAATGCCCTTTCTGTGTTTTTCCCCCCTTAAGAGGAATTATTGTTCTATATATAAATCAATAGCAGCTTCCAAGCCTGCAACATGCTCTTGGATGATATGCAAATATCTTCTCAATAACAATTTTGCACCCCTTCCCCAAAAAAAATGGATTTAAAAAAATATTTGCTCCTGCTAATTTTTCTCATAAGATCCAAATAAATGCATATCATAGCAATTCATCAGATCATGTTATTGGAGGCCATTATTTGCTAGGTGGTGAGCTGAAGTGATCACCCATCTTTACAAGAGTTTATTTCTCTGGTATAGCACTTAGAATGAAGCAATTACAATACAGAATTGGAGAAATACTGAATTTTACCTTTGTGGTCAGGTCTTGTTCAGCAGGAAGGGTCTCTCTCAAGGCACGCAGACCATGTTTAACCAAATCATTCAGACTGCCTTTAAATTATTAATACAAAAATAAAAATTAGCTTCTCTTATAGAATTTTCAGACCCCCCCTCCCCTTTCTACAATGAGAGCTGGAACAGAAATTTTCCATAAAACTTGCCAGGGTAAACTTAAGTTAGCAAATACCCACAGAGTAACTGCATGAAATATTATTATGAGACACCACAGCTGAAACACCACATTAAGGAGGTCTTTCTTTCTTTTTTTAACCAAAGATTAACATATGTTATATGCCACAAAATTCATTTTATTCCTATTGGCTCTGCTGCAGATAATCTGCATTAATTTTTGGTAAAAGACTCCTTAGTTCAGTAAACACAGAACTGCCATACAAATTATATTCTATCAATAACAACCTCGTAGATCATTTTGGCTTTGCTCCCTAGAAAAAAAGGTAAAAATAACCAATGAGCTCAGATCAACCCATTCTTGGCTCACAAAAAATATTCAGCAGCAATCAAGTCTAACCTCTCTCTCACTCCTGGCATTTATACCACCCCGCCAGTCTAGCTCAGCATCTTCGCCAGTGCAGCACTGATGCACATCTGCTGCCTGTTAGCCCTACAGACTTTGCTCTGCTGTGTCTCACCCTCAGTGACATCACATCCTGTTTCCTTTCTAGCAGAGGGAAGCTAAGAAAGCAAAAAGAATGTTAGGAATTATTAGGAAAGGAATGGAAAACAAAGATGAAAATGTTAAAATGCCCTTGTATACGGCCGCACCTTGAATACTGTGTGCAGTTCTGGTTGCTGTATCTCAAAAAAGATGATATAGCAGAATTAGAAAAGGTACAGTGAAGGGCAATGAAAATAATAAAAGGGATGAGACGACTACCCTTTGAGGAAAGTCTAAAGCGACTAGGTCTCTTCAGCTTGGAGAAGAGATGGCTCAGGGGGCTATAATAAAGGTCTATAAAATAATGAGTGGAGTAGAAAGAAGTGAATCACTTGTTCACTCTTTCCAAAAATACTATGACTAAGTAGTAGATTTAAAACAAATTGGAGAAAATATTTCTTCACACAATGTGTAATTAAACTCTGGAATTCTTTGCTGGAGAATGTGGCGAATCAGCTAGTTTAGTGGGGTTTCAAAAACAGGTTTGGATAATTTCCTAAAAGAGAAGTCCATGGGCCATGATGGCTGGGGAAATCCACTTCTTATTCCTAGGATAGGCAGCATAAAATTTGTTTTACTACTTGGGATCTAGCTAAGGTACTTGGGACCTGGGTTGTCCAATGTTGGAAACAGGATACTGGATTTGATGGACCTTTGTTCTGTCCTAGTATGGCAATTTTTCTCTCTCCCCTATCCCCCTGGGTCAGCATCTCTCTCCCCATTCGTATTTGAGGTTCAGCTGTACCACAGAGTAATACAAGGGCATTATAATAGTTTCATCTTTGTTTTCCATGAGGCTGGGGGTGTTGTTGGGGGGTGGGGTGGAAGAGAGAAAGATTCTGGCTTGGGAGGGGACAGGAAAGAGTAAGAGTGAAAGGGATGAGTGAATGCAGACTTGAGGGGGTATGGGAGAGATGCTGGCTTTGGGGTGGAAGATCCTGCATACCGAGAGGCACAGAAACAGAATTCCTAGTTGGGGACTGAGCATAGACACTGAAGCAATGCTGGACATGGAGAAGAATGCTTGATGGGGAGCGAGCATTGGAACATGAGGAGCATAGAAGAACTGCTAGACACAGAGACATTGCTTGAAAAAGGTTGATTCTGACAGAGGGATGATGAATGCAGGGGAATGGAGAGAGACACAGAGGGGAGAAGCTCAGGATAATGATGGGGGGACGACAGATGCTGGAAAGAACAGATAGGAGTGAAATGTAAAATGGACAGGTTAAGCCTGGAAAGACAGTTACTAAAAAAAACCAACAAAGAAAAGCAGAAAAGGGACTCTGGGACCTAAGTGCATGGAAAAATAATAAACTACCTAGACAACAAAAGATAGAAAAAAGATTTTTACTCTGAAGTTATTGAGATCTATGTCGGCTTTCAGAAATGTTTTTCAACAACAAAAAGGTGAAATACTATGAAAATAAACCAACCAGACTTCACTAAGGTGGGCTTTTACAAAAGCGTGCTGCTAGAAGAAAGTCACTAAGCAAGAAAACTTGAAGGCTCTTTTGTTTTCTCTAGTATAATTTACTGAAAATACTGAATTGTACTGAAATTCTGGATATTAATGAAAAAAAAATAGCAGAATTTGCAAATTTTATGCTCAGAATTTAAATTTTTTTTCCCCCATGCAGAATTCCACCAGGAGTAATCTATTTCATGCATACCCGTTGCAGAATATCCTGAAAACCAGACAAGACAAGGTTGGGAAACACTAATCAAGATTCTTCATTTTAAGATTAAAACTTCTAGTCCCAACTGGCCCAAACTAATCTTGAATCTAGTACCCTGACAGCACAGAATTTCATCACTAAGCCAAAATCGTTTCTTTTTAAAATTAAGTGTGTGAAATACTTTCATCAGAAACCACAATTCACTTAAAAAGGACCGTTTGGATAATATAGTCAAAAATATATCCCCCATAAAGGAAAAAAACAACAACCCAAAAACCCAAACCCAAACCCATTGTCAAGGAGAATGCCATTTACCTGATAATTTATTCTATCCAGATTCATATAGGATAGAGTAATTAACACACATATCTCATTTCTGTTTCACTATGTGAGGCAGCTCTGAATAATGTTCTCTTTGTAAGAACATAAGCAATGCCTCTGCTGGGTCAGACCTGAGATCCATCGTGCCCAGCAGCCCGCTCACGCGGCAGCCCAATAGGTCCAGGACCTTTGCAGTGATCCTCTATTTATACCCGTCTATCCCCCTTTCCAGCAGGAAATTGTCGAATCCTTTCTTAAACCCCAATACCGTACTCTGCCCTATTACGTCCTCTGGAAGCGCATTCCAGGTACTTAAATAACCTGTGAAATACACAACACAGAATGTCCCCACTGCACTAATTCATGCTGTCTGGTAATGTTTCACAATAACGAGCGTTTGATCCACTGAAGTATGCTGAATAATAGAGTTCAATATAAGAAGAAATTCACTAAATCATTTTATCATATATTGGTCATACCTTTCTGAAGGTCAGCCCTTTCAAGCACCTATTCTTTGTTAAAAAGGGAAATGCTTAAATTTGTTAGTGAAATAGGCAGATATAAGATGCCACTCACAATCGGAGAACTCAGTCATGTGTCTCTCCAAATACGTGCGGGCAGACTGTGAACGGGCACCAATAGACATGGCTTTACAGTCAAAATAGTTTGCAGATGGACAGGTCTGGAAGATGTGAGGACCCATATCCTAAATGAATAAAAGACAGTGAAATGAGATTATACACACACCAGTAAGCAGTTTTGTTTGTTTTAGGTTTATCCGTAATAAAGGAGCATGTTTGTATCAAGGTCATAGCTCAAAGACTGCAACCTGACATACACACTAAGGAAGCCTAGAGTTTTACATATCAAGGTCACTTTTCTCTTAGATGTGGTCTAGCTGCACAGGAGCTCATTTCTGTTCTGTGTTCAAGGCTGAAGCGCCGGGAGTGGATCCGCAGTTGACAAATGTGAATAGGGATGGAGGAATAATAGACCCTGATCAATTTTCAGAGGGTTGTGTTTGTGAGGAGCTAGTTAAAATAAAGGTAAACCAAGCGATGGGGCCGGATGGTGTACATCCGAGGGTGCTGAAGGAACTTAGGGAAGTTCTGGAAGCTCAGCTGACCTTTTCAATGAGTCTCTATAGTCGGGAGTGGTACCGGAGGACTTGAGAAGGGCGGATGTGGTCCCTCTCCACAAAAGTGGAAGTAAGGAAGCAGTAGGGAATTACAGGCCGGTAAGTCTAACTTCTGTGGTAAGAAAATTAATGGATACACTTTTAAAACAGAGAATGGTTAAGTTTCTGAAATCCTGTGGATTACAGGACCAGAGGCAACATGGATTCACTAGAGGTAGGTCTTGTCAGACAAATCTGATCAATTTCTTTGACTGGGTGATCAGAGAATTGGATAGAGGATGTGCGCCAGATGTGGTGTATTTAGATTTTAGCAAAGCCTTTGACAGTGTTCCACACAGACGTCTAACAAATAAACTGAGTGCCCTCGGGATGGGTCCCAAAGTGACAGGCTGAGTCAAGAACTGGTTGAGTGGAAGGCGACAGAGGGTAATGATCAATGGTGATCGCTTTGAGGAAAAGGGATGTTACCAGTGGTGTGACTCAAGGTTCTGTTCTTGGGTCTGTTTTTTTAAACTTTTTTATAAATGATATTGCTGAAGTGTTGTCGGGTAAGATTTGCCTCTTTGTGGATGATACCAAAATCTTCAATAGAGTAGACACGCCGGATGGTGTGAGCAACATGAAGAAAGACCTAGCGAAGCTTGAAGAATGGTCTGAAATTTGGCAGCTAAAATTTAATGCTAAGAAATGCAAGGTCATGCATTTGGGCTGCAAAAACCCGAGGGAACGGTACAGGTTAGGGGGTGAAGAACTTATGTGCGTGAAGGAAGAGTGGGACTTGGGTGTGATTGTATGTGATGATCTTAAGATGGCCAAACAGGTTGAAAAGGTGAAGGTGAAAGCTAGAAGGATGCTAGATTGCATAGAGAGAAGTATAACCATTAGGGAAAAGGAGGTATTAATGCCCTGTATAAGACTTTGGTGAGACCTCATTTAGAATATTGTGTAGAATTCTGGAGGCCACACCTTCAAAAAGGATGACATTGATCCAGAGGAAGGCTAGTAAAATGGTATGTGGTCTTCATCATAAGGCTTATGGAGGACAGACTTAAAGATCTCAATCTGTATACTTTGGAGGAAAGGTGGAAAGGGGAGATATGGAGATATGATACAGACATTTAAATACCTATGCAATGTAAATGCGATTGAGTTAAGTCTCTTTCATTTGAAAGGAAACTCTGCAATGAGAGGGCAAAGGATGAAGTTAAGAGGTGATAGGTTCCGGAGTAATCTAAGGAAATACTTTTTTACAGAAAGGGTGGTAGATGCATGGAACAGTCTCCCAGAAGAGGCGGTGGAGACAGAGACTGCCTGAATTCAAAAGGGCTTGGGATAGGCACGTGGGATATCTCAGAGAGAGAAATAGATATGATTACTGCGGATGGGCAGACTAGATGGGCCATTTGGCCTTTAGCTGCCTTCTTGTTTCTATATACAATATTTCAAAATTCTGCAGTTTATTTGTAGTGTTTTGCGTAGAATTCTCTTATCCTGAGACATGAAATTCCTTCCTGCCTTTTTCTCTCTCAGGTTCCAGCCTCCTCAGTTCCCTCTCTCACTCCAACTGAAGTTGTCTCCCTCTAAATCCCACCCCTCTCTCACTTGCACCCTGAATCTCCTCCTTGCCCCCCCCCCCCCCCATAGTCTGGCATCTCTCTCTCCCTCGCTTCCCATCCTTTTCTGGTCTTGGCCACTCTTTCTTCCTCTCTTTACCATCCCCCCCATCTCCAATTGAAGGCCCAGCATCCATGTCCCACCACCTCTCTCACTTGCACCCCGAATCCCTTCCCTACTTGTGACTTTTAGGAGGCCTGTTATTATTGTCATGTTTTATGATAGTTGAGATTGTTGCTATGCATGTGACTTTTACTATGTTTGTATTTTGCTGTGACCTGCCTTGGAAAAGCAGGATATAAATAAACTCTACTCCCCATATTCTGGCATCTCTTTCTCTCTCTCTTTGCAGTCAAGCATCTCTTCCTTCTCACCCCTCTTCCTGGCCTGGATTTTCTTCTCACCCCCTTTCCCCTCTACTTATGGGTCCAGCATCTATATTCCCTCCCCTCTCCCTCTGCAGGTCTAACATCCATGTCCCTTCTTCTCCCCACAACCCGCCCCCTTCTCTATCTCCCCCTGCAGGTCTAGCAACCATGTTCCCTACCCCCTACTTGCAGTCCAGCATCCATGTCCCCTTCCTCCCCCCTCCTACTTGCAGTACAGCATCTATGTCCCCTCTCTGCTCCATTATGGCCTAGCATCCATGTTCCCTCCTCTCTCCCCCCTGTATATTGTGGTCTAGCTTCCCCTCCTTCCCCCCCTCAACACACAGGTCTGGTCTCTCTCCCTATGACAGAACCCCTCTCCTAGAGTAGCAGCAGCAGCAGTTGGCCGGCAGAGGCACTGCTGTGAACAGGATGCGGGCTTTTGCACATGAAATCAGAAACAGGGTGGTGGAGTTAATGTACTGGATTAAGTTAGGTTACATGATTTTGACCTGATTTAAAAAGCACTTTGTGAGGGGATGGAGCTCATCCTTGGTCAATGTTTGATCTGCTTTTAGAGCAGTAGGGAGTTGCTACTAACGTTTTGTTGGGGGATTTTAGTGCACAATGTGGTGGTGCTATTTAATCCGATACGAAGGAATTTTTCATGATGCAATAGCAGTGCCAGGATTTGTGAAAAAGATATATTTTGCTACCTGTGAAAAAGAGAATTGTTTGGATCTTAGATTTTGTGGGGCAGTGAAATTGTTCCTGTTTTTCAAAATTTGCACAATGAAGTTGGACCAGGTCCTTCTATCCTTCTCTTGGAGAAAGTTCTCTATGGCAAGATAAATCCTTAGTTATGAAAAAAATATGTGGTTTCTTATAGGTCTTCAAACTGGTGCTCAGTAACAGAGGTGAGGGAATCAAAAAGTGGCCCAAGCAGAGCAACTAAAACAGTACAGTGGGCCCCAAAAACTTGTATGAAGGGACAAAATTGACTGGATGACCTGACATGAGTAATATTTTGTAAAGAGGCCTGCATCAGGGGTCAGCTTAGTAAAGGTTCCAACACAAATAAAATTATTCTGATCTATTAAAGATCAACGAATCCAACATATGAACAGCAAGTACTGTAGGCTCTCTTTTACTTCACAATCCAAAAAAGATGAGGCAAAATGGGCTTATGATAAGGGTAGAACAGATTCAGTTGAAAGTGCTCAAATTAATTATTCATTGTGGTAAGGGAGCTGTCTGAAAAAGGATGCCTGCCCCCCCCGCGACAAAGATCCTTTCGCTGAACATGGATATACCTGAATTCAGTAAATTTCAAATATCTTTCGTTCAACATCGTTTAAAAATGCAACCAAGTTAACTTTGGCAGCTGCTTGGAAGGAGACAGGAGTTCCATCTGCAAATGGTGGGATAAACTGGAATATACAGTAGAACCTTGGTTTACGAGCATAATTCGTTCCAGAAGCATGTTCGTAAACCAAAATACTCGTATATCAAAGCGAGTTTCCCTATAGGAAATAATGGAAACTTGCTTTGATACGTTTCCCCCACCCCTCCCCCCAAGGCCAGCGGTGCTGCTCCCCCTCGCTTGCAAAGGCCCCCCTCCCAAACCGGCACCCCCCGTCCGCCCAACTTGAACTCACCCCCCCCCCCAATCTGGCACCGGCACGAGAACCGGCATCGCACCCTCCGCTCGCAAAGGGCCCACCACTTGAAACGGCACCCCCCCCCCCCCCCCGCTCGAACAGACACCCCAAGCCCAACCGGTGCGCTTGAAGATCTTCTTCCTGCCTCTGCCGGCTTTGAGCATGCATCTGCGCATGCTCAAGCCCTTCTAATTCTCCCTCTTGCAGAGATATATATATATATATATATATATATATATATATATATATATATAAAAAGATAGAAAAACAAACCAAGGTGAGGCATTAAACTAAGGTTAAATGAGAAAAGATTTGGAGGTCCCTTAGGAAAGTTTTCTCTAATTATCTCACCCAACACTTCTTTTACTGGGGTGGGGGGGGAGAAGATAGCAGGTTTTCTTATGGGAATCGTATCATTTCAGATGCACACATTTTTCTCTTTCCTGTCATCAAGTTCAGTAGATAGGCAGCACTGCTTAGTAAGATTCTTGGGCAAGTTAAGTTTATACTTGTCTTAGATCAGTTTTCACTTGAAACACAGTCAGCTGTTAATCTGTGACCCTACTTTCTCTACAACAGAAAGTCAAAAGATAAAAAGTTGTACTGTCTACAGAGGAGAAATCTGCAGCTTTAAAAAAAAGAATAGACAAGGGCGAGTCCATACAAAAAACTGCAATTGAATTTTGAAGTGGGAAGAGTAACTGTTAAGGCAATAAAGTGAATGGAGAAATGGGACTCCAATCATGCCTCTTACTGCAGCTTAAAAAGGCTTACCGAGGTGTCCTAAGGCAATTTAGCAATCTATGAATACAAACTGTATGCTAAAAAGTAAATTTTATTTTTCCACAAACAGGGTTGATGCAGATGGAAGGACATGTGTGCTAAATCAGTATGCTAATATACACATATGAGAAGGTAAGCAAAGCTTTGTTCCTATGGTTCACACAGCAACGAGACAAGGTCATGCCAATACTGGGCCCTATATTGTAACAGAAAGTTCATTTTTTTTTTTTTCAACCTCAGCTATGGAACCGACTACCCACACAGATCAGGTTGCAAGACTCACTAATGACCTTCCTCTTCCGCCAGTCGGACCATTAAAAACTGCCTCCTCAATACTCCTAGTACTCTTCGCTATGACCAGTCGGGTCTCTAGAATAAGCTCTGTTATTGTCTACTGTAACCTATTTGTTGTCGTGACTAGTCTTGTTTTCAAACGATTGTGAATGTCTACCTGTAACCCGTTCTGAGAACGAGATAGAAATCGAAATAAATAAATAAAGGTGACCCCAATTTAACCATTAATATGCGTGATCACTAGAAAAAAAAAAAAGTTAGCTCAATATTTCTGAAGAAAATCTGACAGCAGATTCAGAGAATTTATCATTTTAAAACAAAAATTTCTCCTCTTATTAAAAAAAAAAAAATATATATATATATATATATCAAGGGAGCAGATGAATGATGACAAAACTAACTTAAATTTTAAAATGTTGCCAGCAAAAGTTCTTGCTTCACAGCTCAAAGCTTCAGCTCCAGTGTGACTATGCTAGCCTGTAGTAATACAACTGGTAAACTAATTAAAGCTCACATTTATTTGAAAGCTGAAAAAAAGATCCAAGGGCTTTTTAAAACTTTCATTTGAGGAAAATATTTGATTTTTCTTTTCTAGCTAACCTCATCTTCTCTGTTCATTCCTTTATTACTCTTTTTCACTCCCCACTATATTGGCATGAATTTACAATGATCATATTGCTTTTGTAGTTTGTTAATGATATGGCATTTTTGTATTTTCAATGTGACACAAGAGTCTAATAAAAATGATTGAACTACAAAGGTCTGATATTAGAGATGCTACCTCACTTCGTTCTATACAGCCCTACAAGACAAACCAGAAACAACAATCTGCAAATACAAAACCTTCCTGGATAGAACTTTTATGCACCAAGCAAACAAACATCAACACTGGTTAGACAACTACATTAATGGAGCTAGACTGACCTATGTCGCCTTTAGAAAAGCTATAAAAATTGCCTTATCACCTAAAAAAATATCTACACAAAACTCTAAATCAAACATGTCCTCTCCTGCGTATAGGTCTGAAATTTCTAACATCTTTTAAACTTTCTGTATATTGTATTTTGCTACCTTTTTAAAAATTATGCATGCTGTATTTCTCTTATCTCTGCCTATTATAACTCGCTGACTGTCCAGCTCTCTACAATGTAAACCGCCTAGAAGTCTCACGACTATGGCGGTATACAAGAATAAAGTTATTATTATTTTAGTTAATGTTCAATAAACACTTGAATGACAAAAATGTATGCATCCATCCACCCCTTTTCATAATTATCAAAATCACTGCCAGAGACTATGGGGCCCTTCTGCAAAAGCTTAGCACATGCTAACAGAATTAGGGCTTGCTCCTATTCCATTAATGTGTGCTAAAAGGGCCCCTATGAATTTAGCCACTTTGGCCTGGATGCACTAAAGATAGTCGATAATGCTGACCGATTGCTGCTGGCCAATTCCGAACTAGTGATCAATGCACTGCCTAGTTTGCGTGCAAATCATTTGCATGCAAACTCGACAGATAATAATAATAATTTATTCTTGTTTACCGCCAAAGCCATAGTAGTTTGAGGCGGTTTACAATGAGAAGTGCTGGACAATCAGTGAAAAAAATACAACACAAATCATGAGAAATACATACAAGATAAGATTAAAAACAGTGAATTAGGTTACAAATTGATCAAACAACTGTGTTTTTACTAATTTTCTAAAAGTAAAATAAGATGGAGCACGTATAATATTATTATCCAACCAGTCATTCAATTTGCCTGCCTGAAATGCAAGAGTTCTAGCCAGAAATCTTTTAAAGCGACAAGCATTTACTGTTCAGTAAGCAAACATATGGATTCTGCTTGTAGGCCTGTTAAAACGGTCTAGAAATAAAATGAGAGACCAGGTACTCAGGATCCATAACAAATATTGATTTAAAACAGATACAGGAAAATTTAAACAAAACTCTTGCCTCCATGGGTAACCAATGTAGTTTTTGATAATAGGGAGCAATATGTTCCCATTTTTTCCAAACTAAAAATCAACCGAACTGCTGAATTTTGAATAACTCGAAGCCTTTTCAGCGTTTTCTGATATGTACCCAAATAAATAATACTGCAATAGTTGAGCATACTTAAGATGGAAGACTGAGCAATTGACACATATGCAGAGCCATAACAGCAGTGACAGGGGAAGCAGCCTCATGTCACTGCTGTTAAGGCACCGCAACCCCCCTCCCCCATGGCAGCAATGAGACTCCCCATCACCCCCACAGCAGCGATGTGGCAGGAGGGATACCCTCCTCCTGCCACCAGAGATCCCCCGCCATCCCCTGAAACCCCCCTCGGTACCTTCTCAGAGACGTGGGAGCAGGACGGAAGTTCAGTCTGTCCTGCTTGTGGGCTCGTCACCTCATAATGGTGATACACGGGGCAGGACTTAAGGCCCTGATTAGCTCAGACACCTCTCGTTTTTTTCTGACAGCTAAAACCCCCATTTTATTTTTTTGCATAGCCAAGCGATGTTAGTGCATCAATTGCATGGCTACTTTACATGGGGTTTTAGCTAATTTGCATGGCCAGATTAGAAAAAGGGTGATCAAGGGGAAAGTAAACACCAAAAAGTCCAACAGGACAGAGAACCCACGGGTATAAAACAGTACAAATGCTTCTACAGCTTTTCAGTGATTTTGGCTACTCTGGCATGTCAGTTGGACTGAGCTTTGTTTTATCCCAGACCTGCCATCTGTGAATATATACGCTACAGTGATCCCTGATGCAGACGTTCCTCAGATGCCGAAACACAGTGCTGTGTTGGGTCCACAGCTTCTGCCTGTGTCCTTTTATGAAATAAACAAGTTGGTTTTACATCAGTGATCTTCAGTGGAGTGTTCATTGTCCGTTCCCACTTCCTTTTGTACTGATCAAGGGGAAAATCATGTGGTGAGCCGTTTTATGAATCAGACTGGTAATAGCGATCGTCGCCAAAGCTGTGAAAACAGGTTAAGCGATGATCGCTGACTTTAGTGCATCTAGCCCTATTACAGTTATACCAAAAGAAGGTAATGATCTCTCCTCATGCAGCTTACACAGGCCCATTTCATTTTGAAAATAATTATAAAAACGCTAGCCAAAGTATTGGCTGCAAGACTCCATAGAGTCCTCCCCAGATTGGACAGGATGCACCAATCAGGATTTATCTTTCACTATTTGAGATATATTTTAATCATAACAAATACTTAAGTCTTCTTTTACAGTAGAGCAGGACATGGACATCCAAGATGAATTGAAAGTATAGAGGCCTTCACATTCTATTAAGAGATTTAGAATTTCTTTGATACTACTATCTAAAAAAGAGTTTATTTTAAAAGTGTGTTTCATTTTAATCATGCTAGTATATAAAAACAAGTTATACATATAAAAATAACCCGGGAAAAGATTAAGAAAATTACAACTCAAGGAAAACATACAGGTAGAGCACAGGACGAAAAATAACCCGTTTCATTTTGAGATCAGTTCACTTATTAGACGCTATACAATAACTGTACTGCGGCTTGTAGATTAGATAAGGTGAGCAGACATACTTACATCATATCCTGCAATAAGTAGCCCCACACCATATGGTCTCCTACCATAGCGCTGTGTTGGTATTTGGGTTTCTTGAAAGATTATAAAATTAAGGATCTTACTTGTGCAAATGTGATTTTTGTAAATACAAACATTTTTTGGCTGATATACTATTATGTTGCTTAAGTTCTTACACTGTACCTCTTGAATATTTACTCACTCTTCCATTTCCTCCTAATTTGGAAGGGTAGGTAATAAAAATTCAAAATGATTAAAAAAAAACAAATCAGCCAACACATCCTTACCTTACTTTTAAAAGCAGAATTTTTATTTTAAAACCAAACCAAGACCAACATAACTTACCTAGAGTTTAAAATCATCTCGAAATCTCTAATTCACCATCTGAAGCAAATATGATCCTAAGATTATTCATAAATACTACTCAATACCAAGTTGTAAAACTTGGAGATGCAGAAACCGGGGTCTCAACCCTACCATTTACTAATTCTTAAGTTCAGTCAAGATTTAGGGCCCGTTTTACAAAGCCGCATTAGCGGCTGCAGCATGGTAACAGCCCCGAAGCCTAGAGAGATTTAAAGGGCTTTGGGGCTGTTGCCGCACAGCGTGGTAAAACAGGCCCCTTAGTTATCATGCTAAACTGACAAAATTAAGATACGGTTACAGTAGCTGTAGAAAAGCTGCAATAAATACTGAAGGAATTTCCAGCATCTTCCCACAGAGGAAATGTTTGTGTGTGTTAACTACATTGCAGATAACACGATGGAGTTAACTAATTTATCCATGCAGCATTAACTGCACCACTTTATCTGCCACATTAACAACTAATTTACAGTAACTTAGTTTACAAACTGTGCAAGAGGTTTTTAGCTGAATGCTCTTGTGCTGCTCCAACAGTCATTATAAGGCACAGACTCAGTCATTCTCCAATAGGAAGTTAACATGAGGACTCATTGTACACTTCCCCCCTCCCCATTTGCGGTTTCTGCACTCGCGATTTCACATAATCGTGATTTTTTTTGGGGGGGAGGGGAAACTCCCCCCCCCCCCAATATTTTTGCCTTCCCCCCCGGCATCCCGGCCTTACCTAGTGGTCTAGCGGGCTTTCGGGGCAGGAGCAATCTTCCTACGCTCCTGCCTCCTGCAGATCGCCAATAGGAAATGGCTGCTGTGAGTTCCCATAGTCTCTCGCGACTACGACGGGAACTCACGGCAGCCATTTCCTATTGGCGATCTACACGGGGCAGGAGCGTAGGAAGATTGCTCCTGCCCCGAAAGCCCGCTAGACCACCAGGTAAGACCGGGATGCCGGGGGAAGGCGGGAGGGTCAGTGCCGGATATTCGCGGTATTTCCCTATTCGCGGTCCGGCTCTGTCCCTAGCCCCCGCAAATAACGAGGGAGATGTATACTGTCAAGCTGCCATGTTAACCGTTATTGTGCACTAAATTCCAGTGTTTGCTGCTCCATAACTTAAGAGCTGCTTTTACAAAGCTACAATAGCAATTCCACCAGGGCATATTCTACAGGCTTTGGTGCTTTTGCCTTGGGCGAACCACTACTGCAGCTTTGTAAAAGGGGCCCTTAATGCTTCTCTGTACCCAAAGTTAATTTTGCTGTTTAATATAAAAATAAATTACTGATAAACACACTCTAATTTTGAGCAAATCATCTGTTATTAAACTGCCTTTGCTTTTTTTCTTTTTAGTTTTTAGGGTAAATTAAAAGAATTTATCAATGTTTGCTATTGTTAAGATGGATTATTTTACCACAAGTTGTATTTTAGCAGAGTTCCATTTTATCCATCGAGGGCCAAGTACGAGTACAGAGCAACCAAGCTATTATGATGACATCACTGATGATGTTGGTCCTTAGGCATTGGTGGAATGAGGCATTATGACACCACAAAGTCAGCTCTGGTAACCAGAGACACTCTTCACACTAAGGGGGGAATTCAACAATGTGTGCTACTATTAAGAAAGGTTAGTTAATCACAAATTGAGGTAAAATGACTTGTCTTAACAATAGCACACACTGATGAATTCCCCCTAAATCTGAAATTAAAAAATCAGAAGGGGATTAAACTAACAACTCCAAAACAGTGTGTCGACACCCGCCTCTTTCCATGCACCAGCCTTTGAAGGAATTCCGCCTCCTTGCCATTCTTCTGAAAACTAGCCCACCTTATCACTCTATGTATGTAACAAAAATCTCCTCAAAAGAATACCATATTTTTAAGCTTATAACATGCTGAAATTGTGTATCTCTATACAAATAAACTGGTATAAATGTGCCACGTGTATAATTTGTGCTATACCAGTTTAATTGCAAAATTAATGCATTGGTTAACAGCACTTTTTTTTAGGTTCTTGCAGGCATTATTAGTGCATGAAATCTGCAAAATACCATCATGCTAATTTTGCTATCATGTTATATCAATATAGAATGCAAGGGTGTGCATGGTTTGTAAAATCATGTATAACGTGTATATTATATGCGTGAAAATAGGTGTCTGCTGCAACACAACTGTATATGCATTAACCCTTTATACTCATAACATTAAATCAGGGCTTCTCAACCCAGTCTTCGGGACATACCCAACCAGTCAGATTTTCAGGATACCCACAATGAATATACATGAGAAACATTTGCATATAACGCATCTGGAGTACTGCGTCCAATATTGGTCGCCGTACCTTAAGAAGGATATGGCGATACTCGAGAGGGTCCAGAAAAGAGCGACACAATTGATAAAAGGTATGGAAAACCTTTCATATGCTGAAAGATTAGAGAAACTGGGGCTCTTTTCCCTGGAAAAGCGGAGACTTAGAGGGGACATGATAGAGACTTACGAGATCATGAAGGGCATAGAGAAAGTGGATAGGGACAGATTCTTCAAACTTTCAAAAACTACAAGAACGAGAGGGCATTTGGAAAAATTAAAAGGGGACAGATTCAAAACCAATGCTAGGAAGTCCTTCTTCACCCAAAGGGTGGTGGACACCTGGAATGAGCTTCTGGAGGGTGTGATAGGACAGAGTACGGTATTGGGGTTCAAGAAGGGATTAGATGATTTCCTGAAGGAAAAGGGGATAGAAGGGTATAGATAGAGGATTACTATACAGATCCTGGACCTGATGGGCCGCCGTGGGAGCGGACTGATGGGCATGATGGACCTCTGGTCTGACCCAGCAGAGGCATTGCTTATGTTCTTAAGTATCTTGAAAGCCTAACTGGCTAGGTGTGTCCTTTGCTAAAATAATCCAGATGTGGCTTTTGGTTATAGTTACTGTTCATTTTTCAAATCAAACTGTTTATTTCACAGGTAAGAAACTGCAGTTAAGTGCCTGAAGTTGAGAAATGTTTGGGTTTTTTTGCACATACAATCCCTTCTTGACCCAGTGACTTTTGGCAGCACTCATAGGTGCCTGTGCCAGGCAGGAGATCCGGTTTGGGAGCCTGCTAGTCAGGCTGGTGCAGACTTGAAAAATGGCACACACGTAAATGCTGGTATCCTCCAGTAAAGGAAGTTGCTTACTTGGCAGATTCTCTGTCTAATGCTTGAAGAATCACCCATATCTTGTATATTACCATTGTGAGGAGAAAATGCTAATTAGAACACAGACAAAGTACCTTGTAATCAGATTAACATCTAATTACTTTTGCAAAAAGCTAACCTCCATTTAGTACTTATTCTACAAACATCAGCCCCTCTACAATATGAGCTGAAAAAGACCACCACATTAAAAGTGATAATCCCAACACAAAAAGGATACTGCTCCCAATTAGGGACACCAGACGAGATACAGGAAGAGGTCTGTCAAACACAAATCGAGAATCCAGACACTCCTGACGCATGAAATGACTGTCACAAAAAAGAGAAAAAGTTTGGTAAACAAAGTAAAAACTATAAAGGCATCTGTATTTCACCAAGCAGCTTCTCTTTTGCAAACTCAGGAAGATGCATCATAAGGAGGGGCCCGTCAGAGGGAAGACTGCGAGCACCGTCGAACAGGCCAGTGTAGGGATTGGCTCGCTCTTCTACAAGGTATATGCCAGCAGCAAGGAGGGAGGTACGGTGCTATGCTGGATACATGGGAGGCAGGCCTGGAGTTATTAAATTCACGAGGGGAGATGGGGCTGGAGCTGTTGGACCTGAAGGGAAGAGAGATGTTTGGGCTGGAAGAAAGGAAGAAAAAGGTGCTTGACCCATGGGGGTGCTGGAACTGAAGGGAAGGGAAAGAGCTACAGGAGGGAGAGATAGAGAGGTTTGAAAGGAAGAGAAGGAAAAATTATGCCATACTAAGGGGATGAAGGACTGAAATACTGAGCACACTATAGAGGGAGAGAGAAAGGAAGACACATAGGGAGGTATACAGAAATAGAGGGAAATAATGAGCATGGCGAGGATAATAGGGACAGGGACACAAAGGGGCAATGTCAGACATATGAGACTTGTGCAGATGGGATCACACTGAGCTTGCGGGGATTGAAAGGGACAGGGTGAGTTTGCAGAGAGGGGGGGGGGACGACAAATTTTGTCCCTGTATCATTCTCTGCAGCCATCTCAGCCAATGCAGAGTACAAAAGGCTAAATGTTTCCAGCACTCCAGTAGAGATTCAGTATAGAGTCCATTCCAGGAAGTGTTTTATGAACGATGTAGCAGCACTTTTAAGAGTGGATTATTTGGATTTTGACTATATTATAACCTGCTTTGAATGACTAAGGGGCCCTTTTACTAAAGCTTAGACGCTAGGTGATTGACTGGAACAGCAAGGCAGTATACCTCGCAGAAATTTTTTTTTTTTTTTTTTTTTAAATAAATAAAAATAAACTAACCTGGGAATCAAACCTAGGTTCTGCCACTAAACCACTGTACCAACCCAGGTTTGACTTATAGCATTTTAAATTTTGGACTGGGTCTAAATATATACTCTTTTGGTCTTTGTTCTACACATATAAACCTTTTTAAACTGAGTTTTATTATCTTGTTGCTGTGTGAACGAGGAGCTGCTTTTCTACCATGACAACCTATTTCCCACTACTAAGCACTAAGATGTACATGCAAGTTACCCAAGTAAGACTCTGATACCACATAGCAAGGGATCATGACTGAAGATGTGCAAGTCCTTTAAAAATATGCTCAACATTACCTACGGACTTAACATTACCCAATAGAGTATGGTGCAGTGGTTAAAGCTATAACCTCAGCACCTGAGGTTGTGGGTTCAAACTAGAGAATGACACGGTGGCGGTTTACCCGCGGCCACCGCATTTTAGCCGCGGGTCACCCGCCGAAAATGGGGAAGAAAACTAGCAGTCGCTGCGGCGACGGGGACAAGGCCATTCACCGCCCGCGGGGCGGTGAATGGTCTTGTTCCCCGCAGTGAGGCATGAAGGATCGCGCGGTCCCCGCAGCTCACACCCGCCTGCCCAATCGATTCTAGTGTTTAGCCAGCTCTCTCCCTTCTCCTCACCTTAGTTTGTAGATTTTCTTTTTCGGCGACCCGCACGCTATCAGAGAGCCGCGCACGCGCGGCTGCTCAGTGTTCAATCTTCTGCTCTGACGCAACCGGAAACAGGAAGTTGCAGCAGAGCAGAAGATTGAACACTGAGCAGCCGCGCAGCGCTCTCTGATAGCGTGCGGGTCGCCGAAAAAGAAAATCTACAAACTAAGGTGAGGAGAAGGGAGAGAGCTGGCTAAACACTAGAATCGATTGGGCAGGCGGGTGTGAGCTGCGGGGACCGTGCGATCGCTAGTGTTCCCGGCTCAAATTGGAAGGAGGGAGTGAAAATATTACAGTACTAAGGCTTATATGGATGCAGCGGGGACGGTGACGGGGCGGTGAATGGGATGGCAGTGGCGGTGACGGGGCGGTGAAAGGGATGGCGGTGACGGTGACGGGGCGGTGCAGAGGATGGTGGGCCGGTGACGGGGCGGTGACGGGGACATATTTTTTCCCCGTGTCATTCTCTAGTTCAAACCCACACTACTCCTTCTGACCCTGGGCAAGTCACTTAATCCCTCCATTGCCCCAGGTACATCAGATATATTGTGAGCCCACCGGGACAGACAGGGAAAAAATGCTTATGTACCTGAATAAATTCATGTAAACCATTCTGAACTCCCCTGGGAGGGAGGCATAAATAATTTTCCTTTTACTTATATTTCAGGCCACATATATTTGAATTTTCTTTTATGTTGCATTTCTGAGAGCAACTCTATAAAACACAAATAATAAAGATCCCAATGAAAAATCAACTGGATCTATAAAATTGAAAAGAAGTCCACAAAAACCTCATACTGGTGATTGGCTGTGGACATTTCAATAAGTATACAAGTATTTTTGATGCTTAAGTGGAATTTTTTGTGCGTCTCCAATCTTTGTAATTTACTTCAAAGTACTAGCAAGAACCATTTTCATCTTTTTGGGGATCTACTTTAGACTTTTCTTTGACATGCCAGCAAAAACACAGAGTGTGGCGCAGTGGTTAAAGCCACAGCCTCAGCACCCTGGGGTTGTGGGTTCAAATCCACGCTGCACCTTGTGACCCTGGGCAAGTCACTTAATCCCCCCATTGCCCAGGTACACTAGATAGATTGTGAGCCCACAGGGACAGGCAGGGAAAAATGCTTGAGTACCTGAATAAATTCATGTAAAACCGTTCTGAGCTGTCCTGGGAGAACGGTATAGAAAATTAATAATACGTATTTCTAATAAAACTTGAGTTAGTCTAATATCCACCAGCTTTGAATTGTTTGTAACACTCAATTACCTGTATAGCTGCATTTACAACCTGCAACTACTTATTGTTAACCTACTACCGCATGTTACTTGTTACCACAACCTGTCACCACTTGTTATAAGTATAACCGCATGTAAAACCAGCTACTGCATATCTTAGCCTGACACTGCATATATAGCCTGTACTACTCCTCTACTGTTATCGCATGTTCATCGCATGTCTAGCTCTACCACCACTTACTTCGCCTGCTCTGCCCATCACTACTACCTTTTATACAGCCTAGCCCCTCCTCAGCCTGCATCTTACTAGCAGCACTAATCTCTCCCACCTCCTGCCTGACAAGCTCTGCCCAAACCCTCTCTCACTATCTCTCCTCGCTCCCACCATGAAGCCACCCTCCTGGCTCCTCCTTCTACTTCTCTGCTCTTTCACCAATACTTCCCACTGCCAAATATCTCTCCCCCCAACCTCCCCGACTCCACAGTCTCAAACACCTGCCCAGGCCTCAGAATCCCCACACTAGTACACACTAGAACTCATCACAACAAAAAACACAGAGGAAGAAACCACTCCTCCTTAAAGCCTGTCCCTCCAGCCAACCTACCCAACCTCACCTCTGTCTCTCTCACCCCGGTCCCCACACTCTACTGTAACGCCAGATCAGTCCGCAACAAGACCCAAATAATAAAAGACCTACTCGATGACTCCGATCCGGGTTTCGTGTGCATCACAGAATCATGGATCGGAAAAGACGATACTTTCACACAAAACGAACTCTGCCCCCCTGGCTACCACAGCCTCTTCTCACCCAGAATCAACCGGAAAGGAGGAGGCCTGGCTCTGCTTTACAAATCATTCTTCAATGTTCAGCTCCTTGAAAAGGGCAGCCATACCTCTCTAGAATTCTTACTAGCTTCAGTTAAAGACGAACTCCAACCCCACCCACTAGGCATCTTGCTTCTCTACCGCCCTCCTATCCCCTGGAATAAATCCTCTGAACTTGTCCTAGAGACTATAACAAGAGTCTTCCTAAAATTCCAGAGACTACTGATCATAGGAGATATTAACCTCCACCTTGACGATAACACCAGCATGGACACAACTGAATTCAAAGACTTCCTCACCTCCCTTGGCTTCACCACTCCTCCACCCACACCTACCCATGATAAAGGACATAAACTAGACATCATCAGCTTCCTCGACCTGACTGAGCACAAAACTTCTGCCGAAGAGGCCCGCTGGGACCTTGTCCCATGGTCTGACCACCTTCTAGGCTCTTTCTGCCTCCCCATCTTCATGTCTCATCTAGGTACTCCACCCCGGCCCACAAAATCTATCACCTACCGCAAAAAAATCACGAGCGAATTGTTCTGGACCCAATTTCTTAACCAACTTCCCCCTTCTCCTAAACACACAGACCCAGAGTCCAACTGGCATAATTGGGTTACCCTTTCCGGGACTACCTACCACGCTCTGGCCCCTTTATCTACAAAATCTATCTCCCACTCCCACAAAGCCCCCTGGTACCTTCCATATCACAGGGAACTAAAACAGAATTGTCGAGCCCTGGAACGGAAATGGAAAAAAAATCGAAATCCCCCTCAGACAAACAATCCTGGCGAGACAACATCAAGTGCTATAACACAATACTAAAAAAAAGCAAGAAAGAAATAAAATCACCAGATCAAAAAATCAAAATAGTACTCTGTTCTACATCTGGCGAAACAACCTCAAAAAACGACTCCACCTCTCCCCTCCTTCCGCAAACGACTTAGCCAAATTTTTCAATGAAAAGATTTCCACCATAAGGAGCTCTTTCCCCTCAGCAGTCTCTTACAATTCTCTTCCTCCCAATGACTCAAACCCTATCCCAGCGGATAGATCCTGGACGACATTCGAACACATATCTGAACCCCAGATCTCTAAACTCTGCCTCAGACTGAAATCCTGCAAATGCATCTTAGATCCTTTCCCATCCCACCTTTATGAAAACATTCCTGCACAGGCCATCTCCTCCCTTGCGAGACTCATTAACTCTGCTCTACTATCAGGCTTGTTCTCCACAAAAATGGGCCACATTGCCTTGTCACCTATTCTGAAAAAAGCCGATCTCGACCCCTCCCTACCATCAAACTACCGTCCCATAGCAAATATCCCTCTACTTACCAAACTTCTAGAAACCATAGTTGCTACCCAGCTCTCCTCCTATCTCGAGAGATTCTCCATTCTTCACCCCTACCAACATGGCTTCAGACCCTGCTTTAGCACTGAATCCCTCCTAGTTTCCCTAATTTCAAAGGTACAACAACTACACTCACGTAACAAATTTGCTGTCCTACTACAATTCGATCTTTCCGCTGCTTTTGATGTCGTCCATCACGACATACTACTTTACCAACTTTCCGAGATTGGAATCGACTCCACCGTCCTAATGTGGTTCTCAAACTTCTTACGCTCCCGTTCCTACCCCGTCAACACAAATGGCACCATGTCCACTCCTTGGACTCCATCTTGCGGTGTCCCTCAAGGATCACCCCTTTCCCCTATTCTCTTTAACATCTACATGTCCTCCCTGAAACTCTTTCAACAATCCCCCCTGGAAACAATCTACACTTATGCAGATGACATCCTTGTCCTCCTTGAGACTGACCAGAACCTCACCAACCTCCACGAAAACATTACAGCTTGCATAATGAGACTCCGTGCCTGGTCCCTCTCGGTACAGATGAAACTAAACGAATCTAAAACAAAACTACTCTGGCTCAGCCCAAAATTTGAACACCTGCCCACACTTTTCACACTACAGCTCGAGTTCTCATGCAAGGTCCTTGGTATCACTATCGATTCCTCTCTCTCCCTCAATGATCACCTCAACTCCTTGGCAAAATCATGCTTTTTCAGCCTTCACATGCTGAGGAAAACTAGATCCTACTTCAGCCAACAACACTTTGCCATCCTTGTCCAATCCATCATCCTCTCCAAACTAGATTACTGCAATGCCATCCACTTAAATCTATCAAAAAAAAGTATTCTAAGACTCCAGCTAATCCAGAATACTGCAGCCAAACTGATCTTCTCAAAACGCAAGTCTGACCATGCCTCCCCACTCCTTGCCAAACTTCATTGGCTCCCAATAATCTCCAGAATCCATTTCAAATGTTCCTGCCTGGCTTTCAAGATCATTCACGGAATCCTGCCACCTCTTATCCCACTGTCTTTCAACTCCTCCAGTCCCGACTCCTCCAGAACTGCCCAAAGGCTTAAACTAGCCTTCCCCTCTCCACGCGGCATCCACTATTCAGGCAAACTGGGAAAATCCCTTCTCTTCAAAATCACAGGTCTTTGGAACAACCTCACCACCCCGCTGCGTAACCTGAGCTCCCTTCAGTTATTCCGCAAACAACTGAAAACCTAGCTTTTCAGCAAATTGTAGCTCTATCCTTCCCCCCTTTCTCTCCCCCCTTCTACACATAAGTTCATGTAATCCTTTTTCTTCTTCTCTACCCACTATTTTAAGTTCTTGTAAACCGTGTCGAGCTCCATTCTCATGGAGATGATGCGGTATATAAACTTAAGGTTTAGATTAGATTACACTGGAATGTTTTTTTAGCTTCATATCAGCTGTACAGCAATTTTCAGATACACATCCTGCAACGCTAATATAAATCAGCTTGCTATTTTCACCATTACTGTAGAATTAAAAAATTTATAAGTATCCAAAGCAAAGAAAGAAACGATGTAGACTTGTCTAAAAGCAAAAGCAACATTAGAAGATGTATAAAATGATTGGTTGTATAAATTAAAATTTTTGCAAAAAATGTCAGGCTCAAAAAAAAGTTATTGTAAATGTCCCATGGATGGCCGTCCATGAGAAATTTACAATTACTTTTTTTTTTGAGCCTGACTTTTTTTTGCAAACATTATTTTGAGTTATTCTCCTTACTGTGGGTGTGAATTAAAAGCAATACACTTTCTGAATGCTGCCATTAACAGATACATATCACATATAATATATACCATCCTAAGAGAAATCAGGAAACACTGTTGGGTAAAGATGTTAACCAAGATATAAACACAGTGAATGCAGTCCTTTGTTATTTCTTAGATGCTTACAAATTCCTTACCACAAGAGTCTTGCATCAGCAGTAAGACCAGCAATTGAGATGCCAATGTGGTTGTCCACATTCAGAATTTTTTTCTGATGTGCTGCCAGTTCAGACTGTGCTCTCTATGCAAAAAATATGGAAAAAAAAATACAATATTGTGTGTAGAAACAGAGAATGATAGCAGATAAAGACCACATGACCTATTCCCGATTCCCTTCTTCCCCCTTCCCTCTGTACTATTACACAGTTAGGATTATAAACCGCCCTGAGCTGATAAGGACATATCATATCTCCCTTTCCTGCCTTTTTTTTCCAAATTAAATATCCTGAGATTTTTAGTTTACATATGCTTTATGATGAAAATCACTAACCATTATAGCAGCCACCCTCTGGAATGATTCCATCCTGTTTATATCTTTATTGAGAGGTTCAGTCCTCAGACCGAGTGTGCTCATCAACAGAAGCCCAAGGATAGACAGTATTTCAAAACCATACAATCGGAAGGTCCTAGTCTCCTACAATTCCATGGACCATGAGAAATTCTGGCCCATTCCACACCATTCCCAATTCTATGTGAAACATGGGAGGTGTCAACAATGGCTGCGTTACTCTCTTGCCCCTCATCCAAAATAATCTCAGCTTCTTCTGCACATAATGTAAGTGATGTGCTTCAAGCTGTATTCTCCCCCCTCTGCTTCTAACTAAGCTCACACTTTGAACCATAAGGAATAAGCAAGATGCCAATCCGGAGCAGGAAGAATTGGCTTAAGAGGTGCTGGTCTCTTCCTGCAACTAAACAAAGCCAAGATGGGAAAGCAAGCAAACAGATGGACAGGGTAGGGGGCATGTAAGAGTAAAAGGAGAAATAAGGTGAGTAAGAGGATCAGGGTAAAGGGAAGATAAGCAAGTAGATGGGGGAGTCTGGCAGCGAGAGGGAAATCAGTTCATTCCAAGCATCAAGTAGTCTAGGGCTCCCCACCTCACCATCACGGATTTTGATGAAACTTTGTGTGCTGAATCTAACATGACCCAACCAACTCTGGTCAAGTTTAAGAACCACCATAGGATTACGAGGGGTAAAGTGAGTTTTTAATATATATACTTAAAGTATTGTACAATTAATATTAGTACTAATGTTCAATACCTATTCTAAACAAGCAGATCAAGGTAGTTAAAAAAAAATTGAGTAATATGCGTTAGCCTTAAATCTTTTGGTGGCCCTCGGAGTTCTCTCGTATTCACATTGCAGCCCTTTGAATTAAAATGGCTGGAGACAGTGTCTCTCAAACATTTTTAGCTCCAGCACACTAACCCCCTCTTCTACGAAACCGCACTAGTGGTTTTTAGCGCTACGCCCAACGCTCATTGAGTGGGCCATTCAGCACAGCTTTCTGCGCTAAAAACCACTAGCGCGGTTTCGTAGAAGAGGGGGGGTAATTGGAGCAAATGTTTTTCGCGGCACATTATAATATAATTGCAAAACCAACAAAAACTTTAATCTGAGAGTTATTTAAGTTATGTCTGGGTAATTGTAAGAATGGTGAAACTAAAGTAGATAGAACAGAATTGCTAATGAGCTTGTTCTTGAGTGCAAATTGACTCAAAACGTGGCTCGATAATTGACAAGCAAAAACATGTATTTCATCTTCTACCATTTGCAGTCATTCTCTTTTTTTTTTTCAATTTAATTTCTGTGAGAGCTAAAAATCCAAAATTTGTAAAGATAAGAAGATCCAAATAGTAACAAAGCCTTGATTGCTTTGTTGCTCAAGTTAGCAAAACTAATGCATAAAAAATAAAAATAAAATTACTTGCCGTTCATTTTCAAGGACCAATCACATCAAAGAATGACGCTTGTCTGGGCAGTTGTATCCTTGACAGACTCTTGCGTACACAATGTACATGTCATCTATTCTAGCGTATATTTATGAAGGGAATATTTCAAAATAAAGTAAAATTCTGAAATCTCTTGTGGCGACACCCAGAATCTCTTTAGGGCACACAGTTTGAGAGACACTGCTCTATGAGACCAAGGACTGATCTTTGTAAAATACCACCACTAATGCCCCTTTCCTCGAGGTGAAATCCATTTTCCGCTATCCTTTTTTTACTTCTGTATCAGCTCCCTTTAGTGAGATCAGTAAGTATGCCTTTACCGAGATTAATGGGTGACCATAACGGTGGAAGCAATCTGTGCTGAAATTCTGCCACTCAATTTCAGCCAAAGCTGAAGCAACCTCCACCTCTTCCCTCTTCTCTCACCCCCAGACCCACCCTTTGCTGCTTCCCTTCGAACCAGTTTCTAACCCAGTTAATTTAAAGCAAGGATGTTACGCAGAGTATGCCAAAGGCCCTGCTGATATCCAAACACACTAGTACTCTCAATCCATTTATCTGGCCACCCGCTCAAAGAAATTGATCAGACTTGTCAACGATATCTACTTCACATTAAACTCTGCTGCCCTGAATTCTGTTTGGGTTTTTTTTTTTTTCTTACAAGGGAGGAGAGGTACCTGGATTAATTCTGGAAGAACCTGCAAATTGGATATTAAATTGACTGCACGTTACTATCAGTATTCCCTCTAAGCGGGCGGGTGTTGTGAGCAAACTTTTTTCACTGTGAGCTAAAAATATCGGGCGCCAGCAAGTTATGAGCCAAATAAATATGTTGTCAAAGTTGCTGATACATGAGGACGAGGTATTCAAAGGAATTTTAGGCCTACACGCTAAATTAAATAACGTTAAATAATATTTTTAAGAACACAAAACAACGCATTAATTCTTGAAAGTACAAAATTCTTTATTTTTTTTTTTACCAGAAAAACTCAAATTTATTTTAAAACAGTCTACAGAAATTGTAGGGATGAAATGATATCTTAATAAATGTTTTACAACAAATGTAGTTATGTCTGTTACATCCATATGTGTAAACTGTAAATTAAAAACAGTCCAGAAGACAATACGTTTGATGCTTTCAATTTCTAGACAATCTATCAATTCCAGCTTCTACACAAAAGTATAAATACATTAAAACACCCCCACCCCGACGTCCGATTCCTCCCCCAGCCTCCCCTTACCTTTGCGACGCGTTACATGGACTGCCAGCTCGCCTGCCTGCAAGCACGTGTGTGCGCTGTGATGAGAAACTTGTGCGCTGCGAGGTAATATTTTGTGCGCCAGCGCACGCCAGCGCAGCTTAGCGGGAACACTGGTTACTATGTTATATCACACAGTAACGTACAGTCAATTTAATATCCAATTTGCAAGTTCTTCCAGAATTAATCCAGGTACCTCTCCTCCCTTGTAACCAAAAAATAAAAAAACCAAACCCCAAAACTGTTGTAACTTCACTGGAAATGTCCAGTTAGCTCTTTTGTAATCCGCCTTGAACTGCAAGGTATAGGCGGAATAGAAGTCCCTAATGTAATGTAATTACACTCGATTCCAAAAGCTGCAGCACCCTCAATTTCAATAGCAATGTCATTAATTTGCTTCCCATTGAGGTCAAAGAAACTTAGTTCTCATCTTCCTCCCTACTTTCATGTGTCTATTCTTCACGCTAAAAACTTTAAGCTTCAACAAAAAAACATTTTGGATACACATAACACCCCAAAACACATGCTTGGCAAACTGCATATCCCAAGACATCTGTTCAGATAAGGCCATAAAAACACCAGCTTTCAAGTTTACCTTTAGTGCTACAAGGACAGCGTGAGTTTTAGACTTGAGGCCAACTGTAGCAGAGCCTTGTTTTACTGCTTCCATAGCATATTCTATTTGATGAATGCGACCCTATTAAAGAAAAATAGAAGTAATTGTTAATAGGGGGAAAACGTTTCCTTTGCAATGAAAAATTCACAGACAACTTACAGTAATTTGCAAAAAATATCTACATAAAGATAAGTATCAGAGGACCTTCATTTGTTTCCTAAGTCAAGATTTCTTCTCCCTAGACCAGGGGTGGGCAACTACGGTCCTTGCGGGCCGGAATCCAGTTGGGGTTTCAGGATTTCCCCAATGAATATGCACTGAAAGCAATGCATGCAAATAGATCTCATGCATATTCATTGGGGAAATCCTGAAAACCTGACTGTATTCTGGCCATCGAGGACCGGATTTGCCCACCCCTGCCCTAGATCACCTGGAGATGCTATGGAGGCAGCATTCACAGCCACAGAAGGGATGGGGAAGGAAGGGGTGCCACAGCAACCTTAGGAGATCATAACAGGGATCTGTTTAGGAGCCCTAGAGCATGAACCCAGCATATATTTACTGCTGCAATGACCGAGTCGGGTGATTTAGGTGGGGAAATAAACTTAGAAAAAAATTGTGAATGAAGGCTCTTGGTACCTTAATCTACCAACACAAACACAGAAAATGAAGTTACTTACCTGTAGCAAGTATTCTCCAAGAACAGCAGGACTTAAAGCCTCGCTTAAGGGTGGCTGCCAATGGAACCATTTAAAAAAAAAACAACAAAAAAAAAAAACCACCTTTGAATACGCTCATCACCACTCACGTGCACCTCTTCCTGCCTTTATGGTTGCACAGAGCCTCCTCAGTCCATACAAGCTAGAGGAATGCAACTTCTTGAGGAAGGAGGATGGGTTTTAATAATTTAAGTCCTGCTGTCCTCAGAAAATACTTGCTGTAGGTAAGTTTTGTCATGCTCGCCAAGGACAACATATGGAACGCCTTAGCAGCAGGCTGCCTTCAACTAAAAAAAAAAAGGAAACAATGTAATGAATGGCTCTGTGAGAAGCAGAAGCTAAATACTTTTTGGTAACACCAATTCACATTCATCTTTCTCTTTTTGTTTTTCCTTTCTCTGTTTTTCATCCTGGAATTGAAAGAGAAGGGCTTAGCAGGGATGGAGTTGGATTCTATACCCTAAACAGATTCCATAGGATTGTCTGGTCAAACCTACAAACACATTAGTCCTGCTCTAGATCAGTGTTCTTCAACTGCCGGTCTGCAGAAATTTCCTTCTGGTACGCAGGGCCGGCACATGCATCGTGCCCTATTCAGTGCTCTTCAGTGTGATCGATGTGGCGTTGTCTTCGGGCCATCTCCCTCTTCCTCAGTGCTGCAGTGCACAAAGCCATGGGCAGCGGCTCCTATGCGCGTCCTGCACCTGAACCAGAAGCCTTCTCTCTGACATTGAAAGCTCTTTGGTGTGGATACCGGCAGGAGCAACTGGGCATCCCTCTTGCCTAGGGATGTTTCGGTGAGGTGGCGGCAGGAGGAATTGGGAACTCCTCCTGCCTCGAACATTCGGGGGTGGGAGGCTGGCTTCGAGGGTTCCGGCAGGAGGGAATGGGCATCCCTCGTCTAAAAGGTCTTGCTCTGGGTGTTTGGGATTTGGACAAGGTTTTGGTCGAGAATGTGGTAAAAAGATAGACATAGGTCATGGTGGTTAAACACCTGGACGTACAGGTAGATGATTTTTAAAAAAGCAAAACCATTTTGGATGTACTTTTTGAGAATGGACATTTTGCTGGTGTCAACTTTGAGTGACTAGCACCCTAAATGCAAATCGGACTTAGACGTTTCTTTTGATTATGCCCCTCCACGTTTCCCCTGGCAAGACATATGATGAACATTGTATTCAAAAATTACAAGTCTCTCTTCATACACCAAAATAATTTTTACATTGTCTATAAAAAAGGAAAACAAGCAGAGAGTACCGGTACTTGCCTCGTACATAAGGAATGAACCAGAGAAAGGCAAGGGAGATGTCCTAGACAACCAGTATAAAATCTATATTATGGAAATATCCCAGCAAGGATCTAAGTTTCGGCATCTACGATGGCTTCATCAGGGGATACCGAGACACTGTCTCTGAAATAAGCAAGGATAAAGATCAGCGGAGCTTATGGCTGGATTCGTCAGCATTGACTCCATGAACTGAAAGGGGTGGAGTCAGGGAAGCAGATGCCCGGAAGTATAAAAGGCAGGGCCAGAGCTGGGTTAAGGAGGCTCAGGCAGTGGAAGGAAGCAGAGTCCCCCAGTGTACATGACTACAACAACTAGACATTCTGCTTGGCTGAGGTAAGCCAACTTCTGGATGTTGACTACGTATGAATTTTGCTCTGAAGTCTGGCTGGGCCCAGACCGTGGTACCTGACTAGAAAAAGACTTTTGCAACCTGTATTTAGGGTGTGGCAGCCACCAGCCATGGATGGTGTCTTGGGTCCTGTAAGCCAAAGGCCCAACTCAAGACATTTGCCTTTGAATTAAAAGCCTATTTCTCTTTTCCCCCGACCCTGTGAAGTAACAGATTTCTGAGTTAATAAAGATTTTTGTTGCACCTGTTATGATATCCGTTCCCACTTTATATTCTCTCACAGAGCCACCTTAAATCCTGCGATATATAACAGAAGTGTGTAGCTCAGTCAAAGCAGCCACATAAAAATTGAGCACAGGGAGACCAGAGAGGCCCAGGGAAGAAAAGAGGCCACAACTGTACAAGCAACAGATGCTTAATACAGGTAAATCAATTTTTATCTTGGGACCTTGAGAAATCCTAATCCTGGAGGCCAGAGCTGGTTTTGGTTAACCTTAAAAACAAAAGATTAGTGCACAGTGGGACTGTGAAGCCCTGTTAGGGACCGGAAGATAGGAATAAAAAGTAACCTAGAATGCAATTACAAAGTTTCATGCCTGTGATGGGAACAGGATATAATATACTTTTGAATATAAATAAAGTGTTTTGTTTCACTTTCACTTCTGAGTGGCTGTATCTGTTAAAGCTCGTGCCCACGCTCTCAATCATGGCACTACAAGGGCCTACTGTCCTAGAGGCAACTATGTGGTACAGATAAGAAAAAAAAATGCAAAACCACACAAAGCAAAACAAATCTTTTTACCTGAGGGCTCCAGACAGTCACGTCATTGTCATACTGGTTGCGAAACTACAAGGGAAGAAAAGATCTAAGCATTAAAAGGTAAGTGCAGCTACAGAAATATTTTTACATGCTTTTTGCAGCTCATTTACAATAAAGATAGATGCTTCCCTTTGCTTTGTTACTCTTAAGTAATTTTCAGACTATTATTGTTTTTGCAAATACTGTAGTACTTCCAACACTTAGAACCTCTTACACAAATTAGTGCATGCCGGTATGGCAAATGCATCAAAGTCCACAGGAGTTAAATGGGCTTTGGTGCCTTTTTCTGCAGCAGCATCGCTACTACGGCTTTGTAAAAGGAGCCCTTAAATGGTATTTCCATAGTGGAAACAGGAGACTTGAAAGTTTAAAACTTGAAATCCAGACCTGATGTCTTTCAAATGCCACTTAAGATGTACAGCCTATGACCATCACACTGTCTGGCATCATGTAATTAAAGCATGAGGCTTCAAATAAACTTTTAATGTTCAAACAGTATTGTATCAGCCATATAGATTATACCAGGGGTAGGGAACTCCGATCCTCGAGAGCCGTATTCCAGTTGGGTTTTCAGGATTTCCCCAATGAATTTGCATTGAAAGCAGTGCATGCAAATAGATCTCATGCATATTCATTGGGGAAATCCTGAAAACCTGACTGGAATACGGCTCTCGAGGACCGGAGTTCCCTATCCCTGGATTATACTATTTGTTTTTATTTCATAGAATTGTACAAAAACAGACTAATCAGAATTCAGATGCAATTAAAAATTTTTAATAAACCTTTCTTTCTAGTACAAACTTTGTGCTATGGTTCATATGTCTGACTTGCCAAATATAAATGTTTGGAGGAGAATTCTAAAGCACCTGGCCAACTTCTACTAAAACTTTAAGAACAGGTATTGAACCATATCAGATCAATAAGAACATAAGAATAGTCTCACTGGGTCAGACCAATGGTCCATCTAGCCCAGTATCCTATCTTCACAGAGGCCAATCCAAGCCACAAGTACCTGGCAAAAACCCAAATCATAGCAGCATTCCATGTTACCGTCCCATGCCTTTCTCAACAGCAGACTATGGATTTTTCCTCCAGGAATTTGTCCAAACTTTAACTGCTCTTACCACATCATCTGGCAATAAGTTCCAGAACTTAACTATCGCTGAGTAAAAAAATATTTCCTCCTATTGGTTTTAAAAGTATTACTCCTTGATCATCCAAAGGTCCCACGGATTCCCTCACAGGTTTTCTGCTTTTGATGTATCTAAATAAATTGTTACTATGAGTTTTTGCCTCTTTGGCAAGTTGTTCTTCATATTCTTGTTTAGATTTTTTTATCAATGCTTTGCATCTAACTTGCCAGTGCTTATGTCTCGTCTTATTTTCTTCATTGGGATCCTTTTTCCTTTCTTTAAATGATGTTTTCTTGTTTGTAACAGCCTCTTTCACTTTGCCTTTAAACCATACCAGCTCTCGTTTTCGCTTTGTTGCTATGTGGAATACACCTGGTCTGCGCTTCCACAATGGTATTTTTGAACAACATCTATGTTTCTGTCAAATGGTTTGCATCGGGAGTCTGAAGATTGTTACAAGTACTAATCTGATTAATGAAAACATCAAGGGCACCTAATGTTTAACATGTTTATACATAATATTGCATAGGGGCCAGCAGTAAAAGTTTGTCTTTTTGCAGATTTATTTATCCATTTATAATCCCACCCATTAAATAGTATATTGCATCTTTTTGCGATACTGGATCTCTAACAGGGGCAACACTCAAGAAAGAGTATAAAAAAGTGAGAAAGGAGCCAAAACACAAGACAAAAAACAAAATGCAAATAAGATTAATACAAAAATCTGTATTCATGAATTTAGGGTGTAGAAACCCAGTACATATGGGATGGATAGTGAGGAGGGGCACATGAAAATGGAAGTGAACCTGAAAATGACAACAAAGCTCTGGTGACAATTGCAGGGGTGCTAATATAATTTAATGTTTAATTGATTACTACTTGAAATTGACCAAACTCATAACTCACCTTGAACTCAAATAGAGAACGGTAATCAAATCAAACCTATCTGTCCTCTGTTTAAACTTTCCTTATTTTTTTTTTTTGTGACCGGAAGCATAGAATAATAGTCTTCCAAGGGCAGTGGTATAGACAAAACAACATCAGCGTTTAATAGTATGAGACATGAAAAAATACATTTTAGTTGTAGGAAAGCAGGGGCAAAAGATACATAAATAAATCTAAGAAAAAAAAAAAAGTGCAGCCAAGATGACAATCTTACAATACTTGTTATCCTATTCTGCTTGTATTTTTTTCTTATTAACAAAAGTAAACAAAAAGATGGTTAAAGACAGGCACGAATATAGCCTTAAAGGTTCTGTTAATGCTTTTACCACAATAAATGCCTTAAATAACCAGACATGCAGTATCTCTTCTGGCAACAGTAAGGAGAGTACTGCTAGAGAGAAAGGTGGGTTAGTGAATACGATTAACAATGAGAGCAACAATTCCAAGTATAAATAGAGGTTCGTGGCATTTCAGGCTTAGATGTTTTACGATGCGAGGAAGCGAATCGCTTTAGGCTTTAAAATCTCAACCAGCAGAATCGAATGGCGGAAACAAAAATCCAATCCCCACAAACGGGTAATTCTTAAGACCTGTCAGGAGAGAGAGGAATGAATTGCTGCCCTTGATGGAGGATCAGACCGGAAGCGAGTAGGCTCTGCCTCGGGGGACAGCAGGCCTAGCCCCTGCCAAGTCGCCTCCCCCCCCCCGATTAAGGAGCGGCCTAGCCCCCCGCTGCTCTCCTTCACGTGTAAAGCGATGTCCCTCCGTAGGAACCAGGCATTACTCAGCACAGGCCCGGGCTGGTCGAAGGCGCTTCATTCAGCCCCCTCTATCGATGCCGGCTTTCCCTAGCACCATTCATTCACTGCCGCCCCCCCCCCCCCCCGGGGGTTACACTGGCTTTCTCTGGTACCCTGCGGCTACATTTTCCGGGGAGGGGGGGGATCCTCCTATACCAAGGCCGCTGGCAGGCTGGACAGAGAATGCTTACTCATTGCCCATCCCCCGCACCCGGCTCCAAACCCCTGCTGGCAGGCGGAGGTCAGCCACCGGGGTCGGGGACTGCCGCAGCAGCTGCGACGGAGGGCACGGCGCTTCCTTACCATGGTGCCGGGCGGCGCGCGACGGCCGCTCCGAAGGAAGCAAAACAGGTGGGCGATGCGCGCTCCGGAATCCACGCGTCGCGTCTGCGAACCTCGGGCAAGGGGAAGGCAGCCGAGCCCGGAGTGATCGCTCGCGATGGGCGGGCCCCGGAAAGACCGCTCTCGCATTCAGTGCGGGGCCGGAGATGACGTCGAGACGCTGCCGAGGTGCGGATAGGACGGCATCGCTGTCTGTCTTTATGAACGGGACGCGCCTTTCCAAATGTAGTGGAATTCGACTAGGCACTTGGGACCTAGTCTGGGCTTGAGGAACCTTTCGTCTGGTCCAGGTGGGCAGTTGCTATGTTCTTAAGTGAGGGGGAAAGCTCCATCCTGATTTACATTTGGTCGTATAGGTGATAATTCTGAAAAGGTTGCCGAAGTTTGGGCGCCAAGCTCGAATTCGATATCTGCAATTCCACATAGAATTACTATTGCCGCTGGAAGCACGTGCCAAGTTCAAATCAGGCTGTTTTTTGCTTCAAGGTACTATTCGGTCTAGCACCCAAATATATAATTGACTTTTTCTCTTTCTTAACCAATAGACATAAGAGAAGCTCCCACCTGAAGTTTGTCTCGCCCCCAGTTAGAGCAGGGGTCTCAAAATCCCTCCTTGAGGGCCACAATCCAGTCGGGTTTTCAGGATTTCCCCAATGCATATGCATGAGATCTAGGTGCATGCACTGCTTTCAATGCATATGCATTGGGGAAATCCTGAAAACCCGACTGGATTGCGGCCCTCAAGGAGGGACTTCGAGATCCCTGAGTTAGAGGATGTAAATTTAAAAAACATCATCAACATCTTTTCTCTTATCAAGCTGCATTATGGGGAAAAGATCTGGAACAATGACTTATGCATGCTAATAACTATGGGGAATTTAGGAAACACCTAAAAACTTATCTGTTCCTGAAGTACTTTGATAGCTGAACTGCACAATCTCCCACAACAATTGATCTCTAAACCTGTTATTCACCAATCTCTGACTTTGTTATCTCTACTCAATTTGTAACATTTTTTTTTTTTTAAATCATTGTAAATCGCATAGAACTTCACGGTCCTGCAGTTTATAAATAAACTGTTATGTACTACAGTATAAGTGGGTATTTATGCACCAACATTTAGGCAAAGCCGCTTATGCTGGCATTTTGAGTGCTAACTTCCATGGGCAAAATTAGTCCCAGATATTCAGTGCCAGGCAATATGAAGCTAGGTAAAAGTAGATGTTATGTAAGGGTGCTTTTTGGCAGGAAATATAAAGCTGTGTTTTATTTCATATGCTGTGCTTCAGTTAATGGATCTTTTCCTGTAGTTAGCAAATACCATTGCTGTTTGCCCAGAAAAATAGAAGATTTTGCATGCAATATATCTGTATTGATGTGCCCTGTTTATGTGGGGGCTTATTAAATGTATTTTGAGCTTAATAAAGCAAAGATAAAAACCCAGAAACCTATTTAACAGATCGCATTGGAAACATCGAAAGGATGCCTTTGTCCCGTCCACAGAACTCGCATCTATCGGAAGCCCAAACTACGCTCAAAAGTAGACCTTCTTACAATGCCTATAAGACCTAGTTTGACAATTGCTATTCAGCTTGTTAGCTCACTCTGTAGCATAGTGGTTAAACCTGCAGCCTTCTACACTGATGTTCCTAGGTCAAATCCAACTCAATACATTTGACAGCCTGTTTAGGTGTGCGCGACACACAAATATTAGATTAGACAGAAAAGAAATCAATGAAAAGATTAAAAAGATTACCCCCCAAAAATGGTATGGTGCAAATATTTTACAATTATAATGAAACATAGCATAAATTCACCATTCTAATAACGTCAGAATTATAATATTAAGGTCATTGGTTGGACGTCTAACTTCCACCTAAAACACGATTCTGTAAAGGACGCCTAAAAATTTGGATGAGCACCACGATTCTGCAAACTATGCCTACCAAGGATGTCTATACCATGCCTAACTTTAGGTGCACTTTGCAGAATCAGGGCCTTAGTGCTCCGGGCCGCAGCAGAAATCTACCAGAGTATGGTAGTAAAAATCAATAAATAATAGTACACATGGCATAATATGCTGCTTATAATGTCAACAAAACACACATTAAAACATCTTTATAGATAGCACAGGGAGTAAGCAGAGATTGGGCGTGTGGAAGGGCATTTTTGATACGACGTTTGAATTCGAGTTTGAAGGTTTTACAGAAAACGCACAAAAATCCAGTACCAAACACCCTCCACCACAGGTGTAATAGAGTGGGATATAGGTCTGGGTTCTCTTCTCTGCAGTCCACTGCACTGACCAGGCTACTCCAGACACCTGCTTGCTGCTCTAATAGGACTGGCCATGATATCTGCAGCTGGCATATAGGCAGGTATTTACTGTTTCATTTACATCTTTGGGGGGTAGGTGGGAGGGGATAAGGCACTGCAGGGGAATGGGGGGGGGGGGAAGTCATGCTCACATCTCTCCAGTGGTTATCTGGTCAATTATTCATTATTAAAACAGGTCTAGCCTCCAAAATCCAAACTGTGCCCTACATGTATTCTTACGTTTGATTATGGCAGAAAAAAACATCCAAGTCATAAGCCTGCCCTAGTCCTGCCCACACCACACCTCTAACATCCCCCCTTGAGATTTAAACAAAGTGCAGATGAACAGCATGGATATCGATCTAGAAAATAGGTTTTGAAAATAGCAAATTGGAAGGGTTTTGCAACAAAAATGCCCATCTGTCACTTTTGACACTTTTTCTTTTTTTTTTTTTAATGAGCTCCATAGACAGAGTAACAGAAGTTTAGACAGAAGATAAGAGTGACTAACAAGAAAAAAATTGCATATAGGGTTAGAAAAAGTGCATGTGTCATATCTTATTCCTTATTTGAATAAATACGGTAGTTGTTTCTTCCATTGAAGGCTTGGGGGAAGAGTTGGGCTTTCACCTACTTCCTGAAGCAGAGAGTCTTGCAATAGGCAAAGCCTTTCTGGGATTTAATTCCAGAATATTAAGACTACTCCAGAGAAGGCTCGCTGGCGGATGTTACAATGTGTGATTTTCTTTGGAGAGGGTGTGGTTAGGGATACTCCTTTTTTGACCTTGGAGGTGCATAGAGGCTGATCCTGTTCTTCAAGTCCTCTGGCTCATTTCCTTTAAGAGCCCTGAAGATCAGAGATAGAGTTTTAAATTTAGCCCTGTACTAACCGGTAGCAGTGAAGTTTTGTAGGAATACTGTGATGTGATCACATCATTTGCAACTTAGAGGTGAGGAGTGGCCTGGTGGTAGAGCAGCTGCCTCAGTACTCTGAGGTTGTGAGATCAAATCCAAAGCTGCTCCTTGTGACCCTGGGCAAGTCACTTAATCCTCCATTGACCTAGGTACATAATAAGTACCTGTATATACTATAAACTGCTTTGAATAAACCTGGGCAAACGGGGCAGCTCCAGAGAGCTCCCGTGGGCTAGGATGTCCTTCCCAGCTCCAAACCCCCTCTCACCTGTAGAAATGCAAGGAGGTCACCAAAAACAGGATGCCTGAGCACACCCCATGGTAGTGACATTTATCTGTAGTAAGCAAACATTAGAGCTTAGTAAAAGGATCTCTTCATTTTTTTGATTTGTAAAAAAATATTTTTGTGGACATAGGGCTTTATTCTATAAAGTCTGCCTAAAGCCTACTTTAATTGAACATTAGGGCTGCTACTATTTGGGTTTTTGTCAGGTACTGTACTTGTGACTTGGATTGGCCTCCGTGAAGATGGGATACTGGGCTTGATGGACCATTGGTCTGACCCAGTAAGGCTATTCTTAAGTTCTTAATACTAGAAGTTAAGTGCACTTCAGGGAACAATTAGGTGTCAACAGTTACAACTTCCATTGACTTGGCATAACTGTTGGTTCTTAACTTTAGGCAAGCCAATTCTGACTTACACTCAGATTCTATAATAGAATCTTGGCACCTTTATAGAACTGGAGCCAAGTGCATGGCATTGGGGTGCCCTACTATTGGTGCCAATTTATAGAATTGCCACCAAAGTGCTTAACCTGCTTAAAGACCCCTGAGTTTATTAAAAAGACATTGCATTTATTTTTCACTGCCATGTCTCCCTCTATATTTGCAGGAGATATGTTCAAAGACGGCCCATGAATACAAAAAACGCAAATAACTTTTTCCTATTATATTTGTGGGTTTTAGATATAGCCCCCGCAAATAATCGCTAATAAAACTTATAGTTGTGATTTGCAATTGTTTTTAAAAACAAACTAGCTATTGCAGTTCTTGCATTGTACTTATACACCTTAGCAATACGAGGTCCGTTCAAAAAGTTCCAGGACTGATTTAATAAAAATCTATTAAACAATCTTACAACTTATTTCATTGGTCCCCTTCCCTACATATACACTTTTCCCAACATCATTTCCACTTCTGGAAACATTCCTTGAATGCATATTCAGGAATTGCTAAAAGTTGTGGCGTCAAATTTTACTTTATGTCTTCAATGGTGTCAAATCGCTTTCCTTTCAGTGCAGATTTAAGTTTAGGAAACAAGTCAGCAGTTTTCATTTGCCTGCTCAAGAAGATTCTGACAGATCATGACGCGGTTATTCTTCTTGTTGTCGGATATAAACCGTGGAACAAACTTTGTTACAACACGAGACATCCCTAACTTTTCTGTTAGAATGTTGTGGCATGAACCAGTGGAGATGTTGCATTCCTCTGCCTATTCTCTAACAGTTAATTGCTGATTAGGGTGCACAACATGATCATCATTAGTTGACGTTGATGGTCTTCCAGTTGGCAAATCGTCTTCCGTTGATTCATGACCACTTTTGAAGTGTGAATACCATTCAAAACACCTTCCATGACTCGTGACATGCTCCCCATAAGCCACTTTCAACATTTCATAAGTTTCTGTAGCAATCTTACCCAATTTAAAACAGAACTTCATGCTGTAGGACTGCTTATTGAGGTCGCACATGATGAAAAATAGCCGATCATGAAAACACACTTTCACAAACTCTGCTGAAGCTTGGAGACGAAAAAAAGAGGTTACTCATGAGGTTTAAGCTACTCAATGCTGCCTAGCGTGTCTCAAAAGAACTTCCCATTGGTTCACAAGTCAAACTGGCCTGGAACTTTTTGAACAGACCTCATACAATTGAAACTGACACTCCAGGATGACATAATTTGGGGGGCAGAGCCATCAAGGCAAAAACCGAGAATAACCAAAGCCACAAGTGCCGAAGTCGCAAATATGGAGGGAGAAGTGTAATTGGAGCTACACTGCAGGACCTAAAATATAATCTATGCCTAAGATAATTTTCATCCAGTAAAACATAATCAGTGGCTGCAATTTTGGAAGCTCTAGCTGTTTCTCAAGTTATTTTGCATCGGTTTTGATAAATTTTTTCAACTGATGTGTTATGGGCAAGTTTGGCAGTTTCTTTGGGAAATGGCCTGGAGAAACTTGGGCCAGACTTGACAACAGTGAGTGAGCTTCTGGCAATGTAACATTTTTTTCCTTTTCAATTGTTTTGACAGATTACTGAGCTCAGACAGAGCATCATACATGATGCCTAAATTATGAACAAATTCCACTGATGTAAGGTTATTTCTAAATCTAATGCACTTGGTGCAGTCTTTGGCACCGCTAAATCACGGATATGAAAATACCATCAAAATTTCTGTTCACAGCTGTAAATGAATAACATACAACATTTTACTGAAAGCTACCCAGAAAAATATTCCAGTCTGTTAAGAATACGGTTATGGGCTAGGAATGCTTAGCAGAAGTCCAAAACAAAGTTTATAAAGAACAAATGAGCAGGCCAGGGTCAATATCTGAGAAGCAGTCAAAATGAGTCCAGGCAAAGCAAAAATGGAGCCAGAATGAAGCTAAGGTCAACTTGGATTCAGGAAGTCAGTCATAGTAAATGCAAGAAGACAAAGCACAAGACCAGGCAAGGGCCAGGAACACATCAGAATGCAAACATAGAACCATAAAAAAATGACCATATGGTCTATCCAGCCTGTCCATCCATGTTATTGACTATCTCTTCCTGTCCCTTATTCTTTTTATATTCGGCACTATCCAAAGTAGATAATGACATGGGAACAAGTAGATAATGAAATTTGTCCCTGTTCCTTTGGGATCTCAATATTCCCATTCTGTCCCTGTCCCGTTCCAGCAAGCTCTGCCTTAACCGCACAAGCCTCGAACACTTATGATTTTAAAATGTTTGAGGCTTTTGCAGATGAAGATAAAACTTGCAGGAATGGGACAGGGACAGAGCTCGCAGGAACAGGACGGAAAGTTCTAGGCAGATTACAAAGGACACACATAGCAGTAATTTAAGACAGTAGACAATGGACAGCCAATTACAATGCAAAAATTGGTCCAAGGTGGTTAGAAGATCCCATAGGTACACAAAAACAGAATGGTTTTAAACTGCTTTTTAAAATATCCGAAGCTGAATATTGCATGAAGAGGTGTAGACACAGCATTCCAGAGTTTGGGTCCAACAATGCTGTTTACAAAAGTTTATAAAAGTGGTGCAATAAAGGCGATTAATTCAGGAATTTTGAGAAGAGGAAAGTTTTCAGTTGTTTTCTAAACTGTTCATAAGAACTAGTTGTACTCCCCTATACGCCCCCTTCCCTTTCCCCATATCTTTTTAATTTCTTCTGGCGTGAGGAGCATGCCCACATTGGTGTCAGCTCACCCTTTGATGTAATTTCCTAGGCACGGGTCCCAGAAGTGATGTCAGAGAGAGCGCCCATTCTGACGGTGGCAGCAACCTCGCACCGGGGCAGTAAAAAAAGGTTATGGGGAACGTAAGGGGCGCGTGCATGGCAAAATGAGCTTTGAGGGCGGTGGGGGGGGGGGGGAGAGGTACCACGCCCTTAGGAAGACTGCGCCTCAGGTGGACTGGCCTTCCCCTGCCTCCCTTTACTACGCCACTGGCACCAGTCTCAACTCTCCTGACGTCACTTTGTGGTTGCGGGACTAGGAAGTGATGCCAGAGGGAGATCCCAGGCTGGTGCGAGAAGCAGATTAGTGATGCTGCTTTCTGTTGGTAGTCATCTGGAGGGGGCATGTGGCAGGATAGGAATATGGGGTTGGCCGCAGGAGAAGAGTGCGGGGGGGGGGGGTCAATGGTGATAGGCACCTCCTTCCCTCAGTATGCAGCTGGGAGGGAGGAATGTGTTGGAACCCCCCTCCAGGTCCACTCCAGGGCATCCCTGAAAATTGGAGGGCTGGCTTTGTCCCTTGTGTGCACAGCTTTAGAGGGAACACTAGTGGGCACCCCTAATATTTATGAAGGCGGGGTCATTTACATTATACTTGGCCCTCCCAGTGATTTAAAAATGTTGATGCCTGGGAATCACTATAGTTCCCTGCAACCTGGACCAGCGCCGAAGCAAACGCTGGCGCGCGAGCAGCCGGTGGAAGGGTCTTAGTTGCCGCGCGCGCGCGCGCACTCCAAGCGAGCCGAGGACCCCGTGACGGCGGTGTGGCGCACGCGCTCCGGCGCCTGTGACCGACTTTAACTGTTCGTAGTAACCGCTGCGGCTGCTGGGAGGCGGCAGAGAGTTTCGAGTTCTTGAAAGAGCGAAAAAGACAACCCGAAAAGAAAGGAAAAAAAAAAAAGAGGGAGAGGGGAAGCACGCGGACTCGCAGATTTCACTTTCTCCCCCCGCTTCGCCCACATGCCGGGCCGCGCTCGGTGACCGAGGACCCCGGCTGCCCGAGCAGGTCGGGGGTGGGAGGGAGAGGGCATGAAGGAGCACGAGAGGCGGAGGGCCGGCTTGAAACCACGGCTCTGCGGGAAGAGCGCAAAATGAAAGCGCCGGAGGGCGCCGAGGGCTTCAGGAACGGCTATGTCAAGGGCTGCGTCACCCCTCTCCGGCGGGACCCCCGGCGGCGCGCGCTGCTCCACCTCTGCGCGCCCGGCCGGCTCCGCTCGTGCGCCGGGGCGCTCGCCGTCCTGCTCGCCTCGCTGCTGCTGCTGCTCTCCGGGCGCCCGGCCAGCGGGGCCGCCGCGCACGCCTTCCTGCTGGGCTTCTCGCACTCGCTCTGCCCTTTGTTCAGCATCGGCTGCGCCTTCTTCTTCCTGACCTTCGGCCTGACGCGGGGCAAGAGGGACCGCGGCGCGCTCTGGCTCAGCGCGCTGCCCGTGTGCTGCTACCTGGGCGACTTCGCGGCCGTGCAGCTCTTGCAGTGGGGCGAGGAGGAGCCGCAGCAGGCGCAAATGGTGGCCCGGCTGCTGGTGGTGCTCAGCGGCGCGGGCTCGCTCACCCTGGCGCGCGCCCTCAAGCTCCGCCACAGCGTCCTGGTGCTGGTGTTCGCCAGCGTCGTCTGGCTCGTGTCGTTCGCCGGCCTGCGCGCCCTGCCCCGGGCCGCGCGGCCGCTCTGCGCCTGCCTGGTCGGCGTGGCCGGCTCCCTCTCGGCGCACGGCTTCGATCGCCTGTTTCCGGCCAAGGAGGGCCACCCCAGGCCGGCGGCGGCGGCGGAGGAGAAGGTGCCCGTGATCAGACCCCGCCGCAGATCCAGCTGCGTGTCTCTGGGAGAAACTTCGAGCAGCTGCTACGGCAGCGTGAAAATGCCACGGAGACCTTCTCTGCCTTGCATATCCCGGGAGCAGGTAGGTCCCAAAAGAGAGCGCAAAGTAGTGACTTGGGGACGTAAAGTACACATCCAGGGAGTTAAATGATCGCATTCTAAATGGTCCTCAGAAGTCCTGCAAATTGGACGTTGGGACTCTTGACCACACCATATATTACTGTCCCATCATATCCAAATTTTACCAATTAAGGAAACTATATCTTTAGTGAAAATACTTTTGGGTGAGTTTGCTCTAACTCTACTCTGTCTAAACATCATATCGCTCTCTTCCAATCTCTCATTATGATAACTATCAAAACCATATTAAATGATTGGAAACATCCTGACCAACTTTCATTGGTTGCATGGTGGAATCTAGTCTGCATTATTTTACAATATGAAGGCACAAATTTCTGCTTATATGGGACCCAATCATTAGTTACTGTAAATCACATCCGACTTCTCCCTTAGCTCAGTTATTTCCCTCTGATCAGACTCACTCCTTTGCTTTGGATTAATGCCATGAAACTGCCCAATGATAGATCGATGTTGCCCTTGCTAGTTTTTCTCTATAATATGCTACTGTGACATTCCTAATTCTTCCTGGCGATGCCAGTTTATATTGCCCCACTATCATACTTATAGTGCATAAAGTGTTAATCATATTATCAAATGCTCAGGTATCGATATTATACCTGTGTACTTATTATACCTGTATAACTTGTCATACCTATGTTAAAGTTGTTGTATAACTTTTCTTATTGTTTTATAATATAAAATAATAAAAATTTTGAACCAAAAAAAAAAAGAAATCACATCATCATATGTATTAATAATTAAGATGAGGATGGCAGTAAATGACTGTTTAATGTAATCATTGTATAGTTTTTAGTGCATCCTATGCAGTGTTTATGATTTACCAATTGTATTTAAACAAAGGAAAGCTTAAGTAAACTTCTAATGTGATACGCCGGTTGTTTTTTTTTGCATTGGCCTTATGATGAAAAACGTGATTTAATTTTCAAAATAAAGTGCAGTAAATTGCTAGTCTTTCTACGGTCCTTTCCTACCGCACTTTGTTCATTGCTAGAGCCGGCTGCCTTCTAAGATGGTACAAGTAGAAACTGGAAGGGTATAAGAGAGAAAGAAATACCGGTTTTAGAGCGCCGCAGGATTTCAGTTGATTTTCTTGATTATCGATAGGACCAGTTGATGGTTGCATGAAGGAAAGAAGGTATTTGAATGACAAAAAGTAGCGGTTGTCATTTTCTGTTTGATTTGTCGCGTTTGGAAAGAGGATTCTGAAGCTTTGTTTGGCGATCCACTCTTATGGCGAAGGTCTCTTTCAGATCTTGAAGTGTAACGCAAGTGGATGCTTTGGTTTCTACTTTGCATTCCTACATTTCGAGGTGGGGGCAATGACAAAAGCTGGGGGGCTGTCATTCGCTTGTGGCTTTCAATTGCAAGCAGGTATTGTTGCACATGTGCACGTCTGAAGTTCGCAGGATAGTGTAGAGCTGCAGCACTATCCAGGAAGAAGCTTCGTGGGAAAAATGCAAACTTTTTGTTTTTTTCTTTTTCCTCGCGGTAGCCTTGTATATTTTGCACTTTTGTATAGTCATCTGTTCCCAGAGCTCCTTTTTTTCACGACTGCATTTCTACTGTAACCTGCTTAAATACTGTTTAACTGCATTATTATAGATTGTAACAATCATATTTTAAATTAAGTCTTAAATTGATAAAATTGCTTTCATGCATGTCCCTCCTAACAACTTTGTAATGTCTTTATAGTTCCTCTCCCCCTTTTGGGGGCGAAATGGCTTTAACGGGTTATTATATTAAAATAGTTAGAGTGCAATCTTTTTTTTTTTTTTCTCTCTCTCAAATGCCACGTTATTTTTGTACATGAAATATTGAACATACAACTGAGCAGTCAACAAAATAATCATATCAAAAGGATTTTTTTAGTTATTGATGTAAACACATGTGCGTTTTGTGTTTTTTATTATTAGTAAATGGAAGCATACATTTTTCTAGTGGTTGGGCCACGTTTTGGTTTTCATTGCGTAATTCCTTTTGACATACTGTTAAGGCTAGATACCTAGTAACTTAAAAAAAATGTTTTGAGAGTTACTAAATAATCCTATTTGCTTTTTGTGATAGCTGCCACAGGTATGTTTTGTGGCAGTTGTTGTTTTCTGTACTTATTTCTAAAATGTGATGTTTAGGTGGTGCGTGCCTTATTTAATTATGAGCACAAATATTAAATTTCACTTACCTACCCAACTTTTGCATAACCTACTTAAGGCAAAGATTCCTAATGCAGTGGGATATAGCTAATAATGCATATGAATGGCATTAGCATGCAATAGCAATGCTGGTTTGGAGGTTCTAAGAACGATGTAGATCAGTGGTCTCAAACTTGCGGCCCTGGGGCCACATGTGGCTCGCCAGATACTGTTTTGAGGCCCTCGGTATGTTTATCATAATCTCAAAAGTAAAATAAAACCGTTTCTTGATCATATGTCTCTTTAGCTATAAATGACAATATTATTATTAAGACTTAGCCAAAAGAAAAGAGATATATAAACTATAAAGAGTTTTTACCTCATGCAAAATTGTCATTTCTTTAATGAGACATTAACTATTTTTTCTAAGGCCCTCCAAGTACCTACAACTCCAAAATGTGGCCCCGCAAAGGGTTTGAGTTTGAGACCACTGACGTAGATTATAGAACTAAGTTGTGGTTTAGCATGTAGTGTATTTTTTACTTATTTATTTTTTCGGGCAATGCATATTCACTTCACTTTGTTGAGAACAAATAGTGAAAATATGTGCCATTCTAAATAAATGGAAAACAATTTTTTTAAATTTTAAATGTGGAACCCGGTTGTGCATATTTATGTATCTAAGGGCTCCTTTTACGAAGCCGTGTTAGCGGCTTTTTTTGCACGCACCTTTTTAGCGCGCTAACCCCAAACTACCCCTTGCTCAAGACGAGGCGGTAGCGGCTAGTGCAGCCAGCAAATTAGAGCGCGCTATGATGCGCGTTAAACCGCTAATGCAGCTTCGTAAAGGGAGCCTTAAGTTGCTTGGCCTGTTTCTACTTCTGATAGCGAGTGTAGCACTGTATATACTTACCATGAGACGTATGTATGATTGAAAAGATAGGAAATGCTTACTTTATTGTTAAATAGTTTTTAAGCAGTTTGTGATTAATTTGAAGAGACAAAATAATCCAAAACTGCAAGAGGAATATAATAAATATGCACAAAAAATATTCCAGCGTGTATCCACTACTGTAGAGGAGTGAAGCACGAGATGGATATGTATTTATAAATGGAGAAAAGACCTCAGTTTCTTCCAGGGAAAGGAAAATTCACCTGGAGGACCTCTATGTCTGCCGTATTCAACTTCAAGCAGCATAGGAAAAAACATCCCTGGTCAAAAACTCCATTATAAAGTAAAATCTGAAAAACTGTTAATATACAGTCCAGAAAATCACAAATCACTTATCTCTTCGATTCACTGTCCTCCAGGTGGAAATTGAATCCAAACAGTTCAAACGATTTCACCACATTAACTTTCTTCTAAACGTGGGAAAGGATATATTTGAGACTCCCGACAGGCCCTGTTTCGCTATTAGAACGCTGCATCAGGGGAGGTCTCTAAAACGATACAATATCACCATATAAGTATTCTTCAAGACATTTCAATGCACTAAAAAGAGTAACCCACAGCTACTTACATTGAAATATTGAGCTACCGCTTCACAGATTCTCGAAAAAGAAATGGCGGCCCGGCGTTCCAGGTAGGGTTTAAAAAGGAAGGTCATGCTGATCATTGAACCAATCATCATAGAGGGGCGTAGCCTCGTGAAACATTTTTTCAAAAAAAGGCACGCCATTCTATTTTGGTGTTTAAACCCGTAGGTATGTATGATTTTAATTTAAACACCCATTTTTGCTCACATTGTCGTAAAAATGTTCGAAAGTCACCACCTTTTTTCGAAGGAGATAGCTTTTCAATAATCCAGCATTGCATTTCTGTAAAGGAATGATTGTGGTTTAAACAATGCTGTACCATTGGTGCCTCAGATTTTTTTACTAGATTAGGACAATAGGCTTGAACAATATTCTCTTACAAGGTGCTGTTAATTGTTCACCCAAGGTGATGTTGTAGATCACCCTTTATACCTTGTAACTAAGATGTATCAATCAATCTTTATGGCCCTCAGAGATGCCACCCAGGGATCAATATGATCATATCCCTTGGCTTTACACACCCTATCGTCATCGGGTCAATATCAAATGTGAAAATGTAAACTTTTTTTCTTTTTTGCTTATTTTACTCGTATATATTAAACTCTTTTTGCTAATCTTAAAACAATAAATATGGCTAATGAGTTTAAGGTAGATACTTAGCTTCACCGGGATGGTTAGTAGCTGTTGGTAAGGGATACATATGCCAACATGTTTCACCCCTAAGAAGGGGGTTTCTTCAGGGCTACTATCCCTTTTATGTTAATTATACATGGCTGGCCACCCGATCTAAGTTTCTTTAAGATGCTTTAAGCATCCACTCTGGACAGGGTCTCTTAACATGTGGACGAATATGCTGCACTCCTTTCAGGAAACGAACTACATCAGACTGAGAAGCAAGGAAAGAGTGGAGACACCCTGCCCCTGTAACAAGCATCTTAAAGAAACTTAGATCGGGTGGCCAGCCGTGTATAATTAACATAAAAGGGATAGTAGCCCTGAAGAAACCCCCTTCTTAGGGGTGAAACATGTTGGCATATGTATCCCTTACCAACAGCTACTAACCATCCCGGTGAAGCTAAGTATCTACCTTAAACTCATTAGCCATATTTATTGTTTTAAGATTAGCAAAAAGAGTTTAATATATACGAGTAAAATAAGCAAAAAAGAAAAAAAGTTTACATCATTTTCACATTTGATATTGACCCGATGACGATAGGGTGTGTAAAGCCAAGGGATATGATCATATTGATCCCTGGGTGGCATCTCTGAGGGCCATAAAGATTGATTGATACATCTTAGTTACAGGGTATAAAGGGTGATCTACAACATCACCTTGGGTGATCAGATTTTTTTACAGCTTAAGCAAGATCTATGTTCGATTATACGGGTCTTGAACAAACGGGAAGTTTGTCCTATATAAATTTTTTTACAAGGGCATTGAATTGCATAGATAACTCCCCTAGAGTCACATGTCGTAGATGTTTTAAGTTTATACACTTTCTGGTCTACTGGGTTAATAAAGTGATCACAGTTTAACGTGATTTGACATATCGAGCAGTGCCCACATTGGACATGTCCAACCCTCTCATCACCATTCGTTGCTGTAGGGGGATCCAGGGTCCCTCTGCTTGTTGGACAGATGGTTTCTTGTAAGTTTCTATTTCGGGAGTAAGCTGTCAGTACTTTAATATCTCTAAAACAAGGGTGAGCAGCTAAACAGTTCCAATACTTCTTAATAACATTCCCAAATTTTCTTGCTTGTTGGGAATGACGTAGAACACAGACTAATTGATCTTGTTCTGGTTCAGATTCTGTATATTGCAATAAGTATTCTCTATGATTGTACAATGCTCTATTATATGATGATTTAATGCATCGCTCAGGATAACCACGATCCGCTAGTTTTTTGCCTAAAATATGCGCTTGTTCTTTAAATTCATGTTTAGTTGAACATAATCTACGATAGCGCAAAAACTGCGAATTAGGCAAACTTTCTTTTAGATGCTGAGGGTGGGAGCTAGAGAATTCTAGGAATGTATTCCTATCAGTATCTTTCCGGTGTACTGAAGTATGAAAAGAGCCCTCTTTAATCTCAACACGTACATCCAAGAAAGAGATGCATCGCAAATCAAAAGATAACGTGAATTTAATTGTAGGTATTCAAAAGATCTATAAACTTTTGTAGTTCCACGGGAGAATCTTCCCAGATGATGAAGATGTCATCTATATATCGACACCAAAGGGATACTTTAGAAAAAAATGTCGAATTATATACAAATCTCTCCTCAAAATCCGACATGAAAAGGTTTGCCAGAGAGGGAGCACATGTTGCACCCATTGCCGTCCCATGCAGTTGTTGATAAAAAGTATCTTGGAACATAAAATAATTTTTCTTGAGTGAAATAGTTAATAACTGGATCAAAAATTCAGTTGGTACTTGATGAGGACGTACTCGATGGTTCAAACAATCTTCTATGATCTGCAGTACTCGATCTTGAGGGATATTCGTATATAAGGATTGAATATCCAATGTTACTAGAATAGTATTCATCGTAGGATGATATTGGGCTAACATATTCAGGAAATGAGAAGTGTCTTGGGTGAATGACTTGGTTAGAGGAACTAATGGCTTCAAGAAGTAATCTATATACTGGTTCACTCGTTCTAATAGAGAGCCACATGCTGATACTATTGGACGCCCTGGTGGAGACGACATTTTTATGTATCTTAGGTAGTATATAAAAAAAGGGTATATTGGGATATATTGGAGTCAAAAATTTAAATTCATTCTGAGTTACAAAACCCATTTTCAAACCCTGTACTACTAAGTCAGATATTTCTTTCCTTAAGCTAACTGTCGGATCTTCTTGTAATCGAGTGTAAACCAGTTGATCTGAAAGCTGACACTGAATTTCAGATAGATATTTATCACGATCCAAAATCACTATCGCCCCACCCTTATCTGCACGTCTTACAATAATATCTTTATTTGATTGTAGCGAAAAGATAGCTTCCCGCTCTCCTCTTGTAGTATTCCATGTATACACAAATTTTTCTAACTCGATACGCTCAATTTCTTTTAGCACTAAATCTTTATAAAGTTGTATAGCTGGATCAGGGAAACCCGTAGGAACCCAAGTAGATTTTTGCCTCACAATAGATCTATCAATATATACATTCAGATCTTGAGCAAAATGTAATCGGAGTTGTAACTTCCGAAAAAATTTTTCTAACTGAAAAGGATCCTTAACTGAAAAGGATCTGATTTCGACTCAGGGACAAAGGTTAAACCTTTTGATAAAATATTAAGCTCATCTGAAGAGAGTGTATATTTGGATAGATTTACCACCACTGGCTGTTCTATTGTTGGGATCTTGTGTTGGGTCGAGTCCCACTCTGATAACGGCCTCTCGATCTTCTTTGGCCTCTGCGTCTGCCTTGTTGTCCTCTTCCTAAAAAATGACTACCATCACTTCCTGAGGAGGAATTAGACGAGAGGTGAAAACGTACTGGAGGGGATTATTTGATGGGTATGTATATGGGTGGATGAAAATCACGACTGAGGGATCAGAAGAGTCTAATAAACCTCCAGTACGTTTTCACCTCTCGTCTAATTCCTCCTCAGGAAGTGATGGTAGTCATTTTTTAGGAAGAGGACAACAAGGCAGATGCAGAGGCCAAAGAAGATCGAGAGGCCGTTATCAGAGTGGGACTCGACCCAACACAAGATCCCAACAATAGAACAGCCAGTGGTGGTAAATCTATCCAAATATACACTCTCTTCAGATGAGCTTAATATTTTATCAAAAGGTTTAACCTTTGTCCCTGAGTCGAAATCAGATCCTTTTCAGTTAAGGATCCTTTTCAGTTAGAAAAATTTTTTCGGAAGTTACAACTCCGATTACATTTTGCTCAAGATCTGAATGTATATATTGATAGATCTATTGTGAGGCAAAAATCTACTTGGGTTCCTACGGGTTTCCCTGATCCAGCTATACAACTTTATAAAGATTTAGTGCTAAAAGAAATTGAGCGTATCGAGTTAGAAAAATTTGTGTATACATGGAATACTACAAGAGGAGAGCGGGAAGCTATCTTTTCGCTACAATCAAATAAAGATATTATTGTAAGACGTGCAGATAAGGGTGGGGCGATAGTGATTTTGGATCGTGATAAATATCTATCTGAAATTCAGTGTCAGCTTTCAGATCAACTGGTTTACACTCGATTACAAGAAGATCCGACAGTTAGCTTAAGGAAAGAAATATCTGACTTAGTAGTACAGGGTTTGAAAATGGGTTTTGTAACTCAGAATGAATTTAAATTTTTGACTCCAATATATCCCAATATACCCTTTTTTTATATACTACCTAAGATACATAAAAATGTCGTCTCCACCAGGGCGTCCAATAGTATCAGCATGTGGCTCTCTATTAGAACGAGTGAACCAGTATATAGATTACTTCTTGAAGCCATTAGTTCCTCTAACCAAGTCATTCACCCAAGACACTTCTCATTTCCTGAATATGTTAGCCCAATATCATCCTACGATGAATACTATTCTAGTAACATTGGATATTCAATCCTTATATACGAATATCCCTCAAGATCGAGTACTGCAGATCATAGAAGATTGTTTGAACCATCGAGTACGTCCTCATCAAGTACCAACTGAATTTTTGATCCAGTTATTAACTATTTCACTCAAGAAAAATTATTTTATGTTCCAAGATACTTTTTATCAACAACTGCATGGGACGGCAATGGGTGCAACATGTGCTCCCTCTCTGGCAAACCTTTTCATGTCGGATTTTGAGGAGAGATTTGTATATAATTCGACATTTTTTTCTAAAGTATCCCTTTGGTGTCGATATATAGATGACATCTTCATCATCTGGGAAGATTCTCCCGTGGAACTACAAAAGTTTATAGATCTTTTGAATACCTACAATTAAATTCACGTTATCTTTTGATTTGCGATGCATCTCTTTCTTGGATGTACGTGTTGAGATTAAAGAGGGCTCTTTTCATACTTCAGTACACCGGAAAGATACTGATAGGAATACATTCCTAGAATTCTCTAGCTCCCACCCTCAGCATCTAAAAGAAAGTTTGCCTAATTCGCAGTTTTTGCGCTATCGTAGATTATGTTCAACTAAACATGAATTTAAAGAACAAGCGCATATTTTAGGCAAAAAACTAGCGGATCGTGGTTATCCTGAGCGATGCATTAAATCATCATATAATAGAGCATTGTACAATCATAGAGAATACTTATTGCAATATACAGAATCTGAACCAGAACAAGATCAATTAGTCTGTGTTCTACGTCATTCCCAACAAGCAAGAAAATTTGGGAATGTTATTAAGAAGTATTGGAACTGTTTAGCTGCTCACCCTTGTTTTAGAGATATTAAAGTACTGACAGCTTACTCCCGAAATAGAAACTTACAAGAAACCATCTGTCCAACAAGCAGAGGGACCCTGGATCCCCCTACAGCAACGAATGGTGATGAGAGGGTTGGACATGTCCAATGTGGGCACTGCTCGATATGTCAAATCACGTTAAACTGTGATCACTTTATTAACCCAGTAGACCAGAAAGTGTATAAACTTAAAACATCTACGACATGTGACTCTAGGGGAGTTATCTATGCAATTCAATGCCCTTGTAAAAAAATTTATATAGGACAAACTTCCCGTTTGTTCAAGACCCGTATAATCGAACATAGATCTTGCTTAAGCTGTAAAAAAATCTGATCACCCAAGGTGATGTTGTAGATCACCCTTTATACCCTGTAACTAAGATGTATCAATCAATCTTTATGGCCCTCAGAGATGCCACCCAGGGATCAATATGATCATATCCCTTGGCTTTACACACCCTATCGTCATCGGGTCAATATCAAATGTGAAAATGATGTAAACTTTTTTTCTTTTTTGCTTATTTTACTCGTATATATTAAACTCTTTTTGCTAATCTTAAAACAATAAATATGGCTAATGAGTTTAAGGTAGATACTTAGCTTCACCGGGATGGTTAGTAGCTGTTGGTAAGGGATACATATGCCAACATGTTTCACCCCTAAGAAGGGGGTTTCTTCAGGGCTACTATCCCTTTTATGTTAATTATACACGGCTGGCCACCCGATCTAAGTTTCTTTAAGATGCTTGTTACAGGGGCAGGGTGTCTCCACTCTTTCCTTGCTTCTCAGTCTGATGTAGTTCGTTTCCTGAAAGGAGTGCAGCATATTCGTCCACATGTTAAGAGACCCTGTCCAGAGTGGATGCTTAAAGCATCTTAAAGAAACTTAGATCGGGTGGCCAGCCATGTATAATTAACATAAAAGGGATAGTAGCCCTGAAGAAACCCCCTTCTTAGGGGTGAAACATGTTGGCATATGTATCCCTTACCAACAGCTACTAACCATCCCGGTGAAGCTAAGTATCTACCTTAAACTCATTAGCCATATTTATTGTTTTAAGATTAGCAAAAAGAGTTTAATATATACGAGTAAAATAAGCAAAAAAGAAAAAAAGTTTACATTTTCACATTTGATATTGACCCGATGACGATAGGGTGTGTAAAGCCAAGGGATATGATCATATTGATCCCTGGGTGGCATCTCTGAGGGCCATAAAGATTGATTGATACATCTTAGTTACAAGGTATAAAGGGTGATCTACAACATCACCTTGGGTGAACAATTAACAGCACCTTGTAAGAGAATATTGTTCAAGCCTATTGTCCTAATCTAGTAAAAAAATCTGAGGCACCAATGGTACAGCATTGTTTAAACCACAATCATTCCTTTACAGAAATGCAATGCTGGATTATTGAAAAGCTATCTCCTTCGAAAAAAGGTGGTGACTTTCGAACATTTTTACGACAATGTGAGCAAAAATGGGTGTTTAAATTAAAATCATACATACCTACGGGTTTAAACACCAAAATAGAATGGCGTGCCTTTTTTTGAAAAAATGTTTCACGAGGCTACGCCCCTCTATGATGATTGGTTCAATGATCAGCATGACCTTCCTTTTTAAACCCTACCTGGAACGCCGGGCCGCCATTTCTTTTTCGAGAATCTGTGAAGCGGTAGCTCAATATTTCAATGTAAGTAGCTGTGGGTTACTCTTTTTAGTGCATTGAAATGTCTTGAAGAATACTTATATGGTGATATTGTATCGTTTTAGAGACCTCCCCTGATGCAGCGTTCTAATAGCGAAACAGGGCCTGTCGGGAGTCTCAAATATATCCTTTCCCACGTTTAGAAGAAAGTTAATGTGGTGAAATCGTTTGAACTGTTTGGATTCAATTTCCACCTGGAGGACAGTGAATCGAAGAGATAAGTGATTTGTGATTTTCTGGACTATATTAACAGTTTTTCAGATTTTACTTTATAATGGAGTTTTTGACCAGGGATGTTTTTTCCTATGCTGCTTGAAGTTGAATACGGCAGACATAGAGGTCCTCCAGGTGAATTTTCCTTTCCCTGGAAGAAACTGAGGTCTTTTCTCCATTTATAAATACATATCCATCTCGTGCTTCACTCCTCTACAGTAGTGGATACACGCTGGAATATTTTTTGTGCATATTTAATTTGAAGAGACAACATATAATCTAGCAAGTGGCCAGGAATATCCAAATAGTGATTCTTTTTTGCATGTGCATTTATTTGTAATAGGAAAATTAAACTTAAAACATTGCTGTGTTTGTTAAAACGATATGGTTGGTCTCCTTGTACAACTGCTGAAAATAAAGATCCATAAATCAGTAATTTGGTTAGTAAGGACATAACTTCGATATGAATCTAGTGTAATATATGACAATATTCAATGAATTTAAGTGATAGGTATGTTCAGTAGAAACTGTATTCTCCTTGGGCACAGTGGCTACAGGTTGTGTTAAATCACTTTATGATTAGGACTTCGATTTTTAGGTGTTTTGTTTTTCAGCTCATTACTTTTTTGGGAGGGTACAAAAACACCTATTTGAATTGTGTTTACATCAGGAGAGGGGGTGCTCTCTCGGTGTATGCCAGTCAAAACTTAGAATCTGAAGCCCTGTTATAACTATCCACAGAATAGGGAGAATATTATAATCAATATGTGTGACCACTGTAAAATTAATTTTATGTCCTGTTTGCTTAGTGTAAAAGAATTTATCAAATAGGTGTCATGCTATTTGACAACAACACCTTGCTCTTCTGAACTAGGTATGCATTTTTTAAACTTTATTATTAAAGCCTATTGACAATTTTGCATTCATATATTCCTCAGCTTTATGAAAGGTCTTAAAATATATTTGGGATTTAAAATGGATTTAATTGTAGTTATTGCAGTGTACTTTTTGCTTAGTTTGATTAATAAATCCCCTTGAGGAAGATGTTGCATTTCATCGTTATGTTAAGCTGATTTCTGGAAAAAGTTATACTTAGAAGATGCAGGAGATAATTTCTTGGGTACTAAAGATTCATTTTAGATAAGCACCCTTAAAATGATATTGTAATCATCACTATACATAATAACATCAATACATTTTTCAGATATTAAATTTTACAGTAGCAATTTCTGGATTCTTTTGGATAGTACTGTAATCTTTCAAAAAACAATAACAAACTTAAATTGATATATTTTAAAATAAGCACAGAGATTGGGCTGATGTTAGTACTGGAAATCTCCATTAGTCTGAGTGCCTATGTTCACAATTAATGTGACCATGAGTCACTTAGAAGTTTTGACAAGGGAGACAAGTTCCATAGATAGAAACAGAGACACATGAAGGCAAATAAAGGCCAAACATCCCATCCAGTTTGCTCATCCACAGCATCCACTATCTCCTCCTGTCCTTTTCCATAAGGAGGAATTATCTTTCATTTCTAAGGTTTTGCAAGATCTAAATATTTCTCAGGTTGATCCGCAGGTAACAGGGTCGGCGAACCCTCTTATGGCAGGCATGAGAAAACCACCTAAGTCATTTCTGGTCCACGAGGCCATGCAGGAATTTATTTCTGCTCAATGGGACATGCCGGAGGCGGATCTCCAAGAGGCAAAGGCCATGCGGCAGTTGTACCCAGTGGCACAGGAGGAGCTGGAGAGGTTAAGTTCATGAGAGTAGATGCTCTGGTGGCTTATGCTAGAGTCTGGCGGGTTTTCGATACTTGATGTGGTTCTCAGGGTATTTCGCCCTTCCAGGCTTCCCTTTCTCGTATTCTTTCTTTTTTGCAGGATGGAGTGGTCAAGAGATTGGCATATAATTCCTTTAAAGTTAAGTGGTGGCCATATCCGGGGTAACCCTGCTTGTTACAGGGGCAGGGTGTCTCCACTCTTTCCTTGCTTCTCAGTCTGATGTAGTTGTTTCCTGAAAGGAGTGCAGCATATTCGTCCACATGTTAAGAGACCCTGTCCAGAGTGGAGTCTTAAGTTGGTTCTTGGAGGGGGGGGGGGGTGCAGAAAGCCCCATTTGAGCTTTTGTCTAATGCAACTCTGAAGGATGTGACGTTGAAAACTGTGTTTCTAGTGGCTATGGCTTTGGCACAGCGAGTTTCTGAGTTGCAGGCATTGTCCTGCAGAGATCCTGTTTTGCGAATTACGGATTACATAGAAACATGGAAATTGATGGCAGATAAGGGTCACGGCCCATCTAGTCTGCCCACCCTAATGTCCCTCCCCTACCTTCGCCCTGTGAATAGATCCCATGTGACGATCCCATTTGGCCTTAAAATCAGGCACGCTGCTGGCCTCGATCACATGCAGATTCTGGAGTGTTGGTTCAAACAGTTCCCATCTTTTCTTCCTAAGGTGGTATCATCCTTTTATATCAACCAGTCTCCCTTCCTTCTGGGAGGAGGACTGGGAGAAGCGTTTTCTTTCCCTACGTTAGCTCGATGTCCATAGGATGCTTCTCCACTATCTGCAGATTACTAATGACTATCGATGTTTAATCACCTTTTTGTCTTATTCGCGGGACTCAACAAAGGTGTGGCGGTGTCTAAAGCTTCTATCGCCCGCTGGGTCAGAGAGGTGGTTAATTCCACTTACTTGATGGCAGGGAAGCAGTTGCCAGAGGATCTTCATGCCCATTCAACCAGAACGATGGTTACTTCATGGGCTGAGTCCAGGGGTTTTTCCTTGGAAGAAATTTGTCGTGTGGCTACTTGATCGTCCAAGAATACTTTTTCTAAGCATTACCGGTTGGATGTAGCGGCACGTGCGGAGGCTGCCTTTGACGCATCGGTCATTGCAGAGGCGGTGTTTGCTTCCCACCCAGATTGAGGATTGCTTTGCTACATCCCACTAGTCTCTGGATTCATCTGCTGCGTTTAAAGGAAAGAAAATTAACAGATAAGAACATAATTTTTCCTTATAAGCTAGTATAATTCGTGCATGTATGTGAGTTTTTATGACTCCTGGAAACATGACTTCTCTTTCCAGTATGGAGAGATTACAGAGGCACAAATATATTAGGCAGTGATACGTTACTTTCCTAAGGTTGTATTATCTATATCAAAAATCACAAGTAACCTGCTCAATGGGACATGCCGAAGGCATGAGGAAACTGACGGTATAGCACTCATGGAACCGGCATAACTAAGGGGAAATACCTTGATAAAGCCCTTTGGAATGAAGAACTCCTGCTATGCTTCATGAAAGAGATGAGTATTTAGAAATAATACAAATATAAAGTTATAAAAGAATATATATATAAAAAAACTATAAAAAGATCGATGAAGACTGGTACTAATGAAACTGTGAATGAAATCTACACACAGCCTGCACCGCTGAGGTCTTAAAGTGGGATTAAACCGTAACTATCTAAGGTTACTTGGACATTACATTACAGTGGTGCCTCGCATAACGGACGCCTCGCACAGCGAACGCTGCGCACAACGAACTTTATGTCTTGATTCGTACAACGAACTTCGTTTCACACAACGAAGTCGCCCGAGCTGCATCCTTCCGCGCAGGCACTGCGCTTAACTGCCCTCTCTCCGCCTGGCTCCCTCTTGCCCCCCCGACTCCCCGACACGATCGGGGCAAGAGGGAGCTCAAGCCCTCTTGCCCCCCGACTCCCCGACACGATCGGGGCAAGAGGGAGCCCAAGCCCTCTTGCCCCCCCGACTCCCCGACACGATCGGGGCAAGAGGGAGCTCAAGCCCTCTTGCCCCCCCGACTCCCCGACACGATCGGGGCAAGAGGGAGCCCAAGCCCTCTTGCCCCCCCGACTCCCCGACACGATCGGGGCAAGAGGGAGCTCAAGCCCTCTTGCCCCCCCGACTCCCCGACACGATCGGGGCAAGAGGGAGCCCAAGCCCTCTTGCCCCCCCGACTCCCCGACACGATCGGGCCAGGAGGGAGCCCAAGTCCTCCTGGCCACGGCGACCCCCTAACCCCACCCTGCACTACATTACGGGCAGGAGGGATCCCAGGCCCTCCTGCCCTCGACGCAAACCCCCCCTCCCCCCAACGACCGCCCCCCCCAAGAACCTCCGACCGCCCCCCAGCCGACCCGCGACCCCCCTGGCCGACCCCCACGACACCCCCAACCCCCTTCCCCGTACCTTTCTGTAGTTGGCCGGACAGACAGGAGCCAAACCCGCCTGTCCGGCAGGCAGCCAACGACGGAATGAGGCCGGATTGGCCCATCCGTCCCAAAGCTCCGCCTACTGGTGGGGCCTAAGGCGCCTGGGCCAATCAGAATAGGTCCGGGAGCCTTAGGTCCCTCCTGGGGGCGGGGCCTGAGGCACATGGGCCCAACCCGACCATGTGCCTCAGGCCCTGCCCCCAGGAGGGACCTAAGGCTCCCGGGCCTATTCTGATTGGCCCAGGCGCCTTAGGCCCCACCAGTAGGCGGAGCTTTGGGACGGATGGGCCAATCCGGCCTCATTCCGTCGTTGGCTGCCTGCCGGACAGGCGGGTTTGGCTCCCGTCTGTCCGGCCAACTACAGAAAGGTACGGGGAAGGGGGTTGGGGGTGTCGTGGGGGTCGGCCAGGGGGGTCGCGGGTCGGCTGGGGGGGCGGTCGGAGGTTCTTGGGGGGGCGGTCGTTGGGGGGAGGGGGGGTTTGCGTCGAGGGCAGGAGGGCCTGGGATCCCTCCTGCCCGTAATGTAGTGCAGGGTGGGGTTAGGGGGTCGCCGTGGCCAGGAGGACTTGGGCTCCCTCCTGGCCCGATATTGTCGGGGAGTTGGGGAATCGGCGGGGCAAGAGGGCTTGGGCTCCCTCTTGCCCCGATCGTGTCGGGGAGTCGGGGGGGCAAGAGGGCTTGGGCTCCCTCTTGCCCCGATCGTGTCGGGGAGTCGGGGGGGCAAGAGGGCTTGGGCTCCCTCTTGCCCCGATCGTGTCGGGGAGTCGGGGGGCAAGAGGGCTTGGGCTCCCTCTTGCCCCGATCGTGTCGGGGAGTCGGGGGGGGGCAAGAGGGCTTGGGCTCCCTCTTGCCCCGATCGTGTCGGGGAGTCGGGGGGGCAAGAGGGCTTGGGCTCCCTCTTGCCCCGATCGTGTCGGGGAGTCGGGGGGCAAGAGGGCTTGGGCTCCCTCTTGCCCCGATCGTGTCGGGGGTGCCAGGGACCACACGGAGTCACCCACCGTACCACCCGATTCGGGTAAGCGCAGGTATCGGTGGGTGGCTTATTTGCGGGGGGGTGCCTTATTTTACATTTTTTTCTAAAAAGGGGGGGCTGTCTTATTTGATGGCCCTGCCTTATCGGGGAAACACGGTAGAAAAAAAAAAAAAATGAACAGTTAAGTCCCAGTTTTTGCCGCTGAGACTCTGCCCTCTCTCACTGTAAAATTAGACTCTACTTAGTCTGTCTTTAAATTTAAAAAATGTGTGTTGTTTTAAAAAACAATTATGTTTTTAGATGTATCTAAATAAAAATAATAACCAAAAATTTATCTTTTTTTATGTCATCTTAGCATATTTTATGCTGCAGAACGAATTATTTTTTTTACATGTATTCTTATGGGAAAACGCGTTTCACATAACGAACGTTTCGCATAACAAACTTGCTCCTGGAACCAATTAAGTTCGTTGTGTGAGGCACCACTGTATATTAAAATTGTTTTACTCTGGATTTAATGTGTTTCATAATTGTAGTAATGCACTGCATGACCCTTTATTGTAGAATAGTACTTCTAAGGTAAGAAGATAAGAATAGCCATACTGGGTCAGATAAGTAGTCTATCCTGTTTTCCAACAGTGGCCAATCCAGGTCACACGTTCCAGGTAGAAACTCTAAATAGCAACATTATATACTGATGATCCCAGGGCAAGCAGTGGCTTCCTTTGTGTTCTGCCTCAATAGTAGATTATGGACTTTTCCTCCAGGAACTTGTCCAACCTTTTTTAAAACCATCTATGCTAACCACTGTTACTACATCCTCTGTAATGAGTTAGAGTTTAACTATTCAGTGAATAAATATTTGTCTGTTTGTTTTAAAGGTATTTCCATGTAACTTCATTGAGTATCCCCTAGTCTTTCTAATTTTTGAAAGAGTAAAAAATCAATTCACTTTTACCTGTTTTATATCACTCAGGATTTTGTAAACCTCAATCGTATCCCTCCTCAGCTGCCTCTTTTCCAATCTGTAGAGCTGCAATCTCTTTAGCATTTCCTGAAATGAGAGCAGTTCTATACCCTTTATCATTTTGGTTGCTCTTCTTTAAACCTTTTCTAATTCTGCTATATCTTTTTTTGAGATATGGTGCCCAGGATTGAACACAGTATTTAAGGTGAGGTCATACCTTGGAGCGATACAGATGCATTATAATATTCTTGGTCTTACTTACCATCTCTTCCCTAATAATTCCTAGCATCCTGCTTACATTTTTGGTAGTTAGAAAATTTATGTACCTTTCCTTTTTGGCTGTTTGCTTTCCAGTATATTCAGTACATCAGAAATTTATTACCAGAATAAACTTGGCCATGTCTTTTTGATTAAAGAAGAGCACCTACATAGCAATTACATAATAAATCTTACCATAACAGTGTCTCCGCTACTCAGTTATTTAGAACAATTTAAATACAGGCACAGATTTTTGAAAGAACATTCCCATTTTATAACTGCAGTGCTTAAAATCTGGGCTTATCATATGAGGCTATATTTTTAGATGTTTCAAACAGTAATGCTCCATATAGGCATAGTTCATTTCATATTATTTAGTATACTGGATAAGAAGATTCTGTACTTCATAGTGAAAGAATCTATTTTCCCAACCAGGAATTTTGTGATTTGAACATGCAATTTTTTTGGCTCTCATTGAGGGATTCTAAGTTTTTTTTAAGTTTTATTAGGATTTTATATACCGCCTATCAAGGTTTTCTAAGCGGTTTTTACAATCAGGTACTCAAGCATTCTATTGTAGTGACAAAACTTGTGGGGATGGGACAGGGAAATTTTGTCACTGTCCCATTCCTGTAAGCTCTGCCTTAAACCTCACAAGCCTCGGACATTTAGGATTTTAAAGTGTATGAGGCTTGTGCAGATGAGGATGGAGGTTGCAGGAATGGGGCGGGGATGGGACAGGAAAATGAGTTTCCGCGGGGAAAGGGAAAAATTTGTCTCCGTGTCATTCTCTAGTCAGGAAAGGGCTTCTATGCTACCTCGAAGTTACCAATGAGTGTTGAATTTATGATCATCTTTTGGTTCTGACCAGTCACGTTAAGAAAGGCAGATCTACATCCACGGTTTCGATTTCCAGATGGATTAAAATGGCAGTTTCTTCCACGTATGTGGGCTTTAGTAAGCAGCTGCTGGGGTGGTTTCGCCTGTGGAGATTTGTAGCACTTCATACCTTTACCAGGTTCTATAGAGTAAATGACAGCCAGGAAGGATGCCGCTTTTGGTCCTCAGTATTAAAGGTAGGCTCAGTAGTCCCACACTAGACTCGGGGGACTGCTTTGGTACATCCCTAGCATTCAGGACTACTAGACACTTGTATTAGAAAGATTAGGCTCTTACCTCAATAATCTTCTTTCTTGTATTTATTTATTTAAAACATTTACTATCCACCTAAAAACTAGGCAGCTTACAATAACAAAAAACATCCACAATCGCCAGCAGAGACATACAAAATTCAAAATCCATTAGTTACATCAATAAAATTAACAGAACATCTTTAAGATTGATCTAATATACAATTTTTGCTAGATTCAATCAACCTTTACTTCAGTGAATTGGCTAGACATAAAGATATGTCTTCAATAATTTCCTGTGTTTAGTAGTCCTGAAGCCCCATCCTGTGAGAGGGTTTTACCTGCCTTTTGTCTCAATTTCAGTCTGTGTCGGACTGTGAAGAATTTCTTTCCTCTCAAAGTTGGGGGGGGGGGGGGAAAGGATATCAAGTCTGAGTTTTTGCTTCTTAGCAGACCATGCGAGTAGTTAAGAGCTCCATAAATGTTAGTGCTGGTTGCATGCAGTTTTATATACTTTTGATAGTCATATTTGTTTCAAAGCAGAACAGAAGTATAGTGTTGGGGAGTTCTCCCCGTTGCCCTTCTTCAGTGACGTCTTCCATTATAGTGGTTCTTGACTGCTTTTGTACAAACTGAGATGGCAGGAGCAAGTCCTACTGGGCAGGAAGCAGCGTTGAAAGATGAGTGATTATAAAGGCCAACAACAACAAAATGTTCTTGGTGCCTTGGGTTTTTGACCTGTTCCTGGGGTTATTTGAGGTGCTGATTCAGAAAATTGCATTGGATAGACTGCATCAGCTCTAGTTTCTTAGATATGGTTATAGGAAAGTAGATATGTCTTTGGGATAGTAGATCCAAACATGAACATTGGACAAAAAAAGTTGAGGGAATATATGATAATAACTAATAGTAACTTTATTTTTTGTATACCGCAGTACCTTAACAGTTCAAAGCAGTTCACAACAAGAGAAGACTGCACAAACAGTGAAGTTACATCAAACATGCAATCAATGAATCTTTGGTAGCATGAGAGAGAATCGTAAAGCCACCACTACATATAAAGCTAGACCTGATGAAACAATTTATAAAGGCTTTGAATAAAGACATTTCATGCATTGAATACGTAATGCATATGTTACCTGGACTTACCATGGCGAAACTGAAGGCAGGAATTTTTGATGGCCATCAAATCAGACAACTTATAAATGACCCACATTTCATAGCATCAATGAGTAAGATCGAATCATGTGCCTGGTCTTCATTTGTTCTTGTTGTGAAAAACTTTCTTAGCAACAAGAAGGCAGACAACTACACATAATTAGTAGAGGATGAGTTCTTTCATTTCAACAGGCTTGGCTGTAACATGAGTGTTAAAAGTCCATTACCTGCACAGTCGCTTAGATCACTTTCCAGAGAACCTTGGTGACTTCAGCGAAGAACAAGGTGAAAGATTTCACCAAGACATAAAAACAATGGAAGCCAGATGCCAAGGAAAATGGGATGCACACATAATTTCAGACTATTGTTGTTCTCTTATGTGGGATTGTCCTAACAGATCCCACTGTCGGAAGTCTTACAAATGAGCTTTTAAGTTTGTATCATAAACTTGTGCTTTTGGTATGAAATAAGTATATTTTCATGTTGTAAACTTTTTTCTTTTAGTATGTTTCCTTCATACTTAAAAGAAAATATCCCGAGAGTGAAGAATGGTATATGACACATGTTCTGTATCTCAAAAACTAGAGCTGATAGGAGAAAGCTGGTGACATTTTTTGGAATCAGCAGGTCAAATATACCTAGAAACAGGTTTAACATTTGAGGCACCAAAATGAGTGTTGGCCAGTGTTATCATTCTGCAATCAATTTGCGGGTTCAGGACTACTAGACACATCTACAAGAAAGAAGCTTATCGAGGTAAGAACCTAATGTTTCTTTATGGATAAAACAGTGCTTTAGCTGCACAATTAAATAAAAAAGGAGGTTCCCACTCAACGTTGTTGGGTTATTAATGTCCATAAAACAAATTAATAAATGCATATTTATTTTGTACAAAACAGTGAGTATAAGGGTGTATTCATAGGCATTTTACAAATGTAGCCATGTGCATCTAAGTGGAAGGAACTTTTCAGTCTGAGGAATTTACCTAGGTAGCTAATTGACTGGCCAAATCCCTTTGAAAAGTGCCCTAATACTGTGTATTGCCTCAACTCTGTTTTTTCAGTAGCACCAAAGAAAGCCATCATTTTCTGTTTCTTTCATGTGAAGCCTTTCTGACACTTTAATTATTCTAGATTTATACCTTTTGACACATCACTTGTAAATCTCACTCTAAGGAAGTCCACCTTAGTGGTTTTTTTTTTTTTTTTTTTAATTAAAAGCAGTGGTGGATGAAAAGTACATGCCTAGCTTCCCTAGTTGTTGGCTCAGTGCTCTAAATACTTGGCTGCTCCATTCAAATCATGTGCTTGCGAAGTCACCACTAACAAGCTCCTGCTGCTGTCACACCCAGAACTAAGTTCTGCAGCTTTCCCTGTGCTACTTCTGGAGAGGTGACCGGGTGGGGGGGGGGGAGAAAAACCATGAACAAAGTAACTCTCTCCACTCTTATCTAAGTTAAAGACGCATATAGAGACAATATAACTCAATTATTTGTCTATGCCTTCTTATGCTAAGGTATGTTTCAGTTGATAATCACCTTTTAGAATTTTTTTGACAGCAATGTATGATTTAAAGCTTGCTTGTATTTCTGAATTGATTGACTTTGTGCTCTATCCCTGTTTATAACATCTCTATGTTATATGTGATAATCGTAGGGAAAGATTTTATGTATGTGATATGGAAACCGCATAGTTGTATGTCAGTGGTCTCAAACTGAAACCCTTTGCAGGGCCACATTTTGGATTTGTAGGTACTTGGAGGGCCTCAGAAAGAATAGTCAATGTCTTATTAAAGAAATGACAATTTTGCACGAGATAAAATTCTTTATAGTTTATAAAGCTTTCCTTTTGGCTAAGTCTTAATAATAATATTGTAATTTATAGCTGAAGAGACATAAGATCAAGAATCTGTTTTATTTACTTTTGTGACTGATAAACACCGAGGGCCTCAAAATAGTACCTGGCGGGCCGCGAGTTTGAGACCACTTTGGATGTGCTAAATAAATTTTTTAATAAATAAATAATTACACATACATAAGCATGTGCGAAGAGATTAGAAAAAAAATCCCATGAGCTATTTTGTATTTTTTCTCCTCTTCTAGATTATGTGCCTATATTTTCTAGGCTGGAGTAATATGCTTGATAACTGCATTGTAATACCGGGCAATTTTGGCAGAATGTTGGAACATTAAGTGAATGGTGTATTGTTGAAAATACAGTAACTGCCCATTGGTAGTGCTGCATGTGTTTGTGTAAGATAGTCATGCTTGATTCTTTGGACTGGTCAGGACTTAAAAGCATTGTGAAAGAGAGAATTCAACCTCTTAGTATGTAGCAGTATCTATGGTCTGGCTTAAGAGCGTTCTTATTCCAGGCTCTAGAGCAGGATTGTCCAACATTGACCCTCAAGGACCACAATCCAGTCGGATTTTCAGGATTTCCCCAGGGAATTTGCATGAGATCTATTTGTATGCACTGCTTCCATTGTATGCAAGTAGATCTCATGCATATTCATTTGGGAAATCCTGAAGACCTAGCGAGGGCTGAGGTTGGACGCCTCTGCTCTAGAGTGAATTTGAAGTCTGTGCTTCTTAGCTAGATGATTGTGTCTTATTTGGTTTTACTAGATGGAAAGAAAACTAAAATGAAGAAACCCCTGCCAGTTATGAAGAATCATGATGTCTTAGCCTACCTAGGTCAGGTTTCAACAAAGCTAGAGACCCAAAGGAGCTGAAAACTGCCAACTCCAGACTACATTCCTTCTCTTGCTGCACCGTACGCCTGGAACAGACTGTCTGAGTTAGTACGTTCAAGCTCCGTCCTGGCAGTATTCAAATCCAGGCTAAAAGCCTACTTCCTTAACAACAGCAGCAGATGAATCCAGAAACTAGTGCGATAGCACACATCTATCAGCAGGTGGAGATATAGAAACTGATGTAACTGCTCCTGTTACTCAGTATTCTATATCTCTAGCAGGCGGATGGTTGCAGTTCCACTGGCTTCTGGATTTTTTGCTGTGTTTGCCCAATGATTCTCCTGTTGGGTTCTGCTCATCCGTGAGATAGGGGTGTCTGGCTGAGCGGTGCCAACTTTGGGGGTTACACTTGCCCCCCCAAAAAACATCCCTGCCCCCCCCTTCTCAGAGGAAGTGAGGTGTGACTGGATCTCTGGTTGGTTTTCTTCTTTCTCATACAAAAAAAATAAAAAGTAAAAACAACCCAGAGAGTGATGTTTGTGTAGCAGTGTTATACTGGCAGTATATAGATTGCAACTACCAGTCCTCCCAGAAGTGCCGGTTAAATCGGGTAAGCAGTGTGGTTAATTTCTTCAGGGCTGTTAGAGGCAGTTAGAGACGATGGCATTTTTGTGTGCTTTCCGGTTTAGCTGGTTGCAGCAGTCCGATTGAGTCATGGTGATTGATTATGGCGGCAGAGGCAGTCAAGCGGTGTTCGTGCTGAAAAAATAAATAAAAAAGGGAGATTGTGTGGCACAGTGTTTAAAGCTATGCCTCAGCACACTGAGGTTAGGGGTTCAAAGCCATGCTGCTCCTGACTCTGGCCAAACCATTAGGTAGGAGGGTAGGCCATGTCGTTTTCCCCTGAATTCGTTGTGCTGTTACACAAAGCCTTCCTATTGCAGAGCTTTCAGCCTGCACAGCAAGGGGCTACTGCTGGGGGAACTTATAAAGCTCTGGCAGTTGGAAGTGAACCGCAGGTCGCTAAGTGGCGTAGGGTGATACTCTCGGTGGGGGGGGGGGAACCCTCGTCTGACTCCAGCCTTTCCTTTCCTCTTCAGGGGTCCCTGGAAGTTGAGGAGATGGAGGATTCCCTGGTTAGGGAAGTGGATTACCCCACCATGCTATGTCTGTTCCATAGAAAGGAACTAGCGTCTTATTTCAAAAGCATTGCAAGGGCTGAATATATCTCGGGCGGATCTGCAGGGGACGGCTAACCCCTTCATGGCAGGCAGTAGAAAACCACCTAAAGAGTTTCCAGTGCATGAGGCCATGCGGAAGCTGATCTCAACTCAATGGGACATGCTGGAGTCCAGTCTCTGAGTGGTAAAGGCCATGTGACAGTTGTATCCAGTGACACAGGATGAGCTGAAGAAGTTTAAGCTCCTGAGGGTGGATGCTTTGGTGGCGGCGGTGACCAAGAAGACTACCCTGCCAGTTGTGGGGTGTGTGGCATTTAAGAACAACCAGGATCGGAAGATTGAGTCTTCGCTTAAGCTCTCTTTCGAAGTGGTAGTAATCGCCTTGCAGGCGGCCATGTGTAGTTCTTATGCGGCGCGCACGTGTCTGCAATGGGTCCAGCAGATGGGATGATGGAGTCCGGGGTGGCTCTCCCATCTGAATTTTCTGATGTAGAAACAGGTTAGCGTATTTGGCAGATGCATTATATGATGTTGTTCACACTTCGGCAAAGCAGATGTCACTTTCAGTGGTGGCTCTCAGGTCGTTGTGGCTACGCCATTGGGCAGCAGATGCGGTTCCCAAACTGCAGCTTGTGCTCCTGCCTTTTAAGGGTCGACTATTGTTTGGTGAGGATTTGGAAAAATTGATGAAGGATTTTGGGGATTCCAAAACGCAGAGATTGCCGGAAGATAAATCTAAGGGGCCCTTGAGAGCCTTGCCTTCCCAAGCCCATTTCCGGGACACCAATTGGTATAGACCAGGGAAGCCAAATTTCTCTCCCACTTATGGTTCCTCCTTTGCTTCCAGGCTTAAGTTTCCACAGTGGAGTTCCTTTCATCCTACAAAACCCCAGCCTCTCAGCCAGCCTGTGCTCCAGCGGTGTGTAATTCCCAATGACATGGTCTTGGCTCCCTCTGCTGTTCCTTTAGGGGGGAGTGGCCTATAGGGGGAGTGGGCCAAAATAACATCTGATCAGTGGGTCTTGGACATTATTCGAGAAGGTTACAAATTAGAGTTCGCCTCTCCCATTGCACATTCTTTCTTGGTTTCCCTGTGCAAGCGATAGTTGGTGTGCAGTTTGCTTCAGGTGCTTCTGGATCTTGGAGTGGTGGCTTCGGTTCCTCCGGAGCAGAGGGGCCAGGGATGGTATTCCATTTACTTTGTGGTGCCCAAAAAGAGAGGTTCAGTCAGACCGGTTCTGGATCTCAAGAGAGTCAATCAATTTCTCAATCTCAGGCATTTCCATATGGAAACAGTGAGGTCCGTCATTGCAGCGGGGGAATTCCTCACGTTATTCAACCTCAAGGAAGCATATCTGTACATTCCCATTTGGCCACCACACCACCGCTATCTGCGGTTTGCGATTCTCAGACGGCATTACCAGTTTCGGGTGATGCCCTTCGGATTGGCCACGGCTCTGCGTTCGTTTTCGAAGGTAGTTGTAGTGGTGGTGGCGTTCCTTCACAAGGAGGGCATTCGAGTTCACCCCTACTTGGACGATTGGTTGATTCAGACTGCTTCCCGTGAGGAGAATGTATGTGTAATGCAGAGGGTAATTGTGCTTCTTCAGTCTTTGGGCTGGGTTATCAACTTTCTGAAGAGCTCGCTGATCCCCTCACAGTCATTGGAACATCTGGGGGTGAGGTTCGACATGGCAGTGGAAAAAAACATTTCTGCCCATGGACCGGGGCAACAAGTTGCAGTCTCATGTTCACCTTCTTTGTTAGTCCCCAAGACCGAGAGTATGGGAGTATGTATAGGTTCTCGGCTCTATGGTGATGGCTCTGGAAGTGATGCCTTGGGTGCGATTTCACATGAGGCCACTTCAATACTCTTCTCTCATGGTGGTCCCCTGTATCTCAGGACTACAGTCGTCTGCAAGGGACGCCTAGGGCCTCGTTCAGCATGGAGTGGTGGCTGAGCGAGACCAGTCTGTTCAAGGGTTTGCCCCTGGTGTCACCAGAATGGTAGTCACCACGGACGCCAGCCGGGATGGGGGGGGGGGGCTCAGTGCCTTCAGTCCTCAACACAGGAGGTGTAGTCTCAGGAGGAGGCTCAGTGGTTGATCAACCTTCTGGAAGTGAGAGCAATCCGGCTGGCACTCTGAGCTTTTTGGCCTTTGGTTCAGGGGCGACCGAAGAGGGTGTCTCAGCAGTAACTGGCAGGGAGGTACCCGCAATCCTCAGTTGGCGCGCGAGGCGATGATTCTGCTTCTTTGGGCAGAGTCCCACCTTCCTCTTCTATCGGTGCAAGCAGACTTCCTCAGCAGACATCTCTTAGATCCCAGGGAGTGGGAAATGTCCCACTAGGCATTTGAGCTCATTGTGCAAAGGTGGGGACTTCTGGAAATGGATCTCATGGCGTTGATGCGCAATGCAAAGCTACAAAGATTTTCAGCAGGCACTGGGATCAGGGGTCAGAGGGGGTGGCCATGCTGGCTCTTCATTGACCTCAGCGTCGTCGTCTTTATGTTTTCCCCCCTGGCTGATGATCGGTTGGGTACTGCATTGTGTAGCTCGCTTTCAGGGCAATGTGATCCTGGTAGTTCCGGATTGGCTGCGCCGGCCGTGGTATGCAGATCTGATGGGTCTTTTGACGGGCAAGCCGTTGTGGTTCCCGGATTTGCTCCACCAGGATCTGATCAACATGGAAAATCCGTCCCACTTTGGTTTTATGGCCTGGCTCTTGAAAGGTCACAGCTGAGGCATAAGGGATATTCGAAGCAGGTTATTTCAACTCTTCTCCAGGCAAAAAAGAGATCTACGTCTGCGTCTTATGCTAGAGTCTGGAGGGTTTTCGATTCTTGGTGTGGTGCTCGGGGTATTTCGCCCTTCCAGGTTTCTCTATCTAATATTCTTTCTTTTCTGCAGGATGGTTTCGCCAAGGGGTTGGCATATAATTCCCCTAAAATTCAAGTGGCGGCAATTGCTTGTTACAGGGGCAAAGTGTCTTACTCTTCGCTGGCGTCTCAGCCTGATGTTAAGTTCCTGAAAGTCCGCCTGTCCACATAAGTCCGCTAGTTAAAAGGCTTTGTCCGGAGTGGAGTCTTAAGTTGATGCTTGGGGGGTTCAGAAGGCCCCGTTTGAGCCTTTGGCTAGGGCGACGCTGAAGGATGTGATGCTGAAAACGTTTTTTCTGGTGGCCATGGCTTCAGCTAGGCGGGTATCCGAATTACAGGCTTTATCTTGCAGGGATCCTTTTTTGAGTTTCATGGGTTCTGCAGTAACGGTGAGGACTGGACTGTCCTTTCTTCCTAAAGTGGTCTCGTCCTTTCATATCTACCAGTTTCTTTTTCTTCAGGTCTTCCGGGAAGAGGACTGTGGTTCGCAGTTTCCTTCCTTGCATTTGTTCGATGTCCGTAGGATACTTCTTCTCCACTATCTGCAGGTTACTAACGACTTTAGGAGTTTGGATCACCTCTTTGTGGTGTTTGTGGGTCGCAACAAAGGTTTGGTGGCATTCAGAGCGTCAATTGTTCGATGGGTCAGAGAGGCGATTTCTTCCTCTTATTTGCTGGCAGGAAAGCAGTTGCCGGAGGATCTCTGTGCTCATTCAACCCGAATGGTGGCGACGTCATGGGCGGAGTCCAGGGGGCTTGCCATGGAGGAGATTTGTTGAGCAGCTACTTGGTCTTCTAAGAATACCTTTTCTAAGCATTAGCAGTTGGATGTGGCAGCATGGGCAGAGGCTGTTTTGGTACTTCGGTCATTGTGGAGGCAGAGTTTCAATCCCACCCAGATTGAGGATTGCTTTGCTACATCTCACTAGTCTCTGGATTCATCTGCTGCTGTTGCTAAGGAAGGAAAAATTATGTTCTTATTTGTTAATTTTCTTTCCTTTAGATGCAGCAGATGAATCCAGGGCCCCACCCATTTCTGCATATTTGAGATTGGTTTGCGTTTTGGTGTTATGGTTGGTAGTTGTATTCTGTATAGTTCAAATTTGTACTTGTTATGGGAAAGAAGTTTTTGTTCATACTAGTAATATTGCTGGTTTTCGATGCTTGGACATGAAGCGATACTGAGGAATAGGAGCAGTTACATCAAAGAGGGACACCTGTTAATCAGTTTCTATATCTCCTCTTGCTGTTCTATCCCACTAGTCTCTGGATTCATCTGCTGCGTCTAAAGGAAAGAAAATTAACAGGTAAGAACATAATTTTTCCTTTTTTGAAGTTGCTTTTAACTCCTAACCCCCACTCATTTGTAAAGCACCCATGCTTGAAAAACTCCCTACAGACAAACAAGACAAGTAGGGGGCTACTTGTCTTGTTTGTCTGTTTGATTAGATTGTAAGCTCTACTGAGAAGGGGATTGTCTTGAATGTTTTAATGTACAGCATCTAGTAGCACTAAAGAAATAAGTACTCGTAGTAGTAGAAAAGAGATTCTGCTTTCAAAATAACTCTATTAATCTGGAACTTGACAGCTCTTCATTTTTCTGCTCTTTAAGGTAAAGGATGAGCATAAAGGTGATTTGCATGCTTAAAAGCACTATAGTGAACTAAATGTAAAATAATTTAAGCTTGTTCAAGTGAGAATTAGAACTAAAGATTTTTATTGTAACATAACAATAATAATAATAATAACTTTATTTTGTATACCGCCATACCCAGAGAGTTCTAGGTGGTTCACAACAATTAATAAGATTACAAACGAAGATAGCATTGGAATTAACAATTTTTGGAATGTACATGTCATTGAAGTTGACAGGAATTAACAGTTTTTGGAGTGTACAGGTCAATTAAGTTGACAAGTTAACAAGGAGAGGTTTAAGAATAAACTTGAGAAAGTTGATGTTTAAAGTAGTCTAGCTTGTACTGCTGCTGTTTAGGCTTCTCAGCAATGTGACTTTCTCTGTTTGAACTCAGTGGTAACACTAATGGAAGTACTACAGCAGAGCCACTCATAAAACAGTAAGGCCTCTATTCACAATACAGTACATACTGTTTATCCATTTCTTAAGGGTAAACTACGGAAAAATTTATGAACTGGATAATAAAGAGCGGTGGGAAAAGGTATAATGTGCGAGAGGGAGACTAAATACTGGGTGGTCATGACCAAGATAGACCTGAAAGATCAAGTGGGTTTAACAAAGAAATAGTAAAGGCTAGTCACAGTTCTGTAAACCCTGTGGGCTGATGAGTTCATCTGGGTTTATTTTCAGCAGTGGTGTAGTAAAGGGGGAATGGCAGACTGCCCCAGGTGCTTTCTTGGCGAGGGCACAGTCATCCGTCGTCCTCTCTGCCCCCCCCCCCCCCCAACACTGCTTCTCCCGTACCTCTGTAACGTTCCTGGTACGAGCAACAACGCCCAAGCTGCTGTTGCGCTAGCATCTGCTTTTCTTCTGACGTCACTTCTTGGACCCGCATGTGGACTTCGATTCTGAAGGGAAGTGGATGAAAGAAACATCGCAGGATAGTGCCGTCATAATTTGAAAGGAGAGTGGCCAGCCATCAACAAAAAGCTAAGTGACATTATATTTGATTGATACCAGCTACCGTGCAGTTTGGCAGGAAGTTTTTTCTGTAGGGAGCTATTTTTTGAAATAATAAAGTTGTATGAAATAAGCCCTTTACAAATAACGGTTGGGAGTTTTCTTAAAAATCTTGTTTGCAATGAATAGGAATGGCAATGTGGTGTTCCCTAGTAAGTAAATGGACTCCTGCATTATAAATGAATAAATACCTCACCTGGATTATTGCGTTCAATTCTGGTCTCCTTATCTCAAGAATGATAGAATGGAACTAGAAAAGGTTCAAAGAAGAGCGACCAAGATGATAAAGGGGATGGAATTCCTCTCGTATGAGGAAAGACTAAAAAGGTTAGGGCTCTTCAGCTTGGAAAAGAGATGATTGAAGTCTACAAAATCCTGAGTGGAGTAGAATGCGTACAAGTGGATCGATTTTTCGCTCTGTCAAAAATTACAAAGACTAGGGGACACTTGATGAAGTTACAGGGAAATACTTTTTAAACCAATAGGAGGAAATATTTTTTCACTCTGAGAATAGTTAAACTCTGGAACGCATTTGCCAGAGGTTGTGGTAAGAGCGGATACTGTAGCTGGTTTTGAGAAAGGTTTGGACAATTTCCTGGAGGAAAGTCCATCTCTTATTGAGAAAGACATGGGGAAAGTCACTGCTTGCCCTGGATCAGTAGCATGGAATGTTTCTACTCTTTGGCTACTGGGCTTGATGAACTCTTGGTCTGACCCAGTAAGGCTATTCTTATGTTCTTAAATAAGCAGAAGCAAGTGCTGAGCTATGTAATATTTTCCTTAACAACCAGAAGCACAATTGTGTTCTCCTATCATCCTTTCACCAGTTTGGTGAATTTCAAGCAATAATTCTTATGACTTTTTATATTTAAATTGGAATTATATGTGTTAATTTGACCAGCATTTTGTTGTAGTTTAAAGAACCAGATGTACTAAAGATTAACTGCAGAGACCACAGACACTAAAATATGATAAAATCTGTAGTATATTTGGCCAAATATTTGTTAAAACATTGACCAGGAGGAAACTGAATTAGTAGTCACTGATGTTTTTTGTGCTTCAGCAAGAATTACATATACTAGATAGAGCTTGGGGCGATAATACAGCAAATCATTGCATTATCATAGGGTTTCAAGTTTATTTAAAATTTACTATACACCGCCTACTCGAGACTTCTAGGCAGTGTACAAACATGTCATAATAATATACCAGTAAAAGTATAATTTAATCTAAAACAGACCAAGGGAAAAGAACAATTCAGGGACAAAGATGAACAGGAACAAGAGGAAAGAAGGGATAGGAACTCCAATTAATAGAGAGAAAAGAAAACGCTTAAAGGTAAAAACAGAAGGTTGGGGAAGTAATACTAAAAGAGTTTTCTAAAAACTAAGTCGTCCTTAAAAGGATCTAATTGTTCATTCCTATTTTGTATTTACATTCAAAAGTGACATAACATAGATGATGGCAGGGGAAGCCCTAAAGCCTGAAGCTTTGGGAAGTCCTGAAAGCTCAGCTGATTGGGGATTCCCCTGCCGTGATCAGCTCAGCTGGCAGGGAGAGCAGCAGAAGAAACCCCCCCCAAATCAGCAGGAGGGATGTCCACGCCCTCCTGCCTGAAAACACCCCCAACATCCCTCACATCTGAAATCGGCAGGAGGGATGCCCACTTCCTCCTTCTGGCAGGCCTGCCTCTTCAAAATGGCGTGCCTTTCTCTTCCTGGTGCACTAGGAGGGGCCAAAGGCCCTGATTGGCTCAGGTACATAAGACCCCTCCCAGTTTAATTTGTTTATCATTTGTGGTCAGTTAGTCTGTATTTGGCATTAGTATTCTGTATTTGGCATTAGTGTTCTGTGAATGAGCTATTACATTACATTACATTATTCCGCCATTATCTTGTAGTTCAAGGCGGATTGCATATGAATTTGTCAGGACATTTAGAAGTACATTTAGAAGTATATAAGTAGTAGTCTAGACATTTTCTGGGTTGCTAAGGTATTCTGTTAGCATGAATTTTTTATGTAGCATTTTGTAGTAATTTGACTTGTTCAGTTTTCACTAAGAATATATTGATATTTTAGGGTCCCATTGTAATATTTAGGGCACAGTATTTTGGAAGTTAGTGCTAGTTATGCTTGATTATAAGGAATTATGAGGGGCATTCAATAATTTATCTAATCGAATATGAAAGAAAATAGCAAGCATGTTTAAATTCCACCTCTCACTAAAGCCAACTACCCCAAACAAATAACCTTACCCATTCCTCACTCTTTTTGAAAATGACCAATTTTTTTTTTTTTTTTATAAGTTCTTGTTGTAATATATCTTGGATAATTCTTTTGTAATCCGCCTTGAACTGCAAGGTAATGGCGGAATAGAAATCCCTAATGTAATGTAAACAAGTCTGTGCATGTTGTGACATGTCTCAAGGCTACTCATGTACAGTTGTGGCTCAGTGCAAGTCTAACATTCCAAGAGACAGGATGTCAGGAGAGTCCTCTGCAAATCAAGTAACTTCTAGATTTGGAGCACCATTCAGTGATAAAATTCTCATAAAAGAAGGGACAAAGCCCAAGGAGATCCATGAACCATGACTGCAGTTTATGATGAGCCTGCCTTATCATACTACAAAATAAAATTTTGGAGCAAGTAGTTTAAGTGGGTAGAAAGTCCATTGAAGATGACCCTCACACTTTTATGGCCTGTGGAAGCAACTTCCATAGATATGTGCAAGAAAGTCAAGGATTTAATTTTGTCAGACAGACAAATTAAGGTTTCCCGAATAGCTGAAGAAATGGGCATCTCGGCAGGTACAGTTTGGAAAATGATTCATGAAAAGTTGGGCATGTCCAAGGTTAGTGCAAGATGAGTTCCAAGAATGCTGATGCCATTGTCAGAAGGCCACTAAAGATCCAGTGCTGTCAGGAAAACTTGAAGATGCTCCGTGAAGACCAAGTGAATTTATTTTCATTGTATGATGACTGGTCTATCATAGAGTTTAAAATGGGGTCAATGCAGTGGAAGCAGATGTCATCCCCACCCCAAAAAAGTTCAATTCAGAAAAATCTGCAGGCAAAGTCATGGCAACTGTCTTTTGGGATTATGAAAGACTTTTGCCTCTGGAGTTCATGCCACACAAGACAACCATAACTGGGAAGCATTACGCCAACACGATTGCTTTGCGGGAGTCAATCAAGGAGAAAAGATGGGGTAAACGCACAGCAGGCTTGCTACTTCTTCACAACAATGCTCCGGTGCACATGTCATGACAATCACAGACTGCCATCTGAGAATGGGTTTCAGTAGCTGAACCATCCACCCTACAGTCTTGACCTGGCTCCCTCACATTATTTTCTCTTCTGAGTTTTGAAGAAATCTCTCAGTTTTCAAGTGATGAAGGCTTCGAGGAAGCTCTGTTGTCCTGGTTTAAAGGAACTGTGGAAGAGAGAGAGGGGAGAAGACACTGCTGAAGGGAACTGGGGAAGACAGAGATGCCAAACTATAGGGGAGGGGGGTACAAATTTGTTTCCTTTGAGAATCAGGGAATATGTATCAAAAAAAGCCAGAAAGCAACTTATGAAAATAACCACAAAAACTGACTTCTTGTTAAGTTGGCACCCACAGAGAGTGATCAAGAGGTTTTATAAGTGCTCAGAGATGTGGAACTCTACAGGGTAACCTAATCCAAGTTACCCAGCACAAAGAGTTCACTTTCCAGTCATTGCACCATCTTATGATATTGAACACTCTCTGAGGCTTGGTGTTAAAGACAGGTTAAGTGCTTTGAGAACTGGAAAAACGCTTCTCTCCTAATGCCAGTATACAAGGTGCAAAAGTCACTGAAATAGTAAAATTGGATTACACTTATCTTAAAGCAATGTCTTCGGGGGTCCCAACATGGCCCTGTTTCGAATTCTATTTCAGGAGACCCTATCTTGAGAGATTATCAACTCTTAATACCATGATATCCAATTTATTTAGTGGCTTGCACTTGCGTCGCTGCCGAAACTTTGAAGCTTCCAACCAGTTGGGATGAAGGACAAAGGCTGGAAGGTAGTGAGGGGGAGGTGGCAAGAACTCGGGACATAGGAAGGAGGGAGGGAATAGAAAGAGACAATTGTTGGGTCTGAGGAAATTAAAAAAAAGAACTAACTAGTGCAACCAGAAATCACCAGACAACAAAGGTAGGATTTAAATTTAGTGATCAAAATTTGTGTGCTGCAGAATATTTGTCTATTTTTCTAGGGGGCTGGGTTCAGAGGCACAATTTGGTTCAGAATATTTTTTTTTTTGTTTTTTCCTTCTATAAATCTAGGGTGCGTCTTATGGTCAGGTGCGTCTTATGGAGCGAAAAATATGGCATTGGCTACCACACAATGTGTGCCCTAGACCTAGCATATACTGCTTTCAAGACATTGCCCTTTCCTCATATGTGTAGAGGTATTTAATGATTATGAATTAGTTTTACTTTAATTTATGAGACGTATTAAACATTCATAAGCTTACCTATTTTTTTAAATTATTTTTTGCTCACTTATTCAATATTTGCTTTATTTTAAGAATAGAATGTATAGCTCTTTGGGCAAGCCTATTATTGGGTCCTGAAAATGCCTTCTATAAATAATAATGAAATGAAATATTCATGAAAAACATGACTTTCACTGGGAGTGTTTTTAATGAAGGTAGCCTTGACTCTGCATGATTGAGTTTGTGTATTTGGAAAGAGGTGATTGCATTTGCAATCAGGGGGAAAATACACCTGTTTGATGAAACTATTCATGATTTGCAGTTTTTATGTATAAAATAGGAGCCCTTGTACAAAAACTTAGCCCTCGCTAATGGAATTGGTGCATGCTAAATGCTAGGAAGCCCACAAGTATACATACCATGGCTTCTTTGCAGCACACACAGATTCCGTTAGTGTGCGCTAAGTTTTAATAAAAGGGCCCCATAGTGTTTGTATTAATAATAAAATTACAATAGCTTTCATGCTTTTTAAAAAGGTTTTTAAATATATTTTTTACTTTGATTCTTTTTCCACTTTAATGGTAAAAGGCTTTCAGGGAGAAATTCTATAACCAGTGCCTAAACTTAGATCGTCAGTAGGTGCCCTGCTGATGCCTAAGTTAATTGAAAAACGCTGTCAGAAACAGCAAAAAATGGCAGTGTTGAAGTGCCTTCCAAAGCCTAGATAAAAGGCGCCCCGAATCACGGCTAGGTAGCCACTTTAGGCCATGGAAAGACAAAATAGGTGTGGCGTTAGGCAGGCTTAAGCGGCTACCTAGCCGCAATTCACGCCAAGATAGATGGCTGAAATTTAGGCCTGGACAACCCTGGCCTACATTTCTGCCACTTGTCTTTGCTGCTAGACAGCAGCAGCCATAAGCTGATTTTGACAAGGGAATCTCCCTGATTAGCTGACAATCCCCTGACCTGTAGATCTAAGACCAGCTGGGATATACTGGGAGTGGCCCAGGATTCCCATTGGCCAATGGGAAGCCTGCACTGGGAAGGGGGACTAAGTCCCTGATTGGGAGGCCCACCCCGGCGCATTCCAGGATGCACTGGAAAGTGGAAGGCCCGTCATATTTAAGAAGCCAGCCTGCTGACCAGAAAGAGTAGACATCTCTCTGTCCAGCTTTTGTTCTACAGGTACTGGGTGTGTGTGTGGGGAGGGTTGTTAGGGGTACAGGGGAGCTATGGGGAGGTGGCAAAGGTGGCGGGGAGGGCAGAGCATCCCTTATGCTGCCGGGGGGGGGGGGGGGCGGTGGCAGCAGGAGGAAGTGAGCATCCCTCCTGCCTATCGCGGTGGGGGGGAGTGTTAGGATGGTGGCAGGAGAGAGTGGGCATCTCTCCTATCGTGGTGGGGGTATTTCTGGTGTCTGGCAGGAGGGAGTGGGCATCCCTCCTGTCGGTTGGGGTAGGTCCTTTGTCTGCCGACCCCCCCCCCCCCACCCAAATCAGCTGATTCAAAGGTTTTCCAGGTCTACATTTCAGCCCGCCTATCTTGGCTGAATCAGGCATGGTTTTGTAACCGGCGCCGTCTAGTGATCTGCGATTGGCGGCTGCTTTTAAGGTGGCTGCTAGCATAGGTGCCGGTTACAGAATCTGGGTGTCAATGCCTACTTTCTGAAAACAACTATGCTGCCTAATATAATTGTTTAATTGAACTTTGTAGTACAGTATAAGAGTAAACTACTCTTAGACACTGGATAATAGACAGTAACATTTAGCATTTTGTATCTCCCCCCTCCCCCCTCTCTCCTCTCCCCTCTCCCATATCCTTTAATTGCAGCTCGCCATGTCCTTCTCTGTTCTGGGTTATGAGCAGTAGTTATTACGTTGTTGAAATCTGGTGGTTCTCTGCAGTTTGTTTTTGTCTTCTAGGGCAGCTGGTTGTGTTATGTTTATGCAGGCTGTAGAACTTGAGCAGCTGTTCTCTCTCGCCCCCACCCCCCCCCACCACCACATTAGGCTGTATGCCGAACTCCTTCAGACCTCTTTAGATAGAAGTTTTTGGCACTTTCAAACTTTCTTTTTACTTTATAGCTCCACTGAGAGAGTGTTTTCTTTCCCCAGCTGCACTAGCAGACCACGTGGCCAAATTTTTCTCATGTCTTTGGATTGGCTGGGTGAAGTGGAAAATTTTATTCATTTTTTTGATTTCACTTCATTGATTATGCTCCTCATGTCAGGAAAGGCCATTGGCTTCAGTGTTTGGCCCAATTACAAATAGAAGCTGTCCATTTTTATCAAAAAGTTTGTTATAGTTGCAACCACTGTTTTCTACATAATTTGGCAATCCCTGCAGAGCTGTGAGAAATTGAGCAGAAGCATACAGCACTTCTTTCCTTCTTGGGACCCTCCTTACCTACTGGTTTTAAGCCAGTCAAGAAGTGGCTCCTCGTACATAGATCTTCTTGTGTAGTATTAGATCTGCTCCTTGGATATGGATGAGGTAGGTAGGGAACTGGCATGCCTACAAGTATTATAGAACCATATAACCACCATAGCTCATCTCTTAAATTATGAGAGTGGGTGTGAGATCAGTGGGGAAGACAGAAGAAAGGAGGCAAAGAATGGAATGAAAAAATGGGAAAAATTGTCTTTAAAAAAAAAATATATATATATATATATAATACCCATGCATATAATGCCGTAATGGCTGGTAAAATATGCAAAGGTTTAATATATTAAACAATGTAATAAGCTTTTAGCCTTCAACACTAGGCCATCTTCTACAAACTAATATGAAAGGATCATCTTGAAAAATAGAGAACTGCCCTGATCACCAGTAGACTTTGCTTCTTGGAGAGGAATCTGACTTCTTTGTTTGAGTTAACGTCAGTTTTCTAAAAAACTGTAAAACCTTGGTTTGCGAGCATAATTCATTCCAAAAGCATGCTCATAATCCAAAGCACTCGTATATCAAAGCAGATTTCCCCATAGGACATAATGGAAACTCAGACGATTCATTCCACAACCCAAAATACTGTAGTATTTAATCGGCAGACAATCAATCATAAACTCAGCTGCAAGTTTAAGAAAGCTGCATAATATACCTTCAGCATACACACAACACGCTAAATCTCTGCCAGCACCTTTAGTTGGGAATTGGAGGAAGAAACAAACTCTAATGCAGTGCTCTGCGCCGTGCAGTGAAGATGAGGTTTGGCAATAGCCGGCCACTGTAGACAACCAGCTGGAGTTTACTGGCAGAAGCATGTGTGGCTGTCCCAGTTCTGTCCTTCCTAGCTTCTGTTATGGTATCATTGGCTGCTCAGTGCCGCTGCTCCTGTCTCGGTAGCAGCCTCTGCTTCCAGGGCTGGGCTCTGCTCTGCTGCAGCCCACCGCCATCGCCTTCAAGACGCAAGAAACCAGCATGGCGTTACTATGTGGAGCAGAAGTGGCGAACTTTCAGGCAGTGTTCGCCATGCTTTCCCAGGCCTATAAAGGTGGTGGTCGTGGAGTAGAACAGGCCTCGCTTCAGCTCAGAGTATGTCACTGAGATCGTGGGGAGGCAGGGTTGGAAAATCAACTTACATTAAGACACCTGTTCAAGCTACGGGTAAATTGTGCGTGATGCAATCAGCGATGCAAGTATATTGTGCGTTCTTGACTTGCTCGTTTTAAAAGACAACGCTCATTTTTTGAGTTAAAAATTGCCGGACTGTTGCTCGTCTTGCAAAACACTCGCAAACCGCATTATTTGCAAACCAAGGTTTGACTGTATTCTAGTATGGCTCAATGCACGGTGCCGGGGATTAATTTGAAGAGTTTAATCAAGCACGGGCCGTTTGTAATGGAGTAACTACACCAGGATAACACATTACAAGATAAGTAAAGATAAAAATTTAATGAAAAACAACTGAATTTTTTACAAATATATCTTGGTGTATGGGGACGAGTAAGTGTGATGATGGCCTCATAATTAGCCTGTGCTTGCTTTTTTAGTTGAGCACAAAAGCTGGTGGTCTGCGCACTTCACTTAAAAAATATAGATATCATGGTATTATATTACGTTGACTGTTTAATGGATCCTGCGGTAAAGTGTTAGAAGTACTAAAGAATCGGCAAATACATTTTAAAGCTTGCCTTTGTTTCTTTACATGTTTCTGAGAACCAGAAGGCGCTAGATGCAGGCTGCGTATTTTAGGTGATGTCCAGCCTCCTAGGCTGAGATACCATATTTTTTTGATTATGCAGCATTTTCATGCATGCGCAGTTGTCTTTGAAGAGAAGTCCTGTTTTTCTTCTACTTTTAAAGTTAAGGGGTGTTGTATTAGATTTCCTGTGTAAACATATTCCAGGGATTATATCAGATGTGATCATGTTATAATCACTGTTATCAAGTGGCCTCAATAGAAGATTTTGGATCTGGTGTGATTTCTTTTCCTGGCTTTTGTTTTTATTTTTTTCATTTTATTTAAATGAATAACTTAGCTGGAATTTTATAGGTCATGTTTCTGAAACCTATCAAGGCAGCTTATGAAGTTACATAGTAACAATAACTACAAACAATCCAAAGACAAACAAGACTAGCCACTTGCTAATGTTCCTGATTTGCAAGTATTATTTTATTATGGTTTGTTTACCTTTTTGAGATTGTATCCACTTTGTTGTGATCTGTTTGTTTTACTCGGCCTATTTCCAGGGTTATTTAAACAATTATCCTAAGGGTTTGGGAGCTATGGTGATAAATCAAATTTTTAAACACCTTTAAATATATGGATGTTTCTTATGTAAATTGAAAGAAGCAAAAATAGGGTTTAGTTTTTAATTTTATTAAACTCTCAAAATTAAAACAAGAAAAACATACATTGCTATGAAGAAAAAAAATACAATAATACTAAGAAAAAGTATAGAGGAAATCTGAAAAAAAAGGCTATTTCAAATGAAAATTTTAGGCAAAACATTGAGCACCCATTTTTCTTTTTTTCTGGAGCCAGGGTTCATCACAATCTTTGTGGACATTAATATAAGTTTTTTTTTGAACCATCACAATTGGCTTTCTGGTATTCTGATAAACCACATAAGTGCTTTTTCAAGAAAAAGATAATACAAAGCCTTAGGTCTCACAAAAATCCCACCAGATGGTACGCTTAAAAGTCCTTTAAAAGTCAGTTTCTAGTTGATTTCAGGGCCAATTGTATACACAGTATAGAAAGGATAATTGTCTTTTCACTAAATGCTTCTAAAAAGGAATTGATTCAAAATTATAGAAGGGTTGCTCTATTGTAATTCACTCAGCAGCCACTCTGTTCTTAGAAATCGAGGGAAATGAGGTCTCCAGAACTTCCGCTTTTCCTGAAAATGTTTTAAAATCTCGAATCTCATAAGGAGAAATGTGTGCTAATTTATCTAAAGCCATGCACACACGCGTATCCTACTTTATCAACTTAAATTGTTCTTTTGAAGGACTTATCTGATGTGACCATTGTCGATAAAAGTTTATACAGACAAACCTGGTCAAATCTCACTTCCTCATATGTCCAAAAAGCATCTTAGTCATGTACATTTTATCAAAATTAGTTCTATAATTCTTCTTATTTAAACTGAAATATTCAAATGTGGCAAAACTGATCTTATTTCAGCATGGGAGAGCCATTTGCCGACGTAGCTTTGTTTTGAATGCTGTGTCGGGGCAAACGGACTCCGGAATGAAAAGAAAAGAGAAACAAAACACCATTTTAATAGAAATGCAAGCCACTAAGCATGCTCCTACAATAGGGAAGTGAACATCTTAAAAAATATCTTTATCACTTGGTTAAATGCACAAAAATCCCCATCAGCGTTAACCTTCAGCTCTTGAGTTGCTCTCTCCTCCTTCATAAGAATTAAAGGGCAAATTTTGTAAGAAGCGCCCAAATGTTACACGCCTAATTAGGCACCGTTCAGTGCGATTCAAGTAAAATTGGGTGCTGTTTAGTGAATCGCACCTATTTTGGAGGCGCCCACGAAATGGGCCAGCTCTAGGCGCAACTAAAGGTTAGGCACCCATGCGAGCGCTTAAGCGCGCTTAAACGGTGATTCTGTAAGAAGGTGCCCAACACGTAGCCACTCCCACGGCTAACATGGATAGTGCCTATTTTTTTTTGAAGGCCGCCTAAATTTTTAGAGGCGTCTTGTTACAGAATCGCGCGTTCTTGATATGCTTCGATCTTAATCTTAATCTTAATTGAGCTTTTTCTTCAATTTAGATAGGCGTCTATCTAGGTTTGGTGCCTCCAAAATAGGTGCCTAACTTTAGGCGCTGATTACAGAATTTGGGCCTAAGTGCCTGAATGTCAAGTTCTTGTATCGCAGAAACCACTTCACAGGTCGCGGACCTGATGGGCCACCGCGGGAGCGGACCGCTGGGCGGGATGGACCTCTGGTCTGACCCAGTGGAGGCAACGTCTTATCCCAGGACAAGCAGGCATGATATTCTCACATGTGGGTGACGTCATCTACGGAGCCCCGGCGCGGACAGCTTTTCAAGCAAACTTGCTAGAAGTTTCAAGTTTGCACACTGCACCACGCATGTGCGTGCCTTCTGCCCACTAGAGGGCGCATCCCACCTCGTGGTCCTCAGTTCAAATTTTTCCGCGGAGCAAGAAAGCCCTGTGGATCTGAGCTCCAGTGTTTTTGCCTTCTAGCTGCCGCGTTTAGTTTGTTTATTGATCGGATTAATCGCGGTGCTGCTTTATTTTTCGTCCGTTTTACAAAAAAAAAAAAAAAAAAAATAATAATAATTGGTTTTCGTTGGGCTCCGGGGGCTCCCGGAAGCCTGAGCCGGGGAACGTCGGTCGTTCCCGGCCTTCTTCTTTTTCTCGTCGATGTCCCGTCCTGTTACGGGATTCAAGAAATGCAGCCGGTGTGAGAGACTACTCTCCATCACCGACCCTCACCGGTGGTGCATTGTCTGTCTTGGGCCCGAACATCCAACAGCCTCGTGTGATCGCTGTGCTACCTTCCAGAACAGGGCCCTCCGTCGCCGTAAGGCCAGAATGGCGGAATTGTTCGCCGTCGACGCGCCGCCCAAGGCCTCGACGTCGGCCTCGGCTTCGGCCCCGGCCTTGACCTCGGCCTCGGCGTCCTCGGGGGCCTCGGCGTCGCCTCGGCCCTCATCTTCGAAGCCGTCGTCATCGAAGCCAACTTCGGGTAAGTCCTCTGTTCCATCCCCTTCAGCAAAGAAGCCATCCTCGAGTCAGGCCAAAGCGGGTGGGTCGACCCCGACCCCGCATCGGACCTCGACTCCGCACACCCCGAGGGAATACTCGAGACCGAGGTCGCCCTCCAGGGAGTGTGCCCCGGACTCGGAACTCCCCACCTTCGTGGGGATTCCGGCCTTCCAGGATCTCCTTCGAGCCTTGATCTCATCGGAGCTGTCGGGAGCCCTGGAAGTGCTGCAGCGTGCTGCGGGCCCGGCGGCGTCGACCTCGGCCGGGGCGCCCCCGGCCTCGGAGGCCCCGGTCTCGGCTCCCTCGACCTCGGGAGCCCCGGCCTCGGCGACCTCGGTCTCGGGTATTGCGGCCCCGTCCACCTCGGCCTCGGCCCCGCCCCGGACCTCGACCTCGGGGGAGCCTCCTGAGCGCAGTGTCCGCCCAAAAGAAAAGTTCCGCAGAGTGCGCCGACTTTCCTCCTCGGCTTCGGGATCTTCCCCGGACGCCTCGCCCTCGAGGCGACCTCGGACGAGGCGCCGATCGAGGAAGCCTAAGCGACCCCGAGGCTCGCCTCGGCGCGATCGTTCCTCGTCGTTCGGGGGCGAGGCGCTGCAGGTGTCGGAGTTGCGCCTCGATAATCCGAGGCTCCTCCGCTCACCCCGGGGAAAGTCTTCCCGTGCCGCCTCGCCGAGGAAACGGGAGAGGACCCCACGGACCCCGGGATCCTCCCCCAGGGACTCCCCTAGGAGGATGATTTCACCCTCCCCCTCGAGGGCCGTGGAGAGAGGATCCTGGGATTCAGGATCGGTTAGGAATCCTCAGTATTCCCATGAGGCCTCCCCCCGCTCCTCGGCGGGACGGTCGAGAACCCCGTCCCCCCAGGCTAGGCCGTCCTCCTTCTCATCTTTTGTCCAGGACATGGCCCAAGCCCTGGGGATTGACCTGATGGTAGGTTCCAAATATTCCAAGGAATTTCTAGAGGAACAGGACCTTCCCACTCCCCCTAGAGAGGTACCTAGACTCCCTCTCAACAGTGTCCTCCTGCAGACCTGGCTGAAGAACTTGTCGAGCCCTCTTACAGGCACGTCTGTCCCGTCAAAAATGGAATCAAAGTATAGGACGATTCCCCCGAAAGGGTTTGATAAGGCGCAGCTCTCCCACCAGTCCCTCCTGGTGGAATCTGCCCTTAAAAAATCACAGCCCTCACGGGTTTCTGCGGCGGTTCCACCCGGCAGGGAGGGGCGGACCCTGGACAAGTTTGGCCGTCGCCTCTATTCAAACACTCTGATGGCCACCAGAGTTCTAAATTACTCCTTCACCTTTTCCTCCTACTTGCGTGGGATGGTGAAGGACCTTCCTCAATATCGGAACTCGTTACCGGACTCCCAAAGAGCAGGATTCGATAAGTTTATGTCCAACCTGTCTCAATTGCGGTTGTACCTATTCCATTCAGTGTACGACACCTTTGAGCTGGTTTCGAGGGTGTCGGCCCTCGCAGTGGCCATGCGCCGCTTGGCCTGGCTTCGCACCCTCGACATGGACCCAAACCTGCAGGAACGTCTTGCAGACCTGCCCTGTGTGGGGTCCGAGTTATTTGACGAGTCTTTGGAGGCGGCGACCAAGCGGTTGTCGGAACAGGAACGCTCTTTAGCATCCCTGGTCCGCCCCAAACCTAGGCCCCCGCCGCAGAAACCTTTCCGGCCTCCGCCGCGCCGGTACCCCCAGAAGTCGACCCCGTCTTTCTCAAGACCGCCTCCGAGACGTCCGTCTCAACGAGGCAGAGGGGGACAAACCCAAGCCCCGGCGCAGGGCCCTTCTAAGCCCGCGCCTTCCTTTTGACGGGCTGAGCGGACGGGGCGGGTTCCCCTCCGCACCTTCACCAGAACCCCTTCCCATCGGGGGGCGTCTTCGGTCCTTCCGGAAGGCATGGACCGCGATTACCTCAGACGCTTGGGTGCTCCGGATCGTCTCCGAAGGCTACTCGCTCAATTTTGTGTCCTCGCCACCGGACAGTCCCCCAAATTTAGCCTTGTGCAACCGGTCGCAACTACCGACCCTTCTGACCGAAGCCAAAGCTCTCCTGAAGCTTCGGGCGGTCGAGCCGGTCCCCAAGGACCAGTGGGGGACGGGATTTTACTCCCGTTACTTTTTGGTCCCAAAAAAGACCGGGGACATGCGCCCCATACTCGACCTCAGGAAGCTCAACAAATGCCTGGCCAGGGAGAAATTTCGAATGCTATCTCTCCCGGTCTTGTATCCTCTTTTGGAGGAAGGGGACTGGATGTGCTCCCTCGACTTGAAGGAAGCATATACCCATGTCCCGGTGCACCCCACCTGCCGAAAATTCTTACGATTCCAGGTGGGAGACCTACACCTCCAGTACAGAGTCCTGCCCTTCGGCCTGGCCGCGTCCCCACGAGTATTCACGAAGTGCATGGTAGTAGTGGCGGCAGCCCTGAGGTCTCGCGGGCTCCATGTGTTCCCTTACCTGGACGACTGGCTCATCAAAGCCCCGACCAGGGAGGAGGTTATCTCAGCGACCCGACAGTCTATTGCCTTCCTGCAAACCCTCGGATTCGAGATAAACTTTCCAAAGTCTCAGTTGAGGCCGGCTCAGTCTCTTCAATTCATAGGTGCGGTGCTGGACACGGTGCGCCTGCGCTCCTACCTTCCGACCCAACGGTTGGAAGTCTTGGTACGGATGAGCCGCCAGGTCTCTCAACTACCAAGGGTGTCGGCCAAGCGCATGATGATGCTGCTCGGCCATATGGCCTCGACGGTACACGTCACGCCATTTGCGAGGCTGCATCTGAGGATCCCTCAGTATACACTCGCATCACAATGGCGCCAGGAGTGCGATCCGGAGTCGCGCCTCATTTCGGTGACTCCGCTTTTGCGGAAATCGCTAAGTTGGTGGACAGACTCTTCAAATCTGTCCACGGGACTAATGTTTCGCACTCCCCCATTTCGCAAGGTTCTGACCACGGACTCCTCGGACTACGCGTGGGGAGCCCACCTCGACGGTCTTCGCACACAGGGCCTGTGGTCGGCAGAGGACCGTCGCTGTCACATCAACGTGCTAGAGCTTCGGGCCATCTTCCTAGCACTTCGAGCCTTCGTTCACGTAGTACAGGACCAGGTGGTCCTCGTCCGCACGGACAACCAAGTAGCAATGTACTATGTGAACAAACAGGGGGGAACGGGGTCGTGGCCCCTCTGCTCCGAGGCCCTTCGCCTCTGGGAGTGGGCGGCCTCCCGGAACATCTTCCTCCGGGCGGTCTACATCCAGGGGGAACTGAATTGTCTGGCGGACAAACTCAGTCGACTCCTGCAACCCCACGAGTGGACTCTACACTCAGCAGTTCTGCACGAGGTCTTCGCTCGCTGGGGAACGCCACAGGTAGATCTGTTCGCCTCTCCGGAGACACACAAACTACCACTGTATTGCTCTCGGATGTACTCGCGGGATCGTCTGGAGGCGGATGCCTTCCTTCTCGATTGGGACGGGAAGTTCCTCTATGCATTCCCTCCTTTCCCTCTGATCATGCGAACGTTGGTACATCTCAGATCGTCCACGGCCACGATGATTCTCATAGCTCCTCGGTGGCCGCGTCAGAACTGGTTCTCCCTACTGCTCCAACTCAGCGCCAGGGAACCCCTTCTTCTGCCTGTCTGTCCTTCTCTGCTATCTCAGAATCAAGGATCCATGTTACATCCCAATCTGCAGTCATTGCACCTGACAGCTTGGTTTCTTGTTCCCTGACCCCTCCGGACCTGTCTCAATCAGTGAGGGAAGTGCTGGAAGCCTCCCGCAAGATCTCGACGAGGCTTTGCTATTCGCAGAAATGGACCAGGTTTTCCACCTGGTGCTCATCTTTCCTCCTGGACCCGGTATCGGCCCCGGTACCCTCGGTTCTGGACTACTTATTCCATTTGTCGCGCTCTGGCCTGAAAACCACTTCGGTGCGTGTCCATCTTAGTGCGATTTCCGCCTTCCACCAACACCTGGATGGACGCCCTCTGTCTCTCCATCCCTTGGTGACACGCTTCATGAAAGGATTACTCAGGGTTTGTCCCCCGCTCAAACCTCCCCCAGTCGTATGGAATTTGAATGTGGTTTTAGCTCAACTGATGAAACCACCCTTTGAGCCACTCAACAAGTCCCTCTTGAAATTTCTGACTTGGAAGGTGGTGTTTCTGATTGCCCTCACCTCCGCTAGGCGGATTGGGGAACTACAAGCCTTGGTTGCGGACCCACCCTTCACCGTATTCCATCATGACAAGGTGGTCCTCCGCACCCATCCTAAGTTCGTCCCGAAGGTTGTTTCTGATTTCCACCTCAATCAGTCCATTGTCCTTCCTGTGTTCTTCCCTAAGCCCCACTCCCATCCTGGCGAGACGGCGCTTCACACGCTTGACTGTAAGAGGGCGTTGGCATTTTACCTTCAACGCACCAAGTCCCATCGGAAGGTCCCGCAATTATTCTTGTCCTTCGATCCCAATCGATTAGGGCACCCAGTTTCCAAGCGCACTCTGTCTAACTGGTTGGCGGCGTGCATTTCCCTTTGCTATACTCAGGCTGGCCTTCCTCCCCCGGGTCGAGTCACGGGGCACAAGGTCCGAGCAATGGCAGCTTCGATAGCCTTCCTCCGTTCCACCCCGATGGAAGACATATGTAAGGCTGCCACTTGGTCTTCGGTTCATACATTCACCTCTCACTACTGTCTGGACACTCTGTCCAGGAATGACGGCCGGTTTGGCCAGTCAGTTTTACAAAATCTGTTTTCTTAAATTTGCCATCCTCCCACCTGCCCTTTTTGGTTTGGCTTGGAGGTCACCCACATGTGAGAATATCATGCCTGCTTGTCCTGGGATAAAGCACAGTTACTTACCGTAACAGGTGTTATCCAGGGACAGCAGGCATATATTCTCACAACCCGCCCACCTCCCCGGGGATGGCTTCTAAGCTAGTTATGGAACTGAGGACCACGAGGTGGGATGCGCCCTCTAGTGGGCAGAAGGCACGCACATGCGTGGTGCAGTGTGCAAACTTGAAACTTCTAGCAAGTTTGCTTGAAAAGCTGTCCGCGCCGGGGCTCCGTAGATGACGTCACCCACATGTGAGAATATATGCCTGCTGTCCCTGGATAACACCTGTTACGGTAAGTAACTGTGCTTTATGTTCTTATGTGTATCAGCCAATCGGGGCTACAGCCCACTCCACCAGCTGATTGAATAAAATTAGATTACAGGCATCCATTCAATTTCTAAATTCAGTCCTGCATGTTGAACACTATTTAGCTGAAAAATCTACTATTCTTTATAGCTCAAAAGATGTTCAATATCACCACCCTCTCTCCCCAAATAAATAACAATCAAAATTCTCCATTTCAAATCATCAATAGTAATTTTTTTCTCCATCCAGTACGTTACCAGTGGAGACATTGTGACCGATTAATTTGTGATTTGTGCTCAGTTAATCTTTTCTTTACAGAACAAGAAGTTTTCCCCCACATATACCAGCCCACAAGGGCAAGTGATGCAATATATAACGTAAAAAGAGTTACAAGCAGTATTCGCTCTAGCTAAAAACATCTGCGATGTTTGAGGATCTCTCCACTCAACTTTAATTTGGGCTTGATCACACCACTGACAGGATTCACATTTCTGCTAGCTCAATATAACCTCATCATTAAGCTGATAATCCATTCTTCTGTAGGTCGTTCTCCCCTATGTTCTTATGTCTGAAAAAAGAAGAGATTGGTCGATCCTTAAAACTTGAATGTAAGGGTTGAATTTTTCAATATTTCATACATATAGATATTATCTTTGATTATATTAGAAAACACAGCTGTCAACATCTCTCCCTTGTGGTCTTTTCTTATACTGTAACAATAGATCCCGCTGAGCATATCTTGCCCGGGTATATGCCTTTCCTTGTTCACATAGAAGTCACAGGCCCCTGCACAGTGGAGAAAACCCAGTTTTTGACTTCTTCATAGACAGCATAACTGTCATACAGTTGATGGTGCTGGTCAACCATCTGATCAATCCGTCCCAGTCTATACCAGCTGTGCTAGATATACTTATATCCTTTGGTAAACTTTCTGGCTATTCTATTAACTGAGATAAAACTGAGGTTATGCCATTAGATAAATATTTTACCAATGGGATACAGTGGTGTGCCACAGAAATCAAATATTTAGGTATTAAATGTAGGCCTACCTGGGAAAAGACATTTTTTACACATGCAATGTGTTTTAGCTCATGTTACCAATCTCTCTCATTCCTGGACTCCTTTATGGCTTTCTTGGTGGGGAAGTCTGGAAGCCATTCAAATGATCCCCATTATGTTTCCAATTTCCTTTTTCAAAAAACTCAGTGCTATTCTCAGAAAATTTATCTGGAAAGGTAAGGTTCCTAGAATATTTCAAAACTCTCAAGAAATCCCATATGGATGGTGAGGTTGGTTTCCCTGACTTTTTAAAATATGCCCAAGCTTCCTTGATATGGTGTGCCTGCTTGGTGGTTTCACACTTTTCCTACATTGTTGTCTCCTCTATGGTTGCAGATTGAACAGGTCGTTATACATCCTTACCCTTTGTCTAGGTTACAAAGCTCCACTCACCATCCTTTATTAATTCAGAGTCCCATTATATCCGATACTGTTAAGGTCTTGCATCTTTTTGATACCCTTTTTGATACCCTGCTTGGCTCTACTACATCAGCTCCTTTATGGGGTAATTCTCTTTTTATTATTGACAACCCCCTCCCTCCCCCCCCTTCTATTGGGCTACCTTGGCATTTCACGGGATTTATACTTTGGGAGATGTTCTGGACCCTGTTTCTTTACGCTGTCATTCATTTGATTATTTACAAGTTAATTTTAGCTTATCCTCTGTACATTTTTTTCCAGTGTTTGCAATTAAGATCTTGTCTACATTTGATGTTGACTACTGGTTCTTTAATGTTTTCCAATGACACCCCGAGTATTTTGGCTTGGCTGTCCAAAGTACTCTTCACCCCTCATGTAGCTTCCAAGCTTTACAAATTCTTTTTTTTTTTTTTTTTTTTTTAAATTATTATTTTCATTTCAACAAAACTTTTACAAGAAGAACTTCTTGTTAATGCAATACAGCAGGAATAATATCAACATTAAAATTAAATCCAAGTATAACATTTCCTTCTTTAGACCACAAAAAGAGGGGGAGAATGCACTAAAAATAAAAGTGAAATAACTTTTGAACATATCAAGAGAAGAAATCCCAGGGGTTTTAGGAAAATTCAAAATTTGCAAGTATAATCTTTGGTTATAATTTTATATATGCTCAGTCTTAGAGAATTGTATTATCTTTAATTGCAAGAGTTTAATAATCTTGAAGAGAATGAACTTCAGTTTGAATTTGAGTTATTTTAATTTTTTGTCTCAGTATTACTTTGATCTAATGATCTGGAAATGTAATCTATTTTCCCTCCAAGAATAAGTACCTCTGCAGATGTCTTCAATGATACAGCGTCAAACTTTTGCAAAATTTTCCAAATCGCCTGAAGTGTCACCTCTCCGGGGGAACTTGTCTCCATTGATGTTTTCCCTCGATGGAAGCTCATCTGCCTTAGGGCCTCCATGTGTGAGAGCTCCCGCCGCAACTCTGGCAGCCCACTCATTCAGCAGTGGCCAACGCCAGACAGGGAGGAGCAGCTGATGTTTCATTCCCCAGCAGGATTGGGCCTTCTCCACCCTCTCTCGCAGCAGGGACTGACTCCCCATTCCCAGACCAAACACCGGAAAGGAACAGCTCAATTGTTTATTGGACAGAAGGTTGTAAAGGTGTCATGGGGGAAACAACCCTTACACCACTCTTACATTTGTGAGGCATCCTGTAAAGCAAGAAAAAGAATGCCAACAAAGACGATAAGAGTGAGCTCAAAGACACCAGTACGGTGCCACCATCATGGCCCCTTCGTCACTTTTTCGCTTTACAAATTCTTATTAATGCATCCTAAATGTTCATCGTTGGCCAGTCAATCCATTTGGGAGCATTAACTTTGCATCTCTCCATGAAGTTAATGGACCAATGCAATCTGTTTTATTTGATGCATAAAGCCCTTTGGACACCTCTTAAGAGCTGGAAAAGTAATTCTGCTATCTCTCCACTTTGCTGGTCTTGCCAGAAATCTTCAGGAACTCTGCAACATATTCACTACGAGTGTCCTTCTGTTATTCAATATTGGATAGATGTTTAGGATATTATCACGTCCATTTTATCTTAGTCTACGCCATTAACTTTCCTGTTGCGGTCCACTTTGGTTCCTAAGGATTTTCCAGTGGCTAATGCCATATTATTTGACATTCTACTCATTCTGGCTGTTAAAATAGTTCTGCTTCATTGGAAACATACTACTACAGTACAACATTGGTGGAATTCTGTTTGTCAGATTGCGACTTATGAGTTCTATTGAGCTGAACACCATGGCACCAAATGTTCTTTTTCCCCCTGGAATGCTCTTTTTCATTATTGTGATTTGCCATCCATTGCTCCTTAGTGACTCTTCATTTTTTCATCTTTACAGTGACATGATATTTCTATTGTCCTGATTCCTGCACTTTTTATATTATTTTTCATACCTGGTGTTATGGTAGTACATGCATATTCCTTTGATTTTATATATGTAATATCAGGCATCCTAAGCTCCACATTGTTCATGATGACAAGTTATTGCTGTTGATGTTTTTGCATCTTCACTGTACTGTGTTAATATGAAACTAATAAAAATTATTGACCTAAAAAAAGAAAAAATCCAGAAGTGAGAAAGATTAATAGACCTCAGAGGGGCGATGGGTTTCTTATATCCCGACCTCGAATTAAGAAAACATGAAGGTCCGATTATCTAATAGAGTGGGAGTGAGTAGTCTAAAGTCCCATTCCCTCAACCCACCCCATAACAGCAACTGTGTATCTGAGCAATAACTTAAATAATTCAACAGAGAACTACGTACTCTAGAAGGCAAGAAATTTTTAATAGATAACTGTCTTCTGAAAATGTTTTCAATCTAGTTGGTCTGCTTCTCTGATTGTGTTGGATATAAGACTTGATTTACTGAGAGATGGGAGTTCCAGGTATGCCGGGTTTTCTGGATCTCCCAGTGATGTAGTTGATTTTAATTCCCAACAGATATAATTATGCTGTGGAAACTGGCAAAAATGTCATTTTGCCTGGTCAACATTTAGGAATTTTAGGGCAAATCATAGGAATGCTTTCTATTTTCTTAACTTCAACACTGAATTCTTTATTGCTTTAATCCAAAATTAATATTTATCTTTTACTATGAGAGCTGTACTAATAATTTCAATTTATTAGGTTTGTTTAAAAACTGATATTAAATTTATTTAACTTTGTTTTGTATGTAGGAACAGAAATAAACAATTCCTGATATACAAAGGCCTTTCTGTTGATATATAGTTTAGCTTAACTTTAGTCTCTCCTGCTGTAAAACTTCTTTACTATCCGCAAGCGTATTCAAAATTTGCAGAACTGCACTTTCCGTCTGTGCTGATTTCACAAGCAGCTTGACAGCAGTTCTTCCAAGGCACGGCAACACTAATAATAGTGATATTGCCTTTTTTGGGCACATGGCCAAAATTGATTGCCAATTCATGTGACCTGGCTGTGTAAATATACGCCATACTCTAAACACCAATGTCTTGAAAAATGTGCAACACAGACCTTTTGCTGCTTGTTAGAAATGAGATGAACTATTGTAGTACTGATTTACAGTGAAAGCTTAAATTGTTTATATGTAATGTATGTTCTCTGTGCACAGCAGGATAGTCATCCTTACACGTCCACCTGCCTCAAATTAATATAGGACTGAAGGGGGCCCTACAGAGTGCTGCAGGGTGAGAAGTCTGACACGTGAAGTAGATTTTTCTACAGCTTACTAAGGAATGCTGTGTTGATGCCTTCAGATGACATCACTTACCTGTGTGACTCATTCTCTAGTTGTCCACAGAGAGCACTCATTACAGGTAAACAACTTATTCCAAGAGGTATGTGAAATAACCTTTCTCACTGTTCTCGGTGGAAAGGACTTTTAAAGCATAGGTTTCTAGAATACTTTTTTTGAAATGTGAATTCATAGTAACATAATCGATGAAGCAGAAAAGGAATAAAATGATCACCCAGTTTGTCTGGTTATTCCTACTTGGACTGTTACTGCCGGATTCTATAAACGATGCTCATATTGGCAGCCGTCTAAGAAACGGCTGCCGATCGCATGTCAATCACGCACTGGCACTGTTTGTAAAATCGCGGCTGGTTTTTTTATTGGGTTTTGGTTGTTTTTTTTTAACACAGGCATTTTAAAGGCCTACATTTAAGGCACTGATCTCTTCCTATGGAGACGCATAGGGATGCCTACAGACGCCCAAGGCCACTTTTGGTGCAAACCACACCCCTGCCAGCCTTAGGCGTCTCTATGCACCTCTGTAAGATCGAGATCAGCGCCTTCACATATATATATATATATATATATATATATTTTTTTTTTTTTTTTTTTTCCTTAGGAATAGACCCTCTGATTGGTCAGTTAGGTGGCAGTAGGGTGCCTACTGCTGCCTAACTGCAGTGCATCCTGTACAGAATTTCCTCGTTAGTATCCTCATTTATAGGCTACCATCTCAAGCAGATGAGCAAGTGGTATCAATCAACAGTTGAACTGTTTTTCACCTCTCCCCTCCCTCTGATGTATTGAATATAGAATTTGTAAGCTGCTTTCCACAACTCTTTTCCTTTAGGATAGTGTTTATCAACTTCAAGCCAAGTGCCCCCTAAGTCTAACAGATATCAACCAAGTACTCTTACCCAGGCTGCACCCCTGACCCCATAGTACTAATTGTAATGTAATTTCTTCCAACCATTTTTCATATACACACAATATAATCTTATTAATACATAATGGTAACCACAATTTTTTTAAAAAAACAAACAAACCCAAAAACAAAGTACACTGCATGCAGATAAAATGTTAATTATCATTTATATTCAGAGGGGGGCGTTTCCAAAGAAGTCAAGGCAGATGACTTTAAAATATGCAATGTCATCTCTGTAACAACTATAGAAAAACAGAAAAATATAGTGCAAAATATAGACAGCAGATATAAATTCTCAAAACGGTCACATTTTGATCACTAAATTGAAAATAAAATCATTTTCCTACCTTTGTTGTCTGGTGATTTCATGAATCACTGATTGCACTTCCTTCTGACTGTGCATCCAATATTTCTTTCTTTATGCCTCTTGCATGCTTCCTCTCCTTCAGTCCTCATTCCCTTCCCCAACCAAAATCTCTGTCCTTCCACGAGCCCAACATTTCTCCCTCTCATTCCCCGGATCATGTGCAGCATTTTTCACCACTGCCCACCAGCCTCATGCCCATTTCTCCTTCTATCACCTCTCTCTAGCACCATGCCACGTCTCTCCCTCCATCACTATGTCCAGCATTACTCCTCCTTGCATCCCCTCCAAACTGTCCCTCTGTTCTCTCTCTACCACCATATCCAATATTTCTCCCTCTCACCCCTTTCTACCTCTTTCTTTGCTCCTGGATCCAACATCTCCCTCCTCCTTCCCTTCCACCTCCTGTGTATCTCTCCTTCCCTCTCATCTATCCCCATGTCCAACACCTCTCTCTCTCTCTCCCTTCCTTTGTGCCCTGTGTCAAATCTCTCTATCCCCCTCTATGCACCATCTTCCCTTCCTCTCCTCCATTATTTGCAATTTCATTTTCTCCCCATCACTATGCATGTCTCCATCTACTCACCCATCTTTCCTTCTTCTCACCCTCCCCTCCCCCACCAGATTTTCTTCCTCTTACCTCTTCCCTCCCCCTGTGCCATCAGACATCCTTGCTCTCCTTCCCTGTACTCCAAGGCTTGCTTCTTCGGGTCGCAGTATTGGCAGTGACTCTCACGTGCTGCCTGCCACTAACCTGAAAGTCTTCCCTCTGCCACAGAGAGACTTCCGAGTCAGCAGCAGGCATTGTGTAGGAATTGCTGCCGATACCACGATAAGATTCGGTGCTGATTCACTCCCCTCCACCTCCGATTCGATGGTGATTCACCTGCCTCCAACCTAAAGCATCAATGGCAAACAGGCTGCCCGGCAGCCTTCCTACCTGGGATTCCCTCTGCCACATCATCAGTGATGTGGCAGAGGGAAGGCCCCAGCGGGGAAGACAGGAACAGCCTGTTTACTCCTGCTGCTTTAAGTCAGAGGTGGGAGGTGGAGGCGGGGCAAAACAGAATTGAATCTCGTTGCGGTATTGGCAGCAATTCCCACACGCCTGCCGCTGACAGGGAGGGAGGGGGGACATGAATCCATTCAATTGAATTGGGCAGCATTACCATGTACCCCCAACAAGCGGCTCGCACGCCCCTAAGGGTACGCATACTGCGTGTTGAGAAACACTGCTCTAGGACGTGCTAAACCACTGTGCTGCAAACTGATCAAAAGATGGTATAGCAAATCTATCAATAAACTAAACAAAATTCCTTGCTTAATTCAGCTCCTTGCATCCCTTCCTTGCCATACCTAATCAGGCATTCAACAGTTCAAATAATCACCATACTTAAGTTTACTTACTGCCTGAGTATCAGATCCCTTGTATAGTCTGTTTGACAGATTTGGCTGTGTAAATGCCTAGGGCTTCTAGTTATTGATGTACATGATTTCTTCTAGACAGATTCAGCCTCTTGTTAATTCTGTCATTATATCGCAGCATGCCACACAGACATTGATGGCTATATCATTGCTTGAGTTTCCTCTAGGACTCCTAACAGAGTGTTGTACAGTAATGCCTCAAAAAAGTTAAAACTTGTAATTCCCTTCATAGACACTTATCTCAAGTGGGCCATGGCTCTGAAATTATGCTGCTTAATTAAAGGGCAGAATGCAGATATTAATAGCCTTGGTTCTTTATTACATCTCGAAGAAACACCCCAGTGACTGGACTATATCTCTATGCAGACACTGATTTCTCCAAGGTGTGGAACAAGGGAATTAAGGTACCCAGGAAAACTACCTTGAACTTTTCTCAAATCATGAACTTGTTCAGGGCCCTTAGGTTAAGATGAAATTCTTCCAGTGTGTGTAGTGCTCACTCTCAAACCAGCAGGTTTAACACATAGCCAGAAAAAAAAAAAAATCACTGTACCAACATAACAGAAGTTCATACAAATGCAATTCCTGCTTGAAACTAATTCAGGAATTTTCTTGCTTTGGTATATTTTAATTTTCTTTTCTGTTTGGTGATATATTTGACTAATTTTAGAGGGAAGCTTTTTTTTTGTATTTTTTTTTTATTGCTGGGTTTTATGTTTTGTTGAATCCCTGGAGGATGCGTATTTAGCATATGAGTAAGGCAGAGGTTGTTTCTGCAGGGAATACTATCTTTTTTCGCTCCATAAGACGCACTTTTTCCACCCCCAAAAAGGGGGTGGAAATAAGGGTGCATCTTAAGGAGCGAATGTAAAAAAAACCCCAAACAAAACTCGTACCTCCTTTTGTCATCCCGGCGGTCAAGCGTGCTTTCCGCGCTCCTGCCTGGGTTCTTCTGATCTTTTCCGGCAGTGTCAGCAGCACAGCAGTGCAGAAGGCATGCACGTGCTTTTTGCGAGAACTGACAGGCAGCCATTCGGAGTGCAGGGAGGGACCAAGCAGGCATGCAAAAAGCATGCGCCTGCCTGTACCGCTGTTGGAAGAGAGCAGTGGAACCCAAACAGGAGCGCGGAAAGTGCGCTGGACCGCCGGGATGACAAAAAAGGTACCGGGGAAGGGGATGCCTGCCTACCTGCCTTTGCCTTTGGGCTGGCTGGCTGGCTTGACTTGGTTCTGGCTGGTCAGGTTAACTGGGAGCTGGTAGGCTGGCTTGGGGTGGATTGGCTGGTTGACTTTGGGCTGGCTGGCCTGGGGTAGGTTGGCTGGTTGCCTTTGGGGTGCTTGGCTGGCTGGCTAGCCGGGTTAACTATGGGCTGGCTGGCTGGCTTGGGGTGGGTTAGATGGTTGCCTTTGGGCTGCCTAGCTGGCTTGGGACTGGCTGGCTGGCCGGATTGATTGGGGTCTGGGACTGGCTGGCTGGCTTGGGGGTGGGTTGGCTGGCTGCCTTGGTGCTGGCTGGCTGGCTGGCTTGGCACTGGCTGGGGGTTTGGGAGCTGGCTGCCACTAAATGTGCCCTATACCCTGTCCCAGCCTACTACTAGACCACCAGAGGGGGTACAGAGTACAGGGAACACCATTTGGTTCAGAATTTTTTTTCATGGTTTTTCCTCCTTTAGAGGTGGGTGCGTCTTATGGTCAGGTATGGTATGGAGCGGAAAAATATGGTACTGTTATTTGCAGAGAAAAATTGAAAGCAGAATCTGAGAAATGAGAAAATAGGTGTTTTCCTTTTACTGTAGCTCATCAGTGAATAAAAATAGCAAGCAGAGAGCTGATATATATATATATATATATTTTTTTTTTTTTTTTTGTATTTTTGCAATAGTTGCTTTCTGAACAAGAAAGAGAGTAGGTCACACTACTGAAAAGCATTGTGCTGTGGCTGCTACTTGAGTTCAGTAATGAAAATGTTAAAAATTGCCAACTTGATGCATACAGCTGTTTCCATCTAAACCAGGCTTGCACAACTCAAAAATGATTCGTGGCCAAAACGAAGTCAGAAAATGTAGCGAGGGCCGCATGTAGTGGATACGGCTCAAGGCACCTGGAAGTGTGCGGACATTGCCGTGATGACATCACACGCATGCGTGACATCATCACGTTGATATCTGCGCATGCGCGGAGGTCTTCTAGATGGGCCATGAGACGCCAGTAGGGGGTGCCAGCAGGGAAAAAAGTGGGAGAGAAGGAGGGGTGCTTGCGCCGGCTGATTGCCTACAGCAGTGTTTCTCAACTACTTCAAGCTAAGTAACCCCAACCACAGATCTCCCAAGCTCCGCCCTAAACCTACCCAAGCTCTGCCCCAGATCTTGCCCCCTTAACTAATTGTAATGCAATTTTTTCATTTCATTTTTCATATACACACAATATACACAGCAGATATAAATTCTCAAAACTGACACATTTCAGTCACTAAATTGAAAATAAAATAATTTTTCTTACTTTTGTTGTCTGCTGATTTAATTAGTTTCTGGTTGGACTTCCTTCTGACTGTGCATCCAACATTTCTTTCACAATCCATCCCCATCCCCTTTGGGTCCAGGTCTCTATCTCTTTTCCCTCTGCTTAACTTCCCCAGATTCAGTGTCAGTTCTCCTTTGTACCCACTACCATCACCACTTTTGTTCCAGGTCTCCTTCCTCTGTTATGATCATGCATCTCTCTGTTGTTCCTCAGGGTCTCTCACCCTCTGTCTGCATCTCCCAAAGTGGCCTCTCTCTCTCTCTGTCTGTATTTCTTCTGCTTACAACCCCTACCCCCCTGTCCTATTGGCAACATGTCTCCTTCCTCTGTTATGATCTTGCATATCTCTGTTCTTCCTCAGGTTCTCTCCCCCTCTGTCTCGTCTGTCTGCACCTCTCATAGTCCAGCATCTGCCTCCTGTCTTTCCCCTTTGGTCCAGGCCTCTCTCTCTCTCTCTCTCTCTCTCTTTGTCTTTCTTCTGCTTACAACCCCCCTTTCCCCCCCAATGTCCAGCATTTGTTTTCCTTTCTTCCAGGTCTTTCTCTGCTTCTCTCTCTTTCTCTCTCCCTAGTCCAGAATCTTTCCACTTTTCTGCAGTCTCTTTCTCTCTCTTCCCTCTATACACCCACCTCCAGTGTCCAGATCCAGCATCTCTGGCAATTCCCATCCCGCTGGGGCCCTCGCAACGGGCGGGTCTTACCTCTGCCTGCTTCCTGCACCCAGCAAGGTCGTCTTCCGTTCTATGACTGCTGCCGCCAACGTTTAAAGCTAATTACAGCAGCCTGCAGAGCAAACCTAGCAGGCTGCTTTCAGTCTCCATAGCGCATTCCCTCTGTCGTGGTCCCGCCCCTCCTCTATGTCAGGGGCGGGACCGCAGCAGAGGGAACGCACTGTAGAAACTGACAGCAGCCTGCTAAGTTTGCTCTGCAGGCTGCCGTAATTAACTTTAAATGTTTACAGTGGTCACAGCGTGGAAGACGACCTTACTGGGGAGGAATCCGAAGGACGCATAGGGGGAAGTCGGGGAAGCCAAGCTCTGAGCTGTATCGGGTGCGGACTGCAGTGAGAGCCGTTTTGGTCTGCATGTGGGCTGATCTAAACACTTTTCATACATGCTGCCCTGCTTTTTGCCCTTGGGGAATTTGCAGGTAATCAACCATAGAAGATGTGGCTAAACACAGTAAAATGTATTTATTTACATGTCTGTATCACATAACCAGCTCTCACTGCCCTAAGAGATTTACAATATTTTAAAAGTAAAATTACAGTATAACTGTGTACGACATTGCTCTTTCTAATATAAATACCTAGCAGAAGTATCCCAGCAACCACTACACAATCTAACAACATTCCTTATAAACTCTTAACCATTTTTATCAATCCTGAGTCCCCTCCTAATTTCTCAGCTGGAGAGTGCAAGGTAAAAGACCTGTTTTAAGGGCCTTCCTAAAAGCGGTTCTCAAGGAATGGACTTCCACAGCTTCCAGCAAGCATTGAAAACATGTTTATCGTTCTTATCCTCTGGCAGAATGGAAAGAACTGACTATTTCCTGACCAGTAGTTCTCCCTTTTAAAGAAATCATTCCAAGTAGTTCTTCTTTAACACTGAAGCCTTCAAAAACCATCCTGATAAAGACTAGTAACCGGGCTATGTCTCTTATGTCTGTAGATTCATCCAGTTGGAGTGAGAAAACAAAACAATTTGAAACATCCTCAAACAATTTGAAACATCCTTCAACAATTGTTTAGTTGTCGCCACACAACGGTGTTTCTTGACAACTGTAAGAAACATAGAAACAGACGGCAGATAAGGGCCACGGCCCATCCAGTCTGCCCACCCTAATGCCCCACCCCTACCTTTGCCCTGTGAATAGATCCCATGTGCCGATCCCATTTGGCCTTAAAATCAGGCACGCTGCTGGCCTCAATTACCTGCAGTGGAAGACTATTCCAGCGATCAACCACCCTTTCAGTGAAAAAGAATTTCCTGGTGTCACCTCGTAGTTTCCCGCCCCTGATTTTCCACGGATGCCCTCTTGTTGTCGTGGGGCCCCTGAAAAAGAAGATATCTTCCTCCGCCTCGATGCGGCCCGTAAGATACTTGAATGCCTCTCCCTGCGCTTCTCGAGCGAGTAAAGCTGCAATTTGTCAAGCCTTTCTTCGTATGGGAGATCCTTGAGTCCCGAGGCCATCCGGGTGGCCATTCTCTGCACTGATTCCAGCCTCAGTACATCCTTTCGATATTGCGGCCTCCAGAATTGCACACAGTATTCCAGGTGGGGGCCTCACCATGGATCTATACAATGGCTTAATGACTTCCGCCTTACGGCTGACAAAACCCCTTCGTATGCAACCCATGATTTGTCTGGCCTTGGATGAAGCTTGCTCCACTTGATTGGCAGACTTCATGCCCCCACTGACGATTACATCTTGAATAGCAGCTTGATCTCTTTCTTATTTTAAAATCCTTGAAAAAGATTGTTAGCTGCTTCAAGAAAACAATCTTTTACAAATTCCCCTTCAGTGAAAGGTTCGCATTTCTTTGCGATCAGGTTGCTGACCTCGAAGGATGCTATGGTTGCATTGACCGAATGTGACCTTCGCCATCAACTGTTGCTGAGTAGCTAATTTCGATTTAAGTTCTTTGAGCTTCAGTTTATGAATTTCACTTTTGGGTGGAAAATCAGCATCCAAATTATTGCTATGCAGAGCCTTATAATGATGTTCCAGATTACCCTTTTTGGGCAAGAATACAGGGGCGTTATAAATTAGACAACAACACTTACCCTTCACCATGATGAAGAGGTAGTCCATTTCCCATTCATCATGAAAGTGGTAGGTTTTGCTCTTTGGAGCACTCATCTTAGTTATACTAGGGTGGCTGGATGTAAGAAGGCCAAATCTGTTAAGTTAGTATAAACACTGGCTGAATCTGGTCCAAAACTGTCACTGTCCCAAAGTATTAAAGATCAACAGGAACTGAAGACCTCTGGATGATTTGCAATACAAGGACTGGAGATGCCAAAACCACACATGCAGTTTAAAAGTAAAAATAAGAATTCATCATTCTGGCATCAATAATTAAATACCACCAAACAATCATCAAAAAAACTCAAAGCACCTGTCCAGCAAACCAGGTAAAATCAAATACTGCCAAACAAGTTCAAATACCACCATATGTGATTTAATAAATTCTGCACACAGTGTAGAATCAACACAAAGGCTAGGCAAATTAAAATTGCAGAGGTAAGCAAAAGTCACAGTAGTTTGAACTAGTGCTGCCCGATTGAGGGAAAAAAATTTGATTAGATTCAGCCTATTGAATCTTTTTTTTTTTTAATTTATTTTTTTATTCGATTTTTCTGCCCAATTGGGTGTTTTATTTTTTATTTTTTTCAAATCCTGGTGGATTTATTTTATAGCCTCTTCATCCCCTTTGCCTTTCCCTACCCACACTGGTGCTGTGGTATAAACAAACAAAAAGACTTTTCCTCTCTCTGTTAAATCCTAACTCACATTTGCCGTCTAACACCAGCTCTGGCAGGATACACATTTCAAAGCTGACATATTGTAATCACAAAACAGAAAATAAAATTATTTTTTCTACCTTTTGTTGTCTGGTCATTTCAGGTCCCCGGCTCTGGTTGTCTTGTGATAAATTGCTTGCCAGGGTCTCCTTCTTTCTCCATGCTAACCATCCATCTTCTATCTCTGTCCGCCCCTTCCATTTCCCTTCCCTCCCTCGGAGGTCTGGTATCTTTCCTTTCTTTCGTCTCCATCCACAGATCCACCTTTTCTCAACTACACTTTCATCCAGCATCTCTCCCTCCCTCTCCACCACCCCAGGGTCCACCATATCTCCCTTTCTTTTCCCAACTACCCTCTTATCCAGTATCTCTATCCCCCCTCCACACCATCCCTTGTGTCCAACTTCTCTCTCTTTCTGTTCCTTTCCTCCCTAAATCCCATTGTCCACCATCTCTCTCCCTCTCCTCTAGACCCATTATGTCTTCCACCCAAAATCCGGTATATGCACGTCTTTGAACCCCCCCTTCCCACCCTCCCTCTGTGTACTTCTACACCAGGGCCCCCCTCCCCCGAAGGCCTGTACCACCTCACCAAAGGCCTGCACCCCCCCCCCCCCCGGAAGGCCTGTGTGTTCCCCCTGGCCTCCCGTGCATCATTTACCTACTAGCAGCAGCCTGCCGAGAAGATCGCTGGGGCTAGCGATCTCTGCAAGCTGCTATAGGTCTTTGGAGCTGTTTCATCTGTCGCACTCCCGTCCCTCCTCTGATGTCTGAGGAAGGATCGTGGCAGAGGAAACAGCTCTGAAGACCTATATCAGCTTGCAGAGATCGCTAGCCCCAGCGATCTTCTCTGAAGGCTGCTGCTAGTAGGTAAATGGTGCACGGGAGGCCAGGGGGGAAGCCGGACACTAGCACTTCCCGACTGACCCTTTCCTTTTGCCCTCTAAAGCAGGTGTGGCAGCTCTGCCGCTCCTGCTTTAGGGGGGGGGGAGGGTCAGTTACTGAATCGGGAGGCCAATTTTTTTTTTTTTTTTTTTTTTTTAATCGATTTGAATCGTGAATCAGGCAGCACTAGTTTGAACCAATTCAAAGGCATAGGCAAGTTAGAACAAAATTGGAAATGCCCACCAAAATCACCAAATTCTTGACCCTTTGTTGTATCTGCCTGAAAATGTTTAATGAAAGCAAACTATAAAGCGACCAATGACCTGCACACGACACAATTAATACGGTAAGTGTATAAGCCCGGGGGAATGGATATTGCCCTGTATATAACACACTTCTAAGAGGTGTTGGGGCAGGGGCAGAAATGGGTGATTCTAAGAGGCAGGAAACCAGGTATGACACCGGGCCTGTGGTGTATTGTCACGGGGTGTGGGCGGCCCCTGGGGTACCCACAAACTATTGGCACGAAAACAACAAATGCCCCCAATACACCCTCAGGCAAGATTCCCGTAGGCAGGGAAAAAAGACAGGCAAAAAGATCAGCAGTGGCGGCAAGCCCTCAGCATACGACCTGCTGACACGAGCTCTCTCCTAGTGACGGGACAAGCTGCTGGAGAGATGGAGCCAAGTGGAGCTGGCGATCTACCTCTGACCCCTCCGTGATCTACCTGTTGGACATGCCTGATGTATGGGAACAGCTTAAGAGAGGACTTTCATGTAATAACACCATTGTTATTTAATTTTAAACAATTGTTTCTTGTCTATTTTATGATTATGAATGTTTTTACTGTAAGCCGCTTAGATTATTAAACAGATAATAAATAAATAAGGGTGCTCACTACTAAAAAATATTTTGTTTCTTTAAAACTCAAATATATTTACATTGATTTTGAATGAGCTTATTCTAAATTTATCTGAGGCTTAATTGGAGATCAAAAGCAATCCCATTCAAGCGTGTAAAGAAAGCTGTTGAGCAACTTCAGAATTTTAGGGTTGAAAAAATGTCTGCGAATTGCCAGAGAAGAGTTAAACTGTATTCTGCAGTCAGTATGTTTCATTGGTTGCTGATTGGAACAGGATGCAGCGACTGCGTTGTCAGTCTGTTGGTGTGAGTGCAAACAGATGAGGAAATGCTGGAGCAGGCACTCCAGAACTTTGACTGTTGCCTAGACAACGGTTTGCGTCACGCTCACCAGCAATTAGCTTACAGCTCTTTATTTTTGAAGATAGCAGTGCAGGCTGAACTTGACTGTAACGAAATTTAAAAAAAAAAAAAAAAAAGCCCTACCCGAGTTCAAGCTTTGGTTTGTCTCTGAATGTATGGAAAAATGCTGAAGGAGATTTGCAAATTCAAACTCCTTTGAACTTCAGTAAGTTTTGAAAAAAAAGAATCTGATACTGAATAAATACAGTTTTAAATGCTTAAAATCTGCACAAATAACTAGAGCAGGAGGTTCTTAAACTATGGCCCACAGGCCGGATACGGCCCTCCAAGGTTATTTACCCTGCCCCCGCTCAAGAGTTTGTTGCTCATGTTCCTAATCATTGCTGACCTGCTTCATTGTGGCTTTCTCACCACTCCTCACTGCGCACCGCCAGTAAACCCCCTCACGTGAGCTGGACGACCAGACCCTCAGCGCTAACATCACACTTCCATGACATGTGACCTATCCGCTATGAACGTGGGCTGGTGTGCACAGCCCTGCTGCCCCTAGGAGGGTTTCTTGGAAATTTGATGCAGCCTGCAGGAAACTTTTTGCATTAGTGAGTTGTCGGATATTTGGGCTACTTTATTGCAGGGGCTTGTTAGTACTTCACTGAATGTACCAAACCTCAGTATGCTATTTTATTCTTTTTGTGAATTCCAAACTTCATTCTGGTTCTCCAATAGCTTTTCTCAGCATATTTTAAGCCTCATGCTGGTACTCCAATAGCTTCTCTCTGTGCGTTCCCAAGACTCATTCTGGCATTACCATCTACTTCTTTCTGCAGGTGTTTGAGTGCTTTGTTGTGATATGACCATCTGTTAGTTTTTTGCTGCTCCAACATCATTAGCGTCGGCCGGGGGGGACGCGATGATGCGCTGGGGCTGAGGACGTGCCGAGCCACCATCAGTACGCTGAGGCAGACAGGTAGTAGCCAGGCCCAGAGCAGGGCCTCCTACTCTCCCTCAGTTACTAACTGCCTACGCAACAGCAGGCCAGCAATGCCCCAGTCAGACCCTGAGCTCAGGCCAAACCAGATGGCCAAAATTGGTCAATTGCCCACACCGTGGGCCTGACTAGAGCCCCACAGCACCAACAAAATGTGTGTGAATTAATTACTGCCTGCCACCCAGTGCCCAGAAGCACTGGCCAGCAGCAGACACGATCGCTACATGCGCCCATACCAAAAAAGTAATAGCCATTGCGCTTCCCTAGGCAACAATTATGTCAAGGATAAGAAAAATTGACTCAGAGTACAGGATATTCAAAGAACAGTGGACCTACGATTACTTTTTCATGCACTACAAGGAGAGAGCTGTTTGGTATGCCAGGATTCATTGGCTGCGTTCAAGAAATACAATTTGTGTGGACACTATGAAACTCGACATAAAGACAAATATGATTGTTTGGTCGGACAAGTGAGAAAAGACAAAACTGAAAAATGGATTGACAACTCAACAAAATGCTTTTGTGAAGCAGAAGCAACTAAATATTTCATCACTGCGAGCAAGTTTTCAAGTTGCCAAGCTAATAGCCCACACTGGCAGACCATTCGTAGAGGGAGAATTTGTTAAAGAATGTCTTCTTTCTGTTTCCAAAGAGATGTGTCCAGAGAAGGCTGATTTATTTAGTACAGTGAGTCTTTCAGGACCTACAATTACACAAAGGATTGAAGAAATGGGTGACAATTTGCATCAACTTTTGCAAAACCCAAAAAAGAAAACCTTTGCTATTTTTCGTTGGCACTCAACAAAAGCAATGATGTGATTCTGCACAACTTTTAATTTTCATTCATGGGACAGATGATCATTTCAACGTTAGAGGAGCTTGCTGTACTACAGAGCATCAAAGAAACAACAGGAGAGGATATCTATGAAAAGGTTCGTCAAACTGAATGACTTAGAGCTGGACTGGGCTAAACTAGCCAGTGTGACAACAGATAGTGCTCTTAGCATGGTGGGGTCTATGAAAGCAGTGGTTGCATGCATTAACCAAGAGATGGACAAATGCAACCATTCATGTCCAATAGCCATACACTGCCTCATCTACCAACAAGCGCTATGTTGTAAATCACTGAAGTGGGATGCTGTCATAAAAGTTGTGTTGACTTCATTAGGCCTCATGCACTAAACCACCCTTAGTTTCTAAGCTAAATGTTGCCTATGAAGATATTCTGTACCACGCAGAAGTCCGTTGGCTGAGTCGAAGGAGTGTTTTGAAACGCTTTTATGACTTCCACAGGTTTCTTCTTTTCTACTTTCCAAAAATACAAAGAAGTACCAGAGCTTAAAGATGCAGAATGGAAATGGCACCTTGCCGTTATGTAGCGGAGGTATTCAACAGTTTCAGTGTGCAATTTCAAGGAAAGGGGAAGCCCATCTATGATATGCATTCACATGTGAAAGCATTTGAAGTAAAATTGGACCTCCTCATTAAACCAGTAAAGGAGGAAAACTTCTACCATCTCCCCTCTACTCAAAAGCAACCAACAGTTGCATTTCCAAACCAAAAAAATATGTGGATTCACTGGGAAATGTTGCAAAGTGAGTTTCAAATGAGATTTAAAGAGCTTTATGAAGAGGACATGCAGATTTTCTGGAACCCATTTTTTGTTCACGCTGCCGCGATCCTGCCCATGACATCAGAGGAGGGGCGGTACTGCAGCAGAGTGAAGCTGCTCCTGAAGACGACGGCAGCTTGCAAGGATCGCTAAAGCACAGGCGATCCTCTCTGCAGACTGCTCCGCTGCTGTAATTAAAGGAAAGGTAAGAGCGGGAGGCCAGGGGGAAGCCCGGAGGACGCCAGCACTTCCCAACTGTCCCTCCCTCCTCGCCCCCTTAAGCAGGAGCGGCAGTTATACCGGGCTATAATCTGTTCAGGAAAGACAGGGTAGGAAGAAAAGGAAGAGGAGTAGTGTTATATGTTAAAGCCACACAGTTGCAGGATCTTCAGGGCAAGGAAGAGGCACTGTGGATCAATTTGGAAAGAGGGAATGGTGAATATATTTATATTGGTGTGATATACAGGCTGTCTTCACAGACGGAAGAAGTAGATAGAGATTTAATAGTAGACATTCAGAATGTATCTAAAAAAGGGGAAGTCTTGCTAATAGGTGATTTTAACATGCCAGATGTTGATTGGGGTATCCCTATTGCAGGGTCTTCTAGAAGAAGGGAGATTCTGGACTCTGTACAAGGAGAACTGTTTCAGCAGTTGGTAATGGAACCCACACAGGATGGGGTCATACTGCTTACAAACGGGAAAAGTTTTTCTGATGTTACAGTGGGTGATCATTTGGCATCGAGTGATCACTGCATGGTATGGTTTAGTATTAAGATGGATATAGAGAGGGCTCATTCAAAAGCAAAGGTTCTAGACTTTAAAAAAACTAACTTTGGTTTACGTCAAATAATTATTGTCTGGATGGAAACATCTGGAGGGAGTGGAAATACGGTGGGCAAAACTGAAAGGAGCGATTGTAAAGACGACAAACCTTTTTGTGAGGCAAGTAAGTAAAAGAGGAAAAGATGGCCACTTTGGTTCTCAAAAGTAGTAGCTGAGAAGGTAAAGAATAAGAGGTTAGCTTTCATAAACTACAAAAGATTGCAGAAAGAGGAAGACAAAAATATCTGGAAAAGTTAAGAGAGGCTGGATGTGTAGTCAGGAAAGCAAAGATGCAAATGGAAGAAAAAATAGCCAACACGGTAAAATGGGGAGACAAGACATTGTTTTAGATATATTAGTGATAGGAAGAAGTGCAAAAGTGGCATTGTGAGATTCAAAGGTGAAGGAGAGGAATATGTATAAGCTGATAAAGAAAAGGCCGAATTGCTGAAATATTTTTGTTCTGTGTTCATAGCTAAAGCGCTGAGAGCAGTACTGCAGAAGACAGAGGTGAATAGAGATGGAGGAGTACTAGACCCTGATCGATTTTCAGAGGGTTGTGTTTGTGAGGTAGACAATAAAGGTAGACAAAGCAATGGGGCCGGATGGTGCGCATCCAAGGCTGCGGAAGGAACTTAGTTCTGGTAGCTCCGCTGACTGACCTTTTCAACAAGTCTCTAGAGTCAGGAGTGGTACCGGAGGACTGGAGAAGGGCGAATGTGGGTCTCTCTACAAAAGTGGAAGTAAGGAAGCAGTAGGGAAGTCAGTAAGTCTGACTTCTATGGTAAGCAAATTAATGGAAACACTTTTAAAACAGAGAATGGTGAAGTTTCTGGAATCCTGTGGATTATAGGACCAGAGGCAACATGGATTCACTAGAGGCAGGTGTTGTCAGACAAATCTGATCAATTTCTTTGACTGGGTGACCAGAGAATTAGGTAGAGGATGTGCGCCAGATGTGGTGTATTTAGATTTTAGCAAAGCCTTTGACAGTGTTCCACACAGACGTCTAATAAATAAACTGAGTGCCCTCTGGATGGGTCCCAGAGTGACGGGCTGGGTCAAGAACTGGTTGTGTGGAAGGCAGATTAGGGTAGTGATCAATGGAGATTGCTCTGAGGCAGGGATGTTACCAGTGGTGTGCCACAAGGTTCTGTTCTTGGGCCTGTTATTTTTAACATTTTTTTAAAATGATATTGCTGAAGGGTTGTCGGGTAAGATTTGCCTCTTTGCGGATGATACCAAAATCTGCAATACAGTAGACATGCCGGATGATGTGAATCAAACCTGAAGAGTCTTAGATAGTTTTTTATCTCTTTTCACAGGGCACATGAATATTACCCCCCCTCCCCTGTCTTATATGGGGGGGGAAAAGGGTACCTCGTCTTATACCTGGATCAATCTATATTCAAGTATATACAGTATGTCAATATGGTGACAATGAATTAGGCCATGAAAATCAATTTTTGTTTAACTTAAACTTTAATTTATATATTTTTCAACTTAACTTAAGAATAAACGAGTAAGATTAAAAATTTTTACTTTATAAAATTGTATTATATATGTTTGCAAATTCAGACTTGATGTTTCATAAGTCCCTCCTCCCCCAATTTCTTAATTTAAAGTTGTTTTTTTTTTTTTTTTTTTTTTTTTGTGAATTTCACTGTTGTAAAAAAAAGAAATTGCTTGCAAAAACATAAAATATATTGTTCAAAGACTTCCCCCGCATTTATTTATTTTTTTCTGATTTAGTTCTACTTTTATGAACAGCTGAGTGTTTTCAAGTTGGCTTTCAAAGAGCAGTTTGTGGGAGTCATGCTGAAAGCAGACATTAATTTCAATATGGGAAAAATGTCGTGGAGTGATGTACATGAAATCTGGCCATTTGGTTAAGCATCCAAAAGGATCATTTAAATTGTAAATATGTATTGCATATTAAGGCTGCTAAGATGCTGAATCTGAGTTATGTAATAAGTCCTTTAACAATGGGTTACTATACTCGTTGTTTAATTGTGTAATACAAGCAACATCTTTGTTTTGTACAAGTCTGATAGTCTTCTCTCTCTCTAGTTAAGATTATTTACGAATATAAGAATAGCCATACTGGGTTGTACCGGTGGTCCATCCAGGCCAGTATCCTGTTTCCAAAGTATACAATCCAGAACACAAGTACCTGGCAAATCCCCATATAGTAGCAACATCCCATGCTGGTGTTCCCAGGGCAAACATTGGCTTCCACCATGTCTCTCTCAATAGCAGACTATGGACATTTCCTCCATGAACTTGTCCAAACCTTTTTAAACCCATCTGCATTAACCGCTGTTACCATATCCTCTGGCAATACATTCCAGAGCTTAACTATTCTCCGAGTGGAAAAAAAAAATTCCTCTTATTGGTTTTAAAAGTGTTTTTCAATAACTTCAAGTGACCCTAGTCTTTGTAATTTTTGATGGTGTAAAAATTTGATTCACTTGTACCCATTCTATACCACTCAGGATCTTATAGACTTCAATCATATCTCCCCACAGCTATCTTTTTTCCATGCTTGCTCTTTTTTGAACCTTTTCTATGAGGGGATGCTGAAAAGTTCTCGGTACAACCCAAGATGGGAATGACGTGGAGCCATGAAACTTACAAGTTATTCTACATATTCACCCCTAAGTTCAACAAACTTAGCACATCATGACTGAAGTTTCTGTAATCCTTCCAAAAAATATTCTGGTCTGATCACTGAAATATTGCTCCGCTGCTGCAATGTTGCCCTTTCAAACTTTCTAAGGTTTAGAAACAGATAATAGATGGAAGAAGATCTGGTGAATAGGGTGTATGGTCTATGCACTGAAACTCCAACTGTATCAAAACATTTATCATTTTGCCAGTCTTGTGAGCAGGTGCATTGTCTTGCAAAAACAGAGCTCCTTTCTGTATTTCCCCTCTCCTTTTTTCTTTGTGTCTCCTTTAATTGGCACAGCAAGTTACACTAGTAGTCTTCATTAACTCTTTGGCCCCTTGGAAGATAGCTAGTCATTACAACACCTTCCTGATCCCAAAGCACTGTGGCCATTACCTTTCCTTCTGACTTTTGGGTCTTGAATTTCCTTGACCTGGGAAAACCTGAGTACCACCATTGCACGGACAGGTGTTTTGTCTCTGGATCATAGTGGTGTAACCATATTTGATCAACTAACTAGTCATTCCAAAAGGTTGGCACCAGGTTGCTGGAAATGCTGCATGCTCAAGGCCCAGCAGACGAGGAGTCCGATCTTCTAGAGTGCCCAGATGAGGGTAAGAAGCGACGGGGGGGGGGGTGCCCAATTGTGTCGGGGGGGATGTCGGATCGTGTCAGGGGGGTCAGATCGTGTTGGGGGGTGCCCAATCGTGTTGGGTGGGGGGGGTCGGATCGTGGCGGGGGGGTGCCGGTTCGAGGCAAGGGGGGTGCCGGATTGTTTAACCTCTGTTGTGTCTGTTACGTTTTGCTGTATTCTTTTACATGAAAATGATGTATCTGTTGGTATTGCTCTTTGCTTTGTTTCTTGACTAAATTGTTTAAAAAAAAAAATAGACGTAGTTTTTTTCTTCTAAGAATGTGGTTGGCAAGGATGGCTGACATTTATATAAGCTTTACATAGGATGGTTGGAAGTTTTAACTTACAGCTTTGTCTTTTGACACTTAGACTACACTCTGCACATATTCTGTTTTTTATCATGATCTCTGTAAAGTAAACACTCGAGACCAAAGTGTTGGTTCTTAAATTGAATGCATACTGATTCAGGTTGCAAATATTAGTGGCCCATTCTGAGCTTGTGGGGACATGATGCTGGACCTGGTACTTAGAAATGGGTGAAGTATGGCTGATATCTGGGAAAGTGATCATAAGAACATAAGAAGTTACCTCCACCGGGTCAGACCAGAGGTCCATCCCGCCCAGTGGTCCGCTCCCGCGGCGGCCCATCAGGTCCGCGACCTGTGAAGTGGTTTCTGACCACTTCTATAACCTACCTCAAGTTCTATCTGTACCTCTCTATCCCCTTATCCTCCAGGAACCTATCCAAACCCTCCTTGAACCCCTGTACAGAGTTCTGGCCTATCACATCCTCCGGAAGCGCGTTCCATGTGTCCACCACCCTCTGGGTAAAAAAGAACTTCCTAGCATTTGTTCTAAACCTGTCTCCTTTCAATTTCTCCGAGTGATCTCTAGTGCTTGTGACTCCCCACAGTTTGAAGAATCTGTCCTTATTCACTTTCTCTATGCCCTTTAGGATTTTGAAGGTTTCTATCATGTCCCCTCTAAGTCTCCTCTTCTCCAGGGAGAACAGCCCCAGCATTTTTAACCTGTCAGCGTATGAAAAATTTTCCATACCTTTTATCAGTTTAGTCGCCCTCCTCTGCACTCCCTCGAGTACCGCCATGTCCTTCTTGAGGTATGGCGACCAGTATTGAACACAGTACTCCAGGTGCGGGCGCACCATTGCGCGATATAGCGGCATGATGACTTCCTTCGTCCTGGCTGTGATACCCTTTTTGATGATGCCCAGCATTCTGTTTGCTTTCTTTGAGGCTGTCGCACACTGCGCCGATGGTTTCAGTGATGTGTCGACCATCACCCCCAGATCCCTTTCAAGGTTGCTCACCCCTAGCAGTGTTCCCCCCCATTTTGTAGCTGAACATCGGGTTCTTTTTCCCTACATGCATGACCTTGCATTTCTGTACGTTAAAACTCATTTGCCACTTTTTTGCCCAGTCTTCCAGTCTCATTAGGTCCCTTTGCAGGTCTTCACAGTCTTCCGTGTTTCTAACCCTGCTGCAGAGTTTGGTGTCGTCGGCAAATTTACACTATTACTCAGCTGCCTAATGAGTTTTGAGAGTCTTGGAAGCTTGATATGGAAAACTTCCTCTCTTTGAATTTGCATGTCAAATTATTAAAAAAAAAAAAAAATCTGAAATTTCTAAACTGAAAGGTTAGGATTTTTTTTTTAATGCTTTCCAGTTAGTGAAAAACTCATGCATGTTCTTTTCTTTTCTCTCTGTTTAAGAACAACAACAAAAAAACCCCCAAACATTTCCTTTCTTCTCTCTCAATAAAATCTTGTATTCAGTTAGGACGTACAGAATGAAACCTAAATAAGTACTTATTTCTTTATCACTCTAGTAAAGGATTTATTTATAGATGTATTCTTTAAAAATCTAGTGAGCTATTTAGAAAATAGCCACATGTGTTTTGTAATCTTTCCCTCAATCTCTAGTCGGGTCCTGCATACTGTCATTTTGTTTCAACAGAAAACACTCTGCAGCAGTATAACCATCACCACTTTTGCACTAAATGCTGTTACTAGGTGACTGCCGACGTCATTCAGTTCTGCACAAGAAGCTTTATGTGTTTATCTGCTGCACAAGGGGCTGCTGAAAAGTTCTCAGCCCAAGAAGAGAACGATGTGGAGCCCATGAAACTTACAAGTTATTCCACACTTTTCTTGACACTTTTCATTTCAATGAGGCAAATACATCTAATAAATGGCCACAAGTAAAGGGAAACCAAGCCATTGTGACATCACCTATGAGGTTGGCTCTTAGGCATTGGTGGAAAGAGGCATTATGACCTCATAGTACAAGGGGCCACTGAAAAGTTCTCAGCCCAAACCAAGAAGAGAACGATGTGGAGCCATGAAACTTACAAGTGATTCCACACTTTTCTTGACACAGTTGTTTCAATGATATGAAATTAAATGAAAATTGTTGAAGAGTATAGAATAACTTGTACGTGTCATGACTCCACATCATTTTCTTCTTGGTTGAGCTGAGAACTTTTCAGCAGCCCCTCCTGTGCAGGATCTTGCAAAGAGTGAAAAATACAAAGGCTCTTTTAATTACTATCATGGAAATCCAAATTTTAGTAGTTTGTTTTTTTTAACTGAGTGAACATGCAAGTCCTTTACCAAGAGTCTTTGTTTTTATTTTATATTTGTATTTTTATACTATGCTCCTGCTTTGCAAATATTAACACATTTTTATGTGACATGAAAGAGAAATAAAATAGAGAACCCTTCAGTGATAGCAGTTCATTTTAGCAATATAAAATGTAAAGATGTTTTGATTCTGAATAGAAATTAGATATTGGAATGCTTCTGATGGTTTTTAGAAAATTTAATGCATGAGTAGATACTAATGTAATTGTGGGTTTTTATTAAGAATTTCAAGTCTTACAGTTTTATGTAATTAAGTCAGTTTGTTGCTTTATTTTTGAGCACTTTTTGCATACATACATAAAGCCCATTTGAAATGACTGTAGCTGCTACAGATATCCTGTGTAAGGGGAAACGTATGTCTTTTGCTTTTGCATACTACTGTAACCCTGCATGGGATCTGTACATTGGCTTAATAGTTTGAATCTGATTAAAATGCACCTGAATTTAGTTAACTTTTTTACATCACGATGTCCTGATGTTTTTATATAGGCCTTTCCAAGTATATATTTGTAGCACAGATTTATAATTTCTAGATATTGCATAGCTTGTGATTAACATTTTTTTTTCCCCTTTGCAGAAATGTGAGGCTTTTATTTAATGGGAGATAATTCTCATTAGGTTCTGGTATTTTTGAAAACAAAGAAGCAGAGTAGTTGTTGGCTAGAACAGCACTCTAGAAAAAGAGTTGATTGGCACCCTCATTCCCTTTCGGATTCATGTGCTTGCAAACCTTAAAAGGGAATCATGGCACCTCTTTTGGCATGGTAGTCATGACTCTGCCCTTTTTTGTCCAGCCTTATGCTGTCATTCCTATATATAAGTTCATAAGCTCTTATTAAATAAATTTATTAAAACAAAACTAAGCTGCCTGTACCATTTTTCTGCTATTGTGAAAATAAATGAGAAAACTTGTATCTTTTCTTTTTGTATTTAGTTATGTCAGTAGTGCAGTGGTTTCAAACTCGCGGCCCAGGGGCCACATGCGGCCCGCCAGGTCCTATTTTGAGGCCCTCGGTATGTTTATCATAATCACAAAAGTAAAATAAAACCGTTTCTTGATCATATATATCTCTTTAGCTATAAATTACAATATTATTATTAAAACTTAGCCAAAAGGAAAGATTTATAAACTATAAAGAGTTTTACCTCATGCAAAATTGTCATTTCTTTAATAAGACATTAACTATTTTTTTCTGCGGCCCTCCAAGTACTGCCAAATCCAAAATGTGGCCCTGCAAAGGGTATGAATTTGAGACCACTGCAGTAGTGGGTCCAACGGATCAATTCATTGTGCAGAGTGTCTCAGCATCAGTTCATTCAGGTTCAGATCTATTACAATAAGCAGTGGGAGAAAGTGAGCTGCTGTTTCCTCTGGCATTGGTGGCATTGTTAAGCATGGAAGATCACAAAGTTCTCGGAGACCTGGCTGAGGAGTGCTGGAAGTTTGCACAGAGCTTACAGTCTCGGGCTGTGGATATCAGCCAGAAAGAGGGGAGAGTAGGAGGTGCTGTTCAGCCTGGTTGGAGAGACTGCTGTAAATACAGCAATTTTCCATTCTTCCTGCTCCCCCAAACTTGGACCCGGGGCAGTCTAAAAAAGCATGGTCTTCCTTGCAAGAAATTCTACTCTTATCTCATGAAAAAGTAAATGCAGCTTAGGGAAAACCAAGTGTTTTTCCTCGGAATCAATTTGGTTTGCTCTTGAAGGCATTTGGTAGTCCCGTATCTTGACAAATGTTACAAATTTCACAATAGGATTTAAAGTGGAGAGTTTGCTGAGCATTAAAGGTAGTGTTCTCTTAGGCTTCTGCAGCTGGCATCATGGGTCTCGTCACATCTGTGTAGCAAGAGCCAACGATTCAGGTTCAAAGAAAAGTGACTGAAATGATAGAGAATGGAATTTTCTATGAAGAAAGGCTAAAGGAAAACTAGGGACCTCCCTCCCCTTCAGACTCACTGAGCTCTGGAACAACCTTACCTCCCCCCTCCGGACCCTGAGCTCTCTCCAACTCTTCTGCAAACATCTGAAAACCTGGCTGTTTACAAAAATGTAATACTTACCCCATCTTTGGCATCGTAAGCCCCCCAATCACCCTTTCTCTATACCCTTTCTCTATACCCTTTAACCTTCATGGAGTTCCTTTCTCTCTCAACTCCTGTAAACCGTGCCGAACTCTACGATTGTGGAGATGATGTGATATATAAACCTAAGGTTTAGTTTAGTTTAGTTTAAAGAGGTTTGGGCTCTTCAACTTGAAAAAGAGACAGTTGAGGGGGGATATGATAGAGGTCTACAAAACTCTGAGTGGTATAGAATAGATAAAAATTGATCAATTTATTATTATTTTTTTACCCTTTCAAAAAGTACAAAGATGAGAGGACACTCAATTAAGTTATGTGGTAATACTTTTAAAATGAATACAAGGAAATTTTTTTTTTATTTACTCAATGAACGAGTTAAGCTCTGGAGCTATTTGCGATTCTGCCAGGTACTTGTGACCTGGATTTGCCACTGTTGGAAGCAGAATACTGGGCCAGATGGCTCATTTGACCTGAACCTGTATGGCTATTATGTTCTTATGGAATGCCCTTCCGTTGGAGGTGATGGAGACAAAGCTGGTAACAGAATTAAAAAATGCACGGGATAAACACAAAGGATTCCTCTGGGAAAAGAGAATGGGATCAAAATTAAAACTTAGCTGTAGGAGCTGTGATCTGTTACTTTCAATAATAAGAGTGTTAATTCATGTCTAGGATCTGCTATGAACAGGCATAAGATAGCAGAATGAAAGTATTTACCAGTAGTTAAGAGTCAGTTGAGCAATTTTTTTTTTCTTTTTCACTTAAAGTATTCTTAGGTGAATCACTTTACTGAATCTCCTATTGTTTTAATTATCCCATTTTTAGTTCTATAATAAAAATCACGTTATAAGGAGGTAGACAGTTCTAAGTGAAGAGAAGGGATTTTTGATTTATCTCAAGTCTTTTTCAGATATAGACCTAGGTGAGTTGCGTGTAAGTATAGTAGGCATTTCCCTGTCTCAGAAGGGCTTATATTCAAAATGTGTAACTGAGGCAATAGAATTATAGGGTACTTGTCTTAAGAAGGGAATTGTGTGGTCTTGAATGCTCATGTATGCCACATCTCTTTATTTTTTGGCCTTCTATGAGGCATCACCACCTACACCATTCAAGGAAAAAAGTGCTGGAACGACCTTTTAATGGAGGTGATGAACAGTAATGGATTACAAGAAAGCATGGGAAATGAACAGCAGATCCTCAACAGAGAGGAAGGGAGAAGCCAGAAGCATTTTCCGCATGTACGTGCAAAAAGTAGCTGTTATAAAAATTCTGTGTCAAATTAGCTGTTATAAAATTGGATGGCCACATATGTCTGTGTGCCAACATCGTATGTAGGTGATCCCAGGGGTATACTTTGGATTAAGCTGGGTCAGAGACTTGAACATATCTGGAATGAATGCACACGTACAGTCTATCTTCTTTGCAGGAGGTGTAAATTGTGCAAGAGAATTTGGGCATAGTTCTGAAAGCCTATTGCAATTGGAAGAGAGAATGGAGCGATGAAATTGGCCTTGTGATCTGTCATTCAGTTTCAATTATTCTGTTGTGATTAGGAGAAGTTAAAAACTAGTTGTTAAAACATTTTCTTCAGGTAATAAAGAATTCTCTCCTGATACCAGATTGAGAAAGTATGATGAAAGCTTACAAGTTTAGCACTTAAAAATGAAAAACCCAATCTCTTGAAACTCATCCAACTTAATTATAAAGATGGTTACTAAAGTGCTGAATACTTGAGATTTACTGTGTAAACAGTTTAGGAGAAGCAAATATATTTGAATATAAAAGGAAATATTTTCATATTGTACTGTGTAATTGCTGGCTAGATAATTCATTTAAATATTAAGAGTTTATGCCCTAGCACATGAAATAATTTTCACTGTTCTGTGAGATATTGCTTCTAATGGGGTGCATTTTTAAACATTAGCATTAGTTTTTGATTTATCAGTTTCCTAGACTATTTAGTTTGCTTATTGTAGCCCGGCAGATTACTACTCCATTGTGCTTTCAACTTGAACAGAACCAGGGAGGGGAACTTAGTTTTTCTTGCAACTACCGTACTTTAGTCCAATTTTGCAGGAACAGTCCTCAGCTGTAGACCATATATTGGGGCTCCTTCTGAACTTCTGCAGTCACGGGCCATAAATCAAACTTCTTAGTGTTCCCATTGCTAAGTTACTGAGGCCCATATTCTCGAAAGCTTAACGCCATCGCTAAACTGTTTTCCGATACTTTAGCCTGTACAGTGTACACATTTTAGCGGCAAATTATCAAAATGACTTACCGTATATACTCGAATATAAGTTGATTTGAATATAAGTTGAGACCCCCTTTTTCCCCCCCAAAAGGAGGAAAAATGGTTGACTCGAATATAAGTTGGGCAGCTTAATATTCAAGTGTCCTGCCCCGTCAGGCTCTGCGCCCAGCACCCTTCAATACTCCCCTCTCCTGTCAGGCTCTGCACCCATCACCCTTCCCTCTCTCCCCTGTCAGGCATTGCACCAGCCCCCTTCCTTCCTTCCCCCTCCCCTGTCAGACTCTGCACCCAGAACCCTTCCTTCCTTTCCCTGTCAGACTCTGCACCCTTCCTCCATGCCATAGCCTCATACGGTACCTCATCTTGGCGATCTGTGGTGGAAGTGAACTTTCCAAGCTCCTGCCCTGCTGCTAACCGGCTGCCACGAGTTCCTTCAGCCGCTGAATGGCATGAGCAGGAGATGGTGCACATGGGAAAAGGAAGAAAGGAAAATTTGTCAGAGAGAGAGGAGTGAGGTGTAGAGATGCTTGGGAAATAGAAAGATGAGAGGGAGAAATGTTGGATATGGTGGTGGAGAGGGCAGATTGAAGGGGATGCAAGGGGGAGGAATGTTGGACATAAGTGATGGAGGGAAAGATGTGGTATGGTGCTGGAGAGGGGTGATAGAAGGAGAAATGGGTGTGGGGCTGATGGACAGTGGTGAAAAATGCTGCACATGATCTGGGAGATGAGAGAGGGAAAAATGTTGGATGTGGCACTAGAGGGAGTGGGAGAGATGCACCCTGGATATCTCTCTCTCCCTCCCTCCCCCACTCCTTTTGGCAATAAGGGAGTGAATGAGAAAAAGACAGATGGGCAGGGAGAGGGAGACATTGCCAATAGGGGTGGAGAAGAGAGGAAGAAAAGTTGGACTCATGGAGGGACAGAAAGAGATGTTGGTTGTGGAAGGGAATGAGGTCCAGAGGACAGGAAGCGTGCAGGAGGAAGAATGAAATAGTAGATGCACAGTCAGAAGGAAGTGCAACCAGAGACTCATGAAATCACCAGACAGCAAAGGTAGGAAAAATGATTTTATTTTCAATTTAGTGATCGAAATGTGTCAGTTTTGTGAATTTTTATCTGCTTAGAATTTGTATATGCTTTGAGAATTTATATTTGCACTGTATTTGTCTATTTTTCTATAGTTGTTACTGAGGTGACATTGCATATTTTAAAATCATCTGCTTTGACCTCTGAAAAAAAAAAGAATATGAATGATAATTAACATTTTCTTCAAATAGTGTCTTTCCTTTATAGACTAGGTTCCTACCAGGTACACAGAGAATTAACACCTATGCCTGTTTTGTACCTGCATACTGTGGTTAAGCTAGGCAACCTAGGATGATCTCTCTGGTATTACATAGGCTGGTTTGTATGAAGTTTCTGGGCACCCACTGTGTTCTCAAGCTAGAATGGCTGAACTTAATTTGCACTGACTGAATAGTGGTGGTAAAATAACCCTGCGAGATAAACTGACACCACAAGCTCTCTAAAAATCTTAAACAGTCTGCTGAGACTAATCGAGGTTTATCTGATGAATGCCCATCCTGTGGACTCCTATCTATTTACTTTAACTGAATTTGTAATCCAGAGCCTTGACAATGAGCCAAGTTGATGAGGTATAATATTCACCATTGCCTTTTAAGGTTTATTATTATTGCTGGTAGAGACGTTGGAAGCAATTCCTGAACAGATTTCAACAGCATAAAAATATATACTTTTCTAAGAAGTATTAGAGAAAGTTTTACTTCAAATTGATTTTAAATCTGTTGAGTTTTCAAACTGTTTTCTAGATATGCTTTTGCAGTCACATTTGCACTGACATTTTCATTTTATTATTTTCTCTGCCTCCTGTTGTCATGGAACAATCCTATATAATACAATCTCTCATTTCCCTTTCTTTGTACTACATAGACCACATAGTAACTTTCCACCGAAATTGCTTTTGTGACAAAACAGCATAGGAAGTATCTTTATGAGCAAGGAACAAATTGATTTTTTTTTTCTCATAAGGCTAAAAGCACTTGAATGTGGAGGTAAACTGAGGGCAAGAATTTAGGAACTTAGGAACCTGGTCATCAGTTGAAAATTTATCTTAATTTAGGATCATTTAAATTTACACCTATAATTCATTTGCTTAGATATTAGTCTAATTTATGACCCTAGTGCAGAAAATCAGTGCTGAGCTCTCTCAAACGTTTTTTTTCTGTCCTAAATCTGGTCTGGTTGCTCATAAGTTTACTGAAATTTTGAGTACAAATATAGGCACTCAACCCAAATACATTTTCAGAGAGGCCATTTTAGGAGCATAAATTATTTGAATATCCCGCTCTTTATTTTTCCATTGAAATCAAATAAACTTTTGTGATCTACTGCATGTTTTTCTTAGCATTTACTACCTCTTGCAGCTAGTTTTTAGAGTTGGCAAATCACTGACAGCTTTTGTTGGCCCAGCTTGCTTAATTCCAGACTCTGTTTTGTTTGTGCCTCTCAAGATCTAGTTCTAATGATTTGATTAACCCAGCTGTCCCTTAGAAGGCTGAGAATTTCCAGAATGTGGGACAGTATCCATATCTGGTATACATTTCCTGAGTTAAAACTTCCTAAGACATAATGTTCTGTTGAATCGGTGATGAACCGCTTACTTAATAGCATCAGCAAAAAGGAATGTTATGTAGGTTTTCATCCATGTACCTAGTGAAACAATTCTAGAACAATGTAATTGAAATGATTGTGTATATAATACATCAATATGTTATTCCTCCCTTATACCCCCCCCCCCCTTTTATGAAGCCACATTAGGCTTTTCTGTTGCTGGCCATGGCAGTTAAAGTTCTGACTCTTATAGAATTCCTATGAGCATCGGAAATAATACCGTCGCGGCTGGTGATATAAAAGCCTAACATGACTTGATAAAAGGGAATGGGGACTTGTATACCATCTTTTTGTCACTTTGGCATTTCAAAACTGGCATTCAAAGCAGTGGGCGCTGGAGGATTAAGTGACTTGCCCAGGGTCACAAGGAGCAGCACTGGGATTTGATTTCATACCCTCTGGTGCAGAGGCAGCAGCTCAACCAGGGAACCAAATTTGTTCCAGTAATCTAAAAATTGCCCTAAACTATTTTGAGTGATACTCAGTTTCTTTTACCCAGATATGTAAATCTTTCTATATTAAATCACTTGAGTATTTGTTTGTTTTTCTATCTCATAAACAGAAATGTAGAAGATGCATTAACTGTCAGATAATTTGTATGAGGAAAATCCATTAGATTGCTTCAAGTTTTATAACAAAAATGATTACTTTCATCCATTATACAACATGTTCATATGTTTATAGTCAGAATTATTTTTATAGTAGTATTTAAGCCAGTTACATTAACAGGTGCTAGAATATATATCTGTCTTTCTTTATTTCTGTCTCTCTTCCACCCGCTGTCTTTCTTTCTGTCTGTCTCTCTCCCTGGCCCCCTTTGTCTGTCTGCCTTTCTGTGTCTCTCCCTGCCCCTGTGTCTTTCTTCTTTTCTTTCTGTCTCCCTCTCTCCTGCTGTCTGTCTCTCTTTCTATCTGTCTCTCTCCCTGCCCCCTATGCAGCAGCATTTCTCTCCTCCCTCCATTTCCCTGTGCAGCATTTCCCCCACCCCACTTCCCTGTGTAGCAGCAGCATCATTTCGATCCCCCCACACTTCCCTGTGCAGAAGCATTCCCTCCCCCTCCATTGTTCTGTGCAGCAGCAACAGAATTTCCCTCCCCCCCACTTCCCTGTACAGCAGCTGCAGCAGCATTCCCTTCCCCTCTGTTTTCCTCTGCCCAACCCACTTCTCTGTGCAGCAGCAACAGCATTTTCCTCCCCCCCACTTCCCTGTACAGCAGCCGCAACATCATTCTCTCCCCCTCCATTTCCCTCCGCCCACACCACTTCCCTGTGCAGCAGCAGCGTTTTCCCCTACCCCCCCCTTCCCTTCCCGCGGTCCCGACAAACCTGCCGACTCCAGCAGCGTCCGCAGCACTCTATACACGCTGCTTCGGGGCCTTCTACTGCCCTGATGTACTCTGGCACGTCCCTGATGACATCATCAGAGATGCAGCAGAGCAAATCAGGGGAGTAGAAGGCCCCGAAACAGCGTGTGCAGAGTGCTGCGGACGCTGTTGGAGTCGGCAGGTTTGGAGTCAGCAGGTTTGTGGGGACCACAGGAAGGGGGGGTGGCAAGGGACTAAGTGAGCCGGTCAGATGGCAGCAAGGGATGGGAAGGTCAGACCACGATGAGAGGATCAACAGGGGTTCGGGTGCGTCGAGGAGGGGTGCGATGCTTTTGGAATGGCTCCCTTAGTTGTTTTTCGAAGTTTATTTTTTAGTTCAAAGTCGTCGTCGCGGCTCCTCTCTCAATCCCCACCTGCTTCGGAAGCCTTCTCCGACACAGGTGCGGCTCGAGAGAGGACCTGCCGCAGCAGCTTTGAACTTAAAAATAAACTTTGTCTGTCAAGTGTAAGGCATCCGGAGCCTGCAAGCCCGCACATCACCTTGGTGTCTGCGAGAGAGAGATCCGTTGTAAGCGCGCATGCGCACTCCTGCCGACAACAGACCTACTTATCAGGGATCAGGTAACACGGCAGTAAGAGTGCGCATGCGCGATCAGCATTTTATTATCATAGATAATACACTATAAGTAATTTTAATATGGTATAGCTTCTGGTTTATTTCAGCCTTCAGGATCCAGGCAAGTTCCATATTTGATAGAGAACTTCTTACACCAGGGGTGCCCAATTCCGGCCCTCAAAGGCCATAATCCATTCGGGTTTTCAGGATTTCCCGAGTGAATTTGCATGAGATATATTTGCCTGCATGCATATTCATTTGGGAAATCCTGAAAACCTGGCCTGGGCACCCCTGCCTTACACACACAAGTGCACCTGTAACTTTAAACTAGGTTAAAACCACTACTGTGGGGTGCACTCAGGTGTCCCCTGATAGTTATGTGATTAGTGCACACTTCCCATGAGCTCAAAAATGGTTAATTTTTTTAGCACTGGGGCATGTCTGAAGGCACAGAGTAGGTATGTATATGCTAATCAGTTAGCATAGCTACATCAGTGTGTGCTTACCCAATTAGTGCATAGTAAGAGGGGTGGGGAGCGCCGGCACCTCTCCGCCGCCTCCCACGCACCTCTTGAAATGTTTGCTGGTGCGAGCAGCATCTTCCACCTGCTGCTCGCGCCAGCCTTGGCTCCCTTTTGACATCACTTCCTGGTTACAGGACTAGGATGTGATGTCTGAAGGGAGCCAAGGCTGGCATAAGCAGCAGGTGGAAGATGCTGCTTGCGCCAGTGAACATTTCAAGAGGTACATGAGGGGAGTGCATGGTGTGGCGAGGATGAGCGGGGGGTGGGGAGAGGTTGCACGGCGAGGCAATGCCAGACACCACAGTGCCCTGGGTGCAAACCTTACTAGCTATATCACTGAGTGCATGGTTAGCACTTGAGCTCTTACTCCCTAGAAAATAGATGTTGGTAAGTAGTGCCCATGCGCTAATGGGAAATTAGTGCATGGAGGAATGAAGAAGGATGGAGACCCCACATGAGAAAATATAGACACCACCAAAGTGAGGTGACGAACACAACAGCTATTGAACCAAAAGAAGCTTATTATATCTAGCATCTGGTAACATATACAAGAAGACCCAACATGGCCATGTTGCAGTAAAAGTATGCCTATGTTAGGATCTGGAGTTCCCCAAGATGTGTCAGTGACAAACACTAAAAAAAATTGTCTCAAGATACAAAAGTTTTTCTAAATATGGTTTTTAGTCATATTGTTTATAATGTTGTTCATCACTGGCACATCTTAAGAACTGATGCAGGTAAACTTTTGCCAAACACGGCCGTGTCGGGTGGTCTTGTGTGTGTGTCGCCAGATGCTGGATATAATAAACTTGTTTTGGTTGTAATAGCAATTGTGTTTTTTGCTTCACTTTATTAGTTCTAAAATTGGTGCATGGCCATTTTACGGCCATGTTAAAAGTGGCCTCGGGGCATAGGAAAGATCCACACTGGGAATAGTGTTGTTCACTTTTTAACATAGCTTAGTAAAAGGGCTCCTATGTTCCACTTCAGCTATTGTCAAGGAAGTATGTAGTTTACTATCAAATCAATAAATTAATGCATATATGAATGAATATGTTGAACTGATGTACTTAGTTAATATGTGATCAAATTTCTAAATGTCACAAAGTTATCCAAAGTTGTAAAAAGGGTGAGGATTTGCAGAAAGATCATGCGAGACTGGCCATCTAAATAGGAGATGAAATTTAATGTGAAGAAATGCAAAATGGTTCATCTAGGGAAAAATAATCCACTGGTACAAAGCACTGGGGTCCTCTTTTACTAAGGTGCGTTAACCGATTAAGGGTGTAAGTTTTGAGCTAGGAATCATGGTAGATAATAGATTGAAATTTTCAGAGCAGTGTGCCACAGCTGCTTAAAAATAGGTATGTTGGGGTCTATCCAAAAGGGAATATTTATTTATTTAAAACATTTATAGTCCTCATATCAAACATCTATGCGGATAACACCATTGCATACATAATAATAAAACAAACAGAACAAAGTAAAACATTACTATACAGTATACAATTTATAAAAAAAAAAATTCAGATCAATAACTCTAAATAATAATCACATTATAAAATTCCCAAGTCAGAAAATGCCATTCAAAAGAAGCGGGCTTTCCAGTTTTTTTCTGAAAGCTAGGAAGTCTGTGATCAGACGAATACCGTCTGGACCAGAGTTCCACAATGATGGTACCGCTACTTGAAATACGCGAGCTCGATTCACAATTTTGGTAACAAAGTGGTTTGAGGGAATAACCAAATAGTCTTTGCCTTGTAATCTCAAAGAACAAGAGGGAGCATAAGGCTGCAAGAAGAAGCAAGTTTTCTAGGCAATAAGCAACATAATAGATACCAAAGTTAATAGCTTGAATTGTATTCTCCATGTGACCGGCAGCCAGTGAAGTTTGGCTAGTAAAGGTGTAACATGGGAGTGGCGATGTAATCTTGCTATCACCCTAGCTGTGGTGTTCTGAGCTACTTGAAGTGCTCCAAGTGCTGTCTTCGGTAAGCCACACAAAAGAGAATTACAGTAATCTTTAAGTGCAGCAAAATGTAGCTCTGCAGAACTAATCTAACATTTGAAACCAACAACAAGTCCCGCATTTTTAAGACCATCCTGATCTGAAAAACAACAGTTTCACCACAGATGAAATGTGACTATGAAAATTTAAGGATGTATTCCAAGATTACTCCCAAACTCTTAGGGCTCCTTTTACAAAGGCGCGCTAGCCGCTACCGCCTCCTTTTAAGCAGGCGGTAATTTTTCGGCTAGCGCGCGTGCTAATAACGCTAACACATCTTAGTAAAAGGAGCCCTTCATTTCCTGTTGAATTGACATCATTATTCTGTATAGTCCTGTAGTGCAAAATGGTCTTCTGGTTATTCCCCTGAAATGGATATAATAATAAATTTATTCTTCTGTACTGCCATTACCCAAGAGTTCTAGGCGGTTTACAGCGTAAGAAACTGAACAATCAGGGAAGTACATACATATCATAAGATTTAAAAAAAAACAAGATTAAAAATGGTAAAATAATTACAATGTTAAGGCCTAATTATGCGATAAATTTGACAAACAAAGCAGACTTTACTAATTTTTGAAAAGAACAGCAAAAAGGTTGTAAAATTGTTAACAATACTTTATACAAAAAAGTAAATGTACAGAGTACTCCTATTTTGAATATTATATTTTGAGATTTTGTAAATTTAAAATATTATCTTTGTTGGAGACATCAGTTCTATTAAAGGACTCTAAATCGCTAAATCATTAAATGGCACAGAAAGCAAATGAACATCGTATCTAAAAAAAAATTGAACATTTAGTTCAAAATGTCAGAAAGATAAAAAAGAAACATAGAAACATGACAGCAGATAAAGGCCAAATGGCCCATCCAGTATGTCCATCTCTGTAGCATCCACTATCTCCTACTCTCCTTAAGGGATCCCAAATGTCTGTCTCATGCTTTCTTGAATTCAAACACAGTCTTTGTCTCCACCCCTCTACTGGGAGACTATTTCATGCATCTACCCCAAAAATATATATATATATATTTCATGCATCTGTAAAAAAAAATTAAAAAAAATATATATATATATATATATATTATTTTTTCTTTAAAATACTCCTGAGCCTGTCACCTCTTTAACTTCATCCTATCCCCTCTCATTCTGGAGTTCCCTTATTCTCTACTAGACTGCAAAAGCAATTTGAGAAATAAACTAACAAAATCATAATACTGTATGAGCTTGAAAAAGATAACATTTCTTTTTTGTGCTACTATAATGTGAAAAGCCAAGAAAGAGGCAGACATGCTAGAAACAACCATATTCTCTAATGTGGCGTTCATGATTGAAATGTGCTATTGTGGGATAAAGTTCATTTCTGACGTGATACATCTGACCTTCCTTCGCTTGGGGCACTTTAGTTTTTTCCTGCAAACACGTGTTTGTCATTACGCTGCCCTTTTTTTTTCACTTTCAGGCAGCTTGCCAAGGAAAGAAATGCATAGCACAAAAAGTGGCCTGACTTTTATAGAAAAAGAAAAAAATTGGCTGTGTTTATTTTACTCTGGGGAGTCAGGTCTGTGTGTGTGTGATGCATTCAAACTAACCTTCCCCTTTTATGAAGCTGCGTTAGAGCAGGGATCTCAAAGTCCCTCCTTGAGAGCCGCAATCCAGTCGGGTTTTCAGGATTTCCCCAATGAATATGCATTGAAAGCAGTGCATGCACATAGATCTCATGCATATTCATTGGGGAAATCCTGAAAACCCGACTGGATTCCGGCCCTCGAGGACCGGAGTTGCCCACCCCTGTGCTATAGAGAAGGAGAGGCGCAGGCTGACTGCCTACAGCAGAGATCTCAAAGTCCCTCCTTGAGGGCCGCAATCCAGTCGGGTTTTCAGGATTTCCCCAATGAATATGCATTGAAAGCAGTGTATGCACATAGATCTCATACATATTCATTGGGGAAATCCTGAAAACCCGACTGGATTGTGGCCCTCAAGGAGGGACTTTGAGACCCCTTTGTTAGAAGGTTTTAGTGCGGGTCGGCAAGATAAGTGCTCCAACGCTCATAGGAATTCTATGCGTATCAGAGCATTTGCCGCACTGGCTCGCTTTAAAAACCTCTAGTGCAGCTTGATAAAAGGGGCCCTACATTTATTTGTTTAATTTATATGGTTATATACTTCAGTCTTTCTATATATTTTTTTATTTTTGTATCATATAGTCTGCACTTTTATAAGCTTTGAGTGTCTGTGAAACTGTTTCTTTGCATAGTAAATCAGTTATCACTTTGTCAAGAGATGTTTTTAAATTAAAACTTGGCTTGGTACTATTCTTGCTTAATATAATTAGTTATGTCTTTTTATAAAATTGTTCAAGACCGTGACAACTTGTATGATTATTTTAATACTTTCAATGAAATGTAATTTATTTTTTGCTTAAATAATATACAAGTTCTCAGCAAAGGGAAAAAATGTGGTTTGTCACAAGTATGAACTTAGATTGTGAGCCCTCCAGGGACAGAAAAAAATATTGTACCTGAATGTGCAATGCTTTTTTATAGCTTTTGGGCTTGCATGCAGTTTTTAAGAAAAATAAATAATGCAATTTTATTTGAGCTTACCCTGTGACATAGAACAGATTTGTATCTGTGAAGAAATAAGACTTTGGCTTTCTATTTTTAAGAAAATATGCGCGGCTAAAAAATATATATATAACAACATTAATTTCATTGATTTCTTACTGCAGATGTATAAAACTTTTAGGGGCTTATTTTCAAACCAATGCTTTTATGAACAGCATTGGTTGCTAGTCGTATAAGTTAGTACTTCTCAAATCCCATTTAGCAGGTTAAAAAATGGTGTATAGTTTATTAAACCTTTTTTGGTGCACACAGCAAGGAGGTTTATGTAACAAGTTATTAAGAAAAGGTGAAAGGAAGGCCAATAAATGATAAAGGGATAGGATGGTACAGAGGTCAAGAAGACCTTAATAAAGTTACACGAGTTTGGTTGGACAGGAGGAGAACACCCAGGCTTTGTAAATCATGCCGCAGTGCACTGTGAACTAATAGACTGACTGGGGTAGGCTTGATTAAAAAGATGAGTCTTAAATTTGAAAAGGGAGGGCTCCAATCGAAGACCCATAGAGAGTACATCCTATACAAGGTGATGTGACAGAGTAAATAGCAGGCTGCCAAGTAAAATCAAAACCAGTGTGTGTACCAGGAGGAATGAATAGATAGTCATCATCCAGAGAGTGCAAGGCCCTAGCAGGGGTATATGGCACAGAGGATAAAGCTACAGCCTCAGCACCCTGAGGTTGTGGGTTCAAACCCCCGCTGCTCCTGGGCTTAATCTCCCCTCCCCCCAATTGACCCAGGTACATTAGATTGTGAGCCCACCGGGACAGGTAGGGAAAAATGATCGAGTACCTGAATAAATTCATGTAGCTCATTCTGAGCTCCCTTGGGTGAACGGTATAGAAAATGGAATAAATAAATAAAAGAAAGGGAGAAATCCCATTAAACAGTACTGTAGGAAAGAACTAGATTCTGTATTGTATCAGAAGCCAGTGCACTTAACTAAGTGAGGAGTGACATGACCATATGTTTCAGCAGAATACAGGATACTTATTGCAGTGTTCTTGACAGATTTTAATTGCTTGTGTAAATAAACAGGAAGTCCAGAATAAATTGTGTTGCAATATTTTAAGCGCAGTGCTATCAAAGTATATGAAAGAGTCTGAGATAAGAACATAAGCATTGCCATGTTGGGTCAGACTGAAGATCTATCTAACCCAGGGCCAGATTCTCAAAACTTAAGGTTGCCTTTAATGCGGTCGCTAAACTGGTTCCAGCTGGTTTAGCCTGCATGCATTTTTGTGGCGGATTATCAAAACGGCTTATTACGGTCTTTAGCCAGCTTTTTAGCAGTCTTCGACACTGCCATGCAAATGGGCTCTTTAATATTGAAACGAGCACTTCGATGGATTCTTAAACATTGCCAAGTCATTCACTAAGCGCAACGTCGGCTTTTGGTGACAAAAAAGTCAGCGGCTGGTCTGAGGGTGACGGTACAGTGCCAGCACTGTTAAAAGTGCATCTCGTTGCATGCGTTTTGACTGTGGCTAATGAAACAAGATAAAAATTGCATGATTCACATAAATTATAGGCTTTTTTTGGGGGGGAGGGAGTGGTAAAAGCACGCTTCTTGAAAGTGTGTTTTATTAGCCGTGTCTTATGAATTATAGTAGCTTTTCCTTAGCAACAGCAGCAGTTAGTGCAGGGGTGTCTGGCTGAGCGGTGCCAGCTTTGGGGGTTACACCTGCCCCCCCCCCCCAAGTCCTTCCCTCACCCTCCCTCTGATGTTTGAGGGTCCTATGGTCGCTGTATTTTTCCTTCTTTCCCAGTTGATTATTTAAAAAAATAAAAAAGAGAGAGACTGTTTAGAAATAGTGTTTTGTACTATCTTTCTCTTTCACACTACAACTACTGTCCCTGCAAATTATGAGTATGCATTCTTTTTATATTGTGTGCAGGTGTTCGACACATGAGTTCTGCGAGTACAGTGCGTTTTTCATGTGCACTTTTTATTTTGTATGGATCATGGTCGCAGAAGGTGTTAAGCGTTTGCGCTCTGGAAAGCGGCGTTCGCCGTTGGGCTTCTGCATGACGGGTGCTCAGACGGTGCCTTTGTGGCGGGGGAAGTGTGGTTTTTTTCCTACGCGTCTGAGGTGGCTGCAGGCCTCGTGGCTTCGGATTCAGCGGGTCATGGACAGGAATTAGGAGCAGATACGGATGCTGGCGGAGCATCTTTGGGGCTGGGCTCACCGGATCCAGTGCTTCTACGCGTTGGCTCTTGAGCAATGCTGTTTTCCCCAGAGTTTGTGTTTGTTTCTCTCTTTGCTCAGGGTTGATCTTCGGGGGCTGGGGGAGGCGGTTCCAACAGGAGGGACTGAGCATCCCTCCTGCTGGCCAACGTTACGGCACGCAGCTCCTGATTGGTGAGGCCAGACTTTAGTACCGGAAGAGGTGGTCGGAGCATACAGCAAATTATTTCCTTCACTTGCCGGCGCTCCGGCTGCCCTCTCCAGCTGCCTTCTCCTATCTCCCCTGCCTAAAAACTGTATTTGCAGTTTTTCGACATTCCCCGTGAATTATCGGGGGAGTACTGTATTTTGGGAATGGCTTGATGTCAAGGAAGCAATTCACTCTAACCTGGGAGCTGTTTCAGGAACTCTTTAACACATGCTGCATGTAGCAGAATATTGAATGCATGATTTCTGCATTGGATTAGATTTCTGTCTACCTGTGGGGAAGCTATGTTGGGTTTGAGGGGGTGGGGAGAAAGCAGAACATTGTCTATTTGGCTATAGATAAGTGATGTTTTGGTTTCTTATTAGTGGATACTGTGAATGACTAGAAGTAGTACATTACCCACTCACCTCCCAGGTCTAGCAACACCACTCCCTCCTCGCCTGATTGCTGTCGTAGCTTTAGCGAGTCAATTCCCTCCAGCAGCCTCGGGGCCTCTGCTAGGCCGTCCCGCCTCCGAGGAAGAAGGAAGTTGCATCATTGGAGGTGGGGGCGGCCTAGCAAAATCCCTGAGGCTGCAGAAGGGAATTGATTTGAAAACACTACTGCAGCTGTCAAGCATATTACAATAAGGAGAGAGCAGTGCTGCTGCTAGTTCAGGCTAGTGTTATGGGGAGGGATTGAAAAATTGCCTGTTTTTTTTTTTTTTTTTTTGGGGGGGGGGGATTGTTTGGTTTTTTTTTTACTTTCTTTGACCGGAGTCGAACACAGAACTTCAGGCAGTGCTGAGTCAGGCCGGGGAATCCGCAAGCCAGTGAGAGGGGTTTTAAAAAAATGTTTGAGTGGCGGCATCAGCAGCAGCAGGATCGCGATGACAGCCGGGCGCTCACCTAAATTAGCCAGGCTGAGCACCCGGCTAAAAAGCGCTAGGGAGAACACTGGACTTGATATACCACCTTTTCTTTGGGTCCAATCAAAGCAGTTTACGTATGCTATAGGCACTTATCCTTACAAAGGTTATAAGAGAATAGCAGCATGTACATTTACAGAGCACATTTCTGTTTCTATAAGTAGTCTGGAGCATTGGTTTTCAAAGTTAGGGTCTTAATCTGGTAGTGAGTTGCTGTATGCCAGGGACTGAGCCACGGACCTAGCCCCAAATCTGGTCTAGTTGTTTTGAGGAGGAGAGAAGTCCAATGTGTGGCAGCATTTTACTGATGACTTAGTCTCTCTGTGGCTTGTACAGCATCGGGAACTTTTAGCCACACTATCTATAATCCTGCATTGTTCTCACAGTGATTTTTCAGTCAAGCAAGAGTATAGGCTGATACTGGCAGCAACATGGTACTAGAGAGGGCCGGCATGTTGGAGAGATGAGAGCATGAGGAATATGGGAAAGGGGAAGTGAAAAACAGTGTTTGCTGGAAGGCGATCAGTGAATAATGGAAGCTGGGGAAGGAACAGCAATGACTGTGAAAATGGGGTGAGAGTAAACAATGGAAGATGAATGTTTTCCTTCTATTGCGTCCCAGGAAGAAATTTTCTTCTAGTGGGTCCTATGGAAAAGAAAAGCTTGAAAATGACAGATTTAGGATAGTTTTGTTCCATCATGATTTGACGTCAGATTTATATTCCCGAAATGAGGATGTCCCACAATTTTGGATGCCTGAGTCAAGTTGCTATGGTGTTAGTATCATTGTTTGCCCAATTCTGTGCTGGGTTGCTGGGGAAATGTTTATTTACTCAACTAATGCCTAACGGTGTCAAACAGATGCTGCTGGCAACTGAGAATCATTTCCATTTGATCAATTCAAGACCTTGGATAAAGAACAGAAGGAAAGATTCATGTCAGAGCAGCCTATAATAACTGTTCATGTGAATGGTCCAAAGATTTGGTGTCATACACAGGTGAAGTATTTTTTCTCTATTTTTACATATTATAGGGTTTCAAAGAGAAGTGATTAAATTAAATTTAATAAAATTTAATTTTTTATTTTGCTGATTAGTTAGAAACATAGACGATGACGGCAGATAAGGGCCATAGCCCATCAGGTCTGCCCACTCTACTGGCCCACCCCTTTCAAATCTAATCTAATGCGAGTCATCATTCAAGGAAAGCTCAACTCGGTTTACAATAGGTAAGTTAACGAATAAAAAAAACCCAGGAAAGAATAAGACTTAAGGGCTCCTTTTACACGCTAAAATGCCGCTACTGCCTCCTTTTAAGCAGGTGGTAATTTTTCGGCTAGCGCACGCTAATCTTGTGCCTGCGCTAAAAATGCTAGCGCACCTTAGTAAAAGGAGCCCTAAGTTAATTTTCAAAGTGTTGAGCAAATAAAGTAGTTTTTAAGGATTTGCAAAAGGGTTGAAGTGAGCCGGAACTCCTTAAAAGGAGTGGAAGGTCATTCCACAGTTGAGAGAGCTTAAAAATCAGAGAGCGGCTGAAAAACTTAACTCCCTTAACCCTTTCAGGACCAAGGGACATATTTGTCCCCTAACTTTAAAATCCTATCAATTTTGATTGGGATAGTCTACAGTTCTAAATTTGATATGTACGGATTCCATATGATACTGCCTTTATGTAAACAAACTGGTTCCGACATTCATTCATTAGCGTCGTTGCCAGATTGACGAGAAGATTCACTTGCTGTCAACGATTTACCACTCCAACTCACTCCATCATTCAATTGCTGATGTGCTTCTGCCAAATAATCCACTTTTATTTGGAGCACCATCGCTCTACCTTTATCAGCATGAGAAATCGCCAAATTTTCTTCATTGATCAAATTAATCATAGCTCTAAAATGTTTAGTCGGCTGCGGGATATTGACCTAAATTATTTTGTTACAAAACTTGAAGAGCTCTCAAAATTAAATTAAGAAATGGTTGAATAATAGGATTCATCAGACCTGGGGAACAGCATTGGGTTTGAGATTTCCCTAAAGATTTCTCTTCAGATTCTATTTAATTCTCCATAAAATATTTCTTCAGTTGTAATGTTCATATAAACCTATATATTGTTACCCTCATATTCACCTTTTTGTAGGAACAAACCCTATCCCAGGATTCAAAACTACCGTATTTTTTGCTCCATAAGATGCACTCTTTTCCCCACCCAAAAGTGGGTGGAAATGTTGGTGTGTCTTAGGCAGCGAAGATAAATTTTTAAAAAATACCCTCACCCACCCCGTCATACCTTTTTAAATGTCCCATTGAGGGTACACAGCGGGCTGACTGCCGCCCGTCCCCCGCCGCTGCTCCATGCTTGCCACTGCTGTGCTGCAACTCCGGGAAGGGAAGGACCAGCGTGCAGCGGTTGCACGTCACCAGCCCACAAACCTTCCCCCGATTGCCTGGCCCTTCCTTTCTCTCCAACATCAGAACTGATGTCAGGGGAAGGCTTGTGGGCCGCCGAAGTGCAATCGCTGGACGCTGGGCCTTCCCTTCCCTTTCTGGAGTTACTCGAGATCGGCCCAGCTCACTTGGCTTGACGAGGTCTGTTGCGGCCCTAAGGGGTTCTCGTGTTTGTTTTCTCTGTCCCTTTCAGGAATTTTCCTTTTCTAATGTAGCTAAAAGCTAGATCTCCTTTTGAAGATCCCTGCAAATACTCGATCGATTTGCTATTTATGGTTTCTCTAGTTCAGGCAGCAATTTACATTTATTCCTGGATGAAGAAAAAGCTGATTGTGCTGTTTTATATCTCATTTGGAATTGTCTGTCCTTTTTAGCTTTCCGTTACCTCTTATATTCCTTTTCACGGACTGGTTTATTAAGAATTATTTTCCTTTTTTTTTTTTTTTTTTGCCTACAAAGAAACCTTAGACAAGGAGCCTCCAGTGTGTGCAATTTGACCTCTTTGCATAGGATCTATGTGGCAGGAAGGGCAGTATTCCAGTTTTCCATTTATGTGTGGGAGGAAGAGTGTGAGAAATGACATGTTACATGTGATCAAAATGTGTCAGTTTTGAGAATTTATATCTGCTGTGTGTTTTGTGTGTATATGAAAAATGAAAGGCACAGGGTGCAGAGCCTGGCAGGGAGTGTGGAATTGGGTGCAGAATCTGGCAGGGAGTGAGGGGGGCTGGGTGCAGAGCCTGGTATATATTAGTACACAATTTTGTTCAGATTGTTTTTTTTTTTTCTTGTTTCCTACTCTAAATCTAGGGTGTGTCTTATGGTCAGGTGCGTCTTATGGAGCGAAAAATATGGTACTTTTTCCACAGGTATCAATTGTGGTTCATTAAATTTATCACCACCGAATCTGGAATCTTGTTTTCATTCTGTCCATCCCTCCTTGATAGTCTCTCCTGCCTCCTCATCATTGGTTCCATTCTGACTACTTCCTCCATACATCTATCTGAATCAATTGAATCCATTGATTTATCAAAGGTTTTTCCTCCTTCCTCTCAGATTTGGTTTTATACTTTCAAGATTATGTTCTTTAGGATGTAATCCCTTTCATCCTGAGTCCAAGATAGTCATCGCAAATCCGGAGCAAGGCAGACAACAAAAAGACAAGCAGATCCCAAATTCAATATAAGCAGATCCTTATTGTTTCCAAATCAAAGATTACCCTACGTGGTCCATGTTTCGCTCAGTCAAGGGCTGTATCAGGGGATTTGTTTCAAATGTTAGTGTGCTATTTATATGAACTCTTAACATACACACACTATAACTCAGCACCAACAAGCAGTTCTTCCTTTCAGCATTTGCATCAACAACGTTTGGCTTTTAGACTGTTTAGCTATAGGTTGTTGCTGAAATTTTGCTTTGATCTTGCTATATAGGGATCATCTGTATTTATTCCAAAACCCTGGAACCAGTGGAATAACTTCAGATTAATCACACTCAAACCTCTATTCCACAAATCACTAGGCACTCACTCAGTTTCTCCTCATTACAAAACATTCTCATAACAGTATGTAAAAACCCAAATGTATGTCACAAACGTTAAAGTTCAAATGTTTGCAAATCACCACATTACGCACACAAAAGTCAGGACTTAACTTGCACTTTCCCCTTTGTACTCTCCTTGTGTTCTTCACCTCGGTGTTGAAAACCACAGTTGTGAAAACAAATTCCCCATGCTAACGATGGCCAGCGTTTCGCAATACGTGGTGGAATCTAAATCAAACAAAAGTACTTTTAGTCTCATTCAACCCAGTTATATGATGCGTTGCTCCCCCAAAAGTTTTTATTTTCGTAAAGACATGTCTTGTGTCTGCGTGTGTGCTCAACTTCCACACAATATGGCTGTGTTTTCCATTTCTGGATGGCGTTCCTAATTTAAATACTCCGCGGGTTGCATGCGAGCTACAGCTGAGCGTATCCGCGTCTTATTGTAGCAATATTGCAAAAAGAAAAAAAAGGAGATTTAAAAAGTGCTGGAAAGTGTGATGCCATTCAAGTTTGCTATTCAAGCCACTCGGCTCGGTTTTTTTCTCCCACATTCCATTCATTTATTTAGTTAAAATCAATTAGGTTTTGTAAAAAGGTTTAGATGAGCTATTCACTCAGTTATTGAATGAGTGCCTAGTGATTGGTGGAATAGAGGTTTGGGTGTGATCATATGTATTTATTCCATTCCTTTTGAATTAAAGTATGTCACTTTTTTGCCTCTATCACCTCTACTAGGAAGGCTTTCCAGGCATCCATCATCCTTTTTTTTTTCTTAAAGGGAAAGGGACCTTTTTGTAGTTTTACAGCCACACTCAAAGCAGTTTACATACAGGTATTTCAAGCATTTTCCCTGTCTGTCCTGGTGGGCTCACAATCTATCTAATGCACCTGGGACAGTGGAGGATTAAGTGACTTGCTCAGGGTCACAAGGAGTGGCATGGGGTTTGAACCCACAACCTCAGGGTGCTTAGGCTACACCATTATGCCACACTCATAAAAATATAAGAATATGTTTGTATAAGAGTTGTCATACTGGGACATCAAGCCCAGTATCCTGTTTCCAAGAGTGGCCAACCCAGAACACAAGTACCTCCTCGCAAGATCCCAAGGAATAAAACAGATTATAATAAGCAGTGGATTTCCCCAAGCCATCTCAGTGTTTTAGGAAATTATCCAAGCATGATGTTGTTCTTAAGTTTATTTCCTTGCAGTTTCATTTCATGCCTTCCAGTTATATGGCTTCCCCATCTTTGAAAGACATGTTTGTTCATTAATACTTTCAATTATTTAAACATTAGTATTTTCTGTCAAGTTTCATGTTTTTCAAGTTATTTAAAATTTGATATACTGCTTATAAAGTTGTCTAAGCGGTGTACAAAGTCATAACTATTAAAATCAAAGGGCAAGATTAAGACAATAAGACGTGACATATGGAAACAAAAGGATTGGGGGAGAAATACAATTTGTAATAGGCAAGAAAGACAAAAAAGGTCAGCACAGGAGGAAGGGGATATGCTCTTCCTTCTTCCTAAGGTCTAGTGCAGGGGTGTTCAACCTTTTGGATTCCCTGGGCCGCATTGTCCAAAAAAAATGTTTCTGGGGCCGCGCAAATGCAGCAAGACAGAGGAGGGAGCCGGCAAGACAGCAAACTCCTGGGGGCAGCAGAGGAAAACACTGCATCGCCCTCGACCGGGGCCGCACAAAATACTTCACGGGGCCGCATGCGGCCCTCGGGCCACAGGTTGGACACCCCTGGTCTAGTGTCTACTTATCATAAGTATCCTTAAAAAGGAAAGTCTTTAGGTTGATTTTAAATCTGTCCATAGGTATTTCCTCCCAAAGATGTGAGGGCAAGGAGTTCCACACTGTAGGTGCTGTAATGGAGAAAATCTTCTTTCTGGTGGTATCTTAAAATAGATGTCACAGGGAAGGAATAACCAGAAGATGCTGGTTACCTGATCGAAGTGTTCTAGTCGGACAGTGTGGGATGAGAACTCTGTCTATGAATCCGTGTGTGTATTTTAGTTTGGTTTTGTAGATAAGTAGTAAGATTTTATATGTAATCCAACGTGTAATCGGGAGCCAGTGTGATTTTATAAGGAGTGGGGTAACGTGGTCAAATTTTTTTGCATTATGGATTAGTTTCACTGCCGTGTTTTGAATAATTGATAATCTTCTTATTTCTTTTTGGGTGATTCCTTGATACAGAGAGTTGCAGTAGTCGAGTTGCGATATTACCTGGGTGTGTAATAAAATATTGAGAGAAGAGGGTTCAAGTAAGCTCAAAACTGATCTAATCATTATTAACTTATAAAAACATTTCCTGACCACTGAGCTTATCTGTTGGTGGAAGGATGGTTTATCATCGAAAACTCATAGGATCTTTGTTCTATTAGTTATTTGAAGAGGAGTGGATTTAAGACAGATGGGGGAGACAAGGGTTTTTATTTATTTATTTATACTTTTTCAAACAATATCACAAGTATCCACTTGTTACAGTAAATCAGAGTATTCCATAATAACACATAATAAGTTCCAATATTAACATAATAATCAAGGAAAATCCTTCCAATATTTAAATTATTAAATTGAAAACATTCAAAAGAAATTTTTTAACTCTTAAGAAGACCTCAATTGTACCGGGAGAGACAAAATTTCAGAGATAGAGAGATCTCATTAATAGGAAACAATAACCAATATAATAAAAGAGATGGCTTAACGTGCATTTAAACTTCCGGTCATTAATTACTGCTATCCTTACAGCATTTTCTTAGTATCCAGAAAGCTACGAAGATGTTCAGGTGTATAAAAGCTATATTTAATTCCGGTGTATCTTATCAAACATTTGCAAGGATAGCTAAGCAAAAAAGTTGCCCCCTGCCTCTATACTTCCTCTCACATAGCAAGAAACAACTTCCTCCGATCTTGTGTAGATTTTGTCACATCTGGAAAAAATCCAGATTCTCTGGCCCAAAAACAGGTCCTGAGAGTGTCGGAAGCAGGTTCTCATTAAAGCATTTAGATCTTGTTCGAATACTAAGGACAATATTAATGTACCACGATATTCAATATTTTCTTGAGTGGTTTCCAATATATCAGTCAGATTATTTAAATCCATATTAATGAGGTCCATCATTTCGTTTGTACAGGTAAAGAAGATTCAACTTTTCTTGGAAGATAAAATACTTTGTTTATAGGAGGAATTGCTTCAAGAGGAAATTTCAAATTCTCAATAAGATACTTTTTAAACATATCAAGTGGAGTAAAAGACAAAGACTTAGGAAAATTTATAACTCTAAGATTAAGGGCTCCTTTTACGAAGCCCATTAGCGGCTTCAGCGCGCGCGACTTTTCATCACGCGATATCCCGTAGGACATTTTTACAAGTTCCCGCGGCGTTCTCTGGCTCTCTTCACAGTCTCACACTGCATTGCAGTAGCACTGGACTCTTCCGCAATTGCTTTTTTCATCATTTTTTTTTCTTCTTTTTAATCCCTTGTTGTATATAGTCTTGATCACATTCTAATTTTGGCGTTTTGTTCTCTGGTGCTCATTCTTTTCCGGTGCTAGTGTTTTTCCGTATTCCTATTTGTTTTCTCTACTTCACATAATGGTTTTTATTATGATTATATTTTTACGCTTTTTCAAACATATCATGTGAATTAGCAACATATTTTATTTTTGGTTTTTGGTTTTAATCCCTTTGTAGTTTTTCTGTTTTAAGTTTGGCTCAGCTATTTTACATCAATCATGGGCTAGTTGTACCCTGGGTCATTGTTTGTTTCTTAAACATATCGTTTTAAAAAAATAAAATGGTTTTTAAACATATTGTCTACAGTTTCCTTTTGGAATTGTACAATTATTATTTGATTTATCTTATTATTTTTTATTAAAAGTTTGCTTTTATTATCTTTCAAGATTTGTTGCACATTGTTGATGCCCAGGTTCTCAACGTGTATGTTTCCCACACACTTTGGTATGTACAGTTTCCTTTTTTGCCTCCCTACCTCTTTTTTCCTCTCACCCTATTGAGCGTGACCTACATTTCATCACCTGTGCCCTATTCATCATTATATTTGATGAGAAGGAAAAACTTCCTCAATTGTAGACATTTTTTTCAGTAAGTATCAATGTTGGCCCGTGACTTTGTCCAAGTTTTTAATTTTGTCCCACTGTGTATTTGAGTTTGACACACCTGCGCTACAACATTTTTGTTATGCTCTTTTAGGCTTCTGTGGTTGGTGTCATGATTGTTACAGTTGTCCAGGTCTCGTAGCGATAACCCGGACAACTGCAATAATCATTTTGTGTTATTTTCTCATAAGAACATAAACATTATCATTCCATCATCAAACTCAGTACACTTTATCCTGTTTTCCAACAGTGGCCAATCCAAATCACAAGTACCTGGCAAGATCCTAAACATAAAAGTTTTTTTTAAACTCACGAATTGAAAGATTTGAAGTATTCTTTCTTTATTCATGTTAATACTTTACTGCTTATGAATTTGGGGCACATAAGTGCTTTTCACTGTATTTAAATGAGGCTTTGTGAAGACTAAACAAAAAAAAAACCCAAAATGGAATTGTCCAAAGAAGAATGATGTGCACTAAAATGGTGTCCTCAAACTCATTTGATAATAGGAAGATCTTTATTCCTCCAGTATCACAACAGTACAATCAATGATCCAAAGACTCGACATGTACATGTTTCGGCCAACAGGCCTGCCTCAGGAGTCTATAAAAACATATACATACATTTCAAAATGGTATAAATAACTTCATGTGACTGGAGATACAAACATAAAGACAGCAAACATCTAAAAAATACATAAAGATACATATATATATATATATCATAAATTAATAAGTCATTTAAACAATGCTATAATGTCAATAACAAAATTAATCAAACAATGTAATGTAATAAGTCATATTTAATTAAAAGCTTTTAATTAAATATGACTTATTACATTACATTGTTTGATTAATTTTGTTATTGACATTATAGCATTGTTTAAATGACTTATTAATTTATGATATATATGTATCTTTATGTATTTTTTCGATGTTTGCTGTCTTTATGTTTGTATCTCCAGTCACATGAAGTTATTTATACCATTTTGATATGTATGTATATGTTTTTATAGACTCCTGAGGCAGGCCTGTTGGCCGAAACATGTACATGTCGAGTCTTTGGATCATTGATTGTACTGTTGTGATACTGGAGGAATAAAGATCTTCATATTATCAAATGAGTTTGAGGACACCATTTTAGTGCACATTATTCTTCTTTGGCAGACGACATTTTTTTATTTAATTAAATATGACTTATTACATTACATTGTTTGAATAATTTTGTTATTGACATTATAGCATTGTTTAAATTACTTATTAATTTATGATATATATATATATGTATCTTTATGTATTTTTTCGATGTTTGCTGTCTTTATGTTTGTATCTCCAGTCACATGAAGTTATTTATACCATTTTGATATGTATGTATATGTTTTTATAGACTCCTGAGGCAGGCCTGTTGGCCGAAACATGTACATGTCGAGTCTTTGGATCATTGATTGTACTGTTGTGATACTGGAGGAATAAAGATCTTCATATTATCAAATGAGTTTGAGGACACCATTTTAGTGCACATTATTCTTCTTTGGCAGACGACATTTTTTTATTTAATTAAATATGACTTATTACATTACATTGTTTGAATAATTTTGTTATTGACATTATAGCATTGTTTAAATTACTTATTAATTTATGATATATATATATATATATATCTTTATGTATTTTTTAGATGTTTGCTGTCTTTATGTTTGTATCTCCAGTCACATGAAGTTATTTATACCATTTTGATATGTATGTATATGTTTTTATAGACTCCTGAGGCAGGCCTGTTGGCCGAAACATGTACATGTTGAGACTTTGGATCATTGGTTGTGATACTGGAGGACTAAAGATCTTCATATTATCAGATGAGTTTGAGGACACCATTTTAGTGCACATCATTCTTCTTTGGACAATTCCATTTTGGGTTTCTTTTGATTTGTGTTTATGGTTTTGTTTTTCCCCTGGTTTGTTCCTTCTTTGTGAAGACTAAAACATGGGAAAATTTTTTAGTTTTTTTGACCTTACTATATGATGATGACATGGTGGAAGCATGCTCATTTCACATTTTCCGCCCAATTCCGAATGCTAGTAATATCAGCTCAGCTCTGCATATTCAGGAAGGGGAAATGATTGTCATGTACAGTGGTACCTCGGAATCCAAACACCCCAGAACTCGAAAAACTTGGAATCCAAACTTTTCTTAAAACTAAATTTTGCCCGGAATTCGAAAGCTGCTTTGGAATCTGAACGTATGGGAACTGTAAGCATTGCTCAGCCCAAAGCTTTCCCCTCTGACGCAGCGTCCTGTTTCCGCCTGGGAGGGAAGCTTTGGGCTGAGCACCACTTGTAGTTGGCGATCTTGCTGCCTCTGCCACGTGGGCCCAATCTTGCTGTCTCTGAGTTGGTGGGACGGATGAATCCAGTTTCTATGGGGTTCTGGAACGGATTAAGTTTGGATTCCAAGGTACCACTGTATATTGTAATGATACTGAAAGAAACGTTGTGTGATTCTAAGCAGAGTAGTCTAAAAGGGCACATAGTGGAGTTTTAAACAGCATTTCCAAGATGTCAAGGTGCTCAGAGGTAGTGTGAAGGTGGAAAGTTAATCTAGGACAGGAATCCTCTAATCCAGTCCTTGAGGTTCAAACCAAATCTGGTTTCAGTATTTCCACAATGATATATGTATGAGACCTATTTGCATGCAGTAGAAATAGTGAATGCAAGTAGATCTCATGCATATCATTCTGGAAATCCTGAAAACCAGTCTAAGTTGTAGACCTTGCGGACTTGATTTTGAGGACCCTTGATCTAGGATGTGGTTATTTTTTGCTGATTTTTATTTACCATATCTTTTGGCATTAAAATCTTATAAACTCTGAACTTGGGGGAATAGAGCAGTTTTTAAGTGATGACATTTACTTTCTAAACAGATTAAAAGCTTGAAAGATTTAGTGAAGGGAAAAACAAAATTTGTGCCAATTGTATGACTAAAAGTTGTCTTATCTCACTCTTATCAACACTGAGTAATAAGTTTCACTGTTATGTATTCCTTTGTTCTGGGCTGTATTCGATCCAGGACATAAAAACAATGGGGGTCTTTTACTAAGGCGTGCTAACCGATTTAGCACATACTAACGCATCCATAGAATATAATGGGTGCATTAGCATTTATCATACGCTAAATCAGCTAGCGCGTAAAATATCCCCAATATTAAGTAGAGACAGATTGTTTATGAAAACATAAATGACGAGATAAAGACCGCAAATCTGTGCACTTTCATGCGATACTTAAGACTACATGATCTCACTCTTTTACTATGATGGCAGATAAAAGCCAAATGGCCCATCCAGTCTGCCCATCTACAATCTCTCTCATTTCCTCCTTTCCCTAAGGAGGAAATGTCTCACACTTTCTTGAATTTAGACAGTCTTGGTCTCCACCACATCTACTGGGAGACTATTCCATGTATCTACCAGCCTTTCTGTATAAAAGTATTTCCGTAGATTACTCCTGAGCCTATCACTTCTTAAACTTCATCCCATGTCCTCTCATTCTGGAGCTTTCCTTCATTTGAAAGACTCATCTTCTGTTTCTTCACATCTGAGGAGTGTCTGTACCAATTCCATTTCTTATTGTTTTGGCAAGTCACCACCACCATCTTTGATGAGACTGTTCCATATATCTGCCACCCTTTCTGTGAAATAATATTTCATTATTACTTTTGAGGCTACCACTTTAGTTTGGTATGATGGTGTTTTTATACTGCAGAACATAAGACTTAATTTTCTTTCCAGCCAAAATAAATAAATTAAAACAGAAATTCTGGAATGAAATTAATAGACACAATGACTCCTTTTGTTATTCCTATATTAGTAGCAAAACTTTGGAAACAGGATTGTACTTTAATATTCTATTATCATAGCACCGTAGTCAGGGCATACAAATATTTGTTTTAATTTTGTTTATTAACTTTGAAGATTATTATCTTGAGTTCTTTTTTTCCCATGTGGACAAAAAGGGGTCAAACCTGTATCTTCTAGTATGGAGCATCACTGGTTGACACCTAAAATAATTGTATTCTTTTTCTAGTATCAACTTTGTTTATTTTGTAGACTAATGTTAATGATTTATTTCAGCAGACTTCCAATTAGATTTAAATCTAAGCTGCCATTGGAATATTAAATAAAGGAATGAGTGTGTGTTCCAGCAACAGTTTTAAAATTTCATTAATTAATATGTCAATATACAAGGTCCAACAATGAGGCAAAAAATGGTCAAAAGGTTCCGTGAGTGATTGCAGAACAGCAAAACCACCAACATACAAAGGAATATGTATACTAAAATAATAATAAGAGTGTGACAATGTAAGGTACTCTTAGTGCGCAGGATAAGCGACGGGAGAAAAACTCCAACGCTTCAAGCAAAGAGGTAGAGGCTAGAAAGCCCCCACCTACACACCATCATGGGGTACCTATAGTGTATTTTGAAATTAAATAGCACAATTCCAAACAAGTGCACAATGAACACAAATAAAAAAAATGGATTCACAAACTGCAATCACTCAGGGAACCCCCCAGCCAACTCCCAGCAAAAAATCAACTTAGCTTGAAGAGTCTTCATTCAACGTCCAGGGGTGCAGGAACAACGTAGATGAAACACCGCAAAACCAGGTTCAACCAAGCCTGGTTTTGGGAACAAAATCCCTTCCTCAGGAACCCATGAATCAAGTATCCAAACGGACTTCAAGGCAGGCTGGAGAGAAAGAGAGGAGCTCCTCTCTTTCCACAGTGACACGTTGACTGTGTAGAGGGGTTTCATGAGCTGTTGAGGATTGTTTTCCACCTAGTAATGAAAATTCTGCTTGATAGCCAGACCAATGAAAGTGAGCTTCATCACTTGTAAACAGAAAAGCATTTGCAGGAGAATTGGCTGGGATGCTACAGATTTGTATCGGAGCCTCAGTGATACCACATGCCACTCAAACATTTTCATAGCGTGGTATGCTTTATGTGCCATCTCGTCGCTGGCTCTTCTTTATTATAAATGTTTCAATATTTTAATCAACATATACTCTGGGGTTTCACAAAACTTAAAATTCCATCTATGTGAAATAATCATTACTTCAGATTTTATTGATCCAGCACTTTGGGAGTTTAGTATCTGACATGTTTCGCCTGAAGCTTTTTCAAGGATACTCCTCTATGAAAAAAATATTGTAAAATTTGCATTCCTTCCTATATATTATTTTTAAATAAAAATATGTATTTTATTGATTATAAACAATACCAACATTACAGAATCACCCAACATCCCCCCCCCCAGACAAAAATATAACAAAGGCAAATTAGGAGCTGTAGCCAAATTGAAAATTATACAGTATGTAAATTGCAAAAGTTATCCAAAAAAGCCCAAACCCTCTATATATAGCGAGCATTACTCCATCTGATGGCAGCTACCTCTTCATATTTACGAGTTAAACAAATTCTGACCACCATGCTGAAAAGGAAAGTGCAGCACTATTTTTCCATTAACTACACCAAACACTAACTTCCATTCCTTTTTTCCTAATATATCCCCCCTGGAATTCTTAACAAATTGTATTATGTAATTCGCCGCTTTTTCTAAAACTGTATATTGTAATTTGCTGCATTTTAAGATTCTGTATACTGTAATCTCACTGACTATCTGCATATTGTAACTCGCTGATTGTCCAGCTCTCTTCAGTTGTGAACCGCCTAGAAGTCGCACGATTATGGCGGTATAGAAGAATAAAGTTATTATTATTATTATAATAAAATGTTGGATAGCTAAGCCCATAAGAGTGTCAGACATTTCTAAACGCAATGCGGTAAAGCGAACGCAACATAACAATTTTGTAAGCTAACACAGTATGAAACCCAAATATATCTGGCATTTGCTGGTTAATGTGGGGTTTTTTATTTGTTTGTTTTTGAATGGTGGCTGCTGTTAGCTGTATAAGACATGGATATTCACTGCTAGGTCTAATTTGGCTACCAGTATGGAATACCTGTTTTTTTGTGAGCTGATGGAAGTTATCCATTTACAGCTGAATTTTAGGGCAGGTACATAAATAATTGAGCATAGTTAGAGCAACAGAATATGGGGTTCTTCGGAACCTGTTAGTTATCTGGGTACTGGCACTGTGTCAGTGGTGCCTAGATAATTTCATGGCTCTGCCCTAATTCAACCCCCAGAATCCACGCCCTTACCAAACGGAGATTGCCATGGTTGTCGGAGCTGATATTCAGCAGTACAGGATTTTTTTCCTCCCTCGTTAAATAGCCCTAAATATTGACCCCTCAATTCCTTTTAAGTTTGCTTCAACCCCTGTCATCAAGTTTGTTTGCAGTCTTCTGAATGGAATATTTACTTGTAGATAGGAAAATGTGGGAGTTTCTCCACAATTTGGTAAACATTATGCTTTACTAAACCATACCTTTCCTTGCTTCTTGCATCTTTCTCTGAGTGCTAGTATTTGCATATATCTGTCGCTGGAAAGTAAAGCAACCTTTGTTGAATAACTGTATTTTGTTCAGTCAAAGGCTTAAAAAATGCTTCTTGTAAATGGATGCATTTTCTTTTTATTCCAAGGTTAAGATGGCCCTCTAGTGAAAAAAATGATGCTGTGGTCTATTCTGGCAATAAATTTATTTTCTATTCTAACTTCTAAGCAAATATTTTTATTGCTCTGGTTTCCTAGTATTCTAAGTTAGTTGTATAAAATGATGATAGTCTCTGGATTCATTCTTCACAATGCTAGAAGTCATCTAGAAGATTAGTTTTCATAATTCAAGGCAATTTTGTTTTAAGTGAAAATCCTAACGGAACAAGTGGAGGAGCATAATAAAAAAAAAATGTGTAAGTCCCTAGATGTAGAAAGTGCTTTCAGCGCTTGTCACCTCCTTTCAACAATAAACCGTTAGGCACTCATCCACATGTTTCTTGATTTATGAAAGGACTCTTGAACCTCCAATAAAACAGCCTCCAGTTATCTGGAATTTCAATGTAGTCCTCAACAGTCTGATGAAGCTGCCATTTGAACCACTGGCAACTACTCATCTTAAATTCCTCACTTGGAAAGTGGTCATCTTGATCTGTGTTACTTATGCTTGGAGAGTGAGTGAACTGTAGGCGTTGGTTTGTGATCCACCATTTACAGTATTTCATCACAATAAAGTGGTTCTTAGAACTCATCCTAAATTCCTTTCGAAAGTTGTTACGGAATTTCACCTGGAGAAACTACTCTTCATACATTGGACTGTAAATGTGTCTAGGCTTACTACATACAGAGAACTAAGCAACACAGATCTTCCCCTCAACTGTTCATCTCTTTTGATCCTAACAGATTACCAAATTAACTATTTCTACATGGTTAGTGGCCTGCATTTCCTTCTGCTATGCTCAGGCTGGACTGCAGCTGAAGAGATGTGTCACAACCCACAAGGTCTGAGCTATGGCAGCATCGGTGGCTTAAGATATTTGAAAATCAGCTACTTGGACTTCAGTTCACACATTTGCATCTCATTACTGTCTAGAATCCTATCCAAATGAGATGGTCATTTCAGCCAATCAGTTTTACAGAATTTATTTTCTTCCCAATGGCCAACTCTCCAGTAAGCAAGGGAGTCCACCACAAGTGAGAATATGCTTCCTGCTTGTCAAAGGCTAAAGCATAGCTACCATGTTTTCCAGGGGCAGCAAGCAGATATTCTCAAATCCTTGCCACCTCCCCTGGTTGGCTTCTTAGCTTGCTTACAGAACTGAGGAACCAAGAGCCAATATCAGGTGGGAAGGCACTTGCATGTGTGCAGTGTGGCAGTCTTGAAGCTTCTTAAGAAGTTAAAGGGACAGTACACTTTTAGCACTGTCCGTACTGGGCTTGGATGACATCACCCACATGTGAGAATATCTGCCTGCTGGATAACACCGGTTATAGTAAGTAATTGTGCTTTCTAGACGGATCACAAATATACATAAAAATTGATAACAAAACAAAGCAAATAGGCAAATAAAATAGGACTAAAGTAGTTAAAATATAGCAAATATCAATACATTATAAGTACAAAATACTCTAGTTTAAAATCTCTTCAATTCAAGCAATATATCAAAACAGTCAATACTGTGCCCCAAAGATGTGAAGGCTCATTTTACATAGAATGTAGAGCTTGGATTTGAGCCATCTAGGTCATGATTTTCTAAAATGTCTGCTAGACATGTATTTGCTGGCATATATAGAGGGAACAGCTCTTTTAGAAATCTCCATGTAGATAAAATGGAACAGCACGATATCAGCACATACCACATGTGATTTTACAATTTCCACATGTAACTGGCATCACTTCAAGGTCTACCTGCCTCATTTCCAAACCTAGATGTGTAAGTGTTGCCATTTAGTGAAGTCGCAATTTTAATTTATTTTCATTGTGGAGGTAGAAATAAAGGAATTAAGTAAAGCCCTGGCCAAAATGAGCACTATATAAGTGAAAGAGACATGTAGATCACCTTTTTGTAATTTTACAACCACACTCAAGAATATTAGAATCTTTACTTGACTCTGAGCTGGAATAAAACCCAACAGGGATTTTTTCCCCCTTTAAACAAGTATTCCCTTTGTGAAATATGAAATACACATGTAGATTTTTTTTCTTCTTCTTCTTCTTTACTCAAGCCTGCCTACACAGCATCCCTTTGAAATCTCTGCATCATGATATGGCTCTCCATTGTAAATAGCTTTATTAAACAGCCATTTATAAGAGCATGTGGTCTACACTGGTCAATAGGGGCCATGTCCTCAAATTGTACATCGGACTCCAAATGAGGTCGCTCCAGAGACTTAAACAGAGGCAATTTCACTTCCTTTTTCTTCTCACACCAAAGCTCATGCTTTACTTAGGTATAAGAGAGCATTTGTGTCAACTTGTATACTCTGTAGGAAGCTATTTCATATTTAAGAGCCACAGATTGTGTTTTTTGCTGCTGAGAAGTACTGAGGGGCAGGTGTCTTGAGTTGATCTGGAACTGAGCATCAAGCAGTAAGGACTTTTTTCCTTTGGCACACATAATCTGGTCTGAGGGTACCATTGTGCCATGGGAAACTGATTGGGGAAACAACACTGTTATGTACTAGGTGGAGTTTGGGTAGTTCTTCATTTGCCTGCATATAACATTTATATACAGTAGCAAGAGACTATGCCCCATATACACGCAGATCTTTCATTTATTTCTGAAAATAAAAAGCTAGTTAGATCCCTCCCAACCCCTCCCTCCAATATTGAGTTAATATTTACATCTGCCTATGCAGATGAGTGAAGTGCAGCAGTAAATGTTGCTTTCTGAACAGAACAGCTGAGTTAGAAATCTGAATATGGCAGCCTTAAAGAAGGGGAAAATAGGTTGGATAATGGATGGTATGGGCTAGTTCAAGCAGCATTTTTAGCCAATGAAGAAATGAGTGTAATGAATTTGGGTGGTTGACACAACATTCCACTTTGTGTTTGAAATATAGATCTTATTTACACACCAGCTAAATACTTGTGGTGATATATTAGCTACTGTAGTTATCTGATATGTGCTTTAAATCATGGTTACTTTTACATGATTTGGGATTTTATATGCAAAAAATATTTTAAAAAAAATCATCTGTAGGAAGAGTGTGTACAGAGAATGAGAGAATATTCAGCAGTAATGACCATAACTTTAATAGTTAATTGTTGGCAAATTATAATATTGTATAACCATACATATTAAGGATTGAAAATAAGAACATAAGCATAGCCTTACTGGGTCAGACCAATGGTCCATCTGGCCCAGTGGCCCTCCCTCATGGTGGCCAATCCAGGGCACCAGTACCTGGCAAAATCCCAGAGTAGCAACATTCTATGCTACCAATCCAGGGCAAGCAGTGGCTTCCTCCATGTCTTGCATCTCACTGCACTGTGCTTGTTTGCACTAATATTTCAGATGTAGGTGTGGTATAGCGGTGCTCTGTTCACCTCTCTTTATTCTTTAACCACACTCCCTTGATTGAGGGGCTTTATTTTTGCTTATTGGATTCATGTTCCTTCTTTTCTTCCTGGTTTATCTGCCTCTGCCAGTCACCTTTTCTTCCCTTCTCTCGTTGTATGATATTTTCTCTCCTTACCTCTATGATGTCTATTCCCACATTATTTTAGGTTTCAACTTTCATGTCTCTAATTCCCACAGTTCTCTGTTCAAGATATTCTTTCCTTCCTTGAGGAGTCTGATCTTAACCATCATATTACAGTCTCCGCTCTTACTGCTGACCACCCTGACCCCCGCCGCCCACGCTCTTCAACCTCAAAACCATAAATCAAAATTGAAAACATTATTCACAACCTACAAGGCTCATCTTTCCCATGCTAAATATATTTCTCCACTTTCACTCAAAAAGATCCTGATCTTCATGAGTATATAGATTTATGTGCCATATATTGTCTTCCCACCAATCTCAGCCCACTTTTCTTCCTGCTAATAAACTTACAGTTAGCCTAAATGTAAAGTCCTTGATCTTCAGATCTCCTTGCCAGGTATTCATTGCTGACCACATGCTTGCTCTTATCGCCCCCAAAACTTTGATTTCTTCTATTCAGCACATTTGTACATTTACATTCTCCTGGAATGATCATTAATTTCTTTCTCCTGGACTCTTGCTCCTTTTTCCCTTATCTCTAATTGTCCTTGTATGAGTACATTTTGGAAAATGGCAGGTCTTGATACTTGATGGGTATTCTTCTGTTGAGCCCTGGGTTCAGAGAAGAGCAACTAAACTGATAAAGGGTATGGAAAACCTCTCATATACTGACAGACTGAAAAAGCTGGGGCTGTTCTCCCTGGAGAAGCGGAGACTTAGAGGAGACATGATAGAATAGAAACCTTCAAGATCCTGAAGGGCATAGAAAAAGTAGACAGGGACAGATTTTTCAGATTATGGGGAACCACAAGTACAAGGGGGCACTCGGAGAAATTAAAAGGGGACAGGTTTAGAACAAACGCCAGGAAGTTCTTTTTCACCCAGAGGGTGGTGGATACATGGAACACGCTTCCGGAGGCTGTGATAGGCCGGAGCACGTTACAAGGCTTCAAAGAATGTTTGGATAGGTTCCTAGAGGATAAAGGAATTGAGGGGTACAGATAGGAGTAGAGGTAGATCATAGGGATAGTCAGGGACCACTGCTCAGGCAATGGGCCTGATGGGCCGCCGCGGGAGCGGACCGCTGGGCGAGATGGACCTCTGGTCTGCCTCAGCGGAGGCAACTTCTTATGTTCTTATGTTCTCCTGAGTATAACTGTATTTTTTTGTTGTTGTTTTTCTACCTTTACTCTTCCCTCTTGATTTCAAGGTGGTGTCTGTCTACCATGTACTTTTTCATATCTCCAAAGACAAACAACAACAAAAAAATCCAACAGGGTCTGCAGTACAATGAGCACAAGCGAAAAACAAAAGAAAAACTGCAGACTAAAATGTACAAGATGCAGGCTATGTTTATTGTACCAAATATTAATGCGGTTACTAATATCACCTTATTACAAACCAAGGGACCCGACACGTTGGCGCAGTTACTGCCAGTGCTAAAACCCACGCTATGCATTCGTAAAAGAGGGGGTAAATTATTTACTATAACTTTTAGGAAAATGTTTAAAACCCAGCTATTTCCATTTCAATGTTTACTTTGAGATTCTGGTACCATATATACTCAAATATAAGTCGATCTGAGTATAAGATGAGGTACCATTTTTCCTCCCAAAATGGAGGAAAAAAGGTTGACTGAAATATAAGATATAGGGGGGTTAATATTCATGTGCCCTGCCCCCTCCCTCGCCTTCCAGTCTATGCACCCAGCCCCCCTCCCTCCCTCCCTGCCTTCCCCAGGCTTTCCTCTCTGCCCTGCCAGGCTCTCCACCCTGTCCCCCCACCCTCTCTCCCTCCCTGCCAGGCTCTGCACCCAGGCACCCTCCCTGCCCTGTCTTCCTCTCCCCCAATGTCCTGCAGGCCTCCACTGGGCCTCCTGTATGACCTGGTGAGCTAGAACAGGAGGGATCCCTCTTGTTTCCTGTCCCGGCCGACTCAGTTTTTATAACCTCCCTTCTGCCTCCCCCTGCATACCTTTTTGAATACCCAGTGGTCCAGTGGTGTACCAGGCATGAGCGAGCCTTCCTCGATCCTGCCTAGCGCTGAGCCACTCGCTGAATAGCTGCCATTGGTTCTCATGAGTCCTGCAAGAACTTGGGGCAACCATTCAGTGAGTGAGTCAGCGCCGGGCAGGAGCAAGGAAAGCTCGCTCATGCCCAGTACACCGCTGGGCCACAAGAACTCAAGGCAGCCATTCAGGGAGGGATTCAGCGCAGAGCTCACTCTTGCCTAGTACACTGTTGGACCTCCAAGAATTCAAAAAGGGAAGTGGGAGGGAGGTAAAAAAAAATTGTCAGAGTAGGCCGGGATAGGAGACAGGAAGGATCCCTCCTGTCTCAACTCACCCCACCAGGCCAAACGGCAGACCCGGCAGAAGCCTGCAACAAGTCTGGGAGGGGGGGCGGGTGGGCAATGACCTGAATTTAAATTGAGACCCCCATTTTGGGCCATTGAAGAGTACTGCAAACTGATGCTGTAGCAATATTGAAGAGAGCCAAAAGTGCTGAGAATCCTAATTAAGGCAAAAGCTGTGGGGGTCAGAAAGAAGACTTTGTTTAGCAAGATCTCTGAGGTCACATCGTAGAAAGACAAATCTCATAGTTCTAGCAGTAAAAAGGAACAGAGGAAGCCAAAGGTTCTAGAATGTGGACACTACATGAATCAGACACGTGTCAATACACGAGTGAAATATTTTTACCTTTCTATAGAATTTGTCTACTCATTAAGCCCAATTGTGTGACCCAGTTATGTGATTCTGCTAAACTGCTTGTCTTCAGAAAATGCAATTTGTGATCATGAAAAAAAATATTCTTACAGTTTGCAGGCGAGTAGCAGTACTGATGTTATTGGTTATCAGTAATGTCGGATTAAGCATTCATTAAAGCAATGCTAGCAGCAGCATGTAATAGTTTTTTGAAAGTTGGGGGATGAAAATGTGTTTGGAAAAGTTTTAGCAAATCCCCCCCCCCCTTTATGAAACCACATTAGCATTTTTTATCGTCTACTGCAGGGGTGTCCAATGTCGGTCCTCGAGGGCCGCAATCCAGTCGGGATTTCAGGATTTCCCCAATGAATATGCATGAGATCTATTTGCATGCACTGCTTTCATTGTATGCTAATAGATCTCATACATAGTCATTGGGGAAATCCTGAAAACCCGACTGGATTGCGGCCCTCGAGGACCGACATTGGACACCCCTGCAGTAGACGATAAAAAAATGCTAACGTGGTTTCATAAAGGGGGAGAAGTAAATAAGACGCTTCTCAAATGTATTAGTTTTATAGAGCAAACAGGTTAAAGTGGCAAAGAATTGACTAAAAAAAATCTAAAGAGGCATCGCTTTAATCCTTATAAGGCACATTTTGTACTCGAGCACAAATGCTGAATGTAGAATATGTTGAATTTTCTAGTTATTCTTAGTGTCTAAAAATAATAAAACTGTGACAGAATTCAATATTCCAGCAAGCTGCAACAGTAGTATCATATATTAGACTTCATGCATTTTTTTGTGTTTCATTTTGCCTGCAGAGGAGTTCAATTGACGTAATCAGCCCCGATACCAGCTTCAGATTGTGCTACTGACGTGTTTCTGTGGTTTGGTTGGTTTGGTTACACTGCAGGGACATGCAGATGTAATTGTATTTTACCCGAAACTTCAAATAGATTGTAGCTATAAGCAATGCAATATATTTTCTGTTTTTACTTTTCGTTATCACATTAATCAATATAGATTTGTCTTGGCTTTCTAAAGTTGAAGCCAGTTTTTAACGTCTGTCTGTAGTTAATTCATCAAGAAAGCATTTTTTCTTCATTGGTTTCTGATGAGAGCCAAGCAAAACATTTGAACAGCTAAAGCAAAAAAAAAAGAAGTTTTAAGTAACATTTTTTTTCGCTTGAAATTGGTGGCATGTGCTTCACAGTTGATACTGCTTTAGGAGGATTTGGAAGTTCATCTTTGAACACCCAAAAGCTTTTAATTCTGCACACACATTCTGACATTCATATTTAAGTGTTTTTGTTTTTTTCTTTTGTGAAACTATTGCTTTTTGAAAAGGCGAGGCATTATTGCTTTTTTGATGGCAATTCATAGTTAACTTGTTTATACGAGGGTAAATCAAAAAGTAAAGGCAAAATGCATTTACTGGCTTTAATGTAAAAGTAACTGAGCAATTGAACAGGATCACTTTTCCACATAGTCCCCATACAAAACGACACCTTTGTTGTATCAGTCAACTATTTTCCCCTCATTATTTATAGGACCCCTGAAGAAGACTTTTTGTCGAAACGCGGACCGTGTTGGGTCCTGTATCCCTAGCGGACTAAAGGCTCTTATGTGGATGATTTACTTTTATGTGGATGATTTTAGTGTACCTTTGGAACTTTGATACTTTCAAATAAAGTCCATTTGGGAACATCGTCACTCTACAGAGTTTTTTTGGTTCTCTCTGGATTTTCTTCTTTGTGGATGTTTTGGAGTCAATTCCTTTTGTTTTTTGCTTGGTGTAAAGTTAAGTGCATTAATCAAAGGAAAATATCAAAATGTTTAACCTTTTGAAAATGTAAGCTATGAATGAATGCGCGTTTGTTCAGTGTCCTTGAACTGCTGCATTTCATATGAACAAGTTTTGCATGTTATGAAAATGTGCATTTTCAGGTGGATGAAAATCCACTTACCTGTTCATGATTAACTTATGTATTAGTTCTATTTTTACCTGCATAAAAGGAAGCAGAAAGGTTTAGTACTTACAGTAAGTTCACAAATTACCAAAGGAAGTGCAAAGCCCGTGCACTAACTATGGAAGCATTCTCCAGCACGGCCCATATAGTTACCACATAGAAAATACTTTACCATGCGGTAAGGGTACTTAGCATAGATGTACTTAGCAACAATGGCTGTATGGACCCCTGGCCTTGAGTACCCAATACAGAAAGGCCCTTGATCTGTGACCATTAATACTTAGCTAGTTCCAGGAATCCATCCAGCATTGTCTGCCATCTTACATGATGGTACCTGACTCCCTAGTAACACATATGGTCTGCCAGATAAAGAACATAAGCAGTGCCTCCGCCGGGTCAGACCATAGGTCCATCCTGCCCAGCAGTCCGCTCCCGCGGCGGCCCAAACAGGTCACGACCTGTCTGAATCACCAGAAGGGGCCCCCTTGCCACCTTGGTTTCCCATCGAAGTCCTAACCCTCCGGTCTTGCACATGCACGACCTGGTTGGGTTTCTATACTTATTACCTAGTTAGCTTTCTATACCTGTGTTACATCCCAGCACCTCTCTCAGTATCCCACGATCCCTTTATCCCTCAGAAAGCTCCCCTTTGTATGGCAGACCAACCCCTACCAGTACATAAAGTTGCAGCACTGAGGATCAGTCATCGCCATTTAGGATGATGGTGGCAGGACAATGAAAATGCTGTTGCAGGCATTCTTAGGAACTGATAACTATTACTGGAGGCTGTTTGATTGAGAGCCTCCCTGTGCTGGCTGCGTTGATTTAGATACACAGGCTGGTTCTGGAGGAAGTCATTTTTTCTCCAGCTTGGGTCCTGAGGAGCTGGGAGGTGTGCAGACCAGACAGTCATCCTTGGTGAATGGCCACATTTTACCTCAAATTACTCTTCCTCTACATTGTGTCTACAGCCCTGACTTGGAGTAAAATTCAGCACTATAAAGGTGCCAAAACATGCAGATTTGGTTTGGGTCTTTTTTGTTGTTGTTGTTTCTTTGTTTGTTTTTTGCATCAGAAGTAGTTATGGGTTTATCTTTTATATACCCTCTTCTTGGTTCTTTACTTCAAGATTGTAACAAGTAAGTCCCTAAAATAGAATAAATTTATCAAATAAAATCTTGAGGGAACAAATAACATTTCAAGGCCTTTCTAAACCCCTAAAGAGATGTTCTATTTTGTAGATTATCAGGCAAGTCATTGCACCTTTCTGCAGCAACTTGTCTAAAAGCCTTTTCCTAAAAACAAACTTATCTGGGACCTTCAATAAACTTCTCCATGGGGAATGAAGGGGACCTGCCCTAGCGCAGACATTGTATATGTGAGCCTGAAGTCTTAAAACTTTAAAAGTCAAGGCCAAAATGTGTTTTTTTTTAATTCCCTGCTTCTTCATAGGAAGCCAATATAACTGAGCTAACAACCAGTGCTCCCTCTAAGGATCGGCTAAGTGCATGCAAATTTTTTCTCTCTTGAGCAACAAGTTCTAAAAAAATTTTTATGCAAGCGACAAGTTCTAAAAACCAACAGTTTTCCAGATTTGTAAGTATTTTTGTGAATGACCATGTAAAATCTATGAGCGATTCTCACGTGTTCATCTTAAAGGGGGGACATAGCTAACAACCAGGATGCACTTGTACATTTTTTTGCATGCATTTTGCATGCCAGCTGTGCTATCCTTTAGCATGGTGGTTTTACGTTTGATTTTTCTATACAAAAAAAAAAAAAATCTTACTACATCAGTAGTAAGATTAGCATAGGAAAATCAGATTAAACTAATGTGCTAAAGCAGTGGCCTCAGACTCAAACCCTTTGCAGGGCCACATTTTGGATTTGTAGGTACTTGGAGGGCCTCAGAAAAAAATAGTTAATGTCTTATTAAAGAAATGACAATTTTGATGAGGTAAAACTCTTTATAGTTTATAAATCTTTCATTTGGCTAAGTCTTAATAATAATATTGTCATTTATAGCTAAAGAGACATATGATCAAGAAACGGTTTTATTTTACTTTTGTGATTCTGATAAACATACCGAGGGCCTCAAAATACTACTTGGCGGGCCGCATGTGGCTCCAGGGCTGCGAGTTTGAGACCACTGTGCTAACGGATAGCACAGATTAGAATGGCATCTCAGTGATTTGGAAATATTCATCCTATGCAGTGTTTGGGAATCCTTGCATTAATGATTGGAAGAACGCTAGGAATGTCCTCTAGACATTTGCTGTTACTGCAGTGTCTTCTAGGTATTCCTTGATATAGTCATGCTTTAAAAATGTGTACAGATTGTATAGTATTCCAGAACACTTAGGGCGCCTTTTACTAAGCTGCGATAGCGTTTTTAGCACGTGCAGAATTTCCATGCACGCGAAATCCACGCTACGTGGCTAGAACTAATGCCAGCGTCTAGCGCGCGGGTCAATTCTGCGCACGCTAAAACCGCTATCGCAGCTTAGTAAAAGGAGCCCTAAATAATGAGGTGTTTTTTTAAAGTGAAAATAAAGCATCTGGCCTTGGTACTGCAACCATAACCCTACTTATTAACATTATTGTCATCGGACTATTGGTTGTAAATATTTCAGCCTAAGATGTGGTTTTTAGGAACCTATTGTGTTTTAAGTTTGAAGGCCTTTTTGTACGTCATCTTCAGCTTTACTCCATTTCCTCTGCTTTCTGCATCAACTTTTCCTCTCTTAATTGATCGATGAGAAAAAGTGAGGAATGTAAGAATGCTGAATTTCTAAATCCGCATAGAATTGTTGGCTTTTCAGGCTATTAAATTTTTAAATAAATAAATTGGCCCTAAATCAACAGGGCATGGGGAAATTTGTCTTCCTTTACCAAAGGGTTTGAATACATGACTTTCGATGCGCCCTAACCATGTTGGTCCCAAATCTTCTGACTGGCAGCATACGGTATTGCCATCCGTTCATAGAAACGGCTTCACAGATTACAGTTAGAATGTTGCTTCAGTATAAGAAGCAAAATGTACACTCAGCTATGTGATATTTTTTTTAAAGACAGCCTAAAATACATATCTGGCTAACATCAGTCTTGTAATCTGATGCCATTTCTTTTCTTTTCCAGATGATTCTTTGGGATTGGGACTTGAAGCAGTGGTACAAACCCCAGTATCAGGTCGGTTGATTCCTATTGTGTTCGTAAAATCTTTGAGGTTGATATTTAAAAGTACTTGTGCAATAACATGGTGAAATAGATATGTTTTGTTTGCTTAAATTAAAGAGGGACTGGAGTGCCCTGGGGTTGCCAGAAGTTATGTCGATGTCAGTAATATTTACATTATAAACCAATATACCCCTTAATATTTCAGTAGTATAATTCATTCGATCCTCAGCTGGCTCCTCTTTCATGCATTGTGAGTGTTATATGCCTGAACCAATATCGTCATTGGACCTCTCTTTCTTTATATTTTTTTGGTTTAAGTTTCTGTATAAATATGTAGCTAAATAGAAGCCTTATATTTATTCACTTATCTTAAATAAAGCTCTCCCGACATGATCACGTTTCAATCCGCCTTCATCAGGGTCGAGGCTCTAAAAAGCTCAATAAAAACCAGATCTCTTTTACCACACTGAGAATATTAATACCCAGAGGCGTTCAAATTCAATATAATATCCAAGTTATTATATCCTCATCCTCCTCTGACCCCGAACCTCCCCAGACTCTTTACTGCCGTATGTAACTCTTCCATTTGTAACTCTGCTGTAGTAAACTCATAGCAAACATAACTACTCCGAATATATTACCTACTTGCAAAAATTAACTTCTCCGTAGATACATCGTCTAAAATGTAAATTTAACTTGATTGAAAAATGCATTGTCCAAAATGTTAATGTAACATTAACAAAATTGTATCTTCACTGTAATTGTACAGTCTCTTCTTCTGTTAACCGCATAGAACTTCCATGGTTATGCGGTATACAAGAATAAAGTTGTTATTATTATTATTATTTAAAACATTGAAAGGATCTATATAGCAGATCTAACACCAAGCGCTGCTTTATTGTTCGTTAGTCTTCTCAACACTCTATTTAGTTATTAAGTACATAAGTAGTCGCCTCCGCCGGGGCAGACCAGAGGTCCATCCAGCCCAGCGGTCCGCTCACGCGGCGGCCCATCAGGCATATTGCCTGATCAGCGGTCCCTGACTAATTTTATGCCTACCTCTTTTGTCGGCATCCTACCTCGTTTCTCCTATTAAATTCTTACTCGCTGAAGGAGAGGCTAGAAGCCCCAGCCACTGATAGGGTAATCTTTCCAGCGCAGGGGTTGCTAGAGAAACGATGGCGTCTAGCAACCTGTTGTAATAGATGTATTAGTGAAGAGTTCATTTTATTCTCCAGAACAATTCTCTCGGTAATGTCATGATCTCTTTTAACTGTAATCCGCTTAGAACCGCAAGGCACAGGCGGAATAGGAATCACAAATGTAATGTAATGTAATGTAACATTTGAAGCAGTTTCTAGATATTAAGAAAATCATCAAGGAATGAATGGAAAAAGGGATTTATTGAATTAGTCGTCGATTCACACTAAGCTTTACTACAAATGATATGTAATTAATTTCTCCCTTAATATGTTTGACTACCCTTATTGAAATTGTGGTCAAAGAAAAGGGGATTAAGATTTGGTAATATTGTAAGAATTTTTCTTCTTTTTTCTTTTGAAATATTTTCCTTCTCTGTGTTTCATGTAGCAAGATGTTCTTGTGAATTTTATTTGAAAATTATTAATAAATAAAGAAAAAAAAATTGTGTATTCAGAGACACATAACCTTGCTAAGACTACTTCTGGGCTGGCATGGCTTACAAAAGCTAAAATAAAAGTGTGTGTTGGAGGGGAGCAAAGCAAAGAAATTCAAACAGAACATTTCTGCTCTGTGCATATCCCTGTCAGGTTCTCTCAGACCAGAGAGTTCTTATGCTACCTGTATTCCAATAGGATCTCATTTGTTATTTGTGTCCATAACTCTATAAAAGAGACAAATGAGATATCTTAAAACAACCAAATGATACATACGTTTATTAGTCCAACAAAGAGAAACACTCATCTATTGTGGTCCCAACTAAGATCTCACTTTCGGCACAAGCCTTCCTCAGAGGATTAGTGAGATACTTGTTAATGAGGTGTATGCAAATGACCTTGTCGATGTGTTGTACTCGCTAGTCCCCTGAGGAAGGCTTGTGTATAGCTGAAATTATCAATTTCCCACCTAGATAGACAACTATCCATGTCAGCCCACGTGGATCATGTCGTACGCAAAGGTTTCAACACTCTATGGAAACTTAGATCCATAAGGAAATACTTTGAACTGGCACCATTCTGAATCCTAGTCCAAGCACTAGTCTTGAGCATCCTAGACTACTGCAATGAGTGGTGGACACCTGGAATGCTCTCCCAGAGGAGGTTATTGCGGAATCCACCGTTCTAGGATTTAAAAGCAAACTAGATGCACATCTCCTTACGAGAGACATAGAGGGATATGGGTGACTAAAATTACGCCAGGTGTACACCTGGCTGGGCCTCCGCGTGTGCGGATCGCCGGACTTGATGGACCGTAGGTCTGATCCGGAGATGGCAGTTCTTCGGGATTATGCAGACACTTCTGGAAATTAAGCATCATTCAAAACACTGCCATCAGACTAATCTTCAAACTAAAAATATTCGAGCCCATAACCATGTTTTATCAAAAGCTGCACTGGCTGATTGAAGGATGAGTGCTCTTCAAATTCAGCAGCCTCTTTTACAAAGCATTATATGGCCTACTGCCCAACTACCTTACTAACCCATTCATATTTTCTGGACTACCTGGTCAATCCATGCGTCAGCATTCATTCTTCACCTTCCCCTCAATTAAAGGCTGCAATCAGAAAAGGTTCATCAGCAGACTACTATCATACCAAGTTGCCTCCAAAGACCTAGAACTGAACCAACCTCCTACATGCACTTGCTCCTAAAAACATACCTATTCTCAAAATTTAGCAGTCCTTCTTAGTTACTCTTGGACCTTAACTGCTAACCTTGCTTGCCAATTATGACATAGCTCACTGACACTGATCATCTCTACCCCCATGTAAATCTCGGCTGCCAACCCCTATAACATTACTGTTTACCGCTGTTTCCAAGTTTTGTGGCAGCTGTATGTCATCTCTACCTCTTTGTAAGTCATATTGTAGCTTGCTGACCTTGGTCAGTTTTGCTTCTTTTGTAAACTGCATAGACCCGAAAGGCTTGTACGATATATTAATAAAATATTTGTTTCTTATGTCAACATAGTTGTCTACTTTCCTTCATAAAGCATAACAACAAAAATATATGCCTATAAGGTGCATGCACCTACACCAGCCATAGCAGTGGTGTAAGTGTTCATGCCTAAGTGCCGGAGATACGTAACTTATAGTGTTTTCTAAGTTCTGCTCTATCTCTGCTTCTGTGACACCTACCACATTTTACATACATCCATTCTTCAGTCTCTGCATTGGTTGCCTGTGCTTTACAAGAATAACTTCAAAACCGTTAATGCTGATACCGAAAGCATAACATGGTGCATTGTACTATTTAGAAACATAGAAACATGATGGCAGATAAAGGCCAAATGGCCCATCTAGTCTGCCCATCCGCAGTAACCATTTTCTCTTTCTCTCTCCAAGAGATCCCATGTGCCTATCCCAGGCTCTTTTGGGAGACTGTTCCATGCATCTACCACCCTTTCTGTAAAAAAGTATTGCCTTAGATTACTCCGGAGCCTATCACTTCTTAACTTCATCCTATGCCCTCTCATTGCAGAGTTTCCTTTCAAATGAAAGAGACTCGTCTTATTCGCATTACATAGGTATTTAAACGGTTCATAGACAACGGCGCGAAAGACAAAAGCGCGCGCCGACAATTGAGCACAGCGCGCGCCGCTCTAAATTACAGTTTTTAGGGGTTCCGATGGGGGGTTTTGTTGGGGGAACCCCCCCAGTTAACTTAATAGACATCGCGCCGGCGTTATGGGGGGTTTGGGGGGTTGTAACCCTCCACATTTTACTGTAAACTGAACTTTTTCCCTAAAAACAGGGAAAAAGTGAAGTTTTCAGTAAAATGTGGGGGGTTACAACCCCCCACACCTCCCACAACACCCCCACAATGCGGCGCGATGTCTATTAAGTAATGTGGGGGGGGGTTCCCCCCCACGCCCCCCCGTCGGAGCGCTAAAAACAGTAATGTAGAGCGGCGCACGCTGCGCTCAATTGTCTGGGCGCGCCTTTGTCCCGGCGCGCTTTTGACCTGACACCATTTAAACATCTCTATCATATCTCCCCTCTCCCGCCTTTCCTCCAAAGTATACAGATTGAGATCTGTCTACTATTATGAAGCTCTACAAACCACATAGAAGCTCTACAAATCACTTATATTCAGAAGGCATGCACTAGCTTGTTATTTCATCTATTAATTTCACGGAGACATGATTGTATTCTTTTTCTGTTATGATTCCAGAAGAATGGAATAGATTTGCAATTGCCCTGGGATTGGAGTTTAACATTCTAATTTTTAAGAATGACCCAAAGACATATTTATTTGAACATACTATACCATACAATTTCTTAAACCCTGCAAATTTCAACAAGGATTACAATAAGATTCATGGATATACATTGTAGTTACAGTGAGAGTCTTGATCTATGAGTGAATATAGAACTTGAGAATTATTGAGAGTAGAGATGTTTTAGCACTTGAGGTCTAGTTTCAAAATCTAGGTCCCATATTTACAGCAGTAGGGGCTCCTTTTACAAAGCCACTGTAAATGCACCAAAGCCCTTAGGAATTGACTGAGCTTCAGTGTTTTTACTGCTTCCGTGACTTTGCAAAAGGGGCCTTAAATGATCACATTTGTTTAAGCTTGAATAAGAAACACCTTATATATGTTGTTTTGTGATTGTTTTAATTATGGATGTTACTTTTGTAATCCACCTAGTCTACGTAGGCTTTTCAATATAAAAATAAAAAAATACACACTATGTAAGACACATATTCTTACAGAATAGTGGTTAGGCAGAATTTCATAGTTTATGCATGTATGTATGCCCATATATTCTATTATATTCTAATTAAATGTATGTGTAATTTACACACTACTGTCAGCATGTACTTTAGCGAATTGCCCAGCACATGCAAAAATGTACCCTATAAGCATCGTACTTACTCAAAAGGTAAGAAGAATCTTACAGTTTAAATTATTAATGCTGTGCGATTTTCTTTTGTTTTTTTCTAGAATGCTGGAAGCGGAAATGGAGATCTTTCTGTTATAAATGAGGCTCGCAACTTGGTATCGGATCTCCTCATCGACACATCTCTTCCCCCACAAGTGGTTTCTTCACTTCGTAGCATTAACAGCTTGATCTGTGCTTTCTCAGGTTCATGTAAACCCAAAGTAAACCCATTTACACCATTTCCAGGATTTTATCCTTGTGCTGAAATGGAGAACTCAATAGAAAGAGGAGATAGAAAATCACACAAGGTTAGCCAGAATGCTTATAAATATATGCTGCTGTTTTCAAATGTGCAATTCTACTTAATAAAGATTTAAGGCCGTTGTATTTAAGCAAAACATTTCCTTTAGTTGGTGAGGAATCTTCCACTAAAAAGATGCAGATATAATTTTCCCTTACTAAACAAAAAAAAAAATTGAAAATGCACATGAGATGTGTGTCTTTCATTTGAAAAGAAGCTCCGGAATGAGAGGGCATAGGATGAAGTTAAGAGGTGATAGGCTCAGGAATAATCTAAGGAAATACTTTTTTACAGAAAGAATGGTAGATGCGTGGAATAGTCTCCTAGTAAAGGTGGTGAAGACAAAGATTGTATCTGAATTCAAGAAAGTGTGGGACAGGAACATGGGATCTTTTAGGGAGAGGAGGAGATAGTGGAAGCTGCAGATGGGCAGACTGGATGGGCACATTTGGCCTTTATCGGCCATCATGTTTCTGTTTCTTTTGGGACTTTCATAAGTGCTCCCTTTGCTTCTCTGTCCTGAACAGTCTCTTTCAGTTCCAGTTACCCTCCTTTTGGTTTAGTACCAGCCATCTAGACTTTTTCTAAAGTTATGATCATGATGGTTGTTTCTCGGAAGATTGGCTTATAAGATCCATCATGTTTCAGGAGGCTCAGGTGGCAATGAATTGCATGGTCTCTTTCTCTTTGCAGAGCCTAGTTTGGGTGGTGAATTTTGCCAAGTTATATTTAATAAAGAAATGACAGAGGGAAAACAGTACCACAAAAAACCAAGAAGGAAAGAAATAGTATAGAGGGCCTCAGGTGGAATAACGTGGATTCAAATGCTCTGGAAAGATATTATTGAAAGACCTCACATGGCTTGTGTTTTGGCATGTGCCTGCTTCAAGGGTTAAGAAAAGCAAATATATATATCCAAAATTCTTCCCACAACAGTAAGAGTATGATATGTGCAATCATAAGTAGTACAAACCACAGCATGTCATTCTTGTGTTTCTCAGGAATGAAATAAGCTGCCTTGTTTTCCTGGTCCCTGCAGTCTGAACTCTGATCCATGACTCATTCTCTCAGCATTGCTCAGGAGGCAACTGACATGGTGAACTGTTCAGGAAGACCAGTTGATCTCTGGATCCAGATTGGTTTCTAGTAATCACAGATGCAGGCCTAAATAGCTGAGAAGATGGTTCAGGGATACTGGTTGAACCAGGAATCTGAGTGGTCTATCTTTAGTGTACTTTTCCCCACTAATTTGGGGTCAGTGGTGATATCTGACAATATGATTGCAGTGTTGTATGCCAAGCAAGGAGAAATTAAGAGTGCAGTGGAGTTCCTGGAAGTTGATGAGCTATGTGCTTGAGCAGAGCAACATCTGCTAGTATTTTTGGAAGCTCACATTGTAAGTGCAGTGTTCAAGCAATCTTTCACAATAGAGAAGTGGGAGCTTGTCCCAATAGCCTTTGTTTATCATGATGGAACACTGGTGAGTTCTGATGGTCAAATTTATGGCAACTCTTTGCAATACAAAGTGACCTTACTTGTTCAGTCAAAGGAAGGTGATGAACTCAACTGAGCTGGATGCCCTAATACAACCATGACCCCATGGACACTGTGGATATATCAACAGCGAGAGTATCTTGATCACTTTCAATATCAATCATTGATAGAGGCCATCAGGATTGGTCATCATCTGAATCCCATCAGAAGAAGAGAGTGGATTTGTCCACGTCTTCACTGCTGAGACTAGGTTGCCTCGATGTAATCCCCCTAGGCCCATTCTTTCATTTCCAGCCTGCTTCTCAAAAATAAATAAGTTTTCTAAATAAGGTTTGCTGCTGACAGAACCCAATAGCGCTGAAATATGCAAATGAATAAATGGTTTTGATCTCTCTTTTTCTGTTGAAGGTAGCCTCTAGCCAGGGAGTTCCATATGTGAGGATTCATTTATCCTGCTTCTCTTTGGAGAAAATATTTACTTACCTGTACCAGGATAAGAACCCTCACAACCTTCCCTCCTCCCCAAGGATTTGTATTCTAAAAGCTAGCAGTGAAGTGAGGGGATTTTGTGCAATAACAGGAAGTGGGTATAAGTGCAAATGCACAATGAGACCACCTCAAAAGTTCTGGAAGGTGCTGGAGGAAAGTTCCTGCTCTGGTTCCATCGGATGATGTTACCCATATATGGAGCAAAGTGTTTTGAACTGATGAAACAAATATTGAATTGCTTGGCCACAAGCACACAAGAAACATGTAGAGATAAAAGGAAGAAGCGTTTATAGAAAAGAATACCCTGCCAGATGTTAAGCAAAGGGTGGATCTATCATAATTTGGAGTTGTGCAGCAAGTCGTAACACAGAAAATATTGTGCAGGTGGAAAGAAGAATGGATTCAAATAAATATCAATGTACTTTATATCCCACACTTTTTGATTTGATTGCATTCCTTTGTTAGTTCTTCAAGGTGAACATATAGTCATTAACATTTTTAACCCACCCCATTGTCTCTAGATATATTATTAAAAATGGGTGGGGAGATCTCTGACAACCAGTGAATGCAGACCTAAGACTATTTTTAAACTAGAATAGCTCCTCAAGAAAGAGGGAAAAACAAGAACGCACTGTTTATTTTTAAACTAGAATAGCTCCTCAAGAAAGAGGGGAAAACAAGAACGCACTGTTGACTATAGGAATCAATTAGAAGCTTTTATTTCTGCTATTAATGGTGCCTGTTATTTGTTAGCAAACTGAAGTGGTCAATTTGTCAAAAATACCCAACAAGATAGAAAAGGGTTCTAAAAGCAAATAGTGTGGTTCAGCATTTACTACCTTTACTATTAATTACACAGGCCAACAAAATTTTTTTTTCTTGGTGCCTTGGGTTTTTTTGACTTGTTTCTGAGGTTATTTGGGATGCTGATTCAGAAAATTGCATTGGATAGAACGCATCAGCTCTAGTTTCTTAGATAGGGTTGAGTTTATTAATTTTTTTACCGGTATTTAAAAGATCTCTTCTGCAGAATCGGGATATCATAACAAGCTTTCTTTTTTTGAATGGGACATTTATGTATTTAAATTGCCCACATTTTTTTGTGTGTGTATGACCTTTGTTTCACAACTATTCATCTACTTCCTTTCCTATAATGTATACTGGCATAGAAATGTAAAGCTCAAATGACAAAATCGTCTTTGTTCTGTTATATTACATAATTGTGTACAAACAAATTTAAATGGTAAACATGGTTTCCTTAGATTACATAAATTTGTATTTCAAAGGTTTCTCAACCTGATCTGTTTAAATAAGTTGCACATAGATTTAAATTCTAACGGGATTTTCAACTTTGTCTTCTGTTACCTGGTTTGTGTTTTTTGCGTACAAGTTAGCAAATATAGTGAGAGTGTTTACATATTTCCAACTGTAGTTTTACATCCAAAACATTGGATTGTAAAAAGTAGGTAGCTTAACTGTATAATAGTTATTGATCGTATAGGAGGTGTGTATATATTCCCACTCATATCATTTCATTTTTGCAGATCAAACACCATAGAGGTTATGGCTACTTCAAGACAGAGCTGCTTGAATCATCCCAACATATTTTGCTATATTTGTACACACTGTAAGCAAGTAGAAAACCTATTTCTAAGTTTGTAAAAAGGGCATATGTAGATTATTTTGGTGTCAAGTTTGGAGATCAAGATAAGCCATGGGATCCTCATATTGTATGCAAAACTTGTACGGAGCATTTGCACCAGTGGAAAAATGGAAAGAGAAGCTGTCTGAAATTTGAAGTTCCAATGGTTTGGAGGGAACAAAAAAACCACTTCGATGACTGTTATTTTTGTATTGTTAATATCATAGGCATCAATCAAAATAATCATGACAAGTGGTCTTACCCTGATCTACCTTCAACCAAGAGACCTGTTCCATACTTGGATCTTGTACACGTTCCACCTTTCCACGAACTACTACAGCTCTCAGGATGTCTGATATCGCACAAGGTAAAGAAAGTAGGGGCAGTGACAGTGATCCTCAAACAATTTCACATTGTGAACATTTTGACCAAAATGAATTGAATGATCTGATCAGGGACTTAAGTCATTCCAAGGAGTCTCCTGAATTGCTTGCCTCCAGACTAAAGGAAAAGAATGTACTTCAACCTGGAACAAAAATTACATTTTATTGAAGGAGAGAAAAGGACTTGCCATTCTATATCGAAGACAACAACTTAGTATTCTGCAATAACATCGGAAACCTGAATAAAATGAGTCTTTAGAATAAGAACATAAGAATTGCCACTGCTGAGTCAGACCAGTGGTCCCTCTGGTCTAAGACCAGCATCCTAACTGAGACTAGCCCTACCAGCGCACGTTCTTGTTCAGCAGAAACTTGTCTAACTTTGTCTTGAATCCTTAGAGGTTGTTTTCCCCTATAACAGCCTCTGGAAGAGCGTTCCAGCTTTCTACCACTCTCTGGGTGAAGAAGAACTTCCTTATGTTTGTACGGAATCTATCCCCTTTCAACTTTAGAGAGTGTCCTCTTGTTCTCCCTACCTTGGAGAGGGTGAACAACTTGTCCTTATCTACTAAGTCTCTATCCCCTTCAGTACCTTGAATGTTTCGATCATGTCCCCTCTCAACCTCCTCTGTTCAGGGAGAAGAGGCCCAGTTTCTCTAATCTTTCGCTGTATGGCAGCTTCTCCAAGTGAGTAATGTCTTTTCATCGACAGTTCAAAAGGTAGTTTGAATTGTTTTCTTTTAAATAATGGCAACAAATATGGTTCTATTCCAATTGGTCACTCCACCGGGATGAAAGAAGAGTACAAGGCCATTCTTTAGTCTTTGAAAAGATAAATTAACCAAGAACATTAATGGGTGATTTGTGTAGACTTGAAGATGGTTAATTTTTTCTTGGTCAATAAAGTGGCTATACAAAGTATCTTTGCTTTTTTTGCCTTCGGGATAGTAGAACCAAACATGAACATTGGGCAAAAAAAGATTTGGCCTCCAAGAAAATATATGGTAGTTGGAGGACAAAATGTAATTAATGAACCTTTGATAGCACGAGAGAGAATCATACTGCCACCACTATATAAAGCTAGGCCTGATGAAACAATTTGTAAAGGCTTTGAGTAAAGATGGTTCATGCATTGAATACATAGCACATATGTTACCTGGATTTACCATAGAAAAACTGAAGGCAGGAATTTTCAATGGTCCACAGATCAGACAACTTATAAATGACCCACATTTCATGTGCCTGGTCTCAATTTTTCTTGTGAAAAACTTTCTTGGCAACAGAAAGGCAGACAACTACATACAATTAGTAGAGGATATGCTATTTCATTTCAATAGGCTTGGCTGTAACATGAATTTGTTTGTTTATTTATCGCCCGCCCATATCCAGGGTGAGTTACATGTTAACATACAAAATAAAATGTAACATTTATCGTACAAAACACATCAAGACCAACACTATAACAACTACATACATACATATAAAATGAGATTGCATAAAACATACTAATCAATCCTATCCTACATCAGTGTTAAAGTCCATTATCTGCACAGTCACTTACATTGCTTTCCAGAGAACTTTGGTGACTTAAGCGAAGATTTCACCAGGACATAAAAACAATGGAAGCCAGAAACCAAGGAAGATGGGATGCACACATGATGGCAGTCTATCGTTGGAATCTTATGCGGGATTGTCCTGGCAGATCCCACTCTAGGAAGTCTTACAAAAGGAGCTTCTTGTGTGTCGAATGACTAGAAAGTTTGTATCATAAACTTGTGTTTTTGATATGAAATAAGTAGATTTTCATATTGTACACTTTTCTTTTAATTTTTAATATGTTTCTTTAATACTTAAAAGATATTAATTTAAATACTACATTAAAATATCCTGATTTTTTTTAATGGGCAAGCAGAGTGAAGAGTGGTATATGGCACATGTTCTGTAGAGCTGATAGAAGAAATCTGGTGTCATTTTTAGAATCAGCAAGTCAAATATACCCAGAAAGAGGTCTAACATTTGAGGCACCAAAATGAGTTCTGGCCAGTGTTATTTCTAGAATTCTACCATATGTACACAGCACTGTACAGATTCACAAAGGAGATGGTCCCTGCTCGAAAGAGCTTATAATCTAAACAGACAAGATAAACAGGAAACGAAGTCGATAATTGGGAGTGGAGGAGAAGGGTATGGATACCACTGATGGTTTCACTAGACTATTTGCTTTTAGAACCCTTTTTACGATGTTATGTATTCATTTAATTGACTAGATTACATTACATATGTATATTTCAGATTTTGTTAGACCCCTGATGATCTACCATTATCAGAATTAACTCTCAATGTTTTTATTAATTAGCAAAATATAATAGGAATTATAATAGAATTGCATATGACCATTAAGGCAAATCACCCACTTTTGATTGTTTTACAGGGTTTAAACAGCAGAAGTAGTTTGCCAACACCCCAGTTAAGACGAAGCTCAGGAACCGCAGGTCTGCCACCACTTGATCCTGTGCCTTCACGATGGGATCGCAATAATGGCAAAAGATCTCACCAAGAATATAATGCTGCAAGGTAAAACAAAACTAAATGTTTCATATATTGACATACCTCTCATCATGCTCATGTCCCACTAACATAGCCTGTGAAGCAAGACAATTAAACTTTTTAGCATTCTATCTTATGGATTGATTGGTCTTCTAAAAGTCTGTGGGTCTAATATTCAGCTGGCAGCTCACAGCAGTTTGCTGACGGTTGTTGGCGTTAAACCCAGAAATTCAATGCTAGCTTGTGTTTGGGCTTCGGCATTGACTTTCTGGGTTTGCGGAGCTGGCTAGCATGTACTCAGTTGAGTGCGATATTACATTACATTAGTGATTTTTATTCCGCCATTACCTTGCAGTTCAAGGCGGATCAGTACTGACATTTTGCAGTTCTATTTATGTGGTTAACCTGGCCGGTTAAGTTCTGAATATTAGTACTTAATTGACTACTTTCCTGGATCGCCCTCAAAATAGCCAGTTTTGACTTCAATACTAACCACTTAAGTGCTGCTCAAAATGTCCAGTTAGCCCTGAACAGATGATTTAACAGGCCAGGACCCATTTCTAGCCAGTTAAATCACTTTGAATATTGATTTGTGTCTGTTTTTTTACCTCTCCAACCAATAACTTTTGAACCATTTATCTATTTTCATACATATCCATTAATCCCACAGGAATCAAGGAAAGGAAATGATCAGGTAAGACCAAATTTCACCTTATTTATAAGGTTCGTTGTAACTTGCTTTGAGGCATTGTGGTAAAATTGGTAATAAAGTTTATGTATACAAATAAATACATGCTTTTATTCATCAAAATAAATTCTGAAAAATTACAAAAGGCTAAACTGCTCACCCCCTTGACTTGCCAGACCTCACTTCTTCACAGATGAACAATGTCGATCTTATTGCTTTAACTGGATGAAAATTGGGCTGCAGCTTTATTAATAATAATGTAACAATTTATCTTACATACCAAAGCTTGTATGAGGAAGCTCAACTATTAGCTTACCGCCATCTAAGCAGCAATGGGCTTCAGTGTCATTGAGACGGCGGTCCATTTCATTCTAGTAAGCTCTCCAGCCGTTTAGGTCACTAACTCCATGCCAAGGGGAATTTTACTGGCTTCAGTCAGCAATCACAGTATTAACTTATCCCATTCCTTCCACGGTCTTGAGTACTGCCACCCCACAACACTGCAACAGAACAGATCATGTAAAAGAATTTCATCCTAACAGCATTTCACTAACTACATAACATAACCAACATATTAAGGTTGATATGGAGGGTGGGAGAGAATCACTGGTAACCCTGAGGGAGAGTAGCAAGCAGGGCTGTGGAGTCAGAAGCAATTTTTGGGTTACTGAAGTCGGAGTTGGTGATTATAATGCTTAAATGTGTCGACATTGTTCACAGATAATAATTTGATTAACCCTTTTTTCAGGATATGTTTTACTTTTAGAATATATTTTGATATCAAGTTCTTTGATTACAAAATGTAATATATTTTATAATTTTTATATTAGTGAAAGTGGCATCTATTGAATGACACAGGGACAGAGTTTGTCCTCATCCCTGCGACCTCTGTCTGATCCCATCCACACAAGCCTCGAATAGTTATGATTTTATATTAAAATCGTTTTATTAAAGTATAACAAGAAACAATATTCTGTACAACTGTTAATGTTATAAATCACAAATACAGAACAAGGATCAACCAAACCCCTGTCTCCTGTCCCCCTCCACTATCAAGACAACTGAACAGGCCAAATTACTACAAAATGCTGCAGAACACAGAACACAAGTGCCATATCCATAATAGCTGACCAAAAATGATTAACATGTAGTACAACACTTATATAGATATATAAATAAGAGTTGAAGTCAAAGTGGAGATATCGTATCTATGGGAGTCTAAGTCAGAGTTGAAGTTGAAGGTTTTATGTACACCGACTCCACAACCCTGGGAGCAAAATGGTGGAGAATGGACCATTACTGGTGTTTTTTGAACCCAGCTCCTACCAGGCCAAGTGAACTCGGACCATCATATGTGGCCCTTATCTTTGACTCCACTGTTCCTAGACTGCTGCACTACCATGCTGACATGTCTAGTGCTAGGTATACCATGCCCAGCATATACCTAACTGCTAAGCCATTTACTGCCAGCTCTGCGTGCTAGCTGCACTATACTTTTCCCTTTTATACAATTTTCTTTAATTATATAGACATATTTATAAATGTATTCAAAGTAAGACACCAAAAAGTCTTTACTGCAATAGTTTCAACACCCCTTTTCATAGCAAACTCAAATTAGCTTTATGTCCAAAAATTGCCTTTATAAAGCCTGTAGTTTTAATTTTTAATCCAGATTTGCTCATGGTAACTCACCATAAGAACATACAATTAGTAAATATAAAAACATAATAAAACCAAATAACAAAATGAAACAAAGTTAAATAGCTCCCACTTGTGTCCAAGTATAATAGTTGAGCTGATTTGAATACTCCTCGATTAATGCTTCTCAATCTTTCTATAGAAACATGATGACAGATAAAGGCCAAATGGCCCATCTAGTTTGCCCATCCGCAGTAACAATTATCTCTATCTCTCTCAGAGATCCCACGTGCCTATCCTAGACCCTCTTGAATTCAGACACAGTCTCTGTCTCCACCAACTCTTCCGGGAGACTGTTCCTTGCATCTACCACCCTTTCTGTAAAAAGGTATTTCCTTAGATTACTCCAGAGCCTATCACCTCTTAACTTCATCCTATGCCCTTTCAAATGAAAGAGACTCGACTCATGCGCATTTACATTACATAGGTATTTAAACATCTCTATCATATCTCCCCTCTCCCACCTTTCCTCCAAAGTATTCAGATTGCGATCTTTAAGTCTGTCCCCATACGCCTTATGATGAAGACCACACACCATTTTAGTAGCCTTCCTCTGGAGCGACTCTATCCTTTTTATATCTTTTTGAAGGTGCGGCCTCCAGAATTGTACACAATATTCTAAATGAGGTCTCACCAAAGTATTTACAGGGGATCAATATCTCCATTTTCCTACTGGCCATACCTCTTCCTGTGCAACCTAGCATCCTTCTAGCTTTTGCCATCACCTTTTCAACCTGTTTAGCCACCTTAAGATCATCATATACAATCACACCCAAGTCCCACTCTTCTGTCGTGCACATAAGTTTTTCACCCCCTAAACTATACCGTTCCCTTGGGGTTTTGCAGCCCAAATGCATGGCCTTGCATGCGCTCCCAAGAGAGGTGGTGGAGAGGAAAATGGTGACAGAATTCAAAAAAGTGTGGGATGAACACAGAGGATCTAGAATCAGAAAATAATAGTAAATAATGAAGAACTGAGGCAGACTTGCACGGTCTGTGTCTGTATATGGCCGTTTGGGGGAGGATGGACTGGGGAGGGCTTCAATGGCTGAGAGGGTATAGATAATAATAATAATAACTTTATTATTCTATACCGCCATAGTCGAAAGACTTCTAGGCGGTTCACATTCGAAGAAGGCTGGACAATCAGCGAATTACAGAAAGCAAGAAGTGAGGTAGAGAGAGGGGGAAAATATCATTAAAAGAGTGGAGAGGCTTCTGTTTAGATGGACTGGAGTGAACTTTGATGGAGACTTCAGTAGTTGGAATCTAAGAACAGTACCGGGCAGAGCTTTAGATCCTTGCCCAGAAATAGCTAAGGCTTTAAAACAACAGGAATACAAGAGCAGAGTAAAAATAAAACTCATCAATAAGGAAGAAAATATCTGTTCCCAAAAGCCTCATTGTTGGAAACCATAATCACCAATCTTAACTTATCCAAAAGAAGGTTTAAAAAAATCAATTCACCGTGCCAGAAAAAAAACTAAAAACAATAAGGTCAGTTCCCAAAATCCACTCCGATCTTTTCAAATCACATTCAACAAAACTTAGCGGTACTTAACTTCACATTGTCGAACGCTTCAAATGCTGTCCACTTCCGATGGTTCCATAGCATCCCATCAGTGCCGAACTGCATTTTGCTGCTTATCCAAAACCTTCTTTTAAAGCCCCAATAAGAGCTTCTTCTTTTGTGTGACAAAAATGCTGCATCAGGAGGAAGAACTGGCACAATTGCAGCGGGTTTTTTTTCATTCGAAACAAGAAGCACTTGTCAGGGCTTTGAAAGAAGGTGCTTCCCTTTTGGTTTTATGTAAGAAGCAAAATACAGTTTGGGGCAGAAGTGGATTATATACTGGAGCCCTCAAGCTTAGAAACCATAAGATCATCTGAATAGTCGATACGTGTATAGTCTAGAGCAGTGTTCTTCAACCGCCGGTCCATGGACCAGTGCCGGTCCACAGAAATTTCCTGCTGGTTCACAGGGCCAGCAAGTGCATCAGGCCCAAAACAGTGTTCTTCAACCGCCAGTCCACGGTGCAATCAATGCGGCGTTATCTTCAAGCCAGCTCCCTCTTCCTAACTGATTCAGTGCACAAAGCCACGGGCCGTGGCTCCTACGGGCATCCTGCGCCTGAACCGGAAGCCTTCTCTCTGATGTTGCAACGTCAGAGAGAAGGCTTCCAGATGAGGCACTGTAAGTGCAAGGTGCAATTAATACTATTATGGGGGCGGGTCTGGGGTGGAGATTGGGTAGAGATGGGCGGGGTCTGGCCCACGACTTAGCCCAGTGTTCTTCAACCGCTGGTCCACGGACCGATGCCGATCCACAGAATAATTATTTTATTTCTGCCGGTCCATAGGTGGAAAAAGGTTGAAAACCACTGGTCTAGAGTTTAGAGCAGCAGGTTGAAAACCAGGCGACCGTTGTTTCAAATTCTTTGTGGCCTTGGACAAATCACTTGACTCTCCATTTCCTCAGGTTTAAACTTGGATTTTAAGTTGGCTAAAGATAGAGAAATATCTTGTGTACCTGAATATAACGTCTCTTGAGCTACCAATGAAAAGGCAAGAGAAGAAAAACAATACAATAGTCAAACAGTAAAGAGGGGGCGGCAGACATCTCATCAGCAATACCAAAGGCTACTGTATAGTTCCAAATAAATGAAATGCCTTCATTTTGCTCAGATTAATCTATTTGTTTTAGAAGAGTAGAAAATTACTGGTAGAGGTTATGGAGGCAAAAAGAGTGATGGAATTCAAAGATGTGTCAGTTGACAGAGGATCCTTACATAGAAAATGAAATTGAATCAAAACAAAATTTAAATGACCTTCTGTTTGGAGTGGGCTTCAACAGCAAATCCAGTAGTTGAACAGAAAGGCTAGTGTCGGGCAGACTTCTACAGTCTATGTCCTGAAAATGGCAAAGTCATATAGAATAAATTGTGTATTGTATATCTCATTCATTTTATATGCTTTGATTGTACACACTGTCAACAGTGGAGCAGAAGACTTCTACTACTGCTTATCACGCTGTAAGGTTGAAAGTAGCAGATAAAATGGTTAGCAATATTGTTGGATTAATCATGTATTTTATCATGTATGTGACTAAGATGCGACCGTAATTATAAAACCATTTTTCAGATTATTGGTATGGTAAGTAGTGTGGTATCATGTTCCAAGATTGCATCATATACTGTATGTGTAATTGCCTATATGGTATGGTGCTCTCTTCGTAATGCCAATATTTAGCTATGCTTTGTGTAGAAAAGCTTTATAATAACACATTGTTTAGTTTTCATTAAATTTTTGTGTATTCTTTAATTTTATGGTATAGCCAAGGATCATATCCAAATGGGCCTTTCAGTTCAAACCTTCTGACAATCCCAAAGCAAAGGTCATCGTCTGTGACCCTCACCCATCATGTGGGCCCTAGACGAGCAGGTAAAACAAGATACATCTGGATGTATTTCTGCATGGCTTTGGCATGCACAAAGTTTTTAAGTTGGGCAGATATTTGTCCTAGAATCACTGCATTAGTAATCAAGTTTACTTAATTTATCCAGACTATTTATACTGATGGTCCATTCCTTTGTAAATTACATGAGTTTTGATCTTATCTGTTGTTCTGTAGAACTTGCTTACTGGGGACAAGGCCAGTGTAGCCTAACATTGAGGCACCTAGATACTTTTCATTGTGAACAAGCATCGTATTTTAAGTTAACATTTTAAACTCTCTGCCTTAGGAATGTTAGAATAAACATTCAAGGGATGCTGGTGAGTCTTCGTTGGGATGGTTCCTTTATTAATGGTTTGAGAGAGTAGCCGTTTTGACCAGATCCCTTGATACAGCAAGTTTGCAAAACGGGGATGCTGTAGTGTTTGGCCTTTTGGATTATCTAACATGAAGAGCAGCTGAGTTAACGCTGATGTTCAGCCAAGTATTTTTTTTATATCTCCCATCATTTTGAATCAATTTGTAGAACTTTGTTCTCCCTTGAAACTATTGCCTATAGGACATGTGCAGGACTAATACAATTAGGAATGCTGATATGATTATTTGGTGGAGTTTTCTATAGAGACTAATGGCTCTTCATGTAAAATGCTAAGCTTAGTCCCAAAATTTCCTGAGGTCTTTTATTTTCCTCCACTTAATTCGTAGTGTCGTTTATATACTGCAGATGTCCTTTGGCATAGTTTTCACTATATTTTATTTGTCTTGATTTTTTAGGAATGTTAGACCATTAAAGACAATTTAGTTTTGCTGAGTACACTTAGGCAACTGCAAAAAAAGACTTATTCTGAAACAGATATATGTAGTCTAATGACACCAGTAACTAACAGGATATTTCTAAGAGCAGCTGATTCTGTATTAGGTGGTTTGCATGTGGTAGCTTGCTTTATCATTTCATAATACATGCATATTTTTAAAAGGTTCATTAAAAGACCAAATATTTCTGTGTAGCTAATTCATGAATTATTGGTTACCCAGTGTCTAGACAGAACCTTCAGATCCCTTTGTACTAAGAGCATCTTCATGCTAAAATTTGTTTTAGCCTCCTTGTCAATGTACTCCTTGGTATGGAAAAGAAAGAGCCAGAATCTGATATCTCTCTCTCCATCCCTGTTTTTGGAGCAGGCTGGGAAGCTGTGAAGAAAATGAAGCTTCTGGAGTTTGTTTGGGTTGGCTTACCTTGTCTGGAGATTGGAAATGATTGGGACTGAGTCTTTAATTACAGTATTCTTCTGTTCTTCTTTCCTTTTTTTATCTTTGACATTGGATGTTTTTTCGGGTACTAGAGTTAAGAGTGAACCCGTTTTTGGGATAGTGAAGGACGTTTAATAATACCTATTTTTATTTTATTGAACTTTTATGAGGTATTGGTATACAACTAAAGTTTGTATTGTATTCATAACATCTTTTTCAATCAACAAAATCATTCAGATTTCTGTTTCCATTGTAGGTATGTCCCTTACCTTGAGTTCTCTGAACTCTCCCAGTCATGTGCCTAATACCAGTAGTATTCCAGTCAACCGTTCACCTGTAGAATTTCCTGACACTGCTGATTTCCTAACTAAGCCAAGTGTGATTTTGCATAAACCTCTGGGAAACGCATTTAATTCCTCAGATTTTCAGCAGCCACTTAGAACTTCTACAGGTCATGTTTGTAACAGGTAAATAAATATATGGCAAACATTTTTTTTCTCTCTCACTAATTTGAACTTTACTCTGATTAGAAAATAGCATGAATGTGATAAAAATATTATGTTAATTTGTGCTAGTCATTACATCTTGTGCCTTATAAGCATAGTTATTTTAGAGATGTGAAAAATAAACTAATTTTGTACCTTAACTTTTACTTAAAGTTGTGGACGTCCGATTTTCAAGTCTTTTCCAGCCTCAGAAACTGTAGAGAACATGCAACCAGGTTTAGAATATCAAGGCAGGAAATCAGGTAAGTTTAACATTCAGACAAACCATTTTAGTAGTTAGAATACTTCAGTTTCATATTAGTACGTTTTAGTCTTGGTTAAATTACTTTAAGGCCCATTTACATGTGGAGATCAGAATTGAGAAGTCCATGTCAAGTCACGTTCTACTGGTGGTATTTTTGAAAGTCTCTGGTTGAGTGTGAAGTATGTTTTATAAAATACATGAAATGATAATTAGGAATGTCTTTATATTTGCTTGCATGCATAGGTGGAACTGCCATTTTACAAATATAACCAGTTTGTTCAACAAATATAAGAGCTCATATAGATCAACTTCCCTGGACCTCAGCGATACCGCTCGGGGCTCGATTACTCATAGCCCTAGAGCAGTGTATCGCAAACTGTGCGCCACGGCACACCAGTGTGCCTCCTGAGATTTCTGGTGTGCCGCGACACACTGGCAAGGAGGAGAGTCGTAGACACCGGCCGCCTGCCGACAGGATGTGCTTCTCGCGGTGAGAGGCACATCCTGTAGAAAGTCAGCCGACGTGGCTGACTCTCCTGGCCGGTTTCGCTCTTCCCTGCACTTCCCAGATCCCTGTAAAGGCGGGGCCGTGGCCAGACAGACCTCGGCGCATGCACGGACATTGACGTGATGCCATCGCATTGACTTCCAGGTGCCTTCTGGCCGGGGCACTGGTATTAGTGTGCCGCTGGCCGGAAAAGTTTGCGAGACACTGCCCTAGAGCTTTAAGTATCCAATCGGTACTGGTCCATATATTCCTAAACTCATTTTAAACTATCTGTTATAGCTCGTTGACAATGGTCAGCCCATCTCTTTTGTAAACTGCATAGAACCAAAAAGCTTTTGCGGTATAGAAATAAAAATTTATGTTATGTAAATTTAATACTTGCTTGACTTTTAGGTTCCTTCTGCCAGCAACAGCTGTATCCAAATTTTAATATTTATAACATGTCATGTTTATAAGAAATAAGCACTTAGCTTTATCAGCTTAAATCACTCGGTCAGAGGTTAGTTAATCTGACATTTTTTTGCAGATTGCTGTTTCAAGGACTCACTATGTCTCTTTCCAGGGGGGTCCTTGAAACAGCAATCTGCGAAACATGTCGGATTAACTAACCCCTGGCTGATTCATAGAAACATGATGGCAGATATAAGGTCTCTCTCTGGAGAAAAGGAGACTCAGGGGAGATATGATAGAGACCTTCAAGATCATGAGGGGCATAGAGAGGGTGGATAGGGACAGATTCTTCAGACTGAAGGGGACAGCAAATACGAGGGGGCATTCTGAGAAACTGAAGGGAGACAGGTTCAAAACAAATGCAAGGAAGTTCTTTTTCACCCAAAGGGTAGTGGACACTTGGAATGCGCTACCGGAGGAAGTGATCAGGCAGAGTACGGTACAGGGATTCAAGCAGGGATTGGATGGATTCCTGAGGGATAGAGGGATCGTGGGGTACTGAGTAAACCAACCTGGTCGTGCATGTGCAAGACCGGAGGGCTAGGACTTCGATAGGAGGGCAGAACTTAAATGGGAAACCAAGGTGGCAGGGGAGCCCCTTCTGATGATTCAGACAGGCCTTGACCTGTTTTTGGCCACCGCGGGAGCGGACTGCTGGGCAGGATGGACCTGTGGTCTGACCCGGCAGAGGCACTGCTTATGTTCTTATGTTCAAATGGCCCATCTAGTCTAGCTGATAAAGCTAAGTGCTTATTTCTTATAAACATGACATGTTATAAATGTTAAAATTTGGAAACAGTTGGTGTTGGTAAAAAGAACCTAAAAGCCAAGCGAATATTAAATTTAAAATGAGTTTAGGAATCTATGGACCAGTGACGATTGGATTCTTAAAGCTCTAGGGCTATGAGAGTAATCCAGCCCTAGTGGTATCGCTGAGGTCCTGGGAAGTTGATCTATATGAGCTCTTAAATTTGTTGAACAAACTGGTTATATAATATATACAGTGAAAGAATTAACAGCACAAATCCAGTAGCTTCTGCGTGGAAGTATTGATTCGTAACTTCCACATGTAAGTGGCACTACTTCCATATTTAGTTGTCCCGTTTCACAAAATTAGGGACCCTTTTACTAAGCAACACTAAAAAGTGGCCTGCGCTATCCCAAGTATGGATCTTTCCTACCCACTAAGGCCACTTTTAGCACGTGCTGGTAAACGGACAGTTTTCCTATTTCCAAAATCATGGCTCTGCGCTAATTTTCCCATTAGCGTGTGGCCATTAGCATGTGAGCACTTGCCGACTCCTATTTTGTGATGGGAAGGGCTTGCACGCTAATCCTGCATTAGGCAGTGAGCATGTGGCAGTGCCCACGTACTAACAATTAATATATCTGCGCCCACTCGTCACCCCCATTTTGTTTTTAGGCATACGGTAGTTTTTTTGCAATTGCGCATACTATTGTGGGATGTCTGAGCATTCCCCGTGGTAGTGCATTTTAATGCTCAGTAAACACACATTAATGTTTATTACCGCTCAATAAAAGGGACCCTGCCAATTAAGTAGTGAGGTTGCACTTTTTATTTTTCCTCTTTTTGGAGGTGGAAGTAAACAACTGGGGGGATTAAGAAAAATTGCTCACTTAATTCCTCGTGTAAAGCCCTAGATGAGAAGGGCTTTACACGAGGAATTAAGTGAGTAATTTTTCTTAATCCCTAGATGAGAAGGCCATCAAGCCCAGTAGCCCGTTCTCACGGTAGCCAATCCAGGTCACTAGAACCTGGCCAAAACCCAAAGAGTAGCAACATTCCATGCTACTGATCCAGGGCAAGCAGTGGCTTCCCCCATGTTTTTCCTCAATAACAGCCTATGGACTTTTCCTCCAGGAAATAGTTAAAATCCTTCTTAAAACTAGCTATGCTATCCACTCTTACCACAGCCCCTCTGGGTTGCGTTCCAGAGCTTAAGTATTCTCTGAGTGAAAAAATATTTCCTCCTATTAGTTTTAAAAATATTTCTCTAACTTTGAGTGTCCCCTAGTCTTTGTCATTTTTGACGGAGTGAAAAAGCGATCCACTTGTACCCGTTCTACTCCACTCAGGATTTTGTAGACTTCAATCCTATCTCCCCTCAGCCGTCTCTTTTCCAAGCTGAAGAGCCCTAACCTTTTTAGTCTTTCCTCAAATGAGAGGAGTGCAATAGAGGTTTTTTTTCAAAATAAATAAATATATTACCACCAGCTAACTGGTTATTGCATGGATAGCACATGAGCCCTTGCCACCTACAAAATGGATGACGGTAAGTGCTCATAGGATTTGCTTTTACAGCTGTGATAAAAATGGCCTTAACATGTAGTGAAACACCTGTGTAAGTACAGAATACAAGGGCTAAACAGCTATAATAATCCAAGTTTTGTGAGTTTCATTTACAGCTGGTTTTGGTGACTAAATAAATTTAGCTCAGCAGATAGCAAAAGGAAAACAACTATATTGAATAAAATTAGGAACTTAAAAATCTCTAATAAAAGTTGTGATGTTTGTTTTTGACACTTAAGACTTAACGGATTGAAGAGCATGAGGTCTTTAACAGGCGGCATTTTGAATACCTACATTTTCTTGCTTTCTTCATGGCGAACTCAACTTACATTCAAAAATGAGACGGCTGGACTTCATTGAAATAAGAAACCTCCCCCCCCCCCCTCCTCGCCATTCATTCTGTTTCTAGATAGATGTAAAGCATAAACTTATTTGGATAGCAGTCTGAATATTGATGCTTTCCAGATAACTCTTACCTCTACCCTTTATTTTATTTTTATCTTATTTCTTCCATCCTGGCACAATCCTGAATAGTGCTAAGTTGGTCTGTTAAGATTTTCAGCAGCACTAGCCATATACAACTAGGGCTGTACCAAAGAGCGTATTTTACTATTCAGCTGAATACAAATAATGAAAAATATTATTCAGCCATAAACGTTACATTACAGAGCTTTTTATATTCTGTCATAAACTTTATGAGTTTCAGGTGGATTACAATAAAGCAGATGACCAGAAACAAATCCAGTTAAACAATAATATTGAAGAAATCATAAAAACAATCAGTTGAAAAATTTCTTAAATAAAACTCTTTTCAAAAGCTTTCTAAAAACTAGATAATTAGTTTCTAATCTAACAGTGAGAGGATGTTTATTCCAAATAGTCAGAACTTGATAACTAAAAAAAACCCACTACGTTGACAGAATAGCTTAATTGATTTAGGCGATGGAAATTGTAAACAAAATTGATTTAGTTATATAAGACCCTGTAAGGACACTAAATCCAGCAAATAAGAAGGAGCTAGGCCTTATAAAATACTGAATGCGAATAATGGACATTGAGTACCATCATAACAAATAATAAAAGAAGCACTGTGAAATCAGAGATCAAGGGGAAATTCTATAAATGGCATCCCGATAGTAGGTGGTGGTAGGCGTCCTACTGCTGTCTAACCAGCCAATCGGGATGCATGTAAAAAAACAAAACAAACCCTACTCCGAGGCAGGCTGTCTACATTGTAGGCATCTTCGCAAGCCTAGGGAAGTGCGTAGGGCTGCTTAAACTTGCCCAAGGCTAGGTGTGGTTTCTAAAGGAAGTAGGCTTAGGCAGCCCTAGGTGTCTCCCTAGGGCCATAACAGATGCCTGAAATGTAGGCCAGCAAAATGCTGTCCTACATTTCAAATAGTCGCGGCCGCTGAACTGATCGCGGCAAGGGAATCTCCCTGCCACGATCAGTTTAGCGGCTGTGGCAGGGAATCCGCCCATTTCCCTGCAAAGACGACCAGCAGGAGGGATGCCCACTCCCTTCTGCTGGAACCCCTAAAGCCCCTTCCACCTCTGAATGTTCACGGCAGGAGGAGTGCCGAATTCCTCCTGCCATCACCCCCCCAAGACATCCCCGGCAGGAAGGATGCCCATTCCTGACTGCCCGAACCCCCCCCCCCCCTCACCGAGACATCCTCCAGCAGGACCTTAGTCTCCTCCCCGGTGCATCCCACAATGCACCGGGAAGGCCCGGCATTCTGTGAAAGCAGACCTGCCGGCTGGAGGAAGCGTTTCTCCACCCAGGCAACTAAAAAAGGTATTGGTGGGGTCCGTGTGGGCTTGATGGGGGGGTTCTGGGAGGAGGGACTGGGCATCCTTCTTCTCATGATCGGGGGGGGGGGAAGGGCTGGAGGGTTCCGGCAGGTGTAGTCTTTGCAGGGGGGGAGACGGGTTTCCTGCCACGGCTGCTAAAATGATCGCGGCAGGAAGATTCCCTTGCTGCGATCAGCTCAGCGGCAACCTGATTCTCTAACTGGCACCTATGACATAGACACTGGTTAGAGAATTGTGGTGTTAGGCTGGCTTATGCATCTGTCCATGAGGACAGACGCGATTCTATATAGGATGCCCATGTGTGATTCTGAAAAACCGCTTAGGCAGCTTCTGAGAACAGGTGTCCTATACGGCCCCAAATGTTTATTTCAGTAAGATTTAGCACAGTAGATTAGCACAGTAAAGCTCCGGTTATTCATAATCAAATTTAAATCACTATTCAACCGAATATGAATAATGTTTTCAGGGCTGAATCGAATATGAGTAGTTAGTACTAGTGCTGCCCAATTCAGGAAAAAAAAATTTGATTCGATTCAGCCTATTGAATCGATTTTTCAATTCGATTTGATTTTCCTGCCCAATTGGGTGTTTTGTTTTGTTTTTTAAACATCCTGGTGGGTTTATTTTATAACCTCTTCACCCTTTTTATAGTCTCTTCATCCCCTTTGCCTTCTCCTAACCACACTGGCACTTTGATGTAAACAAACAAAAAAGACTTTTCCTCTCTCTGTTAAATCCTAGCTAACATCAGCTCTGACAGGATACACATTTCAAATCTGACATACTGTAATCACAAAACAGAAAATAAAATGATTTTTTCTACCTTTTGTTGTCTGGTCCTTATTCAGATCTTGTTGGTACCAGGCTCTGGTTGTCTTCTGATAACTTGCTTGCAGGGTCTCCTTTCTCCATGTTAACCATCCATCTTCCATCTCTGTCCTCCCCTTCCCCTTCCCCTTCCCTCCCCCGGAGGTCTGGCATATTTCCTTTTTTTCGTCTTCATCCACAGATCCACCTTTTCTCAACTACCCTTTCATCCAGCATCTCTCCCTCCTTCCCTACCACCCCAGGGTCCACCATCTCTCCCTTTCTTTTCCCAACTACCCTCCTATCCAGTATCTCTATCCCCCCCCTCCACACCATCCCTTGTGTCCAACTTCTCTCCATTTCTGTTCCTTCCCTCCCTAAATCCTATTGCCCATCATCTCTCTCCCTCTCCTCTATTTCTTCCCCCCAAAGTCCGGCATATGCACATCTCTTTGAACCCCCCTTCTCTCCCTCCATGTGCCAGAGCCCATTCCCCTGAAGGCCTGCCTGCCCCCCCTGAAGGCCTGCATCCAAGGCCTGCCTGTCCCTCCTGAAGTCCTGCAACCCCCCCAGAAGGCCTGCATGTTCCCCCTGGCCTCAATTTACCTCATTTCATCAGCCTGCATAAGATCGCTAGTGTTAGCGATCTTTGCAAGCTGCCATCGGGTCTTCTGAGCTGCTTTCTCTCTGCCGCGGTCCTGCCCCCTCCTCTGACGTCAGAGGAGGGGGCAGGACCGCGGCAGAGAGAAGGCAGCTCGGAAGACCCGATGGCAGCTTGCAAAGATCGCTAACATTAGCGATCTTATGCAGGCTGATGAAATGAGGTAAATTGATGCCGGGAGGACAGGGGGGAAGCCGGACAGAAGCGCTGACACTCCCCACTTGCCCTCTAAAGCAAGAGAGGCAGCGGCTGGCCAGCAAGAGGCAGCGCTGCTGATCCTGCTTTAGAGGGGGAGGGGGGAGGGTCAGTGCCAAATCGGGAGGCCGATTTTTTGTTGTTGTTTTTGAATCGATTCAAACCGATTCACCTGAAATGAACCGATTCGAATCGGGCAGCACTACTATATACAGCCACTGTATATTCATTGCCAGCACTGTCTAAACCAGGGGTGTCCAACCTGCGGCCCCATGAAGTATTTTGTGCGGCTTCGGTTGAGGGCGATGCAGTGTTTTCCTATGCTGCCCCCGGATGTTTACCGTCTTGCCGATTCCCTCCTCTGTCTTGCTGCAGCATTTGCGCGTTTGTGCGGCCCCAGAAAATTTTTTTCAGCCAATGCACCCCAGGGAAGCCAAAAGGTTGGACACCTCTGGTCTAAACCATTTATCCAGGTAATAACAGTCATTATCTGAGTAAATTTGCTTTGAGTATTGGCATGATTTGTTTTTACTGTTCAGCCATTTTTGTTTATTTTGACTTCCATCTCTGTCGTTGTGGGCCTGTTTTGGGCTATGGCTTCATAAATTTCCATTTGTAACTGCCTAAGGGGTTTCTCATTTTAATTCTCATCCCATCCTTTTCCATCTGTTTGGATCATTACAACAGCATCTCTCAGTATTGGATATGTTCAGAGCATTATATGCTTGAATCTGGAGTCTGGCCACTAGGTGTTGATAAGTGTGTGAGGACAGAGACCTGTCCACTTTTCCTATTCCCATGGAGCATGAATACTCCTTATGAAGTATCTCCTGCTCTAGGTAGCCAAAGGAACAAATTGGCCAAAATAATATTTTAAATTTTCATTTTAAATGTTACATTTGTTATGCTGTATTTTTTTGCTGATATCTTGTTATGTGCATGATAAATGGGTTGGCCATTGAAAGGCTTGTCCGAATTGATATTAAATACTTGGCTAATGCAATCTGAAAGACAATCAAGGTTTAAGTTCATAACATATTGTAACCTATATTTTTGTTTATAAAAGGGGAAGATGGAAGCATTTGTGTTTTGAAACAATCAGGCTGCCTAGCAGAGAAACAGCTAAGCAAAAGAACAGAAAGCAACAGAGACAAGTTAACAGAAAATAATGACCATCATGCAGATTGGGCAGAAAATAAGCAAGACATTGGGGTGAGAGCATTGACTTGAACATCATCTACTTGAGTCCTTTTTGTCTATGTATTTTCTTGTGTGTATATATAGATATATATATATATACACACAGAACTGACCAAGGTCAAGAGAGACACCTAGGCTGATTAGCTTATTATCCACTGCCCTACTGCCTGCACAGTATTTAAAGTCATATATATATATATATGACTTTAAATACTGTGCAGGCAGTAGGGCAGTGGATAATAAGCTAATCAGCCTAGGTGTCTCTCTTGACCTTGGTCAGTTCTGTGTCATCCACAGATCCACCTTTTCTCAACTACCCTTTCATCCAGCATCTCTCCCTCCTTCCCTACCACCCCAGGGTCCACCATCTCTCCCTTTCTTTTCCCAACTACCCTCCTATCCAGTATCTCTATCCCCCCCCTCCACACCATCCCTTGTGTCCAACTTCTCTCCATTTCTGTTCCTTCCCTCCCTAAATCCTATTGCCCATCATCTCTCTCCCTCTCCTCTATTTCTTCCCCCCAAAGTCCGGCATATGCACATCTCTTTGAACCCCCCTTCTCTCCCTCCATGTACTTCTACACCAGAGCCCATTCCCCTGAAGGCCTGCCTGCCCCCCCTGAAGGCCTGCATCCAAGGCCTGCCTGTCCCTCCTGAAGTCCTGCAACCCCCCCAGAGAGACACCTAGGCTGATTAGCTTATTATGCTTATTATTAGCTTATTATCCACTGCCCTACTGCCTGCACAGTATTTAAAGTCATATATATATATATGACTTTAAATACTGTGCAGGCAGTAGGGCAGTGAATAATAAGCTAATCAGCCTAGGTGTCTCTCTTGACCTTGGTCAGTTCTGTAAATATACTTCAAAGAAAAGAAAGCATGATTCCTTGCTTTATACTTCTATTTTTGTTGAAAAGTGGAGTCTTAAATTTTTGAAGAACTTTCAAGAATAGAAACCAAAAGGAGTGAGGGGAATTTTAAAAAAGAGGAATCAGTTTGAGGAATTTATTTATTTATTTATTTATTCCAATTCTTTTTTCATTTTTAAAAACTTACAATAAGTGTAACAGCATGTATAGCGTTTGAAACTCAAATACAACACTTAATATTTTGTTAAAATCCATATCAGAATTTATCCCCCCTTCCCCCTAATCCATAACATTCTTTAAATTCAAGAAAACATAATAATCCCCATTCCCATATATCTTACTTTAATAATCAGACCAAAATACCCTTCCTCCCTCCCCCCCCCCACCTTGGACATGCATATTTAAGGGAAAAAATAATATTCAATCATTTCAATATTTTGTTAATGGCTTCCAAGTTGGCAAATACCAGATGACTGGAGGATAGCAAATGTCATTCCAATTTTCAAAAAAGGATCAAGAGGTGAACCAGGAAACTACAGACCTGTGAGCCTCACATCGGTTCGTGGGAAAATAATTGAAGCACTAATTAAAGACAACATTGTACAACACTTGGAAGAGCACAACCTAATAAGGGCTAGTCAACACGGCTTCAAGAAAGGGAAGTCATGTTTGACAAATCTACTTCAATTCTTTGAGAAGGTGAACAAACAAATTGATAGTGGTAATCCAGTGGACATAATTTACTTGGACTTCCAGAAAGCATTTGACAAGGTCTCTCATGCAAGGCTTATGAGAAAACTATTAAACCATGGAATAGGAAGTGAAGTCCACAGATGGATCGGTAAATGGCTAGAGAACAGAATGCAGAGGGTGAGCATAAATGGGAAATTCTCGGAATGGGAGAGAGTAACTAGCGGCGTACCCCAGGACTCGGTTCTCGGGCCTATCTTGTTCAACATTTTCATAAATGACCTAGAAGAGGAAACAACATGCGATATAATAAAGTTTGCAAATGATACAAAACTATGTCAGGCGGTTGGCTCTCTAAGTGACTGCGAGGATCTTCAGAAGGATCTGAACCAGCTGGAAATGTGGGCGACAAAGTGGCAGATGAATTTTAACATAGACAAATGCCTTCGGCTCAATGCGCAGCGGCGGCAAAGAAAGCAAACAGGATGTTAGGCATGATTAAGAAGGGGATCACGAGTAGATCGAAGGAGGTCATAATGCCACTTTATAGAGCAATGGTCAGACCGCATTTGGAATACTGTGTCCAACACTGGTTTCCATACCTTAAGAAGGATATAACTCTGCTGGAGAGGGTGCAGAGGCGAGCCACGAAACTAGTCAAAGGTATGGAAAATTTGTACTACAAAGAACGCCTCCGAAAGCTGGGGCTGTTCACCCTCGAGAAGAGAAGGCTGCGAGGGGATTTGATTGAGACTTTTAAAATATTAAAAGGATTTGATAAAATAATAATAATAATAATAACTTTATTTTTCTATACCGCCATAGTCAGGTGACTTCTAGGCGGTTCACACTGTAAGAAGGCTGGACATTCAGCGAATAACAAGGTCACAATACAATACAATAAGGAAGCAGCATTACTAACATTTTTGGATGTGAAACGGACAAGAGGTCATAGCCTGAAACTGAGTGGTAGCAGGTTCAAGACAAATGTTGGGAAGTTCTGTTTCGCACAGCGAGTGGTGGGGGCTTGGAATGCTCTTCTGGAGGAGGTGGTGGCGGAGACTTCTGTTCTGGGTTTCAAGCGTAAGTTGGATGCATACCTTCTTGCAAATCATATTGAGGGATACGGGAAATTCGGGTCTCCAAAAAGGAGTACCTAAATGGGCCACCGCGTGTGCGGATCACCGGACTAGATGGACCTCGGTCTGATCCGGTGAGGGCGTTTCTTATGTTCAAATCTCCTGAAATTTTCTAAAATTCCCCTGCTGTATGGCTATTGTCCTTTCCATTTTATAAATGTGACATAAAGAGTTCCACCAGAAACTGTAATTAAGTCTCTTCCAGTTTTTCCAATTACTCATAATCTGTTGTATGGCATGATATTTGGCTCTTAGCCCTCTTAGCCCTCATTGACATGCCAAACAGCACAGTATCATACGATAATGCCACTGTATTTCCCAACATACAATTTATTTGACCCCATATTGATTTCCAAAAAGCAAGAATCAATGGACAATAGAATAACAAATGATCTAATGTCCCAGCTTCGAGATGAGTGTCGTTAGGAATTTATATTATATTCAAGAATGTTTAATCCAACAAAAAATACACTAAATCACTGCATAAATAACAACAACAAAAAAGATTAAATGATAAAAATATATGGTCATAAAAGACCTTACATGGCTTTATTTTAGCTAATCATCTGCATTTAGGCCCTAACTTTATCATCTGGGCACCCATTTGAATATCAGCTGGCAACCAAGTCAGACCTTCAAGTTCTGTCCATGGGTTCTCAGTTGCAGGACAACTGATGATCTCTGTTGGCTAAAACCGAAATACACATTAAAAATATGTAGAGTCAAAATACCTTAAATAAATGCCAAAAAAATTTTTTTAATAGCCATGCCGTATTCTAGTCCATTACATTTTGATTCTGTTTTTAGGGAGGATTGTTTGTCTTTCTGTATATTTGGACATTATATATTTCATATAATTTTAATAGACTACTGGCACAGGTGATTAGCCAGAATATCTGCATTTTGTGTCTTATGACTATATATGTGACCTGATGAGAGAAAAGGTACCAAAAGTAGGATTACAAAAAAACAGAGATAAAGGCTATACATTTTTAGAGGGCCACTTTTTATTTTTGAAAGTTGTGCATATTATAGAGTCAGTAGAATACAATTTTTTCTCAACTTTGATGTTTTCATATTCTACTTCAGTCTAAAACCTGCAGGTACCTAAAGTGGAGTATGTGATTTTTGGAGTCGATTACTTTTTATTGATGAACGTAAATATGTAATTAGTTTAGACCCAAGGCTGAAATTTTTGTAGGATTATGCAGTTGCTATCATTTTGTCCTGTGGTACAAATAAGTCACCCCCCACTCTTGGTCCCTTTTTTTCTCAGCGGCTGACACACATGCACACGCTGGGCTGGCAGCTCTGTTAGTCCAGTGACAACCCGAACGTAACATTAGAGGGACAGCAGAGGTCGGTGTGAGCAGCCAGTTGCAGATGCTGCTCGCCACTGGGGAAGATTTAAAAAGGTACGGGGGAGGGGAGAGGCAGAGAAGAGGAGAGATGTTAGGGTTACGTCTTCTAAAGGTGACCAAGGTTAGTCTGACAAGGATCTGGAATCGGTGCTGAAAAATCGGTGGTATACCTGTATGCATGTGTGTATGTATATATAATCCTATTTTATTTTTATACTGAAAAGCTGTTACTTTTCAAAAACTAAGAAAAAACTTGGTTCTTTACCAAGAAATACCACTCCTTAAGAGGTGGAACTATTGAAATTGTATGGAAAATTAAAAAAGAAAAAAAGAAATTCAGTACTATATTAATTAGGATTCATATACTATAAGAGATTTTTAGCACAAAGTGTGGAGGGCAGCACATATTTTTATCATTTATTTTTGATATTTATGCAGCTTTTTAAGGAGTCCTTTTAATAAGCTGCGGTAAGCACCAGCACGTGCTTATGGCTGCTTAAAAGAGCTTACCACAGGAAGTTCTGCAGAAAGTCTGAGATTAATGCACACAAAAAGTACTAAAAATATTTTCATTTTTGAGGCAGTGGGAGGGGACACATAATTAGCATGTGATCAACACGTAAGCCCTCAGAGCCTGATTCTATAAATGGTGCCTAGGAAAATGGCACCTACCATAGAAACATAAAAAGATGATGGCAGAAAAGGGCCATAGCCCATCAAGTCTGCCCACTCTACTGACCCACCCCCCTAAGCCTACTCTCCTAGAGATCACACACCCAATTCCTTAACTCGACCTTCGTAGGGATCCCACATAGGCATCCCATTTATTCTTAAAATCTGGCACGCTGTTGGCCTCGATCACCTGTACTGGAAGCTCGTTCCAATGATCAACCACTCTTTCGGTGAAGAAATACTTCCTGGTGTCGCCATGAAATTTCCCGCCCTTGAGTTTGAGCGGATGCCCTCTTGTGGCCGAGAGCCTTTGAGAAAGAAAATATCATCTTCCACCTCGACACGTCCGGTGATGTATTTAAATGTCTCAATCATGTCTCCCCTCTCCCTGCGTTCTTCGAGAGTGTAGAGCTGCAGTTTGTTCAGTCTTGCTTCGTACGAGAGACCCTTGAGCCCCGAGACCATCCTGGTGGCCATCCATTGAACCAACTCGACTCTTAGCACATCTTTATGGAAATGTGGCCTCCAGAATTGCACACAGTATTCCAGATGAGGTCTAACCATGGTTCTGTACAATGGAATACTGTGTACATTCAAAGTTAGGCGCTGTTTGTGAAATTCTGCCTAGTGGCACCTAGATCGGATTAGGATCTGCATCTAAACTTAGTCACTGGTATATTAGGTCAGGGTTTTCTTGGCCTAAAATACTGGTACTTAATCCACGCACAAACTCCGCCCCTAACCATGTCTGTTTTCTAGGTAGGCGCCTCGGTGTAGACGCCCACAATTAAGTTGTAGGCACCTACTGAGTTAGGCACCTATAAGCTAATTCTCATATTTTTCGTTCCATGACGCACCTGACCATAAGACACACCCTAGATTTAGAGGAGGAAAACAAGAAAAAAAACATTTTGAACCAAATTCTCCCTGCCAAGCTCTGCACCCTGTACCCCCCTCTGGTGGTCTAGTGGTAGGCCGAGACAGGGCACAGAGCAGGCAGGTGTAGTGGCCTAGTGACAGGCAGGCAGGCAAGCCCCATACCCCCCACGTATCCCCCCAGTACCTTAAATCATCCTCCATACCCCCACATGGCCCCAGTACCTTAAATCATCCCCCCATAAAACCACGTGCCCCCCCCTCAGTACCTTAAATCATCCCCCATATACCCCCCAGTACTTTTTTAAATCACCCCCCCCCTCGTACCTTTAATCATACCCCCTCGGTACCTTTTTAAAATCCTCCTTCCTTAGATGGCTTTCATTTTTCCCAGCCAGCGGCACACAGGCCAGAAGCGCAGAGATCATGAGCAAGCCCTCTGCGCTTCTGCCTGGACCCACACCGATCTCCGAATGGCTGCAGTCAGTTCTCACGAGTCCTGCAAGAGCTGACTGCAGCCATTCGGAGATCAGCGCAGGCCCAGGCGGGAGCATGGAGGGCTTGCTTCTAATATCTGTGCTTCTGGCCTGTGGCACTGCTAGCCAGAAAATACGCTGGACCACCAGGTATGACAGCAGCAAGCGGGCGGGTGGGTTTTAAAGATGCAGTGATGGCTTTTTTTTTTTTTTTTTTTTTAATATGTGGCGGTGAGGGGGGGGTTAACAAATTTGTATCTTCGCTTCATAAGGCGCATTTACATTTCCACCGCTCTACCCGGAAGAGACCACCAGGGCATTTAAAGGTAGGCCTTGAGAGTCGAACCTTTAGGTGGTGAGAGGGCAGGGAGTGGTTAGCTCAACAGGATGTTCTTTTTCTTCTTTAGGGGACTCAGGTGGCAGTGCAGGAGGACCTGTTCTCTTTGCTGGGGGGATGTTTCAAGTTTCAAGTTTTTATTAGGATTTTATATACCGCCTATCAAGGTTATCTAAGCGGTTTTTACAATCAGGATGGCAGTTTAGAAAGGAACTGCTGTATGGTGTAGGGGAGGCACTGTTCTCAGTTTTCAGCTAAAACCAAGCGACAAATTTTAGCTGATGATTAAGTTTTGGTCAAAACTGAGAACCCTAGTATTGGTCACCCTCTACCCCTTAAATATCTAATTACAATTTATTTTGTCTTTTTTCCTTAGCCATTCCTACTATTATGTATCTAATTCATTTGAGGCTACCCTTTTGGACTGATGCAATGAAAGGTTAATATCTTTTATGTGGCAAAAAGTATTAGTAGCTAAAACTTAAATACATTTGGACAAAAGGAGACCTTGAAATGTAACCAAATGTGGAAGAAGTAAGAGCAAAGCATAAGAAAAATTATATTTTGAAAATCTAGATGGTATTATTGATTTAGGGGGTCTGTCGTTTTATTGTACTGGATTGGCATGCCTCATTTGTAAGTTACAAAATTACATTTAAACTATCCCATTGTCACACAGGTAGAAGATGATTCTACATTGGAACTCATGTTAATAGAAGAACACGATTCATTAATGACAAAATTGGACAATTGGAATTTTCCAATCTTTGATCTCATGGAAAAAACAGGTGGCAAGTGTGGGAGGATCCTTAGCCAGGTTTGTTTACGCTTGCTAAGCACCAGGAAGACCATTTAAATCTTTTAATCTAAATTTATTGTTTATAGACTTTCAGAAATTCTCCAGAAACATTACTTGAAGGAAGGGAAATACCAGAATCAAAAGAAACCCCAAAATAAACTTTTGTATAGTCAATATGCATCTCCTAATTTGTGTCCCAGGAGGGTCCACTAGAAAAATAATAGAGATATAATATAATACACAAAGAATTTTATTGAAGTAAGTCATAATTTACAGTTAATAAAAAAATATTCTGACACACACTATGCTGCAGGTTAAAACGAATCATGATTGCATAATCTGCCTTAGTTTTGAAAGTTTTAGAGAACTAGTAATTTATGAAAAGAAAGGGTCTCATTTTGAGTTTACAGTAGAGAGTCATGTAAAGCTAAGGCAACTTGATGTCCTTAGCATTCCAGAAGTCTAGTAATCTTATCAATCCTGGAGAGAACTGGGATTTTTTCTAATTACTGGCCATAATACTTTTTAAGGTATCAACATGGGTGTTAAGCCATAAATAATGCCCATGGTATTTTGAAACCATGTAAATCACTTCTTCCTAAGTTTATGTAAAAAAGTAATCATTCTAATTATCTATGACTGTAAAGTAAAATTCAGTTTTCTTATTTTTTATACTAATGTAGAGTCCAGTTTGCCTGTGATAAGTTTTATCCTAGTTTGTTGGTTTGTTTGTTTTTTTTTATAAAAAGCTTTGGTTTTGTATTCTTTGTGAAATGGCATTTCACTGCTAAATATAAATAAATTATTAGTTATTAAAAAGCAATAATGATAATGGAGTTGAAAGGCTTCTTCAGTGGAGAAGATGTTTCTGTACTTTGGTTTCAAAGTGGTACTAAACAAAGTTTCTGATTTGGTGGAAAGCGTTCCAGTAATTTGTAATGGATCTCAGAGTTGATTTTAAGGGAACATAAGCTAAATTTAATAATTTATATACACTTTCAAAAAATGTTTTAAACTATACTGCAAAGCATAAATGTCCAGACTTGTTAAACAGTGACTCAGGTTTTCTTCCAGTCTTTAAATGGAAAATGCTTTCCAAATGTCTTTAGGTCACATATACCCTGTTTCAAGATGCTGGTTTAATGGAAATCTTCAAAATTCCATCTCGAGAATTCATGAATTACTTTCGAGCACTAGAAAATGGCTACCGAGACATTCCGTGTAAGTATAATACCAACCATGCAATCATCTCTTTTATTTTAAAGTGTGTTTTATGTTCGATGTTTATGTTCGATATTTATGTTCGATGTTTAACTTAAGGTATGGATGGCTGTAAGATTTTCTAGCTGCCAGATGAGCACACACGAGGTCTATTAAAAAAGTTCCAGGACAGTTTGAATTGCGCGCCAACGGGAAGTTCTTTTGAGATGCACTAGGCGGCATTGAGTAGCTTGAAACTGTGAGTTCTGTGAGTTCCCGTAGTCTCTTGAGACTACGACGGGAACTCCCCGCAGCCATTTGCTATGAGTGATCTGCAGGGGCAGGAGCGTAGGAAGATCGCTCCTGCCCCAAAAGCCCTCTAGACCACCAGGTAAGGTCTAGAGGGCTTATAACACCTCTTAGCATCTCTACATTGCATCACAGTACCACAAAATTTTCTACTATAAGGTCTTTCGTTCCTTTTGCCAGACAAACTTGGTGACCTTTGATATGTGTAGAGGAAGATCCTATTATTCAAGTGCCCTGGCCTATTTCCTTTAAGGGTTTTAAGATTAGACCAGGGATCTCAAAGTCCCTCCTTGAGGGCCGCAATCCAGTCAGGTTTTCAGGATTTCCCCAATGAATATGCATTGAAAGCAGTGCATGCACATAGATCTCATGCATATTCATTGGGGAAATCCTGAAAACCCGACTGGATTCCGGCCCTCAAGGAGGGACTTTGAGACCCCTGCATTAGACACAGTGTTTCAAATTTAACACTATATTGTACTGGTATCCAGTGAGGGTTTTTTTTTTGTTTTTTTGTTTTTTTTCAGGAATGAGGTGATATAATCACATTGCTTTCAGCCTTCTATCAATTGTGTTGCAACATTCTGAATAGAGAATGACACGGGGACACATTTTTCCCCGTCTCCACAGGAACTCATTTTCCCATCCCGTTCTTTTTCTATCCCTGCCCCATTCCTGCAAGCTCTGTCCTCAAGCCTCAAGCACTTTAAAATCATACATGTTCGAGGCTTGTGTGGTTAATGGAGGTGATTAGGATCATATCAATGGGTTAAAAAAACAAAGGGAATTTAGAGACAGAGGGAGGGAAGACATCTCAAACTAAGAGCACATCAGAGAAGCACAAATGGACAAGTAATATTTTTGTGCCAGCCTTTTTAAAACTTTATGTAGTAATATGCATTTTGATTTTAGATCACAATCGTACACATGCCACAGATGTCCTTCATGCGGTTTGGTATCTGACAACACGGCCTATTCCTGGATTTCAACAAGTCCACAGTGATAATGTGATTGGAAGTGATACAGGTATGAATGTGTACCTTTTCCTTAAAGAGCCCTAACGCAGAAAGTAATGCTGTAATAAATCATGGCAAAATAGTACCAGCTATTAGCTGGGGTTATTTTATTGCCCAGGATCATCAGGCAATAAAGCCATCAAGCAGGCCCCCTCACCCCCACTGGCTCCACCCCCCTCCCCCCAAAAGGCTTCACCCTCCCCAAAGACCACAGACACAACCTCCTCGAAAGTACCTACCATTCAGATTATTGATGGTCCAGGGGGTCTATGAGCAAGAGCGATGCCCAGTCATCTATCACAGTCTGGTAATGTCTTATAAGCGACACCTCTAGTGTTAGTCCTGTGTGACTACCGCTAGGGTTCATGTTCCTTATAAGGGAAGCATGACTCTTAGTGGTTGTCATGCCATTTTGATGACAGCACCCGACCGGGCATAGCTTCTGCTTGAAGACCACCCTGAACCACTGTTTAGTTTTTAGGAGGTATGAGCTTTTTTGGGGGGTTAATCTTGCCAGTCTGGGTGCATCAGTCCACAGTTTTGCAGCCTTTTGTTCCCAGGCCACTGGAATAAGGCTGCTTGTGAAATGGCTTGTGAGCAGTGTTCTTGTGCCACTTGTTTTCCGGATCTCTTCCGGACCTTTCCCTATCATCAGGGGGACCAAACCCCTGCCCTTAACCTGTTTTGGAGAGATTGGATTTTTCTACAACGGAATTGGATACTGAAATGGAGATACAAGATCAAGGCATTTCAGGTACTTCTCAGTCTTCTGAGACTTTATTAGCGGGGACTGCAAAGGTTCTGACACCAGTTTCTTTTTCGTATCATTCCTTAAATGAACATTCCTCTACCGATCGATAAATTTCCTTAAGCAAATTAGATGAGACTTTACAGGAAAAATCTATCACATTTTAGTAAATTTTCAGAGGAAGCTGAGAGTAAATTCACTGATCAGGATACAAGATTAAATAGGTTGGAGAAGAATTATGGGAAAGTTAAATCTCAAATTTAATCTCGCCAGATAATTTGATGATTCACTTTCATTTAGAGGCACTTCAGAATGCTTCAAGATCTAATAATTTGAGACTACTAAATGTTCCTGTTACTCACTTTCTATCTTCAAGGGAATTCTTTAAAATGTATGTAAAGGAAGTGTTATGGTTGTTAATTGAGGATAAAGATATTGTGAATGTTTATTATATTCTATGAGGTAAAAAAGAAGGTGTTGAAGAAGGTGAGGTAGATAATATAAATACTCCAGATAGTCTTGATTTGACAACATTCGTAGAAAATTCTCAAGACGTGAAAACAAAAAGATCAACATTATTAGTCTCGATGTCCTCAGTGGACCATAAGATGATGATTCTGAAGACATTTTCCCCCCAAAAGTCTGTGCCTTTTTATTGTCAAACTGTTTTAATATTCCCTGATGTTTCCAGGCAAACTCAAATTCAATGCAAAGCTTTCCTCCTCCCGAGGCCTCGTGTCTTGGCAACAGGAGGCACTTTCTTTCTAAAATTTCTCTAAGTGATATATTTTAGTGAAATATACTGCTACTAAACAGTTTTGTAAGTTAAATTCATGTTTCTTTTTTAATGTGAGAATTCTTAAAACCCTGTTTCTGGGATTAGTAAATTGTTATGTGGCAGCCTAGATATTTATCCATAGGTCCTGAGGTGCTTCCCTAAACAGAGAAAATCTGAAGCCATTTTGAATATGAAATCTACTTTTTACTTTATTTTAATAAAATATTTTCAGTCTACCTAAAATTAGTTTAGAACTTCATATAGCACAGATATGTCCATGCTGTCTATAATTGTAATCTGAATCAGTGTCTCATATTGTTTTTAGGACATAAGGTATAGATTTTTCTTGTTTAAGAACATAAAGAAAATCACAAGGTCCATCAAACACAGCATCTTGTCTCTGAATCCTAAATGCATAGGACTTAAAATGTACTCCGTATTTGCAGTGTTATAGTATTTTAACTGTGACCCTAGAGCAATGAGAATGTTTTGTTGATGGCTGAATGCTTGAATATTAGCTATCAAATATTTACTTCTGTTTATGCTTTTAACACTTGTTCATTTGTTCTAGATTCAGATAGTGGAATCTCTCCGGGTCAAGTTGCCTATATTTGTTCTAAGAGCTGCACTATTACTGATGACACTTATGGTTGCTTGTCGTCAAACATCCCTGCATTAGAATTGATGGCTTTATATGTAGCTGCGGCTATGCATGATTATGACCACCCAGGACGTACAAATGCATTTCTAGTGGCAACAAATGCACCTCAGGTAGGTACTGCTATTACCTAGAATCTGAACGCAGGAATGGGATTTCCTAACAATTAAACTGTGTTCTTAGGTTTACAAAGAAAATAATGTTGTACTGTTCCTGTTAATAAGTTTTGTTTTTTGTTTAATTCCTTATTCATTTTAAAACTTACAACAAGTACACAAATCACATCCTAGAAAACTTTTACAAATCACTTGAAAAACTTTCTCTTATCATCATAAATATATAAAATTTAATCCCTTCCCTCCCACCCCTCCACAATTAACTTAAATGAACATAACATATAATTGTTATAATCTTAATTATGCAATACAATTTCATACCCACCCTCTACCCCTAAGTAAAAATATATTATCAATGAAAAATGATGTCTACTCATTACAGTAATTTGCCAATGGCCCCCAAATCTTTATAAAATTATTATAATTCCCTTTCTGCAAAGCAATTACTCTTTCCATCTTATATATGTGACATAAAGAATTCCACCAGAATGAATAACTAAGATTAGTATAATTTTTCCAGTTATTGGTAATATGCTGCATGGCGACTCCTGTCATTATCAATAAAAGTTTATTACTTGAAGAAATTTGACTTTTTGTTCTCATTGACATGCCAAATAGAATAGTATCATAAGACAGTGCTACATGGGTTTTCTAATAGACAATTTATTTGAGACCAAATTGATTTCCAAAAGATCATAATGCAGGGACAATAAATGTTAATAAGTTATTTAAAAAATACTAAGAAATCTACTAGGATTTTGTTGTATATAGTATTCAGTACAAATTTTATTTTTGCAGGTGACAGAGACAGTGTTTGTAAAGGTTGCTGCTCCCACCATAACTGCTCCTAGTTAATTAGATATTAAATTGTTTTGCGATAAAACAACTACAAACAATACAAAACACAGCCCTAAGACTCATCTGTTCGCTGAAAAAATACGACCACATCACAGAGGCATACCACGACTCACACTGGCTCCCAATACAAGCCAGAGTATGCTTCAAATTCCACTGCCTACTATTTAAAGCTATAAATGGAGACAGCCCAACCTACTGGAATTAGCCCAGTCGACTAATTCAATCTACATCAACCAGGCACAGGAGAACCCACACAATATTCACACACCCGCCAACCAAAAACGCCAAACGAAAAAAATGTATGACAACCTACTGGCCACCAGAGCAGCGAAACCGGACAGACAACTCACCAATCTGCTGACTTCGACCACAGACTACAAAACCTTCAAAAAAGAAACAAAATCCCTACTCTTCAAAAAATACATAAAGCTAATATAACATAACCAGACATGCCCCAAACTCCTTCTACAATACTATCTACTTCTTAGCAAATTAAAAAATCTTTAAACTATTCCTTAAGAACTTCTTATTACCTTAACAATATGTACTTCTTAATGTAATAACAATTCTTATGTAATCCGCCTTGAACCGCAAGGTAAAGGCAGAATAGAAATCACAAATGTAATGTATAGCTGAGATTCAGCCATGAGAACTCCTGACATTTTACCCACTTTTGTTTTCTTTATCTAGATTTAAATGGACAGTGTTGGGTAGCTTAGTTTATTTCTAGTCTGCCTTTATCCATAGCAGATTACAAAGTAAATATACACAATAAAAACAGTTAAAATACATACCAAATAATGTTAAATAACAAAAATCTGCTGACCTATAAGACCTAACATCTTGCCAGATGGCATATTTCATTTATAGAGCATATCTCATTTTTTTACAATTGTTTGCACTATTGCAGTGTAATATGAATAGGGCTTCTATTCTTAGATGTTCATAAATTGTAAATTTAGGTTTCCATTTTTCAGCTAATTAGGAGGTCCGTGAGGGTACAAAAATTTGGTATTTACGCTTGGAGCCCTTTTTTTGGTGGAATCAAATAGGAGTGTTTCTGTCATATAGGAGTCATCAGACCCTGAGCCAAGGGTGCAAGATAAGCCAGGGAAGAGATGAGAGACTTCTGGAGGGAAGTAGTGGTGTCCTGGTGTTTATCCATAAACACCTATTTTACCCCCAACCCCTTCCTTTTACGAAGCTGCATTAGGCTTTTTTATCGCCAATTGCGGTGGTATTAGCTCTGACACATTGAAGGGGTCTGCTGTCGGCAGCGCCTGACCTTGCCTGTCCGGTGACTGGTGTCATGGCGGTCTTCATTGGCGTGGTTCCTGGTCCTGCTTCTTAGGTGGCGGTTGGCTGACCTGGTTCTGCAGACTGAACTTACTATCGAGCCGCCTCAGAGACTTTTTTGTATCTCTTAAAGTAGTTTTATTTTAATTTTTTATCTTCTTTCATTATTTCTGTTTTCTATTTGTTTGATTTTTAATCTTAGAAATGTATTACATATTTTTATTTTAATCAGGTACTTTAGCCAAATTGTGAGCCTTCAGGACAAATAGGGTAGTTTTTTTTTCAAGTACATAATTTCATTTTAGTTTGATACATTGTAAACCGCTTAAGTCAATAAAATGAAGGAGTGGTAGATCAAATCTTAAATAAACATAAACATAGGAATTCTATGAGCATTGGAGCTAATACCTCCATGGCCGGCGATAAAAAAAAACCTATAATTCAGCTTCATAAAACGGGGGATGGGAGTTAAATTTTTTGCATCAGTGTGTTTTGGTTGAAACTTAAAATCAAAAGCCCTTATTATGTTTTGTTTATTTTTATTTCCTATATTATAAACTACTCAGGGTTCCTTTTATAAAGCCTCACTAGCGATTTCTGTGCGGCAAATGCAGTGAAGTTTGTTAAATTCCTATGGCTTTCATTGCATTTACTTCACAGGAATTGCTAGCATGGCTTTGTAAAAGGAGCCCTTAAAATTATAAATGGGTGGTATATCGATATTTAAAAAATAAAATGATAAAGCAAAGGAGTCCCATTAATCATTCTTATTGGATCATGTGATGGAGCTGATTTGCTGTATTTTTTTTTTCTCTAATAAAAATTCCTACCAAAAATTGACCTCCAATCTAGTTCTTTGTTTTGGGGTAAAAGGAGAAGAAAGAGGAAATACTGGCCTGACATCCTGATAGCACTTCAGGAGTCCTGTTTCTTCCTTACTGTGCTGGGCATAGTACACAGTATAAGTGTGTTTGAAATCTGACCGCAGTCCACAGACCCACCAGCTCAGTGGGTAACATCACATCCAGTCCTTTGAGGTAGTACTTATTCCGAAATTTGAGACTGCTGCTGCTGCTTGGGGACATCACCCGTGCTTTTGTTGCAGCCTGGTAAAAACTATCTTCACATGAAGTGAATACAAGAATCCAATTCAGCAATGAGTACTCCATCTTGGAAGCAAATAGTATTAAGTAGCCCTCTCAAAGCTAGATTGCCTACTCAAAGCAAGGCTGCCCAAGTCCGGTCCTCGAGATCTACTGGCAGGCCAGGTTTTTAGGATATCCACAATGAATATGCATGAGAGAGATTTGCCTGCACTGCTTTCTTGGTATGCAGATTTCTCTCTCTCATGCATATTCATTGTGGATATCCTGAAAACCTGGCCTGCCAGTAGATCTCGAGGACCGGACTTGGGCAGCCCTGGCCTACAGCTATCTAGATTGTGCCAGTTTCCTTAGAGAAGAGGTCTCCAACCCTTTTCATGTAAGACCGCGGTGTGAATACATGAAAGCTCCGGGGGCTACCAAAAGATTTCAAGCATACACATTCTACTAATTTTGTAAAGTGCTTTGACCTGCTTGTTCTGATCACAACGTCTCAAGGCTATATTTTTAAAAAAACTCTTTATTCTGGATTATCAACAGTAGCAAATTCCATAAATGAGGTTCCCGAGTAACTCAAAGTGAAATATGAAAAATTGATTCTACAACACAAACTCGCTTAACTGTAGCAAGTATCATTAATGAGTTATCTGTGTCTGCATATTGTTTACCAGCATAGTGGAGCGTGGTTAATAATTTGTCTAGCACATTTGAAATAGAGTTAAGAGACTGCTTGCAATTAGTCTGGGTTTTTTTTTAGTTTTGACTTTAAAATGCTCATAGTTGAAATAATATGTTCACACAGATAAGTGGAGCCAAAAAATGAAGAAACTTTTCCTGTATATACATATAATTATGAATCCTGACCTTTGACCTGTCTTACGGCCTTACATATTTATGCATGTATGACACAAGTCTAGTGTGAGCTCAATGCAGTGAAGCTTCATGCTGTTGAAAATTAAAGTACTCGGAAAAGTCTTGAATTTCAGGCATACATTTCTGCTGTAATAAGATATTTTGGGATTATTTTGAAAAAAATGTTGGAGGTCATGTTTTTTTTTCTGGACACTGTGTACATAAAAGTTCAAAACAGGTTTGAAATGTACAGTACTCATATATTGGTTGAACAGTAAAAAAAAGAAAATATTTTACAGAGATTGTGTGTGTTGAGGTATCATGTTTGAATCCAAACACTGTAAGGTTCTCTTGTGTTTATTTTTCTTTACAGGCTGTCCTTTATAATGACCGATCAGTCCTGGAAAATCATCATGCGGCTTCTGCATGGAACCTCTTCCTATCCCAGCCACAATATAACTTTCTCAGTCATTTGGATCATGTTGAGTTCAAGCGGTTTAGGTTTTTAGTCATTGAAGCCATCCTTGCTACAGATCTCAAGAAGCATTTTGATTTCCTTGCTGAGTTTAATGCCAAGGTTTGTTTTATCTAGTTAATAACTCTTTCTGTCTTTTTTTTTTTTTTGTTAACATTAACCTGGAAGTTTTGTCCAGCTTTTTTAGCCTTCCAGACTGAAACCTAGTGCTATGAACCTTCATTTACAATTACTAGACATTTTTCTGTCTGTTACATCCTCACTCTACAGTCATCATTGTGCACCAGGATTCCATCAACCACTATGTGTCACGCATGTGCAGTGACTGTGTCTTTCCTATCCCCCCCCCCCCCCTGCGAACACTTCTCCTGCAGCATCCTCAGCCCCGGACAGCTTGAGGAATGAAAGATCTAAGCTAGGAATTGAATCCAGGTCCTTTGCATTGCAGTACACAACACTTACCTCTGAGCTACTAGGCCAGTACTGATACCTTTTCCCATAAATGAAATTGAATTACCAGTACTCACAATCATTTTAGCCTCTAATATGTTATATTTAATTAATTTGATTATCTCAACATTCAGTAAGTCCAATGTTCTGTCTCCAGAGGTGAACAAGCCCAGGTCACAAGTACCTGGCAAAATAAGAACATAAGCACTGCCATACTGGGACAGACTGAAGGTCCATCAAGCCCCGTCTCCTGTTTCCAACAGTGGCCAACCCAGGTCCCAAGAACCTAGCTAGATCCCAAGTAGTAAAACAGATTGTTTTATGCCTATCCTAGGAATAAGCAGTGGATTTCCCCCAAGCCATCTCAATAATGGCCTACGGACTTCTCTTTTAGGAAATTATCCAAACCTTTTTTAAACCCCGCTAAGCTAACTGATTTCACCACATTCTTTGGAATCGAAGTCAAGAGTTTTATTACATGTTGTGTGAACAAATATTTTCTCCAGTTTGTTTTAAATCTTAGTAGCTTCTTCGCATGCCTCTTAGTCCTAGTATTTTTGGAAAGAGTGAACAAGTGATTTGCATCCAATAAGGGTACAGGGGATGGAACTTGTACACCGCTTTTTCTATGTGGTTTACACAATCAGTGATTTATGTATTTATTTTGTACCTGGGGCAATGAAGTGTTAAGTGACTTTCCCAGAGTCACAAGGAGCTGCAATGGGAGTCGAGTTCATAAGTTCATGATCTGAGGCAACTGCTCTAACCACTCCTAATAGATCACTGTTCACCACTCAAAACAGTGACATTCTTTATAAAATTGTTTCTTATTGTTAGAGGTGGGGATATTATCTTGAGTTCTTGTACAGAAGACAGGCCTCTTTAAATTGAAAGGAAACTCTGAAACAAGGGGGATAGGATGAAGATGAAAGGGGATAGACACAGAAATAATCTAAGGAAGTATTTCTTTATCCCAGGACAAGCAGGCAGCATATTCTTGAATGATGGGTGACGGCACCGACGGAGCCCCGGTAGGGACAATTTTAGAGTGATTGCACTCTAAGAACTTGGAAAGTTCTAGTAGGCCGCACTGCGCACGCGCGAGTGCCTTCCCGCCCGACAGAGGCGCGCGGTCCCCAGTTTCTTAGTTTCCGCGGAGCTAAGAAGACGCACGTTTCAACGGCTGTTGAAAACTTTTTTCTATTTTCGCCTTCCCGCTCGCGTAAACTCGTTGGGAAATATTTTTTCCCTCATTTTCTTTTATTTTCTTTGTTAAAAAAAAAACAACTTAATTCGTTTTTCTTTCATTTTTTCGGTTTCGCCCCAGCGGGGTCTGTTGCCACCATCGAGGCCTCTGCCTTCGATTTGGCTGAAGCCGTTTTTACATTCATGCCCCCTCAACCTGGGTTTAAGAAGTGCCAGCGGTGCGCTCGACCAATTTCACTCACAGACCCACACAACTGGTGTCTACAGTGTCTTGGTCCTGACCATCAAGCGTCTACTTGCACCCGCTGTGCCACTCTTAAAAAGAGAACTTTAAAAAAATCGACAAATCCAACAGCGATTATTGTTTGGTACCGAGATGTCGGATTCGGCGGCACCGGTCCCCACTTCGACCCCGACGCAGTCGGCACCTGCCTCGTCGACACCACGCGACACCGCGCCGGCGTCGCACCCTTCTGGTAAGCCGGCTAAGAAGCCTTCCCCGCTGGAGCGCCCTCCGGTCTCAGTGGCAGCGAGCCCAATCCTGCCGACCTCGAGGCGCCCGCGGAAGCGCTCCGCTCTGATTGAGGTAAGCCCCTCGACATTGGGTTCCTCTTCGGAGTGTAGAGCGGCACCCAAGGTACCGCAGAAGAAAAAAGCGGTACCGGTGCCTTCACTGGACGAGCGCATTGCCGCCGTCCTGCAAGTACAGCTTAAAGAACAATTACAACAGCTGTTACCTGCCCTTCTGACACCGAGCCTTCCAGTCCCGGTCTGGCCTGAGCCTCCGGTACCGACAGTGGAGCAGCCTCCTTTGTCGGCATCCACCTTGTCGGTACCGATACATGCCACTTCCTCGGTATCTATGCCAATCTTAGCGCCGGAACCGAGATCCTTACACCAGGCTGTTCAAACATCGGCGCCGACACAGCCTATAACATCTCCCGGTACCGTTTCACAGAGGTCTGGGAAGTCGATGCATAAAACTCGACACCTAGAACCCTCCACACCGGAATCCCGGGACCGCAGTTTTCAAGTGCGGGACCCTGATCTGTGGGGCGATTCGGAGGACCCTCTTCTCTCAGAGGGAGAGTGTTCATCAGGAGAAGAGGATCCTTCTGTTTTGGATCCATCCTCTAAACCTGATGCAACTTCTTTTACCTCTTTTCTCAAAGAGATGTGTGAATCTCTCTCTATTCCCTTGGAGGCTGAATCCAAAAAATCCAAGGCATTTCTTGATGCTCTGGATTTTGACCAGCCTCCAAGGGAATTTCTCAAACTGCCTCTCCATGACATATTAAGAGAGACATTTTACAAAAATCTAGAGACACCCTTGACCATCCCAGGGGCTCCCTGCAAACTGGACTCCTTATATAAGGTCATACCTATTCCAGGCTTTGACAAGCCGCAATTCCCCCATGAGTCCTTACTGGTGGAATCTACTTTAAAGAAATCCACGGGGTCTAGTGTATACGCTTCTGTCCCTCCTGGCAGAGAAGGTAAGGCCATGGATAAGTTTGGCAAGAGGTTATACCAAAATGCGATGCTAGCAAATAGATCAGGGAACTATGCTTTCCATTTTTCTTTTTACCTTAAGCATCTCATTCAAACTTTGTCATCTTTTGAGAAATATCTCCCTGACCGTAAAAAATCTGCCTTTCGCCAAACTTCTTCATCGCTCTTACAACTGCGCAAGTTCATGGTCAGATCAATCTATGACACCTTTGAGCTGACCTCTAGGGCCACGGCTATGTCGGTAGCTATGCGGCGACTGGCCTGGCTCAGATTTCAGAACTCGATGTCAATCATCAAGATCGACTGGCCAATGCACCTTGTTTGGGGGATGAGCTGTTTGGAGAATCCATGGACTCCACTACTCAGAAACTCTCAGCTCATGAGACTCCCTAGATCACCAGCCTTAAATCCTTTTGATTACTTCAAAAAAATATTTATTTACATATATATTTTTAAAATCTTTATTAAATTTTCAAGGCTAATACAATGTGCATAAAATTATACATACATTAATAATCAGAATCAGCACCTACAATCCATCAGTAACAATACAAAATGAATTACCCCCCCTCCCTTCCATTACATTCAATCAAGGAATAAACAAAGGAGCTCACTGGGACGGGACCGGGACCAAGGTCACAGGGACAAATTTTTTCCCCATTTCATTCTCGAGTAGAGGATACATGGCCTCACCTCTGAGTTGGTGGAAATGAGGACGGTTGAATTTTTCAAAAGGCATATTTTCACTAGGTTTGTTTCCAATCGTGTTTTGTATATCGAATTTTTTAAAAAACCTATGACACATGCACAATGGAACTCTACGAGAGAGGAAGGGAGCTTATTAGTTGGTAGATGGGTAGAGTGGATAAGCCATATGTTTGCTTTTATTTGCCATCATTTTCTCTGTTTGTCTGCTCTTAACTGCTTTGCATCCCCTGCTGGGGGTTATTAGTGCCATTCAAAGAACAAATTTTTTTTCCTGGAATTTTGTATAAAAAAATTGGAAAGTACTGTTTGTCATCAAGCTGTTCAATTCATTTTATTTATTATTCAATTTTTTTAGCCTGCCTTCCAAAAGGAACTTTGGCTTTCTATCCTGAAGACTTAAGAAGTGCAGATTCTTATATTTCTTTCTGGAAAAAGTAGAAGACGCATCTATTTAGGAAGTTTTTATGATCTTTTTGTCTATTTTGTCTTATTTCATTTTTTATTATCCACTTTAAACCCTTTATTGGGAGTTGATGGAATACAAGAGTTCTATTTCATTATATTACATAAAACTCAGAACTCTCCTGATAATATCCTTATCTAGATAATCGCTATGTCCGTGTCACAATAAGAGGAAAATTGTTACTTATCTTCAGAACATCAGCGACAATGACTTATTTGTCCATAATGTGTGAATTCATCCACTGCTCTACAATGTGAAAGGATCCTCTCTTCATGATCGCTTTTTCTGTTCCTGAATAGTGTGATTGCTCCCGAGGAAGGAGGCTGAGCCCTCCGAAACAGAGCTTTGTAGAGCAGTGGATGAATTCACACGTTATGGACAAATAAGTCATCGTCACTGATGTTTCACACTTAATTACCCTTTTGGGTAAAATAAACTTACCAACTCTTGGAGCAGGAAGTTCCTGCATATGAGTTGTGACCTTACACTCACATATTTGATCTATGGTTTATTGTTTGTTAGAGAATAGATAGTGTGGCTACCATATATCTCTGAGTTTGGCTTATTGTGAAAGAATCACTTTTTTGCACTTTAAGTTAGTCCATCTCTGCTTATACTCTGTGCAATGTATTAAGATGTTTTAATGTGTATTATGTTGACATTGTAAGTATAAGTAGCACATAGCATACTATCCTATAATGTGTACTATTTGAATATTTTTACTACTGTAATTTTCTATTGCCTGGGTCTGGCTTATTCTTGTTCTATACTACTTGGGGAGAATTTCTTCAAAAAGGTGGTAAATAAATCCATGCAAATATGAACAACTTTGAACTCTTAGTTGAGGTAAAAGATATTACATGGTGCATGATTATGTTGAAGTATTCAACTCATAAGCCTTAAGAATGTAGCATATAACATTTCAACTCTTAACAGGTTAGTGGTGTAAATGGTCATGGCATTGACTGGAGCAATGAGAATGATCGTCTTCTGGTTTGCCAAGTGTGCATTAAGCTAGCAGATATCAATGGTCCAGCAAAATGTCGAGATTTGCACTTGAAATGGACAGAAGGTATTGTTAATGAATTTTATGAACAGGTATGTACATCCTGGAGGACATAATTTAGCTTTTTTTTTTTTTTTCTTTTATGTTAGGGTTCCAAGATCTCTCCAGTCTTCTTTATTTCAAACATTTTCATCAACTTTAGAGCCTATGAAAGGAACAGCCAGCACTGGCTAGCAGTCTAAGCAAATCAGTACATATTACCCTTTATATTCTGGTTATTCATATCATGAGCAAAAGTAATCCATGTCATCATGGATTGTATAGAAACTGTAAATTTAATTGGCTGATTGAAGAACCCTTCTGCAAAACTCAAATTTTTGCTGGAGAGCTAAATATAATTCCATCCTCAAACTCTCTTCCTAAGTCTTGGCTCAAATGAGATGTTAGCCCAAAGTTACATATTATTCAAAGCAGCTATAAATGCTGATGGGCAGATTTTCAGAGATATACATCTATTACCATTCTAAAATACACAATGCATATATATATAGATTTAGATATATAAGGGTCATTTCATAAATAATGCACACTATTTTTTTTTATTTTTTAAATTTACATGTTTTGATTTGTTTTTTTCAAGTATTTCTTTACAATCCTTCAATATAATCTCCCGGAATGCAATCGGGTTTTCAGGATTTCCCCAATGAATATGCAATGAAAACTGCATGCAAATAGATCTCATGCATATTCATTGGGGAAATCCTGAAAACCCAATTGGATTCTAACCCTCGAGGACTGATGTTGCCCATGTCTGGTCTAGCCAAATACTGTCAAAGGCTTTTTGCCTCAGATATTTGAAAAAGTGCTTCATAGATTTTGCCCTTTGCCTTATGGAAAGCTTGTTTAGCAAAGGGAGTTGATGACATTCTCTGTTGTGTCCTTTTAGATGAATTTCAAAGTCTTTAGTAATTTTAATGCTTTAAGTTACTGGATTATTTTGAAGTAAAGTAGAGAAGAAATGCTGCCACTTAGTTTTATTCTGGAACCATAAGTTGGCATGATTTCAATTTTACATTTTCTTTAAAACATTTGAAGGGAGATGAAGAAGCAAGCCATGGCTTACCTATAAGCCCTTTCATGGATCGTTCTTCTCCTCAACTGGCAAAACTTCAGGAGTCTTTTATTACTCACATAGTGGGTCCCCTGTGTAATTCCTATGACGCAGCTGGTTTGCTTCCGGGTCATTGGGTTGATGAAGATGAGGATGTTGAAAGTGAAGGTGATGGAGAAGAACTAGATACAGAAGATGAAGAAATGGATGATGACCTGGGTCTAAGTAAGAACACATTTTTTTTTAAATTATTACTTTCAAATGCTTCAGTGTCAAGAAAGAAACTTGAGTTATAAAATGTCAAATTGTGAATAATAGTGTTCCAAAACCAATTTTATGATTGTAAAAGGAAACATTAAGCATCTTTGTGTGTTAAACTGATATTATCCTCTCAAAAAACATATATACTTTTGAATTCCTATATCAACGTATTTAATAACGTGCTTTGTTGAGTGCATACACAGATTTATACTTCTGGAGCAGGTGTAAATGTATGCATTAAGGCTAGATCTGAAAGCATATTTTAAGCCTTTTTTATAAAGATACTTTTTTGGGGGGGACTTCTTATATAGACTCCTTGTTATGAAATTACAGAGGTTTCTAGAATGGTAGCTACCTTAGATGGGGAACAGAACAGTATAATTTGTACTGTAGTTATAGTTGTGAAAATGAAAATCATAAATAGGATCTTTGGAGTTCACCATCTTCCTGTTGGTTCTTTTTCTTAGTTGTAGACTTTAAGGGGTAAACACCTGAAAACTTGGCTCTTTTCAAAAATCTAACACCTCCCGCTCTTTGGTACCCTGTCCCTCTTTATCTTCCTAGATCCTTTCCTATAACCTTTCATTGTAGCTCCTTTTCAACCTAACCCTGTAAACCGTGCTGAGCTCTACGCTTGTGGAGATGGCGCGGTATACAAACCTAAGGTTTAGTTTAATTTTAGTTTAGTAATTTTACAAACAATTTTTCACCTGCACTAGCCTGTTTTATGCACACGAAAGTCTCTCATAAAATCACCAACAAAAAGCCACCAAACACTTCCACAGAGGAAACAAAGGGAAAACTGTGGAATCTATGTTCTTGATGCAAAAATTGTTTGTTGTAACAACAAAAGAAAAAAAAAAAAAAAATCCAACAGATGTAACAATGTATCATTTCTTTGTACATCACTTGGATATATTACATCTGTTGGATATATTTTCTTACAATAAACAATTTTTACATCAAGAACATTGATTCCACAGAGACATTTTTGTTTTGGCTCTTATAAAATTACCCATGGATTGCAAATGCAAACATTACATGTAGTGACAAGACGACACGTACTTGACCCCTCTATAGACATGTTTGGGAGGAACGCAGATGGAGTCACGAAGTACGCATTTATAGAACAGGATTTCCTTTATAAAATTTCCTCAGTGTTTTCAGGAAAGGAAGAGAAATGCTCTATTTCAGAGGTGCTAAAATGTATCCGTTTTGTTTTGTAGTGTTTCCTTTCTTGCTTTCTTTTATCTATCATATTAGGTCTAATAGCATAAAATGAGCAGTAGTCCTTGAGGACTTATCTTAACACTAGACTTCATAATTTATATTACAGAAGCCCAGAGAAGGAAAGGCAGACACATGTTTTGCCAGATACTGCATCATCTGAGTGAAAATCATAAAGGATGGAAGAAGGCGATAGAGGAAGACGAGAAAAGCAAAGCGGAAGCAAGTAAGCAGCAGCCAGAGAACTCCGATGAAATTCAGGTCATTGAGGAAGCCGATGAAGAAGAGGAAAGAAAAGGCTGAAAAGATGTTCTCACTGTTTTGACTTCAGACCTACACTGTAATGCTGTAAGGCCTTAATACTGTGAGAAGATTCTCGCTGCCTTAGTGGTATCCCACTATATGCACTTTCATCCTATGGGAATATGGTGCACCATGATGCAAAATTCTTAATGCTCTACAATTCTGTTATATCTGATGCTGCCTTGCTGAAATCAAGCGACTTGTTACCAAAGTGGCCAGAACTTTTTGCTTACACAGGAACATTGGTGAATCCTGATATTATTTGCAGATGTGGTTTATTTATGCTTTTTTTTTTTTTGAACATGAAACCGAGAGGAAGTCTGTGCCTGTTTTCAAGACGAAGCTTGATCATTGCAGTGGAGACTGTTTGAAAGCTTGCAGTGATCTGCACTCTGTGAATTTCCCCAATCCCTTGATTTACTGTGTATAATCTGCCATGTCTACGGGAGAGGCGGGGGTCACTGTTTTAATTTAATTTTTTTTCTGAAAACTTTCAGGTATACAGTATAGAGACTATTGAAGACAGTTTGAGTATAAGCTCCTCCTCCTTCTTTAATTATGTTGTGGTTCTGTGGTAGAACACCAAAAAAAACCTGTTCTAGTATTTCAGTAATGAAGGGATTTTATCGTTGGTTTTTATTAAAGATGATGAATATATTCACTTACTCAGGATGTAAAATTTAACAAACAGCAAATATTCAAGTTAACACCCATGCAAATGTTAGATGCTATTTTTGCAAATAAAATTAAGAGTACAATTAATTTTTTCTTTATATATAAAATTTCAGGGTAATTTAAAATATGTCCATCACTCTTTTTCACCCTAGAAATGCAAACACATTTCCCTTTAGAGTTCTCCTTAAGTATGCAATCATTTTAAAAACTATAGTGTTAAGTGCTCCTGCTAATGAAATGACAAACTTTTTTAAGTAGCATATATGAAAAATATAATTTTTTTTCTAAAATTTCCATTATATAATATCACCTTAATCATCACCATCATAATTGTACATTACAATATTTTAACATTCTTGATTTGGTATATAGTTTGTATCTATAACACATACATACAAGCATATGTGAATTTATATATGTATATATACACTTCACTTAGTGTATACTTTGGCCAGTGCAAATGAAATGCTGAACATGACTACTATATTCCTTAATACCCTAGAGCTGTATAACTGCTGTTCTGCAGTGCCTTGTAAAAGTCTTCCCACTCTTGTATATTTTTCACACATTTTGCACACAGTTGTCATAAGAACATAAGACTAACCTTATTGGGTCAGACCAATGGTCCATCTAGCTCAGTATCCCATCTTCACGGTAGCCAATCCAGTACTTGGCAAAAATGCAAATCCAAGGCAAGCAGTGGCTGTCTCAATAAGAGACTACGGCCTTTTCTGCAGGAAATTGTCCAGACCTTTCTTAAAACCATCTGCGTTAACCACTCTTACTACAACCTCTGGCAACGCGTTCCAGAGTTTAACTTCTCTGAGTGAAAATATATTTCTTCCTTTTGGTTTTCAAAGTATTTCCCTGTAATTTTCTCAAGTGTCCCCCCCCTAGTCTTTGTCTAAAATGTATAATTTGAAATTGATTAAAATGGGAAGTTTTTCACTGCTCAATACAACAAAGTGCACATTCAGCATGAAAGAATGGTTGTAGAAGTATTCAAAAATGTATTTAAGAATACAAAATCAGAAAGCCTTAATTGAAATAAGACTTTAATCCCAGGAAGTACCCTTTGCAACTATAATAGCCATGTACCTACCAGCTTTGAACTATTGAATGATGCAGCTTTAACCTATTCTTTTTGGCAAAATACCTCAAGCTTTTTCAGGTTGACTGGGGATCTCCTGTGAATTGCAGTCTTCAAGTCTTGTCACAAATTCTCTGTTGGATTTGGATCTGGATTTCACCTAGCACTCAACTCAAAAAGTTCATCTTCACTCTCATAAGACCATAAAATCTTTCCCTTATGTGTGTAATGCCCTCAAATGTTGTTGGCTTTTTGTTTTTTCAAACACTATGCAACATGTCATATGGATTTTCTTCAGTGGCTTCTTTCTTGTCATTCGGCCATACAGATCATGTTTGCGGGGAAATCTTGAAAGTGTTGAACAATTAGCAATTTCCTAAGTGTGAACAACAGACCTCTAGTTCTTACAAAGTAATCTTAAGCCAGTGATTTCCTCAGCAGTTTCTTTAACTCATGGATATTGACTTTTGAGAGAGAGCCTAAACAAGGCAGTTTCTTGATGACATCAAACTGTATCTGTTTTACAATGACAGTATCCCAAGTCGTATTCAATTACAATAAAATGATCTTAAAGCCTTCCCACAATTCATTTGGCAACTGTGTTTGGCATGTTTAGACTTTTGCTTCATATTTACTTCTTGCAAAAAAACCCAGCTTGATTCTTCATTCATATTTGAATCAGCTCAACAGCTATGATTGGACATAGATGGGCTCTAGTATTTTAAGGCAATTTTTGTGTGAAAACTTATGCAAACAAGACTTTTTGGTTTCTTAATTACTTATTGAATATTTCTGTAATTTTTCTCTCCTGTTGAAAGTGTGCAATTTGTTGTACTTTAATGACTTGAATATTTTAGAAAGTAGAAAGTGGGAAAAGGTACAAGTCTTTGAAGACTTTACAAGGTACTGTAATTTCAGTAAGTAGAATATGTAGACATTCCACAAGTGTTAACATCTTTTGAATCTTATTACTAGGAATTCTACCTTTATAAAACAAAATAGTTACATGATGCTTTTACTTTATTATTCACACATCTCATTTTCTTACTCAGACTGTATAAAGAACTAATTTATGCACCTTTTAATACCAAATGAGTGTGTTAAATTCTACACCAAAGGATGTCTTTTTGATGCAAAACCAATTCAGCCTAAAATATTTTTCATTATTATTGCAGACTTTATACTCCTGCAGCTTAACTAATTTTCTAACCGTGAATCTTTGAGTTACCAGGGGTTGGAAATGTAGTACATTTTCGATTAGATGTCGGTTTATAGATCACAAAAATACCATTTTGTTATTTAGTGTACACAGCTTGTGCCAAATTTTCCCTTCATTCACCATCGCTGCTACCACCATGTTCTTTGTAACACTTATGCAGTGTTCCCACAGAATATTTCTACTAGTAATAAAATTAGCAGTTTTAAACAAAACGTATTGATGCTGCATTTGTAGACTTCAGTACTCCTAATTATTTTTTTCAAATAGCAGTGCACATGTCTGAAAGTATCATTCACATAGGGCTCCTTTGATCAAGCCGCACTAGCGGTTTAACGCGTTAGACCGCCGACCACGCTAGCCGCTGCTGCCTTCTCTTGAGCAGGCGGTAGTTTTTGGCCAGCGCGGGGGTTAGCGCGTGATGAAACGTCGTGCGTGTTAACCCCGCCTTGATAAAAGAAGCCCTTTCTAAGGTTTAGGTTGTGAAATCAAATGAAGCCGAGACCGTGTTCTTAGCAACAATTCCAGAGCTCACATTGTGATGTCATAATGCCTCATTCCACCAGTGCCTAAGAGCCAATCACATCAGTGATGTCACAATGGCTTCATTATCCTTGGCTCACATAAGAATCAGAGTATGAATGGCCACAACCACTGACCCGCAAGCTTTGCTTTGAAGAATGCTGGTGTAGAAGGATTGAGATTGAAATAGACACTAGAAAATGACATGGGATTATTTCCCGCGGTTATCCGCAGGGACGGGAACGATGATGAATTTTGTCACCGTGTCATTCTCTAATCCAAATACAGAATGGGAATTGGGGGATGGAGAGCTGTCTTGTGTCGATTTTCCCCATCCTATCAGCTAAACAGGATTCCTACCTGACACTTTTAATATTATGCCTGATAGTCACAATTATTTAAATAGCCAGGGAAGGCTCCTGGCCATCTGTCCAGGATTAACCAGACATCTTCAGCGACATTTACTGGACAGAGCCAGTGAAAATGCCCGAGTAGCACTCAAGAAGAAACTTGCTATTTTGTGGGGTTTCTGGGGGCAGAATCAGAATTTAACCAGTTAACATAACAGAACATAGCCGGTAAGTTCAATGCGGTTTACAAAACTTAACAAAAGATACAAACTAGAAAGAATAGATTAATTTGTGAACAAACGTGGCTTTAGTTGCTTTCGAAAGTGATTGTAAGTCATGTAACTCAATAACAAAGCTTTCAGTTCCTTGTCCCAGAATTACAAATACTTTTAAAACCAATGGGAGGAATTTTTTTTTCACTCAGAGAATAGTTAAGCTCTGGAATGTGTTGCCAGAGGTTGTGGCAAGAGCGGATAGCGTAGCTGGTTTAAGAAAGGTTTGGGCAAGTTCCTGGAGGAAAAGTCCATATTCTGTTATTGAGAAAGATATGGGGAAAGCTACTGCTTGCACGAAATGTTGCTACTATTTGAGGTTCTGAACTATTGCTCTATTTGAGATTCTGCCTGGAATCTTGATAGTCTTTGGGGTTCTAGAACCTTTTATTACTCTTTGAGATTCTGCTGGAATCTTGATAGTCTTTGGGGTTCTAGAACCTTTTATTACTCTTTGAGATTCTGCTGGAATCTTGATACTCTTTGGGGTTCTAGAACCTTTTGTTACTCTTTGGAATTCTGAAATGTAGCTACTCTTTGGGGTTCCAGAATCTTGCTATTCTTTGAGATTCTGCCTGGAATCTTGATATTCTTTGGGGTTCTAGAACCTTTTATTACTCTTTGGGATTCTGGAATGTTGGGAGTCTGGAATGTCCCTAGTACCTGTTTGGCCAGGTACTAGGGACCTGGATTGGCCACTGTGGACCATTGGTCTGACTCAGTAAGGCTACTCTTATGTTCTTATAATTGCATAAATAGGACTAGATAATAGAGAATGACACAGAGTCGGGTAACTCAGTGGCACAGTAAGTTGGTGGGAGTGTCTGCACCCCTACTCCTCCCCTAGCCATGCGCATGCCCCCTTCCCCCATACCTCTAGTTGTTCACTGCCATGAGCAATAACTTTAACATGCTCCTTGCAACCATGTCGTCTCTCCCACTGTTGTCACCGGTGGGTACCACACATAGGAAGTGACATCAGCGGGAGAGTTGGCAGGGTCACAAGGAGCACGAATGCATATGGCGGAGAACAACTAGAGGTATGGGGAAGGGGATGCGTGTGTGGCAGGGGGGAGCAGGGAAAGAATGGGGGGGCACCACCACCCTCGCTACACCACTGCGCGTACCCCTGGTTAATGGTGGGGAAAGGAAAGAGCCCACAGGGCAGGGTTGGGGACAGGGGCAAACTTGAGACTAGAATCAATATGTGCAAACTTAACACATCTTAGATAACTGGCAACTGAACTCAATGATTAAAACCAAAACTGCAGAAGCTGGTTTTGATTTAAACTAAACTAAACCTTAAGTTTGTATACCGCATCTTCTCCATAGAAGTAGAGCTCAACACGGTTTACAGTAATTGGTATAGAAAGAAACTACAATGAAAAGTAGAAGGGCTTAGAAAGAGGGGCTTAGAGGGAATTAGTAAATCGATGTGGGAGAGGTCATTGCATTTTGGAGAAGAGCCAAGTTTTCAGATGTTTTCGGAAGAGTTGGAGGGAGGACAGGCACCAAAGCGGGGTAGTAAAACTGTTCCAGAGTTCGGTGATCCTGAAGGAGAGGGAAGTCCCTAGTTTTCCTGCATGGGATATGCCTTTTAAAGAGGGGAAGGATAGTTTGAATTTTTGAGTGGATCTGGTGGTGTTGGGGTTAGAGGAGTTCCAATATAGTGGAAAAAGGGGAGGCAGGATACCGTGCAGAGACTTGAAGGTTAGGCAGGCGCATTTGTAGTGAACCCTGAGGATTACTGGGAGCCAGTGAAGCTTAGACAGAAGCGGGGAGACGTGGTCAAATTTGCAAATGAACTACTGTGAAATGACATCATTTGTGTCTTGTCTGCCATCTGCAATGTCCTTCCATCATGTGCCCAGCTGCTCAAGAATCTTTCTGTTACTGTAATCGATTCATCCATCTTTGCTGGCATCAAGGAACATTTCCAACTTTTACTAGACAAGTATTTTCCTATTCATCCACCACATAGTTTAGGTTCTCTTCTGCACCCAATGGCATAGTGAGGGAAGGCGAAGGGAGGGGAGGGCCCCTCCCCACGCCACACTCGCACGCTTCCTTCCCCCGTGCCTCTTTAAATCTTCACTGGCATGAGCAGCTTCTCCAGCCTGCTGCTCACGCCAGCATTGGTTTCTCTCCGGCTTCACTTCCTGGCCCTGCAAACAGGAAGTAATTTCAGAGGAGATCCAGATTTAAAGAGGTACAGGGAGGGGAGAAGGGAGGGTGCGAGCATGGCATGGGAGGGGGAGAGGTGCAGGCACCCCCAACAAGACAGTGCTTGGGCAATCCAAACCCGCCCCCCTTTACTACGCAACTGTCTGCACCCATGTCTGAAAGACAATCCAGTTATCTTCCCAGATGATGTAAAAACACAGGCAACTGAATCTTTGGAATGATTGTACCAAAACCAGATAGAAATGGAAGGCTCTATTTGTTATTTATGCTTAAATCTTTTATTGATTTTTCAATTTAAATTTCAAGTATTACACTTGTACAGAAAGCAATAATAGAATAGATATCAATTACACAGTAAATATAACTCACAAATTAACAAATTTTACTATTTATGCTCAAGTCCTCAACTTAGGATCCAAGAGTCAAAGAAAATTGGTGAAAAATAGAAGAAATTAATAATAATACATAAGAAACTGAAAGCTATAGCACTGAAATGAGGTCATCAATAATCAAATTATAGGGCTCAAAGGTTGTTTGCATTCAGACGAGACATTGCCACAAAGTTTGTCAATTGGGATGGTTCAAAAAACACATATTTGAGAGTACGGTAACACACAATACATTTACACGGATGTCTCAAATAAAAAGTCACCCCCAAAGATAAAACCCCAGGTTTCAAAAGAAGAAATTCACGGCGGCGCCTTTGCGTCTCCCGTGCCAAGTCTGGAAACATTTGTATTTTGTGACCAAGGAAACTTTTCTGTCTATTTTTAAAGTAAAGTTTTAACAACCATGTTTTATCAATTGGCAAAGCTAAAGTAATAATCATAGTGGCTGGTGATGCTAAATCCTTCTCAGATGTCTCTAAGATTTGTGAGATATTTAAGGGTTCTCGGTCTGAAGATTTTACTTTTTGTTGTTGGTTTTGTTCTTTATCAGGCAAATAATAAACCCGTGAGAATGGTGGTAATGATTCTTCAGGTATCTCCAAAGTTTCCACTAGATATCTCTTAAGCATATCTCTGGGTGTTACTAGATCAAGTCTTGGAAAATTAATTAACCTTAAATTGTTACTACTGAATTGTTCTCAAGCTATTTGTTATTTATAGACAGTTGTACAAGATATGGTGAGCCCCCCCAAAAAAAACCCACTCTACCCACCTGTCTACAACCCCAGTAGCCCTTATGGCTGCAGGTAGCACCTATATGGCAGTAGAGTAGGGTTTAGGAGGGATTTGGTGGTGCACATTTTCCACCCTAAATGTAGTGGTTAGAGTGGTTTATGGACTGGGTCCTCTTCTCTCTGGTTCACTAGCCTACCCCCCAGGCTACTTAAGACACCTGTAGCAGCTCTACTAGGCTTTCCTATACCAGGTGCTGATTTTCTGGAGACAGGTTTGTACTTTTTTATTCCGATCTATGTGGGGGTGTGAGGGGGGTCAGTGAACACTGGGGGGGGAAGTGTGTGGGTCTTTACTTTGTCGCTACAGTGGTTATCTGGTCACTTTGGATACTTTTTGGGCAATTATACCTGTTTTTACATCATCTAACTCACAACGTATAAGTTTCATCCAGGAAGTTTCGTGAACCCTTCGATTATCCCTGCAGGATGACTAAGTCTAGGCCGGCCCACATCCCATTCTAACCACTCCTCCAGATACGCCCCTTTCAGCTCTGGGCACACAGCGGGATTCAGAGGCCTAAAAAGTCCCACGGCATGTCCAGAAAGTTGGTTTGATTATCGGCACTTGGACAACCTGGGCGGATTTTTAGCTGTGTTTAAATTTTGATTATGAGCCCCATAATCACTCTTGTACATCATATGATGAGGAAAGTACCACATAGTAGCAAATGTTTAACCTATTCCATCTATTTATTTTTTTAAACTTTCTTAAAAATGTCGACAAAAATGGAATGCTTTGAAATGTTATATACTCATCATCTCAACCTCATTCCTCTTCTAGCACTTCTCAAGCATTTTGGCCCATTATGTTATCTCCTTGTTCTATAACTTGTTGTTTAATGTTTTTGCAACTTGTTCAACAATTTACAATACATAAATAAAGACAAAAAATAAGTCCTTTTACCCAAATCTTTTCACTGCGGCATTAGACCTTTCTATTAACATTGGTCCCTGCTTTGTCCACTTTGGCGCCTTTCGGCACAGATAGGGTATGGGAACGGTTGGAGAGTCATGCCGAGTTTTGGCTTTAGGTTTGGAACGACTCCGTGTGGGAAGTGCAGGTGAAACCGCTGAAGCAATGCAGAAAAGAAGAGAAACATTTCCATTCGAGCCAGCTGTTCTCCAAGACACTGTCTTCGCCCTGGAGAGTTGAAAAATGGATAAAACCCAACAAGAATTGAATGAATGCTGCCTTTACCACCTACTTATACATGCAAACTGAGAGAAAACCCGACAAGAACTTGGGAAAAGAGGAGGGGATTTGAAACACTGCCTTTCTGTGGTTTATATATTATATGCACTTATATTATATTGCATGCACTTATATATTATATGCACTTATATTATATTATATGCACTTATATTATATTATATTGTACTTATTTTGTACCTGGGGGAATGGAGAGTTAAGTGATTTGCCCAGGGACACAAGGAGCTGCAATGGGACTCAAACCCAGTTCCCAAGCCACTGCACTAACCACCACATCGGGTTACCAGCTATATGGATTTACCTGGACATGGACTGTCTGGGTGTCTGGACGGCTTTCTGGACTGGGGGGAGTTTGTCCAGGTTTTGGACTCACTCTCACCAGTCCAGCCCCCACCCCAGAGTTGGGCCTGGCTCTCGTGAGTCTCCCCCGTACCTGCTCCGGTGCTGGAATTTAAAAGCTTTGGGCAGCTGGCAGCTTTAGCGATGAGATCCTTCTGACGTCGGCCTGCCCCGGAAGCTTTCACTCTGCAGCACTTCCTGTTCCTGCGTAGACAGGATGTAGCAGAGTGAAGACTTCCAGGGCAGGTCCACGGTAGAAGGATCGCGTCACTAACACTGCTGGCTACCGAAGTTTTTAAACTGCAGTGCTGGAGAAGGTACTGGAGACTGACAAACGCCATACCTGACTCCGTAGTGGGCTGGAGAGAGAGAGAGGCTGTGCTTGGGGGAGGGGAGGTTCTTAATTTAAAAAATATCATACATTCAAAGTGATGAGACAAACCCAATCAAGAACAACTGAACATATGCTGTACATACAATGAACTGAAATGACTTGAAGAAAAAGCAACAGGAGTTCAATTACAAACACAGAAGCAGTGCGTAAAAAGAGGAAGGCATGAATCAGGCCACTGGGGGGCATATCCTATCGTTCCAAAGAGCCCCCACTGCAGCATAAATATAGTGGAGACAACTTGACCTTCCCCTCCCCCACCCATGTTGTCTTCCCATTGGAAAAAGCCTTTACCAGGCCACTCTGGCAGGCCTTAAAGGTACCCTAACCTATTATTTATTCCAAAGTAGCACCTCTCTTTCCAGAACCAGCATAAAACTAATAAATGACTACAAATAATGAAGTATTACATATACAATGTTTGATGCCAATACTTAAAGAGTTTACACTCCTAACTGCTAGATTTATGCCCTTAAATTGTCCTGTGCGTAGTCAATGTAGGAATCCTGCAGACCTATTTCATGTAAATGTATTCATTATGGGATCTTGAAAACCAAACCTGTTGGAGTACCAGTTCCCTAGGGGGAAAAAATATCAAGTCAACACCTAGACCAGTGGTTCCCAACCCTGTCCTGGAGGACCACCAGGCCAATTGGGTTTTCAGGCTAGCCCTAATGAATATGCAAGGAGCAGATTTGCATGCCTGTCACGTCCTTTATATGCAAATCTCTTTCATGCATATTCATTAGGGCTAGCCTGAAAACCCGATTGGCCTGGTGGTCCTCCAGGACAGGGTTGGGGGACCACTGACCTAGACCATCATCACGAATTCACGTAGGACGAAGGACCTGCATACGTAACATAAATCAATTTCTTAACTGCATTGCCTTTGAGTTCTATGTGGTTTACAAAATATTAACTAAGAATGCAACAAGTGATGAATACAATGGCGTAGTGAGGGTGGGAGGCACCAGGGGCAGAAGTGCCCTACCGTTCCTTCCCCGTCCCCCCCACCACGTGTGCACCCCTCCCCTTTCCCCATACCTCTTTAGCTTCCCTGGCGCAAGCAGGCATCTGCAACTTGGGGCCTGCGCTCCCTCCGACATAATTTCCTAGTCATGGGACCCGGAAGTGACATCAGGGGGAGCGCCGGCGTGGGCAGTGAGTCGGAGATGCTGCTCGTGCCAGTGAACAGCTAGAGATACGATAGGGTGCATGAATGGCAGGGGAGGAGTGGGAAGGAGGAAGTGGGACGGAGCAGAGGAGAGATGCTGGCGCCCGCACCAAGATGGCGCTCCTGCCAAGATGGCACCCCGGGTGCTACGCCCTCCACCCAACTTCCCCCTTACCACCTGAGCTTTTGTTTGTCTCTGTTAAAATGTGCTCATCGCTTTAGGAAGAATTTATGGAAATGAAGGTCAGGAACCACAAAGACACATGGCTATGGCTCTTCAGCTATTTGCATTGGTTTCAGATTGTCATATGCAGTAGGACTGTGTAAGTGGAGTTTTTTTGCACTACTTTATTTATATTTCCTCACTTCACCTTTTGTAGGACTGTGTAATATAGTACTCCCCCGAAATTTGCGGAGGTTTTGTTCACAGAGTTGAAAAACCATTAACATCAGAAGAGTACTGTAATCGGCACTCCCCCTCCTCCTCTCTTGCTACAGCCTGAACTGTGCCGCTTACCTGGTCGCCTCAGTCAGCGTTGGCTCAGCTTCACCATTGCCGGTTCCTGCGCACTCAACCTCCTCCTCCTCCTGCACAACCCCGCACGGGAAGCGCGCTCCAGGTTTCCGCGAGAAGAGGCTGACGTCAGGAGTGATGGTGGAAGGAGGGAATCTGTAGTTTTCACTGCATTGTGGGAGGGTGCACAGGAGGCACGTGGCCAGGGAAAACAGAGAGCTTTTCCATTGGTCACTCATTCGCGTTATTTTCAGACTGGAAGAGGTGGTCAGAAAATACTGTGAATGACTGAGTATGTGAATCGCCGACCGTGAATTTGTGTATATCACTGTGTAATATGCTAGTTCATTAGACTTCCTTAAAAAAATTTAAGGGAGTGCTAAATTGATTTTGCACACATTTTAAAAAAAGGTTTATTTAAATGAATGTGTGAAATAAAGCAGGAAAAAGAGGGAAAATAGCCTAAAAAGAAACTGAACATTTTTCCCGTGCATATTTACCACTATTATGTCAACTTGTCCTCATGATCCACCCTGCCAATCAAGTTTTCAGGATATCCAGGATGAATATGATCCATTTGCATACGATAGAGGCATGGTATGTAAATTTCTCATGCCTACTTACAGGTATTCTGAAATGCAGACTGGCTGAGTGAGTCTCCAGGGCTCCATTATGACATTTAACTTTGTAAGCTACTTTTACATTTTGTTATGAAAGGCGGTATAAAAGGTTATTTGCCTTTCTGTATTATATGCAGGTACTTTCATAGTCCCTAGTGGGCTCACAATCAAAGTTTTTATACCTGGAGCAATGGCAATTTCTCATGCTTGGTCCAAAATGTTTTTTGGAACTTTTGTATCCGGATCAAAGGTTGCTGGTCTTTATAGCTTGGAAGCTTGGCCAAGCATGAGAATTTAAGAGGTGTTTTCATAAAACATTTTTTGCTATACAAGTTTATTCCTATTCTGCTGTTTCTTAAGTATCCTCACTGAATTGTTGAAAAGTGCATTATGCATTGTAGGGAGGGGGTATGTTATTACTACATATTTTATATGATAATGGAATATATGGTTGGGAGGGATGGGAAAGGGGAAGGGATAAGAATTTATGTAATGTACCAATGATTGTGTATAAGTGATATATTTATTGTTACTGTGAATGAATATATTTAACACTTAATATAATTTTGAAAATGAATAAAGAATTAAAAAAAAAGAAAAGTGCATTATGGATGCCTTTAAAAAAGTAAAAAATAAATGATAATCTGCAGAGCTATTGTTGGACTTGTAAGTCTGAGACTGGAACTTTAGAACATATGATCTACAAATGCCCATTTATACAATCTTTTGGGGGGGAAGATTTGGATAACTATATCTGAACTTCTTGATATAACGGAATCCTTATCAAATAATTATTATAGGCGAGATGGGATTGAAAATGGAATTAGACATTTATAAGGCACAGATGTTAAAAACTCTAATAATGATAGTTATTCAAATAATACTTTCTAATTGGAAAAATTTTGCAAAATTAGATTATGATAATTGGTGGAATATGTTATGCTTATATGCTAAGTATGAGAAACTTTTAGCTGTAAGATCTGGAAATGTAAGCTAGTTTGAAAAAAATTTGGGAACCTTTATGCAACTTTGTGAACTTAGACTAATGTAGGATGAATATCGATAATAAGATTATTCCTGATTTATAGTTAAGACTAATATAGAGTAGAGATGATTGCAATACTGAGTCAAGTTAGGTTTTTGTTTTAATATAGGATAAATATAATCTACTGCATATAATTTATATTGTATTGTATTGTTTTGTTTATCTTTTTTCTTATATGACAAAATTCAATAAAATATATTAAACAGAAAAGCGACTTTGATTTAAAGTAGATGCATCATGTGTGATGGCTTAAAAGTGGTGCTGTGAGGAAAGTATACCAGGCCCATATTCCCTGGTCTTTTTTTGCCACCTCATTTTGCATTTTTTTTCAGTGATCACACTTAGGGCTCCTTTTACAAAGGCACGCTAGCGGTTTAACGCACGTAATAGCATGCGCTAAACCGCCAGATGCGCTAGTCGCTACTGCCGCCTCGAGCAGGCGGTAGTGTTTGGCCAGCGCGGGGTGATGAAAAGTCACGTGCGTTAACCCCGCTAGCGTGGCTTTGTAAAAGGAGCCCTTAATTTTGTTCAGCACCATATAAATATGATGGCAGATAAAGGCCAAATGGCCCATCTAGTCTGCCCATCCGTAGTAACCATTATCGCTTTCTCTCTCTGAGAGATCCCACGTGCCTATCCCAGGCCCTCTTGAATTCAGACACAGATTCTGTCTCCACCACCTCTTCTGGGAGACTCTTCCATGCATCTACCACCCTTTCTGCAAAAAAGTATTTCCTTAGATTACTCCAGAGCCTATCACCTCTTAACTTCCTCCTATGCCCTCTCATTGCAGAGTTTCCTTTCAAATGAAAGAGACTTGACTCATGCGTATTTACATTACATAGGTATTTCAATGTCTCTATCATATCTCCCCTCTCCCGCCTTTCCTCCAAAGTATACAGATCTTTAAGTCTGTCCCCATACACCTTATGATGAAGACTACACACCATTTTAGTAGCCTTCCTCTGGACCGACCCCATCCTTTTTATATCTTTTTGAAGGTGAGGCCTCCAGAATTGTATACAATATTCTAAATGTTTAGATGTTTATGATTTTAGTTGTGGGACTTTTAGAATTCACCCAGCACAACCTGACTACCATTTATATTGTAAAACGCTTGGACCTGTCATAAGAACAAGCGGTATAAATGCTGTTTAACACGAATCACCTTTGAAAAATAGTTATTTGCCAAAATTGTGTGCTGCCTGAATGAACAGGGTCTAAAAATACCCTTTAATACCCATTACAGACTGCAAATACAATGATAGAGATTTTGCTGACTCATGAGTTTTACACGCCAGACCTCAGACCCCTTTTGTTCACTCAGTGCAAATTTCTCACAAGGTACCACACGCAGTGGGCCAACATTCTGGGGATCCGAGTTCAATTCTCACTGCAGCTCCTTGTGTAAGTCACTTAAAAATTGTAAGCCTACTGGGGACAGAAAAAAGTACCTGCATACAATACACGCAAAATGTTTTGATTGCACCCACAAAAAGGTGGTAGATCAAAATACACGAGCCTTGACCCTTTATTAACCCTTTCTTTTGCACTGTTGCTCAGAAGCAACCTGTGTTTCCTATGGCTCCCATGGGAGATCTGCATCTCCAAATGCCCGTCCCTTGGCACTGCTGCTCTCGTTCAACATCAACTGACGTCAAGCAGCTGTGTCACCGTCTGCCAATTAAAGGGTTAAGAAAAAGTCAAGGGAAGACTGTAACACTCGCTTCCTTCAACGTTTTAAAAGTAATGCATTCATAGTCCTCATTAAATCCAATCACCAATAAAATGAATTGCAGAGTTTTTGCTGTTTATGTGAGAAATGTGGCACCAAGATATGACATGCTCAAGCCACCATGGCACCATTGGCGTAGTAAGGGTGGGTGGGGCGGTCTACCCAGGCATCCATTCTCCTCTCTGCTCCCCTGCTCCTTCCCTACCCCCCACCCCGCGCCGCTCCCATGCACCCCTTCCCTTCCCTCGTATCTCTTTTAAATTTTCCTGGCGTACGCAGCATCACAAACTTTGCTGCCCACGCCGGTGTTAGCTCTCTCCGATGTCATTTCCTAGGTCCTGCGCCTGCGAAGTGACATCAGAGGGAGAGCAGACACAACGCGGGCAGCAAGTTCGTAACGCTACTGGCGCTGGGAAAATTAAAGAGGAACGGGGGGAAGGGGAGCGTGCACGGCAGAGAAGTGCCACTGCTCTGGGCGCTACTCACTCTCGCTATGCCACTGCATGGCACAGAGCTGTTCCTTACCTTGGATGTTGGGATACAGCGCCATGAAAAGCACGGCCCATCTTAGAACATTGGTCGTCGTCTCTGTTCCGGCTATGATGAGTTCTCCAACGGAAAAAATTAAATTTTCAGTTGAAAAGCTCGCCCCTGGATCATTTTTGCTCTGGTCCATCTCATCCAGGTACACATCTATGTAGTGGCGAGGGGAGTGGGGTGTCCTGTTTTCAGAGAAATGCTTGATGAGCCTCAGCAAGAAATCGTACACGTCGTCTGCATTTCTGAAGAGCTGCTTATGTTTGCCGAAAGGGAGGATGCCAATCACTGGGAAGGCGTTATAGAGGAACACCCAGGCACTGGTGGCAAGCTCTACGTTTTCACTGAATATTTCAATCATGTGCTGAAAATCAGTGTCATCGTATCTAAAGCGCTCCCCGAATAAGATCAGATTAGACACATTAGAAACAGCGTTGGTTATCAAATGTTTGGGGTCAAATGGTTTGCCTTTGTGCGTATCGATGGCATCCAGAAAGAACATGCACTCTTCTGAAATTCTGTTCTCAAAGGACTTTTGCCCGTATCCAAAAGTGCGAAAGCTGCTGGTGGCTAAACGGCGGTGCTCTGTCCAGCCTTGTCCATACTTCGCATTCAATAAGCCTGAAAATAACAGATTTTTAGAAAATTTTAATGCTTCCTCATGGTTCATGCTTAAATACAGCAGTTCCAAATCCTGTCCTGCTGACCCCACAGCACTTCTTCAGAGAACCCCCCAATAGCTGGATCGATAACAGAGTAAAACGTCTTCCTTCCTCTTCACCCCTAATTACATCACTTCCTGGAAGGAAGACGTTTTATTCTGTTATCGATCCAGCTAATGGGGGGTTCTCTGAAGAAGCCAACAGCGAAACGTGTTAGAGCCCGCTGGAGTGAGACTACTTCCTAAACACCCTTGCAAGTTAAGTTTAACCTTCTCAAGCATTTAAGAGTTGAAGATATCACCAATTATAGTTTTTTGTATCACAGTCAACATAGTTTTACAAGTTTTTTTCAACAAATCTTTCTACCGATAAAGATGGTGCAATGATAAGAGCATTGAAACACCTGCAGGGGTTTGTCTCCGGTTTGTGATTTCATCACCTATTCAAGGTTCTGAGCGCCATTATGGTTGAAAGTTTCTTCTAGCATTAGTAGTCTTTTCCTTTTTTGTTAGTTGTATGATTCTACACTTTGGGGGACTTCTCTCTATATATTTTCACCCAGTAGTTTGATTGGGATGCTTACTTTTTCTGCCATGCAAAAGTAATGCCAGTGTGCTGGCATTATTTAACGTTTCCAAATCTTTTATGGGCTGGGACCCTGTGATTGCAGACAAATAAATTTGTGTGACCCCCCTGGAGGTACAAAATTAATGGTGTACCTATAGAGAGCCCACCTAGGTTATAACCCCATTGGGGTCCTGACCCACAGTTTGAGAAGCTCTGGCATATTAACTGAGAAAAAAAAACTGATGCTCTTTCCTGCCCACTCCCCATAGCGACACACTCAGATTAATCTTTAAAGTGTAATCCAGGCACAGTAAATACCAAAGAAATGAACTGATAAGAAATTAAAAGGTATGATTCATTAACCATCTCTATGAAGATAATCAACTAAGCAGGTTCAGTGTAACAAAAAACTTCCAATTTTTCTAACAGCAAAACAATAGTATAACAACCAAATACAATCAATGAGGCAAACTTGGAACTGGCCAATTGAACCCTAGTAATAAAAAGGATGATGCTCCAGCAGCTCATGCCAGTGTGACTCTTCCAACTTTGCCTTCCCACCCCCTCTCCCCTTGTTAGCTTCAAGGCTCCTAGGCCACCCCATAAGGCTTAAGAACATAAGAAATGCCTGCACCGAATCAGACCTGGGGTCCATCTTGTCCGGTGATCCGCACACACGGAGGCTCAGCCAGGCGTATCCCGGCGAACACCTTAGTCACTCATATCCCTCAATGTGTCCTGCAATGTGCGTCCAATTTTTCCTTAAATCCTAGAATGGTGGTTTCCTCCACCACCTCTTCCGGGAGAGAGTTCCAGGCATTCATCTCTCGCTATGTGAAGCAGAACTTTCTGACATTTGTCCTGGCCGTGTCCCCTCTCAGCTTCAGGCCATAACCTCTGGTCCGAGTCTGGGTTACATTTGCCAATGTGAATAATGCTGTTTCTTGCTCACCATCCTTTCCCCCTGCTGGTGAGTGAGCTTGCTCCATTTTGTCGATTCCTTTTAGCAATTTAAAAGTCTCTATAAGATCCCCTCTCAGTCTTCTCTTCTCAAGGGTGAATAATCCCAGTTTTCTGAGGCGATATTTGTAGCTCAAGTTCTCCATACCTTTTACTAGCTTCGTCGCTCGCCTCTGCACCCTCTCCAGCAGTTATATCCTTCTTCAGGTATGGAGACCAGTGTTGGACACAGTATTCCAAGTGTGGTCTGACCAATGGTTTATAAAGCGGCATTATGACCTCCTTCGATCTACTCGTGATTCCCTTCTTTATCATGCCTAACATCCTGTTTGCTTTCTTTGATAAACTCACTTCAATACCATGCCTTCCAGAACAGTCCTGTAAAGATGACTGGTTGGATATCATATATTTAAATATGAGGGCAATTTCCAAAAGCTAATTAACTGGGTAAAGAGGCTCTTTGGAAATTCATAAACCCAAAATGTTTCTTATCTTAATATTGATCTGCTGGCTCACCAGTCAGAATAAATGGATGTCAAAACCTACTATCAATTCAGACGTGGAGACAAAAGACCTCAAGAGTACTTATTAAAAGCCTCAAAAGTAACAGGGTTAAAATATTCCATCATAGGTCAAAACAACTCCATTAATGGATAACTTGAAAATAATTGTAACTCTTTTTTTCATATATTCTCTTTTAAAAAAAAAAAAAAAAAAAAAGGTGAAATATTGAGCATATGAAATAGGAACAGTTCAAACTTTCAACACTGAAACAATTCAATAATTGTATCGCACTTAGTTCAAGTATCATTCGGCCATCGCTAATCCCAATCACTTCTTTTTCAGTTGGCTATTTATCTGCCTGTTCCTGTGTGAAGCCAGAATTGATTGGAATTATCGATGGCTGAATGATACTCGAGCTAGGTGTGATACAATTATTGAATTGTTTCAGTGTTGAACGTTTGAACTGTTCCTATTTTTGACCTATAATGAAATAAAAACATAAACCCAAAAATTTATTTCTGCATGTAATACATTAATTTTCTAAATATCTTGTAAACAAATTCGTTTTCAATTGCAAGAGGTCACTATTAGAGAATTCAGATCTTTATCCCAAATTGCAGCTTGAAACGACAGGAGACGTTGGTGATATTTTTTTATATTGCCAACCTTTGACTGAAGGAGAAGTAAATACAGCATGTGTGTGTCGAGAGTGCTTTGAATTAACAAACGTGAACGAATCCACAAGGCCGAACAATACCTTATAACAAATGCAACCAAATTTAAAATTTCACAAGAGCCTCGACTGGAAACCAATGCAATTCATGGAAAAAAGGGGCAACATGATCAAACTTTTTCAGATTAAAGAATAATGCGGAATCTACATATTTTAACCCCTACTACTTTTGGGGGCTTTAATAACTACTCTGAGGTTTTTTTATCCCTCCACTTTTGATAGTATGTTCTGAAATCTATTGATTCTAACTGGTGAGCCGGCCTATGAATATTTCCACAGGAAAAACATTGTGAGTTTATGACTTTCTGTATTTATTTATTTAGAAATTTCTTATGTGCCGTACATCTACAAATTTGGGTGGCTCATAAAATACACGCACAGTGCATGTCAGACATACAAACAAACGGTGGTATAATATTATAGATTATTAATAGGAAATACTTGTAAAAACAATCTGTTTTTAGCACTAGCCGCAGCGGTAACAGCCTCCGATGCCATAGAATTCCTATGTTTCCAAATACACAGGGAAAATGTAGCAATTAAGAGTCAGAAAGTAGCTGAAATGCAATAGAGAGAACTGACTCAGGTTAATTAAACCTCCAAGAGAAGTGCTCATAAAACTGTAACTCTGCTCAGAGACTTGTAACTCTAAAGAGAGGGAGGTAACCCTCTCTTGAAACAAGAGTTATTATTTCAAATCATAGCATAGTATTTTAGTAAAAACGAGTCCTACTCTTGAGGGTATGCAAAGCTTGAAAAATATATTCAATACTTGAATGGAGTATTTCGCAAAATTTTTAAAAGTCCAAAATAATGGTGATTGCATTCAGGAAATGCTAAAGATTGTACTTAGCTTAAATGCAGAACATGCAACTTCCAGGGTCCCGACGTGGCCCCGTTTCGGCGACTGCTTCAGGAGACCCCGCCAACCGAAAGTAGATAGTTTTTGCAAATATCACACTGAGTATAAGTGCTTCAACTGTAAGCTGAAATGCAACAACAAAAAAGGAAAAAATGTAACATGCACAAGAAACAGGCACTGGGACTCAAAAGGCTACTGTAGCTGTGCAGGATACTAAAATGTTAGAAGCTAGCAATCGGACAGGAGACACAATATAACGGGAAGGGGTAAAACGCGGACCTCACGGACCTGACGGACCTTGCGGATCTAAACCCGTACGGCCTTAAAAATCTGAGGTCCGTGTCGGTCCGTGTCCCTGCCGCTTGTAGTTTCTGTCGCTGACAGACCTTGATTGAGATTTGAGCGCTGACGGATCCGTCTCAGCATAGGGAGGGAAAAGTGTTAGGATCCGTCAGCGCTAAAAATCTCTTCGAGGTCTGTCAGAGCCAGAAACTAGTGCTGGACTTTGGAGACTTCTTTTCCCCGCTCTCTTGGCTTCTGCTCTGCCGCTCCAGCACTAGTCTCTGGCTCTGACAGACCTCGAAGAGATTTTTAGCGCTGACGGATCCTAACACTTTTCCCTCCCTATGCTGAGACGGATCCGTCAGCGCTCAAATCTCAATCAAGGTCTGTCAGCGACAGAAACTACAAGTGGCAGGGACACGGACCGACACGGACCTCAGATTTTTAAGGCCGTACGGGTTTAGATCCGCGAGGTCCGTCAGGTCCGTGAGGTCCGCGTTTTACCCCTTCCCCAATATAACTACATACCGGTTCAAAAACTGAAAAGTTCCCTGCAATGGGAATTCCTATGAGCATCGGAGCCGTTACTGTGACAGCTGGCGCTAAAACCGCACTACTGGTTTGTAAAACGGTTGGGGGGGGGGGGGATGATGGAAATGTGTTTTCAGCTGTTTCTGAAATTTAAGTAAGGAATCAATAATTCCAAATTCTCGGTAATGCATTCCACACAGAAGGACCAACAACCATAAAAATGGACTCTCTGTGCATATCAAGCCTAATCTATTTAAAGCTTGGGACATCTGAAAGAGCCTGACTTCCAGGGCGCAAACAGTGTCCCGGATATTAGCGAGAATCTTAAGAATCAGTGTTAAAATTAATTTGGCAAGTGATCGGCAACCAATGAAGCTGCTTTTACTAATGGGGCAATATGATTGAAATGTGAACATTCAGCAATTAATCAAACAGAATTCTGGGCTACATGTCAGGCTCTTAAATCTTTTTTAGGCAGTCCTACTAAGAAAGAGTTACAATAGTCAAAAAGAGGATATATGCAAGCTTGCATTATAGTCCAAAAATGTGCACGTTTCTAGCTCCTGTGATGATTGTTTTATGCCATTTTCAGCACTAGCCATGCCCAGAGTGCAGTTAGATGGACTAAGCAGGGCTGCCCAAGTCCGGTCCTCGAGATCTACAGGCAGGCCAGGTTTTCAGGATATCCACAATGAATATGCATGAGAGAGATTTGCCTGCACTGCCTTCTTGGTATGCAAATCACTCTCATGCATGTTCATTGTGGATATCCTGAAAACCTGGCTTGCCAGTAGATCTTGAGGACCGGACTTGGGCAGCCCTAGCCTAAAGTGCCTCCAGAGGCACGATTCCAGCACCAATTTTTTAGCACCTAAGGGATCCTTTTACTGGGTTCGACTCCCGTGCTAGAATGTTTGTATTTTAAATCCAAATCAAGGAAGGAGAAGTATAAGAGGGAGAAAAGTGGGCCAAGCTTCATCAGTCCAGTGGTGGACTAGAGGAAAGCTTTGTTACCTTGTACCTAAGAGTCCTGGGTTTGACTCCCATTCATGGATGTTTGAATTTTAAATCCAAATCAAAGCATGAAAGGTATAAAGGGAAGAAACCAAAAGCATCTAGTACTGGTGGCTCAATGGATAAAGCACTTCCACTTGATACAGGAGATTGTGGGTTCAAGTCCAGCTTAGCCAGAGGCTAGGTGGGACCAACCCTCAGGATGGCTGTGCAGAAGCTGTGGAGTCTTCCCTAAAGGCTGGTAAGTGACCCCCCAGGGCTACCAAGTTTCCCAGTTCCAGGATGGAGCCTTTTTGGCCAGTCCTGGTTTTGAACCTCCATCCTAACGCACTATGGGATTCGTAGTCCCTGCTTTTACCCACTGAACTTTGTGCTGAAAATCAAAGAGATCAAGGATAAGGCTGTCAGAAACCCAGAACTGACCTATGATCTCCCTTCTGGATCTGGGCAATTTGGCAGTTGTGGCACAATGCCTCCAAAATACATGTCATAAGCAAGGAGTTAATATACTGAACATTTGTCATCCTTCTACTGCCCTTTGTATGTTTTAATAGATAAGCGAGAGGTAAAAATAAATTCCAGAATGTTTAAGGTAGAAGACCTCCAGCTAGCTGGCCGGTCTGAGGAGGGACAGAGAAGGTGGGGTGCAGTGAATATTGCTGTAAAATTATACCAATGATTAAGCGATTATACCTGTATTCTGAGGAATGGCCACAGGAGGACACCACTGGGCTATTAAATATAGTTCTTTCTAATGTAATTGGCGCCCTCCTGTGGCGCTATCCAGAATAACACCTATAAATCTAAGATTTGAAATCCAGCACAAAATTTCTTTAGATGCATTTTGTTTTTAAATGTTCTGAATGTGATATGCATTTCAGGCATGCTTTGTTTCTGCAATATCATATAAATACACATACTGAAGGGAAACCTCTTTAATGTTCTGAATGTAATAAGTATAGATATAATGAAGAGAAACCTTTTAAATGGTATGAATGTGATAAGTCCTGTAAGACCCTGTTCAAATGCAATGGAAACACAAGAATATTCAAAGTCTCCATCCCTCTCTGGATTAGTTAACGAATGTATCCAGTCCACCTTTTATCGCCACTGAATGCCAGTCTGATTTCCTCAAGACAAAGCAGTAGACAGTTAGAACAAGTCCCTGCAAGTAGTGGGATAAAATTCGGGACTGAATGAGTTTGGTCGACCTGAGATTGAGCAGCAAATCCAAGGTCATTTGAGACTCGCTAGACCAACCCTCAGGATGGCTGTGCAGAAGCTGTGGAGTCTTCCCTAAAGGATGGTAAGTGACCCCCCAGGGCTACCAAGTTTCCCAGTTCCAGGATGGAGCCTTTTTGGCCAGTCCTGGTTTTGAACCTCCATCCTAACGCACTATGGGATTCGTAGTCCCTGCTTTTACCCACTGAACTTTGTGCTGAAAATCAAAGAGATCAAGGATAAGGCTGTCATAAACCCAGAACTGACCTATGATCTCCCTTCTGGATCTGGGCAATTTGGCAGTTGTGGCACAATGCCTCCAAAATACATGTCATAAGCAAGGAGTTAATATACTGAACATTTGTCATCCTTCTACTGCCCTTTGTATGTTTTAATAGATAAGCGAGAGGTAAAAATAAATTCCAGAATGTTTAAGGTAGAAGACCTCCAGCTAGCTGGCCGGTCTGAGGAGGGACAGAGAAGGTGGGGTGCAGTGAATATTGCTGTAAAATTATACCAATGATTAAGCGATTATACCTGTATTCTGAGGAATGGCCACAGGAGGACACCACTGGGCTATTAAATATAGTTCTTTCTAATGTAATTGGCGCCCTCCTGTGGCGCTATCCAGAATAACACCTATAAATCTAAGATTTGAAATCCAGCACAAAATTTCTTTAGATGCATTTTGTTTTTAAATGTTCTGAATGTGATATGCATTTCAGGCATGCTTTGTTTCTGCAATATCATATAAATACACATACTGAAGGGAAACCTCTTTAATGTTCTGAATGTAATAAGTATAGATATAATGAAGAGGAACCTTTTAAATGGTATGAATGTGATAAGTCCTGTAAGACCCTGTTCAAATGCAATGGAAACACAAGAATATTCAAAGTCTCCATCCCTCTCTGGATTAGTTAACGAATGTATCCAGTCCACCTTTTATCGCCACTGAATGCCAGTCTGATTTCCTCAAGACAAAGCAGTAGACAGTTAGAACAAGTCCCTGCAAGTAGTGGGATAAAATTCGGGACTGAATGAGTTTGGTCGACCTGAGATTGAGCAGCAAATCCAAGGTCATTTGAGACTCGCTAGACCAACCCTCAGGATGGCTGTGCAGAAGCTGTGGAGTCTTCCCTAAAGGCTGGTAAGTGACCCCCCAGGGCTACCAAGTTTCCCAGTTCCAGGATGGAGCCTTTTTGGCCAGTCCTGGTTTTGAACCTCCATCCTAACGCACTATGGGATTCGTAGTCCCTGCTTTTACCCACTGAACTTTGTGCTGAAAATCAAAGAGATCAAGGATAAGGCTGTCAGAAACCCAGAACTGACCTATGATCTCCCTTCTGGATCTGGGCAATTTGGCAGTTGTGGCACAATGCCTCCAAAATACATGTCATAAGCAAGGAGTTAATATACTGAACATTTGTCATCCTTCTACTGCCCTTTGTATGTTTTAATAGATAAGCGAGAGGTAAAAATAAATTCCAGAATGTTTAAGGTAGAAGACCTCCAGCTAGCTGGCCGGTCTGAGGAGGGACAGAGAAGGTGGGGTGCAGTGAATATTGCTGTAAAATTATACCAATGATTAAGCGATTATACCTGTATTCTGAGGAATGGCCACAGGAGGACACCACTGGGCTATTAAATATAGTTCTTTCTAATGTAATTGGCGCCCTCCTGTGGCGCTATCCAGAATAACACCTATAAATCTAAGATTTGAAATCCAGCACAAAATTTCTTTAGATGCATTTTGTTTTTAAATGTTCTGAATGTGATATGCATTTCAGGCATGCTTTGTTTCTGCAATATCATATAAATACACATACTGAAGGGAAACCTCTTTAATGTTCTGAATGTAATAAGTATAGATATAATGAAGAGGAACCTTTTAAATGGTATGAATGTGATAAGTCCTGTAAGACCCTGTTCAAATGCAATGGAAACACAAGAATATTCAAAGTCTCCATCCCTCTCTGGATTAGTTAACGAATGTATCCAGTCCACCTTTTATCGCCACTGAATGCCAGTCTGATTTCCTCAAGACAAAGCAGTAGACAGTTAGAACAAGTCCCTGCAAGTAGTGGGATAAAATTCGGGACTGAATGAGTTTGGTCGACCTGAGATTGAGCAGCAAATCCAAGGTCATTTGAGACTCGCTAGACCAACCCTCAGGATGGCTGTGCAGAAGCTGTGGAGTCTTCCCTAAAGGCTGGTAAGTGACCCCCCAGGGCTACCAAGTTTCCCAGTTCCAGGATGGAGCCTTTTTGGCCAGTCCTGGTTTTGAACCTCCATCCTAACGCACTATGGGATTCGTAGTCCCTGCTTTTACCCACTGAACTTTGTGCTGAAAATCAAAGAGATCAAGGATAAGGCTGTCAGAAACCCAGAACTGACCTATGATCTCCCTTCTGGATCTGGGCAATTTGGCAGTTGTGGCACAATGCCTCCAAAATACATGTCATAAGCAAGGAGTTAATATACTGAACATTTGTCATCCTTCTACTGCCCTTTGTATGTTTTAATAGATAAGCGAGAGGTAAAAATAAATTCCAGAATGTTTAAGGTAGAAGACCTCCAGCTAGCTGGCCGGTCTGAGGAGGGACAGAGAAGGTGGGGTGCAGTGAATATTGCTGTAAAATTATACCAATGATTAAGCGATTATACCTGTATTCTGAGGAATGGCCACAGGAGGACTCCACTGGGCTATTAAATATAGTTCTTTCTAATGTAATTGGCGCCCTCCTGTGGCGCTATCCAGAATAACACCTATAAATCTAAGATTTGAAATCCAGCACAAAATTTCTTTAGATGCATTTTGTTTTTAAATGTTCTGAATGTGATATGCATTTCAGGCATGCTTTGTTTCTGCAATATCATATAAATACACATACTGAAGGGAAACCTCTTTAATGTTCTGAATGTAATAAGTATAGATATAATGAAGAGAAACCTTTTAAATGGTATGAATGTGATAAGTCCTGTAAGACCCTGTTCAAATGCAATGGAAACACAAGAATATTCAAAGTCTCCATCCCTCTCTGGATTAGTTAACGAATGTATCCAGTCCACCTTTTATCGCCACTGAATGCCAGTCTGATTTCCTCAAGACAAAGCAGTAGACAGTTAGAACAAGTCCCTGCAAGTAGTGGGATAAAATTCGGGACTGAATGAGTTTGGTCGACCTGAGATTGAGCAGCAAATCCAAGGTCATTTGAGACTCGCTAGACCAACCCTCAGGATGGCTGTGCAGAAGCTGTGGAGTCTTCCCTAAAGGCTGGTAAGTGACCCCCCAGGGCTACCAAGTTTCCCAGTTCCAGGATGGAGCCTTTTTGGCCAGTCCTGGTTTTGAACCTCCATCCTAACGCACTATGGGATTCGTAGTCCCTGCTTTTACCCACTGAACTTTGTGCTGAAAATCAAAGAGATCAAGGATAAGGCTGTCAGAAACCCAGAACTGACCTATGATCTCCCTTCTGGATCTGGGCAATTTGGCAGTTGTGGCACAATGCCTCCAAAATACATGTCATAAGCAAGGAGTTAATATACTGAACATTTGTCATCCTTCTACTGCCCTTTGTATGTTTTAATAGATAAGCGAGAGGTAAAAATAAATTCCAGAATGTTTAAGGTAGAAGACCTCCAGCTAGCTGGCCGGTCTGAGGAGGGACAGAGAAGGTGGGGTGCAGTGAATATTGCTGTAAAATTATACCAATGATTAAGCGATTATACCTGTATTCTGAGGAATGGCCACAGGAGGACTCCACTGGGCTATTAAATATAGTTCTTTCTAATGTAATTGGCGCCCTCCTGTGGCGCTATCCAGAATAACACCTATAAATCTAAGATTTGAAATCCAGCACAAAATTTCTTTAGATGCATTTTGTTTTTAAATGTTCTGAATGTGATATGCATTTCAGGCATGCTTTGTTTCTGCAATATCATATAAATACACATACTGAAGGGAAACCTCTTTAATGTTCTGAATGTAATAAGTATAAATATAATGAAGAGAAACCTTTTAAATGGTATGAATGTGATAAGTCCTGTAAGACCCTGTTCAAATGCAATGGAAACACAAGAATATTCAAAGTCTCCATCCCTCTCTGGATTAGTTAACGAATGTATCCAGTCCACCTTTTATCGCCACTGAATGCCAGTCTGATTTCCTCAAGACAAAGCAGTAGACAGTTAGAACAAGTCCCTGCAAGTAGTGGGATAAAATTCAGGACTGAATGAGTTTGGTCGACCTGAGATTGAGCAGCAAATCCAAGGTCATTTGAGACTCGCTAGACCAACCCTCAGGATGGCTGTGCAGAAGCTGTGGAGTCTTCCCTAAAGGCTGGTAAGCGACCCCCCAGGGCTACCAAGTTTCCCAGTTCCAGGCTGGAGCCTTTTTGGCCAGTCCTGGTTTTGAACCTCCATCCTAACGCACTATGGGATTCGTAGTCCCTGCTTTTACCCACTGAACTTTGTGCTGAAAATCAAAGAGATCAAGGATAAGGCTGTCAGAAACCCAGAACTGACCTATGATCTCCCTTCTGGATCTGGGCAATTTGGCAGTTGTGGCACAATGCCTCCAAAATACATGTCTCTAAGATGTTATAAGCAAGGAGTTAATATACTGAACATTTGTCATCCTTCTACTGCCCTTTGTATGTTTTAATAGATAAGCGAGAGGTAAAAATAAATTCCAGAATGTTTAAGGTAGAAGACCTCCAGCTAGCTGGCCGGTCTGAGGAGGGACAGAGAAGGTGGGGTGCAGTGAACATTGCTGTAAATTTATATCAATGATTAAGCGATTATACCTGTATTCTGAGGAATGGCCACAGGAGGACAGCACTGAGCTATTAAATGTAATTGGCGCCCTCCTGTGGCGCTATCCAGAATAACACCTATAAATCTAAGATTTGAAATCCAGCACAAAATTTCTTTAGATGCATTTTGTTTTTATTTATATATTTATTTATTTGGTTGCTTAGCCCATCCTCCCAAAAGAGCCCAGAATGGGTTACAGATCAGCATACATAGTATAATTAAATAACTGCATAGCACAGACAGATACTCTTACAAAGAATGTTGTTAATTTTCCTGGGAACAGTATTTCAGATGCATTCAGGTAACAATTTAGAAGTCAGAGTCTATGATTGCAGTCCAGTTCATGTGGGGATTTAAATACACAGGCGGTCCCTGCTCAGAAGTGCTGACAATCTAATTTAGACTGTAAGGAGAAGGAGAAGTATAAGTGGGAGAAAACGTGATGCAGCCTCCCATCAGCCCACTGGTTGTTTGAATTTTAAATCCAAAACAAGGCTGGAGAAGTATAAGGAAGAGAAAAAGCGAATAAGCTTTTGTCAGTCCATTGGTGTGCTAGAGGGAAGGTTTGTTACCTTTCACCAAAGAGTCCTGGGTTCAACTCCCATCCCTGCATGTTTGGTTTTTTTAAATTAAGGAAGGAGAAGTATAAAGGGGAGAAAACGTGATCTACTCTTCATCAGTTCTTTGGTGGACTAGAGGAAAGCTTTGTTACCTGGTACCAAAGAGTCTTGGGTTCAACTCCCCTTACTGGCTGTTTGAATTTTAATTCCAAATCAAGGAATGAGAAGTATAAAAGGGAGAAAAGGTGACCCCACCTTCGTCAGTCCAGTGGTGGACTAGAGGGATGCTTTGTTACCTTGTATTAAAGAGTCCTGGGTTTGTGCCAGGATGTTTGAATTTTAAATCCAATCAAGGAAGGAGAAGTATAAAGGGGAGAAAAGGTGACCCATCCTTCATCTGCCCAGTGGTAGACGAGAGGAAAGGTTTGTTACCTTTTTACCAAAGAGTCCTGTGCTCAACTCCCCTGACTGGCTGTTTGAATTTTAAATCCAAATCATGGAAGGAGAAGTTATAGATGTTGATAACTTCCCCACAAAAAGTTATCTGCAAAGCAGCACCTGGTAACTGGGAAAAGTTGTGCTGATTGAGGGCAATTATCTGGACAAATTATTATAAATCACCTCAGTGCTTCTCAGGTAATGCCACGGTGGTCTGTGGGCAGAGTGAGAGGTTTCCCCAGTGTTACTCAGTTACCAGAGGGTCTTTTTTTTATATATTCATAACCACAGAACTACCCAGATATAGGGTTAAGACAATAAAAAGAAGTTTCTAAGTGTATTTGAATATCACTAGCTCTGTCTGCCTCTCTGGATAAATACACTGACTGTGTTTAATCTACTGTGGTAGGATTTACAAAAAAAAAAAAACTCAAACAAAATACTGATCACCTCAGCTGTTCATCTTTTTCCCATGATTTGTTGCAGTATACCTAAAGTATAAAAAAAAATAAAAATAAAAAAAGATCTCAAGTGATGGGATTATTCTCCAATCCAAGGCTCTCCACTGATGTTATGTACAGTCTGAGATAAGCGCAGAGGATTCGTAGGTGTGAGGGTTTAAAGTCTGGGATTAGTACAGGGATTCAGGAAGAAGCTATTGGTTCAGAGACCAATTTACCAAAAACTGAAAAAAAGCACAATGTTACATTAGCTGTTAGTGAGCCAAACTTCATCAGTTCCTGTGATGGACTAGAGGAAAGGTTTGCTACCCTCTACCAAAAAGATCTGGGTTCGAGTCCAATCCCTGCTTAGTTGTTTGAATTTTTTAAATTCATATCAGGGAATGAGAGATATAAGAGGGAGAAAAATTATCATCATTACATGAAGCAGCTGGTGGCTGTGGGTGGGTGTGAAGCAGCTTAAAGGTTGTGGGTTTAAATCCCCTATTTCATGAGTTATTGGAATGTGAAACCAGAATGATGGGAGGAGAGGTATAAGGGGGAGAAAAAGTGAAGCCATTCTCACCAGTCCAGTCGTGGAGTAGAGGTAAGTTTATTACCTTGTAGCAAAGAGTCCTGGGTTCAACACCCGTCCCCGGCTGTTTGATTTTTAAATCCAAATCAAGGAAGAAGAAATATAAGGAGAAGAAAAAGTCCTGGGTTAAATTCCCCTGACTGGCTGAATTTTAAATCTAAATCAAGAAAGGAGACCTATAAGGAGGAAGAAAAATTGAGTTAACCATCACCAGTCCAGTTGTGGACTAGAGGAAAATTTGTTACCTTACAGAACAGGGTTCTGGGTTGAACTCCCCTGACTGGCTGTTTGAATTTTAAATCCAAATCCAGTAAGGAGAAATATAAGAAGAGCAAAAGTGAGCGGGGTTTCATCAGTCCATTGGTGGACTAGAGGAATTCTTTGTTACCTTGCACCAAAGAGTCCTGGGTTCGACTCCCGTGTCAGGATTTTTGCATTTCTAATCCAAATCAAGGAAGGAGAAGTATAAGGTGGAGAAAAAGAGAGCCAAACTTCATCAGTCCAGTGGTGGACTAGAGGAAATCTTTGCTACCTTGCACCAAAGAGTCCTGGGTTCGACTCCCGTGCTCGGATTTTGTATTTTAAATCCAAATCAAGGAAGGAGAAGTATAAGGGGGAGAAAAAGTGTCTCAACCTTCATCAGTCCAGTGGTGGACTAGAGGAAATCTTTGCTACCTTGCACCAAAGAGTCCTGGGTTCGACTCCCGTGCTAGGATTTTGTATTTTAAATCCAAATCAAGGAAGGAGAAGTATAAGGGGGAGAAAAAGTGTATCAACCTTCATCAGTCCAGTGGTGGACTAGAGGAAAGCTTTGCTACCTTGCACCAAAGAGTCCTGGGTTTGACTCCCGTGCTAGGATGTTTGTATTTTAAAATCCAAATAAAGGAAGGAGAAGTATAAGGGGGAGAAAAAGTGTCTCAACCTTCATCAGTCCAGTGGTGGACTAGAGGAAATCTTTGCTACCTTGCACCAAAGAGTCCTGGGTTTGACTCCCGTGCTCGGATTTTGTATTTTAAATCCAAATCAAGGAAGGAGAAGTATAAGGGGGAGAAAAAGTGTATCAACCTTCATCAGTCCAGTGGTGGACTAGAGGAAAGCTTTGCTACCTTGCACCAAAGAGTCCTGGGTTCGACTCCCGTGCTAGGATTTTGTATTTTAAAATCCAAATAAAGGAAGGAGAAGTATAAGGGGGAGAAAAAGTGTCTCAACCTTCATCAGTCCAGTGGTGGACTAGAGGAAATCTTTGCTACCTTGCACCAAAGAGTCCTGGGTTTGACTCCCGTGCTCGGATTTTGTATTTTAAATCCAAATCAAGGAAGGAGAAGTATAAGGGGGAGAAAAAGTGTATCAACCTTCATCAGTCCAGTGGTGGACTAGAGGAAAGCTTTGCTACCTTGCACCAAAGAGTCCTGGGTTCGACTCCCGTGCTAGGATTTTGTATTTTAAATCCAAATCAAGGAAGGAGAAGTATAAGGGGGAGAAAAAGTGTATCAACCTTCATCAGTCCAGTGGTGGACTAGAGGAAAGCTTTGCTACCTTGCACTAAAGAGTCCTGGGTTTGACTCCTGTGCTAGGATGTTTGTATTTTAAAATCCAAATCAAGGAAGGAGAAGTATAAGGGGGAGAAAAAGTGTCTCAACCTTCATCAGTCCAGTGGTGGACTAGAGGAAAGCTTTGCTACCTTGCACCAAAGAGTCCTGGGTTCGACTCCCGTGCTAGGATTTTGTATTTTAAATCCAAATCAAGGAAGGAGAAGTATAAGGGGGAGAAAAAGTGTCTCAACCTTCATCAGTCCAGTGGTGGACTAGAGGAAAGCTTTGCTACCTTGCACTAAAGAGTCCTGGGTTCGACTCCCGTGCTAGGATGTTTGTATTTTAAAATCCAAATCAAGGAAGGAGAAGTATAAGGGGGAGAAAAAGTGTCTCAACCTTCATCAGTCCAGTGGTGGACTAGAGGAAAGCTTTGCTACCTTGCACCAAAGAGTCCTGGGTTCGACTCCCGTGCTAGGATGTTTGTATTTTAAAATCCAAATCAAAGCATGAAAGGTTTAAAGTTAAGAAACCGAAAGCATCTAGTACCTGCCTCACTGGTGGCTCAATGGATAAAGCACTTCCACTTGATACAGGAGATTGTGGGTTTGATTCCAGCTTAGCCAGAGGCTAGGTGGGACCAGAGCTGGTAAGTAGATGGGTTGAAGGGGGGGTTTGTCAGAAACTAGGTGGAAACAGAGAAGGAGGTTAGATAGATCCTGAAGAGGTGGGAGGGACTAGGCAGAGCAGGGATAGGAGGGCTGGTATCTCTGTGTTTTAAGTATACTTCATGAAAATTAATAACCTTTGCTACTTTTTACTATGAATGGACTACATTTGAGTAAAACTACCCTCTTCTCTTCGAGCAGTATCAACCCCTACTCCTTAGCTGAGACTTGAACCCTCAGTCTCCTGTTACTAACCCAGCACACAACTCTTTAAACATCAAGAGCTTTTCAGAACTTATAGTTATCCATTTCTGGGTTCAAATCCTAGTAGTTGACACAGACAAAAAAAAAAAAAAAGATTTGAACCCTTAACTTCCTCTTACCCTCTTCTCTTGAACCCTCAGCCTCTCCTCTTGGAGCAGTGTCAACCCTACTCCTTAGCTGAGGTTTGAACCCTCAACCTCCGGTTACTAACCCAGCACTCAACCGTTGAGCTAGCCAGGTTTTCACACTAAGAGCTTTTCGGAACTTATATTTATCCTTTTCTTTGTTCAAATCCTAGTAGTTGACACAAAATAGAGTTGAACCTACTCCTTACCTGAGGCTCGAACCCTGAGCCTCCAGTTGCTAACCCAGCACACAACCCTTGAGCCAACCAGGTTTTCACAGCAGAAATTTTTCGGAACTTATATTTATCCTTTTCTGGGATCAAATCCTAGTAGTTGTCCAACAAACATCAAAATAGAGTCTAATGTTGGCATAGTACCAGAGGGATGATCCAGTGGTGACTGTGAGTACTGCACGTTAGAAACAATTATTCAGGTTCAAGTGGATGATAGAAGTGAATGCATGTGAGGCCTCTGGCAGGTGTTTCAAATGGACCATCAAGTAGACTTATCTCCTGTTTTGTTAGGCTTGTGTGATGGTGGTGTGATGACTGGTGGAACATTCTCTTATCTTCCTTTCCTTAGCCCTGACGGTTACATCTATGAGAAGGAAGCAATCCTGGAATACATTTTGCACCAGAAGAAGGAGATTACCCTGCAGCTGAAGGTACGTTGGCCATGGTTGATTTTCCTAGAGGGCAAAATTAGTGGCGTGTTATTAGACAAGCTGTGAGGACTCTTGCCGATGTGAATGCTGAGAACTAGAAAGAGAAAGTTTGGCTGTGTGAGGGATCGCTATTGAAAAGCACCGATGCAGTTGGCTGGGGTAGGGGAGAGTTTAGGTTTTACCCACATAAGGCATGAACACATGAATGAGCTTTCAGTGGGGGTATTCTCATACCTGCTTGAAACCTGCCGCATCTCTGGGAGGATCATAAGCGAGGGCTCAGAGTCACAATTTCAGAAATCCCAGCGCTATTGTAAAGTCCTCTTACTTGTGATGTCCTGTCCTGTCTGTCTGTCCAAATTAGATTGTCAGCTCTTCTGAGCAGGGGCTGTCTATTGAATGTTAAATGTACAGCGCTGCATACGCCTTTCAGCGCTATAGAAATGATAAATAGTAGTGTTCACGATAAGCCTCAAGACCTCGGTAGTGGCGCGTTTCACGTGAAGACTTTCGCCTCACAATTTGCTTGTATTGTCATTGGTCATGGAGAGAGTGTTTCAGGTCACAAATACCCCGATGTAACTTTAATATTTGAAAAACATTTATATGAGGAATAAAGTACATCGGGGTATTTGTGACCTGAAACACTCTCTCCATGCAAGCAAATTGTGAGGCGAGAGTCTTCACGTGAAACAAGTCCCTGCCAAGGTTTATTATAGGTCTGAGGACTTTATAACAGCACTGGCATCTCTGTGAGGAGACGGATGAGTTTGGGTGCTTGAGGGGGAAGGTGTCCTGGGTTACTTTTTTTCCTTCTCCTTGCCATTTCTGGCTGTGCAGGCATATGAAAAGCAGAGGAGCGAGCTGAAGACGGAGCAAGAGGAGCTGAGCAAAGCAGCCAAAGAGTCGCAAGTGAAAGGCTTTCTGGAGAAAGAAATGTCCATTGTCCTCAAACCTCTGAACCCTTTGACCGCATTGCCAGGTACTGTGACTTAGAAAATTCAGACTATATCTTTCATGCTTGAAGCTGGCTTCGTATGCTGTCCAACATCCCGAGGGGTATCCCATATTTGTACACATGTAAACATGGGCAAATTGGCTATGTGAAAATACACCCACTCATATAGTGTGCAGGGGGTGTACGCGATACGTAAAAAACGTACGCATTCCATGCAAGAAAATATGCTACTTGGGCGCAAAAGCGTGGGCATCCTTGCTTGTATTCGATGTGGCAATGAATCCCCTGCCTGAACAGAGCTTGATGTACAGAACTTAATTCTGCTTCTTTGATTATTTTAACTCGTAGTTCCTCTTTATTTTCCAGATTGAAAATGGCCAGTGCAAAAGTCTGCTTTAGTCAGCGAAGAGCCTGTCAATTCTTGCTTTTTTGGGAGTTATATTGTATGGCAGCAGTGTGTGTGTTTGTGTACTCTTTAGCTCACACCTTTTCAATAGTCGCTTCAAAACAAGGTAACATAGTAAATGACGGCAGATAGAGACCCAAATGGTCCTTTTGCTTAGATATTTCTTGGCCAGAAACCCAGAGCTCTGCCTGGTAGTGTGCTTAACCGTGCAAGTCTGCCCTGTACTGGCCTTAGTTCTTCAATATATACCATTATTTTCTGATTAGAGATCCTCTGCTTCTTTGAACTCTGTCACCGTTTTCCTCTCCACCACCTCCCTCGGGAGCGCATTCCATGCATCGATTAAAGATGAATTTCCTACCATTATTCTTGAGTCTACCACCCCTCAACCTCAAATTATGTCCTCTGGTTTTACCATTTTCCTTTCTCTGGAAAAGATTTTGTTCTACGTTAATACCTTTCAAGTATTTGAACGTCTGAATCATATCTCCCCTGTCCCTCCTTTCCCCTAGGGTAAACATATTCAGGACTTCCAGTCTCTCCTCATACGTCTTTTGCCGCAAACCTCCTACCATTCTCTGGACCGCTTCAAGTCTTCTTATGTCCTTTGCCAGATACAGTCTCCACAATTGAACACAATACTCCAAGTGTGGCCTCACCAACAACCCGTCCAAGGGCATCAACACCTTCTTCTGCAACAGAGTAGACACGCCGGATGGTGTGAAGGACCTGGCGAAGCTTGAAGAATGGTTTGAAATTTGGCAGCTAAAATTTAATGCTAAGAAATGCAAGGTCATGCATTTGGGCTGCAAAAAACAGAGGGAACGGTACAGTTTATTGGGGAAAGAACTTATGCGCACGACGGAAGAGGGGGATTTGGGCGTGATTGTATGTGATAATGTTAAGGTGGCCAAACAGGTTGAAAAGGTGACGGCGAAAGCTAGAAGGTTGTTAGGTTGCATAGGGAGAGGCACGGCCAGTAGGAAAAAAGGGGGTATTGATGCCTTTGAATAAGGCTCTTTTGAGATCTCATTTAGAATATTGTGTACCATTCTGGAGGCCGCACCTTCAAATAGATGTAAAAAGTATTGAGTCGGTCCAGAGGAAGGCTACTAAAATGGTATGTGGTCTTCGTGATAAGGCGTATGGGGACAGACAATCTGTATACTTTGGAGGAAAGGCGGGAGAGGGGACATATGATAGAAATGTTTAAATACCTATGTAATATAAATGTGCATGAGTCGAGTCTCTTTCATTTGAAAGGAAACTCTGCAATGAGAGGGCATAGGATGAAGTTAAGAGGTGATAGGCTCTGGAGTAATCTAAGGAAATACTTTTTTACAGAAAGGGTGGTAGATATATGGAACAGTCTCCCAGAAGAGGTGGCGGAGACAGAGACTGTGTCTTAATTCAAAAGGGCCTGGGATAGGCACGTGGGATCTCTCAGAGAGAGAAAGCGATAATGCATAACGCGGATGGGCAGACTAGATGGGCCATTTGGCCTTTATCTGGCATCATGTTTTTATGCTAATTATCCCGGAACCACAACCCTCAGAATTTTCTGATTCTGGACATGTTATGTCAGGCAACAATGATATACATCTTGGTTTAATGGGTTCGATATATTTATTATTATGATTATGCCAGTTCATTCATCTGCCACTCTTGAGGAGGGCAGTGGATAGGAAATGAGGCACTTATACGACCCTTTTCCACCCCAAATATTCTGTAACATAGTAACATAGTAGATGACGGCAGATAAAGACCCGAATGGTCCATCCAGTCTGCCCAATCTGATTCAATTTAAATTATTATTTTTATTTTTCTTCTTAGCTATTTCTGGGCGAGAATCCAAAGCTTTACCCGGTACTGTGCTTGGGTTCCAACTGCCAAAATCTCTGTTAAGACTTACTCCAGCCCATCTACACCCTCCCAGCTATTGAAGCCCTCCCCTGCCCATCCTCCTCCAAACGGCCATGTACAGACACAGACCGTACAAGTCTGCCCAGTAACTGGCCTAGTTCAATCTTTAATATTATTTTCTGATTCTAAATCTTCTGTGTTCATCCCACGCTTCTTTGAACTCAGTCACAGTTTTACTCTCCACCACCTCTCTCGGGAGCGCATTCCAGGCATCCACTACCCTCTCCGTAAAGTAGAATTTCCTAACATTGCCCCTGAATCTACCACCCCTCAACCTCAAATTATGTCCTCTGGTTTTACCATTTTCCTTTCTCTGGAAAAGATTTTGTTCTACGTTAATACCCTTTAAGTATTTGAACGTCTGAATCATATCTCACCTGTCTCTCCTTTCCTCTAGGGTATACATATTCAGGGCTTCCAGTCTCTCCTCATACGTCTTCTGGCGCAAGCCTCCTATCATTTTCGTCGCCCTCCTCTGGACCGCCTCAAGTCTTCTTACGTCTTTCGCCAGATACGGTCTCCAAAACTGAACACAATACTCCAAGTGGGGCCTCACCAATGACCTGTACAGGGGCATCAACACCTTCTTTCTTCTACTGACTACGCCTCTCTTTATACAGCCCAGAATCCTTCTGGCAGCAGCCACTGCCTTGTCACACTGTTTTTTCACCTTTAGATCTTCGGACACTATCACCCCAAGGTCCCTCTCCCCGTCCGTGCATATCAGCTTCTCTCCTCCCAGCATATACGGTTCCTTCCTATTATTAATCCCCAAATGCATTACTCTGCATTTCTTTGCATTGAATTTTAGTTGCCAGGCATTAGACCATTCCTCTAACTTTTGCAGATCCTTTTTCATATTTTCCGCTCCCTCTTCGGTGTCTACTCTGTTACAAATCTTGGTATCATCTGCAAAAAGGCACACTTTTCCTTCTATCCCTTCAGCAATGTCACTTACATACATATTGAACAGGATTGGCCCCAGCACCGAACCCTGAGGGACTCCACTAGTCACCTTTCCTTCCTTCGAGCGACTTCCATTAACCACCACCCTCTGGCGTCTGTCCGACAGCCAGTTTCTGACCCAGTTCACCACTTTGGGTCCTAACTTCAGCCCTTCAAGTTTGTTCAACAGCCTCTTATGAGGAACTGTATCAAAGGCTTTGCTGAAATCCAAGTAAATTACATCTAGCATATGTCCTCGATCCAGCTCTCTGGTCACCCAATCAAAAAATTCAATCAGGTTCGTTTGGCACGATTTGCCTTTTGTAAAGCCATGTTGCCTCGGATCCTGTAACCCATTAGATTCAAGGAAATACACTATCCTTTCTTTCAGCAACACTTCCATTATTTTTCCAACAACTGAAGTGAGGCTCACCGGCCTGTAGTTTCCTGCTTCATCCCTGTGACCACTTTTATGAATAGGGACCACATCCTGCTCTCCTCCAATCCCCAGGAATCACTCCCGTCTCCAGAGATTTGTTGAACAAGTCTTTAATAGGACTCGCCAGAACCTCTCTGAGCTCCCTTAGTATCCTGGGATGGATCCCGTCTGGTCCCATCGCTTTGTCCACCTTCAGTTTTTCAAGTTGCTCATAAACACCCTCCTCCGTGAACGGCGCAGAATCTACTCCATTTTCTCGTGTAACTTTGCCAGACAATCTCGGTCCTTCTCCAGGATTTTCTTCTGTGAACACAGAACAGAAGTATTTGTTTAGCACATTTGCTTTCTCCTCATCACTCTCCACATATTTGTTCCCAGCATCTTTCAGCCTAGCAATTCCATTTTTTATCTTCCTCCTTTCACTAATATATCTGAAAAAATTTTTATCTCCCTTTTTTACATTTTTAGCCATTTGTTCTTCCGCCTGTGCCTTTGCCAAACGTATCTCTCTCTTGGCTTCTTTCAGTTTCACCCTGTAGTCCTTTCTGCTCTCCTCTTCTTGGGTTTTTTTATATTTCATGAACGCCAACTCTTTCGCCTTTATTTTCTCAGCCACTAGGTTGGAGAACCATATCGGCTTCCTTTTTCTCTTGTTTTTATTGATTTTCTTCACATAAAGGTCCGTAGCCATTTTTATCGCTCCTTTCAGCTTAGACCACTGTCTTTCCACTTCTCTTATGTCCTCCCATCCTAAAAGCTCTTTCTTCAGGTACTTTCCCATTGCATTAAAGTCCGTACATGCTTCTTCTCAGGAGGCACCAGCCCAAGGTCCTGTGCCTGGATAAGCTCCCTGTTAGCACTGCGAATAGAAACGGGTCAAGTGTAATGGAAATACACAGAAAAACACCTCAGCGGGACAGGATTGGCCCATCAGAGTTCCCAATATCGATTCATCTTTTATTTTTGAAATCCATTTAATCATGGAAATACCCTCTCTAAAAATACGTAACAGCATGATGTTCTTCCGAGGAACTGGTACTCTTCTCCAAACTCCAGGAGCGTCGGGTGCACATTCCCATCCCTTCTGCTTAGGCTCCCACCGCCCTGAATACCTGGTGCTACTGCTGTCCAGCCCAGGGAAGCTTTTAGCCTCATTAGCTAAGAGACGGTGATGTCCTGTATGACCCAGTTCAAATGCAGTGGAAACACAGGAATATTCAAAGTCTCCATCCCTCTCTGGATTAGTTAACGAATGGATCCAGTCCACCTTTTATCCCCACTGAATGCCATGCTGATTGCCTCAAGACAAAGCAGTGGACAATTAGAACAAGTCTCTGCACGCAGTGGGATAAAATTCAGGACTGAATCAGTTTGATCGACCTGGGATGGAGCAGCAAATCCACGGTCATTTGAGACTCGCTAGACCAGCCCTCAGGATGGCTACTGAAGCAGCCTGTGCTGTGTAGAAGCTGTGGAGCAGGGGTCTCCAAAGTCCCTCCTCGAGCGCCGAATCCAGTCAGGTTTTCGGGATTTCCCCAATGAATATGCACTGAAAGTATTACATGCACATAGATCTCATGGATATTCATTGGGGGATTCCCGAAAACCTGACTTGATTCGGCCCTCGAGGAGAGACTTTGGAGACCCCTGCTGTGGAGTCTTCCCTAGAAGCTGGTATGCGATCCCAGGGCTACCAAGTTTCCCAGTTCCAGGCTGGAGCCTTTTTGGCCAGTCCTGGTTTTGAACCTCCATCCTAACGCACTATGGGATTCGTAGTCCCTGCTTTTACCCACTGAACTTTGTGCTGAAAATCAAAGAGATCAAGGATAAGGCTGTCATAAACCCAGAACTGACCTATGATCTCCCTTCTGGATCTGGGCAATTTGGCAGTTGTGGCACAATGCCTCCAAAATACATGTCATAAGCAAGGAGTTAATATACTGAACATTTGTCATCCTTCTACTGCCCTTTGTATGTTTTAATAGATAAGCGAGAGGTAAAAATAAATTCCAGAATGTTTAAGGTAGAAGACCTCCAGCTAGCTGGCCGGTCTGAGGAGGGACAGAGAAGGTGGGGTGCAGTGAATATTGCTGTAAAATTATACCAATGATTAAGCGATTATACCTGTATTCTGAGGAATGGCCACAGGAGGACACCACTGGGCTATTAAATAGAGTTCTTTCTAATGTAATTGGCGCCCTCCTGTGGCGCTATCCAGAATAACACCTATAAATCTAAGATTTGAAATCCAGCACAAAATTTCTTTAGATGCATTTTGTTTTTAAATGTTCTGAATGTGATATGCATTTCAGGCATGCTTTGTTTCTGCAATATCATATAAATACACATACTGAAGGGAAACCTCTTTAATGTTCTGAATGTAATAAGTATAGATATAATGAAGAGAAACCTTTTAAATGGTATGAATGTGATAAGTCCTGTAAGACCCTGTTCAAATGCAATGGAAACACAAGAATATTCAAAGTCTCCATCCCTCTCTGGATTAGTTAACGAATGTATCCAGTCCACCTTTTATCGCCACTGAATGCCAGTCTGATTTCCTCAAGACAAAGCAGTAGACAGTTAGAACAAGTCCCTGCAAGTAGTGGGATAAAATTCGGGACTGAATGAGTTTGGTCGACCTGAGATTGAGCAGCAAATCCAAGGTCATTTGAGACTCGCTAGACCAACCCTCAGGATGGCTGTGCAGAAGCTGTGGAGTCTTCCCTAAAGGCTGGTAAGTGACCCCCCAGGGCTACCAAGTTTCCCAGTTCCAGGATGGAGCCTTTTTGGCCAGTCCTGGTTTTGAACCTCCATCCTAACGCACTATGGGATTCGTAGTCCCTGCTTTTACCCACTGAACTTTGTGCTGAAAATCAAAGAGATCAAGGATAAGGCTGTCAGAAACCCAGAACTGACCTATGATCTCCCTTCTGGATCTGGGCAATTTGGCAGTTGTGGCACAATGCCTCCAAAATACATGTCATAAGCAAGGAGTTAATATACTGAACATTTGTCATCCTTCTACTGCCCTTTGTATGTTTTAATAGATAAGCGAGAGGTAAAAATAAATTCCAGAATGTTTAAGGTAGAAGACCTCCAGCTAGCTGGCCGGTCTGAGGAGGGACAGAGAAGGTGGGGTGCAGTGAATATTGCTGTAAAATTATACCAATGATTAAGCGATTATACCTGTATTCTGAGGAATGGCCACAGGAGGACAGCACTGGGCTATTAAATAGAGTTCTTTCTAATGTAATTGGCGCCCTCCTGTGGCGCTATCCAGAATAACACCTATAAATCTAAGATTTGAAATCCAGCACAAAATTTCTTTAGATGCATTTTGTTTTTATTTATATATTTATTTATTTGGTTGCTTAGCCCATCCTCCCAAAAGAGCCCAGAATGGGTTACAGATCAGCATACATAGTATAATTAAATAACTGCATAGCACAGACAGATACTCTTACAAAGAATGTTGTTAATTTTCCTGGGAACAGTATTTCAGATGCATTCAGGTAACAATTTAGAAGTCAGAGTCTATGATTGCAGTCCAGTTCATGTGGGGATTTAAATACACAGGCGGTCCCTGCTCAGAAGTGCTGACAATCTAATTTAGACTGTAAGGAGAAGGAGAAGTATAAGTGGGAGAAAATGTGATGCAGCCTCCCATCAGCTCACTGGTTGTTTGAATTTTAAATCCAAAACAAGGCTGGAGAAGTATAAGGAAGAGAAAAAGCGAATAAGCTTTTGTCAGTCCATTGGTGTGCTAGAGGGAAGGTTTGTTATCTTTCACCAAAGAGTCCTGGGTTCAACTCCCATCCCTGCATGTTTGGTTTTTTTAAATTAAGGAAGGAGAAGTATAAAGGGGAGAAAACGTGATCTACTCTTCATCAGTTCTTTGGTGGACTAGAGGAAAGCTTTGTTACCTGGTACCAAAGAGTCTTGGGTTCAACTCCCCTTACTGGCTGTTTGAATTTTAATTCCAAATCAAGGAATGAGAAGTATAAAAGGGAGAAAAGGTGACCCCACCTTCATCAGTCCAGTGGTGGACTAGAGGAAAGCTTTGCTACCTTGCACCAAAGAGTCCTGGGTTCGACTCCCGTGCTAGGATTTTGTATTTTAAATCCAAATCAAGGAAGGAGAAGTATAAGGGGGAGAAAAAGTGTATCAACCTTCATCAGTCCAGTGGTGGACTAGAGGAAAGCTTTGCTACCTTGCACTAAAGAGTCCTGGGTTCGACTCCCGTGCTAGGATGTTTGTATTTTAAAATCCAAATCAAAGCATGAAAGGTTTAAAGTTAAGAAACCGAAAGCATCTAGTACCTGCCTCACTGGTGGCTCAATGGATAAAGCACTTCCACTTGATACAGGAGATTGTGGGTTCGATTCCAGCTTAGCCAGAGGCTAGGTGGGACCAGAGCTGGTAAGTAGATGGGTTGAAGGGGGGGGTTTGTCAGAAACTAGGTGGAAACAGAGAAGGAGGTTAGATAGATCCTGAAGAGGTGGGAGGGACTAGGCAGAGCAGGGATAGGAGGGGTATCTCTGTGTTTTAAGTATACTTCATGAAAATTAATAACCTTTGCTACTTTTTACTATGAATGGACTACATTTGAGTAAAACTACCCTCTTCTCTTCGAGCAGTATCAACCCCTACTCCTTAGCTGAGACTTGAACCCTCAGTCTCCTGTTACTAACCCAGCACACAACTCTTTAAACATCAAGAGCTTTTCAGAACTTATAGTTATCCATTTCTGGGTTCAAATCCTAGTCAGTTGACACAGACAAAAAAAAAAAAAAAGATTTGAACCCTTAACTTCCTCTTACCCTCTTCTCTTGAACCCTCAGCCTCTCCTCTTGGAGCAGTGTCAGCCCTACTCCTTAGCTGAGGTTTGAACCCTCAACCTCCGGTTACTAACCCAGCACTCAACCGTTGAGCTAGCCAGGTTTTCACACTAAGAGCTTTTCGGAACTTATATTTATCCTTTTCTTTGTTCAAATCCTAGTAGTTGACACAAAATAGAGTTGAACCTACTCCTTACCTGAGGCTTGAACCCTGAGCCTCCAGTTGCTAACCCAGCACACAACCCTTGAGCCAACCAGGTTTTCACAGCAGAAATTTTTCGGAACTTATATTTATCCTTTTCTGGAATCAAATCCTAGTAGTTGTCCAAAAAACATCAAAATAGAGTCTAATGTTGGCATAGTACCAGAGGGATGATCCAGTGGTGACTGTGTGTACTGCACGTTAGAAACAATTATTCAGGTTCAAGTGGATGATAGAAGTGAATGCATGTGAGGCCTCTGGCAGGTGTTTCAAATGGACCATCAAGTAGACTTATCTCCTGTTTTGTTAGGCTTGTGTGATGGTGGTGTGATGACTGGTGGAACATTCTCTTATCTTCCTTTCCTTAGCCCTGACGGTTACATCTATGAGAAGGAAGCAATCCTGGAATACATTTTGCATCAGAAGAAGGAGATTACCCTGCAGCTGAAGGTACGTTGGCCATGGTTGATTTTCCTAGAGGGCAAAATTAGTGGCGTGTTATTAGACAAGCTGTGAGGACTCTTGCCGATGTGAATGCTGAGAACTAGAAAGAGAAAGTTTGGCTGTGTGAGGGATCGCTATTGAAAAGCACCGATGCAGTTGGCTGGGGTAGGGGAGAGTTTAGGTTTTACCCACATAAGGCATGAACACATGAATGAGCTTTCAGTGGGGGTATTCTCATACCTGCTTGAAACCTGCCGCATCTCTGGGAGGATCATAAGCGAGGGCTCAGAGTCACAATTTCAGAAATCCCAGCGCTATTGTAAAGTCCTCTTACTTGTGATGTCCTGTCCTGTCTGTCTGTCCAAATTAGATTGTCAGCTCTTCTGAGCAGGGGCTGCCTATTGAATGTTAAATGTACAGCGCTGCATACGCCTTTCAGCGCTATAGAAATGATAAATAGTAGTGTTCACGATAAGCCTCAAGACCTCGGTAGTGGCGCGTTTCACGTGAAGACTTTCGCCTCACAATTTGCTTGTATTGTCATTGGTCATGGAGAGAGTGTTTCAGGTCACAAATACCCCGATGTAACTTTAATATTTGAAAAACATTTATATGAGGAATAAAGTACATCGGGGTATTTGTGACCTGAAACACTCTCTCCATGCAAGCAAATTGTGAGGCGAGAGTCTTCACGTGAAACAAGTCCCTGCCAAGGTTTATTATAGGTCTGAGGACTTTATAACAGCACTGGCATCTCTGTGAGGAGACGGATGAGTTTGGGTACTTGAGGGGGAAGGTGTCCTGGGTTACTTTTTTTCCTTCTCCTTGCCATTTCTGGCTGTGCAGGCGTATGAAAAGCAGAGGAGCGAGCTGAAGACGGAGCAAGAGGAGCTGAGCAAAGCAGCCAAAGAGTCGCAAGTGAAAGGCTTTCTGGAGAAAGAAATGTCCATTGTCCTCAAACCTCTGAACCCTTTGACCGCATTGCCAGGTACTGTGACTTAGAAAATTCAGACTATATCTTTCATGCTTGAAGCTGGCTTCGTATGCTGTCCAACATCCCGAGGGGTATCCCATATTTGTACACATGTAAACATGGGCAAATTGGCTATGTGAAAATACACCCACTCATATAGTGTGCAGGGGGTGTACGCGATACGTAAAAAACGTACGCATTCCATGCAAGAAAATATGCTACTTGGGCGCAAAAGCGTGGGCATCCTTGCTTGTATTCGATGTGGCAATGAATCCCCTGCCTGAACAGAGCTTGATGTACAGAACTTAATTCTGCTTCTTTGATTATTTTAACTCGTAGTTCCTCTTTATTTTCCAGATTGAAAATGGCCAGTGCAAAAGTCTGCTTTAGTCAGCGAAGAGCCTGTCAATTCTTGCTTTTTTGGGAGTTATATTGTATGGCAGCAGTGTGTGTGTTTGTGTACTCTTTAGCTCACACCTTTTCAATAGTCGCTCAAAACAAGGTAACATAGTAAATGACGGCAGATAGAGACCCAAATGGTCCTTTTGCTTAGATATTTCTTGGCCAGAAACCCAGAGCTCTGCCTGGTAGTGTGCTTAACCGTGCAAGTCTGCCCTGTACTGGCCTTAGTTCTTCAATATATACCATTATTTTCTGATTAGAGATCCTCTGCTTCTTTGAACTCTGTCACCGTTTTCCTCTCCACCACCTCCCTCGGGAGCGCATTCCATGCATCGATTAAAGATGAATTTCCTACCATTATTCTTGAGTCTACCACCCCTCAACCTCAAATTATGTCCTCTGGTTTTACCATTTTCCTTTCTCTGGAAAAGATTTTGTTCTACGTTAATACCTTTCAAGTATTTGAACGTCTGAATCATATCTCCCCTGTCCCTCCATTCCCCTAGGGTAAACATATTCAGGACTTCCAGTCTCTCCTCATACGTCTTTTGCCGCAAACCTCCTACCATTCTCTGGACCGCTTCAAGTCTTCTTATGTCCTTTGCCAGATACAGTCTCCACAATTGAACACAATACTCCAAGTGTGGCCTCACCAACAACCCGTCCAAGGGCATCAACACCTTCTTCTGCAACAGAGTAGACACGCCGGATGGTGTGAAGGACCTGGCGAAGCTTGAAGAATGGTTTGAAATTTGGCAGCTAAAATTTAATGCTAAGAAATGCAAGGTCATGCATTTGGGCTGCAAAAAACAGAGGGAACGGTACAGTTTATTGGGGAAAGAACTTATGCGCACGACGGAAGAGGGGGATTTGGGAGTGATTGTATGTGATAATGTTAAGGTGGCCAAACAGGTTGAAAAGGTGACGGCGAAAGCTAGAAGGTTGTTAGGTTGCATAGGGAGAGGCACGGCCAGTAGGAAAAAAGGGGGTATTGATGCCTTTGAATAAGGCTCTTTTGAGATCTCATTTAGAATATTGTGTACCATTCTGGAGGCCGCACCTTCAAATAGATGTAAAAAGTATTGAGTCGGTCCAGAGGAAGGCTACTAAAATGGTATGTGGTCTTCGTGATAAGGCGTATGGGGACAGACAATCTGTATACTTTGGAGGAAAGGCGGGAGAGGGGACATATGATAGAAATGTTTAAATACCTATGTAATATAAATGTGCATGAGTCGAGTCTCTTTCATTTGAAAGGAAACTCTGCAATGAGAGGGCATAGGATGAAGTTAAGAGGTGATAGGCTCTGGAGTAATCTAAGGAAATACTTTTTTACAGAAAGGGTGGTAGATATATGGAACAGTCTCCCAGAAGAGGTGGCGGAGACAGAGACTGTGTCTTAATTCAAAAGGGCCTGGGATAGGCACGTGGGATCTCTCAGAGAGAGAAAGCGATAATGCATAACGCGGATGGGCAGACTAGATGGGCCATTTGGCCTTTATCTGGCATCATGTTTTTATGTTAATTATCCTGGAACCACAACCCTCAGAATTTTCTGATTCTGGACATGTTATGTCAGGCAACAATGATATACATCTTGGTTTAATGGATTCGATATATTTATTATTATGATTATGCCAGTTCATTCATCTGCCACTCTTGAGGAGGGCAGTGGATAGGAAATGAGGCACTTATGCGCCCCTTTTCCGCCCCAAATATTCTGTGACATGCTTCTTCTCAGGAGGCACCAGCCCAAGGTCCTGTGCCTGGATAAGCTCCCTGTTAGCACTGCGAACAGAAACGGGTCAAGTGTAATGGAAATACACAGAAAAACACCTCAGCGGGACAGGATTGGCCCATCAGAGTTCCCAATATCGATTCATCTTTTATTTTTGAAATCCATTTAATCATGGAAATACCCTCTCTAAAAATACGTAACAGCATGATGTTCTTCCGAGGAACTGGTACTCTTCTCCAAACTCCAGGAGCGTCGGGTGCACATTCCCATCCCTTCTGCTTAGGCTCCCACCGCCCCCGTCCAAGGGCATCAACACCAATGGACTGACAAAAGCGTATTCGCTTTTTCTCTTCCTTATACTTCTCCTGCCTTGTTTTTGATTTAAAATTCAAACAACCAGTGGGCTGATGGGAGGCTGCATCACATTTTCTCCCACTTATACTTCTCCTTCTCCTTACAGTCTAAATTAGATTGTCAGCACTTCTGAGCAGGGACCGCCTTTGTATTTAAATCCCCACATGAACTGGACTGCAATCATAGACTCTGACTTCTAAATTGTTACCTGAATGCATCTGAAATACTGTTCCCAGGAAAATTAACAACATTCTTTGTAAGAGTATCTGTCTGTGCTATGCAGTTATTTAATTATACTATGTATGCTGATCTGTAACCCATTCTGGGCTCTTTTGGGAGGATGGGCTAAGCAACCAAATAAATAAATATATAAATAAAAACAAAATGCATCTAAAGAAATTTTGTGCTGGATTTCAAATCTTAGATTTATAGGTGTTATTCTGGATAGCGCCACAGGAGGGCGCCAATTACATTTGAAATAACTTTATTTATAAGCTCAGTGCTGTCCTCCTGTGGCCATTTCTCAGAATACAGGTATAATCGCTTAATCATTGATATAAATTTACAGCAATGTTCACTGCACCCCACCTTCTCTGTCCCTCCTCAGACCGGCCAGCTAGCTGGAGGTCTTCTACCTTAAACATTCTGGAATTTATTTTTACCTCTCGCTTATCTATTAAAACATACAAAGGGCAGTAGAAGGATGACAAATGTTCAGTATATTAACTCCTTGCTTATAACATCTTAGAGACATGTATTTTGGAGGCATTGTGCCACAACTGCCAAATTGCCCAGATCCAGAAGGGAGATCATAGGTCAGTTCTGGGTTTCTGACAGCCTTATCCTTGATATCTTTGATTTTCAGCACAAAGTTCAGTGGGTAAAAGCAGGGACTACGAATCCCATAGTGCGTTAGGATGGAGGTTCAAAACCAGGACTGGCCTAAAGGCTCCAGCCCTGAACTGGGAAACTTGGTAGACCTGGGATCGCATTCCAGCTTCTAGGGAAGACTCCACAGCAGGGGTCTCCAAAGTCTCTCCTCGAGGGCCGAATCAAGTCAGGTTTTCGGGAATCCCCCAATGAATATCCATGAGATCTATGTGCATGTAATACTTTCAGTGCATATTCATTGGGGAAATCCCGAAAACCTGACTGGATTCGGCGCTCGAGGAGGGACTTTGGAGACCCCTGCTCCACAGCTTCTACACAGCACAGGCTGCTTCAGTAGCCATCCTGAGGGCTGGTCTAGCGAGTCTCAAATGACCGTGGATTTGCTGCTCCATCCCAGGTCGACCAAACTGATTCAGTCCTGAATTTTATCCCACTGCGTGCAGAGACTTGTTCTAATTGTCCACTACTTTGTCTTGAGGCAATCAGCATGGCATTCAGTGGGGATAAAAGGTGGACTGGATCCATTCGTTAACTAATCCAGAGAGGGATGGAGACTTTGAATATTCCTGTGTTTCCACTGCATTTGAACTGGGTCATACAGGACATCACCGTCTCTTAGCTAATGAGGCTAAAAGCTTCCCTGGGCTGGACAGCAGTAGCACCAGGTCTTCAGGGCGGTGGGAGCCTAAGCAGAAGGGATGGGAATGGTAGGAAATTCATCTTTAATTGATGCATGGAATGCGCTCCCGAGGGAGGTGGTGGAGAGGAAAACGGTGACAGAGTTCAAAGAAGCAGAGGATCTCTAATCAGAAAATAATGGTATATATTGAAGAGCTAAGGCCAGTACAGGGCAGACTTGCACGGTTAAGCACACTACCAGGCAGAGCTCTGGGTTTCTGGCCAAGAAATATCTAAGCAAAAGGACCATTTGGGTCTCTATCTGCCGTCATTTACTATGTTACCTTGTTTTGAGCGACTATTGAAAAGGTGTGAGCTAAAGAGTACACAAACACACACACTGCTGCCATACAATATAACTCCCAAAAAAGCAAGAATTGACAGGCTCTTCGCTGACTAAAGCAGACTTTTGCACTGGCCATTTTCAATCTGGAAAATAAAGAGGAACTACGAGTTAAAATAATCAAAGAAGCAGAATTAAGGTCTGTACATCAAGCTCTGTTCAGGCAGGGGATTCATTGCCACATCGAATACAAGCAAGGATGCCCACGCTTTTGCGCCCAAGTAGCATATTTTCTTGCATGGAATGCGTACGTTTTTTACGTACCGCGTACACCCCCTGCACACTATATGAGTGGGTGTATTTTCACATAGCCAATTTGCCCATGTTTACATGTGTACAAATATGGGATACCCCTCGGGATGTTGGACAGCATACGAAGCCAGCTTCAAGCATGAAAGATATAGTCTGAATTTTCTAAGTCACAGTACCTGGCAATGCGGTCAAAGGGTTCAGAGGTTTGAGGACAATGGACATTTCTTTCTCCAGAAAGCCTTTCACTTGCGACTCTTTGGCTGCTTTGCTCAGCTCCTCTTGCTCCGTCTTCAGCTCGCTCCTCTGCTTTTCATATGCCTGCACAGCCAGAAATGGCAAGGAGAAGGAAAAAAAGTAACCCAGGACACCTTCCCCCTCAAGCACCCAAACTCATCCGTCTCCTCACAGAGATGCCAGTGCTGTTATAAAGTCCTCAGACCTATAATAAACCTTGGAAGGGACTTGTCTCACGTGAAGACTCTCGCCTCACAATTTGCTTGCATGGAGAGAGTGTTTCAGGTCACAAATACCCCGATGTACTTTATTCCTCATATAAATGTTTTTCAAATATAAAAGTTACATCGGGGTATTTGTGACCTGAAACACTCTCTCCATGACCAATGACAATACAAGCAAATTGTGAGGCGAAAGTCTTCACGTGAAACGCGCCACTACCGAGGTCTTGAGGCTTATCGTGAACACTACTATTTATCATTTCTATAGCGCTGAAAGGCGTATGCAGCGCTGTACATTTAACATTCAATAGACAGCCCCTGCTCAGAAGAGCTGACAATCTAATTTGGACAGACAGACAGGACAGGACATCACAAGTAAGAGGACTTTACAATAGCGATGGGATTTCTGAAATTGTGACTCTGAGCCCTCGCTTATGATCCTCCCAGATATGCGGCAGGTTTCAAGCAGGTATGAGAATACCCCCACTGAAAGCTCATTCATGTGTTCATGCCTTATGTGGGTAAAACCTAAACTCTCCCCTACCCTAGCCAACTGCATCGGTGCTTTTCAATAGCGATCCCTCACACAGCCATACTTTCTCTTTCTAGTTCTCAGCATTCACATCGGCAAGAGTCCTCACAGCTTGTCTAATAACACGCCACTAATTTTGCCCTCTAGGAAAATCAACCATGGCCAACGTACCTTCAGCTGCAGGGTAATCTCCTTCTTCTGGTGCAAAATGTATTCCAGGATTGCTTCCTTCTCATAGATGTAACCGTCAGGGCTAAGGAAAGGAAGATAAGAGAATGTTCCACCAGTCATCACACCACCATCACACAAGCCTAACAAAACAGGAGATAAGTCTACTTGATGGTCCATTTGAAACACCTGCCAGAGGCCTCACATGCATTCACTTCTATCATCCACTTGAACCTGAATAATTGTTTCTAACGTGAAGTACTCACAATCACCACTGGATCATCCCTCTGGTACTGCTATGCCAACATTAGACTCTATTTTGATCCCAGAAAAGGATAAATATAAGTTCCGAAAAATTCCTACTGTGAAAACCTGGTTGGCTCAAGGGTTGTGTGCTGGGTTAGCAACTGGAGGCTCAGGGTTTGAGCCTCAGGTAAGGAGTAGGTTCAACTCTATTTTGTGTCAACTACTAGGATTTGAACAAAGAAAAGGATAAATATAAGTTCCGAAAAGCTGTTAGTGTGAAAACCTGGCTAGCTCAACGGTTGAGTGCTGGGTTAGTAACCGGAGGTTGAGGGTTCAAACCTCAGCTAAGGAGTAGGGCTGACACTGCTCCAAGAGGAGAGGCTGAGGGTTCAAGAGAAGAGGGTAAGAGGAAGTTAAGGGTTCAAATCTCTTTTTTTTTTTTTTTGTCTGTGTCAACTGCTAGGATTTGAACCCAGAAATGGATAACTATAAGTTCTGAAAAGCTCTTGATGTTTAAAGAGTTGTGTGCTGGGTTAGTAACAGGAGACTGAGGGTTCAAGTCTCAGCTAAGGAGTAGGGGTTGATACTGCTCGAAGAGAAGAGGGTAGTTTTACTCAAATGTAGTCCATTCATAGTAAAAAGTAGCAAAGGTTATTCATTTTCATGAAGTATACTTAAAACACAGAGATACCCAGCCCCTCCTACCCCTGGTCTGCCTAGTCCCCCCCCACCTCTTCAGGATCTATCTAACCTCCTTCTCTGTTTCCACCTAGTTTCTGACAAACCCCCCCCCCTTCAACCCATCTACTTACCAGCTCTGGTCCCACCTAGCCTCTGGCTAAGCTGGACTCAAACCCACAATCTCCTGTATCAAGTGGAAGTGCTTTATCCATTGAGCCACCAGTGAGGCAGGTACTAGATGCTTTCGGTTTCTTAACTTTAAACCTTTCATGCTTTGATTTGGATTTTAAAATACAAAATCCTAGCACGGGAGTCGAACCCAGGACTCTTTGGTGCAAGGTAGCAAAGCTTTCCTCTAGTCCACCACTGGACTGATGAAGTTTGGCTCTCTTTTTCTCCACCTTATACTTCTCCTTCCTTGATTTGGATTAGAAATGCAAAAATCCTGACACGGGAGTCGAACCCAGGACTCTTTGGTGCAAGGTAACAAAGAATTCCTCTAGTCCACCAATGGACTGATGAAACCCCGCTCACTTTTGCTCTTCTTATATTTCTCCTTACTGGATTTGGATTTAAAATTCAAACAGCCAGTCAGGGGAGTTCAACCCAGAACCCTGTTCTGTAAGGTAACAAATTTTCCTCTAGTCCACAACTGGACTGGTGATGGTTAACTCAATTTTTCTTCCTCCTTATAGGTCTCCTTTCTTGATTTAGATTTAAAATTCAGCCAGTCAGGGGAATTTAACCCAGGACTTTTTCTTCTCCTTATATTTCTTCTTCCTTGATTTGGATTTAAAAATCAAACAGCTGGGGGGACAGGTGTTGAACCCAGGACTCTTTGCTACAAGGTAACAAACTTACCTCTACTCCACGACTGGACTGGTGAGAATGGCTTCACTTTTTCTCCCCCTTATACCTCTCCTCCCATCATTCTGGTTTCACATTCCAATAACTCATGAAATAGGGGATTTAAACCCACAACCTTTAAGCTGCTTCACACCCACCCACAGCCACCAGCTGCTTCATGTAATGATGATAAATTTTCTCCCTCTTATATCTCTCATTCCCTGATATGAATTAAAAAAATTCAAACAACTAGGCAGGGATTGGACTCGAACTCAGATCTTTTTGGTAGAGGGTAGCAAACCTTTCCTCTAGTCCATCACAGGAACTGATGAAGTTTGGCTCACTAACAGCTAATGTAACATTGTGCTTTTTTTCAGTTTTTGGTAAATTGGTCTCTGAACCAATAGCTTCTTCCTGAATCCCTGTACTAATCCCAGACTTTAAACCCTCACACCTACGAATCCTCTGCGCTTATCTCAGACTGTACATAACATCAGTGGAGAGCCTTGGATTGGAGAATAATCCCATCACTTGAGATCTTTTTTTATTTTTATTTTTTTTATACTTTAGGTATACTGCAACAAATCTTGGGAAAAAGATGAACAGCTGAGGTGATCAGTATTTTGTTTGAGTTTTTTTTTTGTAAATCCTACCACAGTAGATTAAACACAGTCAGTGTATTTATCCAGAGAGGCAGACAGAGCTAGTGATATTCAAATACACTTAGAAACTTCTTTTTATTGTCTTAACCCTATATCTGGGTAGTTCTGTGGTTATGAATATATAAAAAAAAGACCCTCTGGTAACTGAGTAACACTGGGGAAACCTCTCACTCTGCCCACAGACCACCGTGGCATTACCTGAGAAGCACTGAGGTGATTTATAATAATTTGTCCAGATAATTGCCCTCAATCAGCACAACTTTTCCCAGTTACCAGGTGCTGCTTTGCAGATAACTTTTTGTGGGGGAGTTATCAACATCTATAACTTCTCCTTCCATGATTTGGATTTAAAATTCAAACAGCCAGTCAGGGGAGTTGAGCACAGGACTCTTTGGTAAAAAAGGTAACAAACCTTTCCTCTCGTCTACCACTGGGCAGATGAAGGATGGGTCACCTTTTCTCCCCTTTATACTTCTCCTTCCTTGATTGGATTTAAAATTCAAACATCCTGGCACAAACCCAGGACTCTTTAATACAAGGTAACAAAGCATCCCTCTAGTCCACCACTGGATTGATGAAGGTGGGGTCACCTTTTCTCCCTTTTATACTTCTCATTCCTTGATTTGGAATTAAAATTCAAACAGCCAGTAAGGGGAGTTGAACCCAATACTCTTTGGTACCAGGTAACAAAGCTTTCCTCTAGTCCACCAAAGAACTGATGAAGAGTAGATCACGTTTTCTCCCCTTTATACTTCTCCTTCCTTAATTTAAAAAACCAAACATGCAGGGATGGGAGTTGAACCCAGGACTCTTTGGTGAAAGGTAACAAACCTTCCCTCTAGCACACCAACCAATGGACTGACAAAAGCTTATTCGCTTTTTCTCTTCCTTATACTTCTCCAGCCTTGTTTTGGATTTAAAATTCAAACAACCAGTGGGCTGATGGGAGGCTGCATCACATTTTCTCCCACTTATTATTCTCCTTCTCCTTACAGTCTAAATTAGATTGTCAGCACTTCTGAGCAGGGACCGCCTGTGTATTTAAATCCCCACATGAACTGGACTGCAATCATAGACTCTGACTTCTAAATTGTTACCTGAATGCATCTGAAATACTGTTCCCAGGAAAATTAACAACATTCTTTGTAAGAGTATCTGTCTGTGCTATGCAGTTATTTAATTATACTATGTATGCTGATCTGTAACCCATTCTGGGCTCTTTTGGGAGGATGGGCTAAGCAACCAAATAAATAAATATATAAATAAAAACAAAATAGCTTGAAAATAAATAAAACTTTTTTGAACTTAAAAAAAAAAAAAATGCATCTAAAGAAATTTTGTGCTGGATTTCAAATCTTAGATTTATAGGTGTTATTCTGGATAGCGCCACAGGAGGGCGCCAATTACATTAGAAAGAACTATATTTAATAGCTCAGTGCTGTCCTCCTGTGGCCATTCCTCAGAATACAGGTATAATCGCTTAATCATTGGTATAAATTTACAGCAATGTTCACTGCACCCCACCTTCTCTGTCCCTCCTCAGACCGGCCAGCTAGCTGGAAGTCTTCTACCTTAAACATTCTGGAATTTATTTTTACCTCTCGCTTATCTATTAAAACATACAAAGGGCAGTAGAAGGATGACAAATGTTCAGTATATTAACTCCTTGCTTATAACATCTTAGAGACATGTATTTTGGAGGCATTGTGCCACAACTGCCAAATTGCCCAGATCCAGAAGGGAGATCATAGGTCAGTTCTGGGTTTCTGACAGCCTTATCCTTGATCTCTTTGATTTTCAGCACAAAGTTCAGTGGGTAAAAGCAGGGACTACGAATCCCATAGTGCGTTAGGATGGAGGTTCAAAACCAGGACTGGCCAAAAAGGCTCCAGCCTGGAACTGGGAAACTTGGTAGCCCTGGGGGGTCGCTTACCAGCCTTTAGGGAAGACTCCACAGCTTCTGCACAGCCATCCTGAGGGTTGGTCTAGCGGGTCTCAAATGACCTTGGATTTGCTGCTCAATCTCAGGTCGACCAAACTCATTCAGTCCTGAATTTTATCCCACTACTTGCAGGGACTTGTTCTAACTGTCTACTGCTTTGTCTTGAGGAAATCAGACTGGCATTCAGTGGCGATAAAAGGTGGACTGGATACATTCGTTAACTAATCCAGAGAGGGATGGAGACTTTGAATTAGAGAGTTGCGCGGGGACAGAAATCCCACCCGTCCCCACCCGTCCCCGCCAAAGTCCCACCCGTCCCCACCCGTACCCATGAGGAATCCCACCCGTCCCCACCCGTCCCCGTGAGGAATCCCTCCGTCCCCACCTGTCCCCGCGAGGAATCCCCTCCGTCCCCACCCGTCCCCGCGAGGAATCCCCTCCGTCCCCGCCCGTCCATATAAACTTCAGAAATAGTTATTTCATTTAATTATGCTACTGAATTAAAGGCTCTGGTAGAAACCCATTTACAAATAAGCAAAAAGACTTTATTAATTTGAAAATATTAATTGGGAAGAATACATACTTTGCAAATGGGTTTCTACCAGAGCCTCTAATGTTTATAAATTTTTATCAACACAACTAATATACTACTTTATCCTGAAGCAAAATAAAAAAAAAGAAATATAATTCTTTTCCTACCTTTGTTGCCTGGTTTCTGCTTTCCTCATGTTCTCATTCAATTCCTTCCATCCACTGTCTCTCTTCCTTCTGCATCTTCCATTTGCTCTGTTACTGTGCCTCTCCCTTTCTTCCCCCTTCCAAATTGGTCTGGCACCCATCTTCTTCTCTCCGCTCCCCCCATAGTCTGGCATCTGTCTTCTTCCCTGCCAGCGTCTTCTCCCTACTCTCTCTTCCCCATTTCCTTTCAGCGTCCTTCTCCCCCCATCTTCCCCATGTCCTATCCGCGTCCTTCTCCCCCCTCTGTCTTCCACATGTGCTTTCAGTGTCCTTCTCCCCCCTCTGCTTCCCCATGTCCTTTCAGCGTCCTTCTCCCTCTCTGTCTTCCCCATGGCCTTTCAGCGTCCTTCTCCACCCCCCCCCCGTCTTCCCCATGTCCTTTCAGCGTCCTTCTCCACCCCTTTGTCTTCCCCATGTGCTTTCAGCATCCTTCTCCCCCCTCTGTCTTCCACAAGTGCTTTCAGAGTCCTTCCTCCCCCCCCCCCCCCCGCCCTTCCCATGGCCTTTCAGCGTCCTTCTCCACACCTTTGTATTCCCCATGTGCTTTCAGCGTCCTTCTCCCTCCTCTGTCTTCAAGTGCTTTCAGAGTCCTTCCCCCCCTCCTCCCGTCTTCCCCATGGCCTTTCAGCGTCCTTCTCCTCACTCCTTCTCTACCGCCCCGGGTGCAGCACAGCCGGCCAGGTCCCCTTACTTTTGTGGCACTTCCCCGACCGACTGACAACAGCCCCGGTCCGACAAACCTCCCTGCCCTTAACTGCGAATCTAAATTACCTTATTACAGCTGCTGTAAGAAGATAATTTAGATTCGCGGCTACAGGGCAGGGAGGATTGTCGGACCGGGGCTGTTGTCGGTCGGTCGGGGAAGTGCCACAAAAGTAAGGGGACCTGGCCGGCTGTGCTGCAACCGGGGCGGGGTGTGGCGGGGCGGACCGCCCCCTCCCTTGGTAGCCACTCGAACCGCGAGGCTACTCTCCTCCTTACCTGCACTGCCTGCAGCACAGAGCCAAACGGAAGTCTTCCTGACTTCAGCGCTGACGTCGGGAAGACTTCCGTTCGGCTCTGTGCTGCAAGCAGAGAAGGTAGGGAGAAGAGCCGCGCGACTGAGTACATCCAGCCCCGCAGGAACCCCGCGACCCTCGGAGATGTCCCCACGGGATCCCCGCGACCCTAGGGGGCGTCCCCACAGGATCCCCGCGACCCTAGGGGCGTCCCCACGGGATCCCCGTGACCCAAAGGGGGAACCCGCGGGATGCCCGCGGGTCCCGCGGGATTCCTGTCGTCCCCGTTCCCGTGCAGCTCTCTACTTTGAATATTCTTGTGTTTCCATTGCATTTGAACAGGGTCTTGAATTTTAAGGTAACTGCGGTTTAGAAATAAATTCTTATGTTGTTATTCCGGAGTTTTCTTTCATTTGCATAAGTCTCACCTCCTGTACATTAATGCTAAGGAGATATTTAAACGTCTCTATCATATCTCCTCTCGCCCGTCTTTTTTTCCAGAATATACTTGTACATATTAAGTTGTCTAAGCCTGGAGGGGGGCGCTGTGGAGCCCGATTAGTATGGCTGCTTGAGACGTGTGCTCCTGCTCATTATCAAGAATTTAGCAACTAACAAACTTGAATTCTGTGCACACAACCTTTCAACGAACAAATTCTGATTTTGGAAAATCTGCTTTATTGTCTGCTGATTTCATAGCTTTACTATGGCTGCTAGTAAAGTTGGAAAAAGACATAAACCGGAGCCTACCTCTCCTTCTAAAGCTCCACTTCCAACCTCTGATGAAACCGATTCCAGCTCTAAGGCTATAATGGATGAATTGAAATCTTTAAAAGAGCTGCTACTCGATACCAAGACTGAAATCAAAGAAGATATAGAAGCTCTTTCGTCTGAATTTATCTCTTTCAAAACACGAGTCCTTGTACTTGAAACAAAGATGGACGTCGCTACCAACAACGTGGCAGAGCTGCAGAAGCATGTGAAACGCATTACTGAACTTGAAAAAGATATGGAAGATGCAAATAACAGATCTCGTCGCTGTAATTTACGTATTCTTGGTCTTCAGGAAGGGAACAATGATAAGGATCTACTATCTTACCTCACTGTCCTTATTCCGAAGGTATTGGATATAACTTTTGATAAAGATTTCGAAATTGAGAGAGCTCACCGCGTGCCCTCCCATCGGCATGGCGGCAACAAGTTCCCCAGACCAGTAGTTATCAAGCTCTTACGATACCAGCAAACCCTTGAGGTGCTGCAAAAAGCTAAACTCAAAGCTCCGTTAATGCACGAGGGCCAGTCACTACTTTTTGTTCCTGATCTTAGTAAGACCACAGCACGTCGGCGCAAACAACTACTGGCTTACCGACCTCAACTAAAGGCAATGAATGCTAGATTCGGCTTGCTCTTCCCTGCAAAAATGAGAGTAACCTACAACAACCAAACGAAAGATTTTCTGGAACCGGATGATCTTGCTGCCTTTATAGAACAAGCCTGTCCTACTCCCATTAATAAGGTGTAATTCCTGAACCGTGCCTTGCTTCTTGACCCGCATGATTGCCTTGGCGTGTGGCTCCTTTCTGCTGCTTTCCGCTTGACTTCAGACACCATCGGACATTGTGTGTTGGACTTTGCTGTAATGTCTCTCAGTACTCTCTTTATTGTTTACTTTCTCTGCTGAGCGCTGTCCCAGTATTTTCTCTGGACGAGCAAGATGAAGATCAAAGTATCAAACCTACTTTCACGTTGCCCTCATCTACACTAACTGTTTTTCTGCCATCGGATCGTCTTTCCCCGCTCACTGAACCGAATCTCTCAACTGGTGATCTCAACCTGTCTGGACAATTAGTTTGATTCGTTTGTTTATTAGCCGGGTGGTTTTTCCTCCTGCTGTCTTTTGTGTATATGTTGTTTGTCTACTTCCCCCCTTATGTGTCTGCAAAAGCAGATTTGCCTGCTGTTATACAAAACCCGATGTGTGCTGTAGGCTTATATTTATAGGGTTATTGTTTATTAGTAATAGGGTGTTCATGTGCTTGAGTCCCAGTCTCCTTAGATCTGTATCTTTGTGTTAATTATGCTTTTCTTTCTTTACTGTCTACTCAGTATACTTTTGCTGTTTTCTCACTATTTCACTCTCAATGACGTTTTCCCTCCTGCATAATCAAGCTTTCTATTACTTCTGCGCTATTGGCTGGCTCCTGTTGTCTCTCTAGTGTTTCCACGCCCACTTGCTAATGTTCTCCCCGCCTCTCTGCTTTCCTTTTGCTAGCTGCATTTCGTCATCTCCTGCCTTATCACGTTTCTAGTGTTTATCTTCTAGCTGCTACTCTCTCTCCCAACTTGGAGTGCAGGTAAATATGCTTGCAAGGGTCCTTTTCTTATGTAGACTGTGTTCTTTCCACTCTTACCTTGTGTTATTGTGACTTTAGAATTTCTGTACTGTTGCTTTTCATGCTGCTATGCCAGGCTTATAAATGCTGAGTGATCTTATGTAGTTAATCTCCATGAGCACCTACAGTATTGGGTTTTGGTTCTGTTTTATTACTTATTTCTTCTCCCTGTGTGACCTATCTTACACTCTGTTTCCCACCTTATTCTTAACTCTACTGAAGGTTAATATCATGACTTCTCTCCAGATGTCTTAAAATATTCATGTATTCTGGTACAATTTATTACACTTACAATTTCTTGCTCACACACCACATAATTTCTACTTGCTTGCAGTTTCTGAATTGCCTGTGTTCCCAGTTCTTACCTCATAGGAAGGTTTATGTGATCACCTTTTTCTTCATTTCATTCATTGGCCCCGGCTGATAGTTTTATATATTATAATTTATTTATACTTTACCCCTTTAGACTCACTGCTGCTATAATGTACTTCATCTTGGGTGTTATTTTAACCCCCCCTTACTTTGTCGTCCAAGGTACAATTTACTAGGTCTTGTTTTATGTTACATCATATGTGTAAAAATTTCTCCAGTCTGGCATGATTTCAATATTTAAAAAAAAAAAAAAAAAAAAAAAAAAAAAACTTTATCAACATGATATTTGAAAATGAACCCTAATACCTATTGGCTTTCATAGTATGGAATATATTGAGGGAAACTGGAATTGACACATGTAGGTGCCTTTGCTATAATTGCTTGCTCCTTATGGGCACCACTATTACACCCTTGTTCTACCCTGGATTGTAGACAACCTGGGACACTCTCCTGTTGTTACTCATTGGCTCTTTAATACAGCCCATCAAATCTTCACAATGAGGATTCCATATAGTAGTGGTTAGGTTTTGGGTATACCACAATGTATTCCTCATACAATTCTAATTACTCTATAATCACGCAGTTCCGTGGTATAATTCCCCATACAGGAGATTGACTATGGTTATCTTCACGATATGTTTCTAAATTTCGCTGTACAGCTTTTGTCACAAATATACCATTGGCACCTCTCTTGATGTCGTTGTACGAATGTATTCATATCTTAGTAGGTGCTGCCTTGACGTGGGACCATGTGCTGTTTACACCTTTCACATTATTATTATGTGCCGTTGGTTCTCCTCTTTTTGTCATTACAGGTATGTAAATGTTATGTTCAACACAGCGGAGTTTTGCTATACAAGCATAGGCTCAGTTACACGTCTGTATATCATAGCGGTATCATGGATCATGTATCACATGTCTTCATATGCTTCTTATTCTTGTTATACATAATCCCAATTGTTAGTTCATCCTCATTACATATGGAAATATTTTGAGCGCTTGTCTCTTTGCTGCCCTACTGGTCTCGCAGTTTGTCTTTTCTTCCCCTCATTTAGCACTGTTTTTGCTATGATGACTCTTGTTATTAGTCATCATGTTTTTGTCACACAGAGCTCTGATGATACCTGTTTCTTGATGTATTGTGTCTCTGACACTACCCTATTGGTTTGCAGCTCCAGATCACTTGTAACTTGCTGTAATATAAAATCATTCTGTGATACTTGATGTCACTGTCAATAATATCTTTGAACACCAAGGGTCTTAACAATCGTATTAAGGCAAAGAAAATAATGACATACTTGGAACAAGATTCTCCTGATATTATCCTCCTTCAGGAGACACACCTCAATTTTTCTGATGCCTTAAAATTACATAGAACTTGGGCCCACCCTGTGTTTTTCTCTCCTGCTATAGATAATCGCGGGGGTGTGGTTACTATCATTAGGAAAAATATAAACCTTGCTATAATTTCTTCCTCCTCTGACCTGAATGGCAGGTGGGTTAAAACGGTCATTCGTTTCCACCAACAAGTATATACCATTTTGAATATTTATGGCCCTAATGTGGACTCACCCTCATTTTTCTCTGAGATTTCTTCCACCTTGTTGTCAGATGTTGGTTCCGCATACATTATAGGTGGGGACTTTAATTTAGTAGTTGACCCAACCTTAGACAGGAAATCACAGACTCATTACAAGAAGCCTAAAGCATGGTTTTATTTGCAGAACCTGATTTCTGATCTTCATCTGATGGATATTTGGAGAACAATGCATCCTAAAGATCAAAACTATACATTTTTCTCACATCCACATCTCTCTTACTCTAGAATAGACTTTTTTCTTACCAGCTGCTCTATTAGCCCTAATGTCACCCACTCTGATATTCTGCCAATATTAGTGTCCGATCATGCGGCCATCTCAATGAAAATTGATTGCGGCCCGCCCACTACAATTAACAAACAATGGCGTTTTAATGCATCCCTATTACATGAGGAGGGATTTAAGGAGATAATCACCAAGGAAATCAATGAATTTTTTCAGCTAAATCTACCTGATCACACTACTTGGACTTGCCTCTGGGACACTTTTAAAGCGGTCATCAGAGGAACCATTATATCCTTTAATGCTAAAATTCGCAAAAAACAGAGAAATGACATTACGTCCCTGGAAAATTCTATAAAGCAACTAGAGGTATCCCATCAACAAAATCCCTTGGACATCCCGTTATTACAGAAGCTTCACAAAACACGCATGCGCTTAAACACAATTTTATGCTCTAACTCTGCTACTGCGTTAATGCTACAATCCGCATCGTATTATTCGGATAACAACAAATGTGGCCACCTTCTGGCCTCATATCTCAAGAAAAAGGAAGAACGGAGCCATATTTCCTCTATAAAAACACGTACCAATGAGCTCACTGTGGATCCTGTTAAAATTGCTAATGAGTTTCAGACCTTCTATCAAAATTTATACACTACGGAACTTGTAAACGATAACTCTGATTTTTCATTTACGGACGATCTTGCTCATCCCACTCTTTCTGACTCAGACTGCTCTAACTTGGCTGACCCTATTTCTCAGGAGGAGCTCTTAACCGCTATAAATGACATGGCTTTGAAAAAGGCTCCCGGTCCTGATGGTCTCACAATTGAATTTTACAAAGCATTTCATCCTGTCATTTTACCCCATTTTTTAAAATTTCTCAATCATGCCATAGAAGATGGTTCAATATCAGGAACTTTCACCGAGGCCACTATAATTGTATTGCCTAAACCGGGTAAGGATCCACAGTGTGTACAGAACTACAGACCCCTATCTCTAATTAATACAGATGCAAAAATATACGCCAAACTTCTGGCCTCCCGTATGCAATCTGTCATCAAGCATTTAATTGCATCTGATCAATCGGGCTTTATTCATGACAGACAGTCATACAATAATACAAGATTATTCTCTAACATTATTAATTATCTCCACACTTCTGATCAAAAACTCGCTGTCCTAGGCTTGGACGCCGAAAAAGCCTTTGATCGTGTAGAATGGCCCTTTCTGTTTTACGTTCTGAAATGGTTTGGTTTTCCATACGAATTCATTCGCATGATACGTGTCCTTTATACTTCTCCTTCCACCAAAATCAACATCAACGGGGTTCTATCGCATACCTTCCATCCCACTAGGGGTACTAGACAGGGTTGCCCTCTTTCTCCACTATTATTTGACCTCGCCTTGGAACCTCTTCTTCTAGCAATACGACACAATCCCTTGATTTCTGGTTTCAAAATGGGAGATATAGAAACTAAACTCGCGGCATATGCTGATGATATTCTCCTATTCGTTTCTCCTGATTCCATACCGCCTTTACTATCCACTATATCACGTTACTCACAGCATTCAGGTTACAAATTGAACAACAATAAAACTGAAATTATGGCCATAAATTGCCCTGAGTTACGCTGTGAAGCTACAGATTTCGGGTTCCACTGGTCGGACAATCGAATTAAATATCTCGGTGTATATTTTGGTCCCACTATGGAAGAAACTTCTGCTTATAATGTTGAATATATTACAACCATGGTGCGGGATCTTGTCAACCGCTGGTCTCCTCTTAACCTGACTTGGTGGGGTCGGTTAGAATCCATAAAAATGATGATCTCCCCTAAAGTTAACTACGTTCTTAATATGCTTCCTTTTCTGCTACCAAAATCTTTTTATACCTCTTTGGATACCATTCTCTCGAAGTTCCTATGGAATATGAAACAGCCACGTATTGGACTACAGAAACTTAAGGCTAGTAAAGCTAATGGTGGGGTTGGTTTCCCTTGCTTCTATCAATATCACATCTCCTTTCTGCTCCGCCAATGTTCATCATGGTCAATGAATTTCAACGATAAAGAATCACCATGTTGGCTCTTGCTTGAACAAGCTAAATACGGTGTACAACCCTTGAATCTCATTGTTGATATGGAAGTCCCTTCCACTTTCAAGTCAGACGCCATCTTCACTTCAGCTAAATCAGCTCTCTCATTTCTGGATAGCCTTATGGATGTTAAATGGTCTTCCTCACTACATACCCCCATTTGGAATAATCCACTGATTAAAATACAAAACTCCACTGTTTCTTGGCACATTTGGCAAAAATGTGGGATTTGGTCGATTAAACATATATGTCATCGTCACACCTGGTTGAGCTTCACAGAGTTGGTCACATTATATAATCTTCCTATTAGCCAACAATTTAGGTGGTTACAACTTACTCATTGTCTGAGGAAGGCTTTCCCTAAATTAGAGACTCTTCAGGAATCACCAGATTTGCTGACTTTTATGACTAAACTCTCAACACTACGCTCTAAAGGCGTAGCCTCTTTATGGTACAAACTAATACAATTGAAAAAATTTGAGTTTCACCCCATTAACTTCTCTAAGTGGTTTGACGATCTACATTTTATAGCAGATGACGATTCCTGGACAAAAATATGGTCTCACTGCTTTAAATCTCTTAAATCCTCCTCTCTGCTCCAATCGATGTATTTTCTGATACATAGGGCCACATGGACACCTGTTCTCTCCAACAAGATTAATGCTAATCTACCTTCTACATGCTGGTCCTGTGGTACTTCTACTGGTACTTTAGTTCATTTGCTTTTTTATTGCCCCCTACTCCAAAGTTACTGGGCAAGTGTTTGGCGAACTATCTCAGATATTTTCTCTATACAAACAGACATTGACTATGCTCTTATCTTGTTTGGTAATTTTGAAGGCATTCATATGCATGACTATTCTGAAGCCCAGCTCTTCCGCATTTTAACGGCGCTGGCTCTCCAGAACATCCTATATAACTGGAAAAATCTGGCTAATGTTGAATATAACGTGTGGTGGAACTCTGTATGTTTAATAGTTAAATATGAAAAAATCAATGCTGAACGACGCAATGCTTACAAATCCTATTGTAATATTTGGTCACCTATAGTATCTTACTGTAATATGGACCTTAATGCATAAACTTGGCCTGCTTGGTTTGTTCATTGTTCATTCTCATAATGTATGTATATTTTCCCATACTTCTAAATGTACTGACAGTATCATTATCTCTCGCTGATAGCTTACAGCTTGTTCATGATATATTGATGCATTATCCTTTAAGCTGCTCTGTATACAATCCCTACTATTGTTATTTTACTGCTCTGTTGTGACATGACCATTACTCGTTGTTTATTCTAAGCTTGAAAATAAATAAAACTTTTTTGAACTTAAAAAAAAAAAGTTGTCTAAGCCTGTCCCCACATGATTTTATGACAAAGACCAGTATCCAATTTTGTAGCAGCCCTCTAGACCAGTGGTTCCCAACCCTGTCCTGGAGGAACACCAAGCCAATTGGGTTTTCAGGCTAGCCCTAATGAATATGCATGAAGCAAATTTGCATGCCTATCACTTCCATCATATGCAAATCTCTCTCATGCATATTCATTAGGGCTAGCCTGAAAACCCGATTGGCCTGGTGGTCCTCCAGGACAGGGTTAGGAATCACTGCTCTAGACCAATACCATCCTATTTATATCTTTTTGAAGAAGCGACCTCCAAAATTGTAGTTTTCCATGATGCAGATTCGCATCCAATGGAGGCAGTGCATAATTATAGTCCTCATCCATACTCCACTCAGGCTTTCCCTTAATGTCCACCTGAATGGTGGGTGGGGGGAGGGAAATGTATTTTGAGGATTAAAATTACTTAATTATAATATTGTAATCACATCATGTGTCTTATTGTATTAATAATTGGGAAGAGGATGGGAGAAAATGATTGTTTTATGTATTATTTGTGAGTTAATAGTGCGTTTTATGCAGTATTTTATGTTCAATTAATTTTGTATTGCACTGTCAATGTTTGAAAATCAATAAAGATTTAAAAACAAAAAAGTCCACCTGAATGCAAGTACTGTACTATGGAAAATAGTTGCAGCAGAATACATAGCCAAATTATACCTACGTGACCAGGATAGCAGCATTCACACAAGCATCCCCTTAAAGAATTACCTCCATCATCTCAACGATTCTCCTGAATTAGAAACACCTCTTGTAATGGCGACATTTCCAGAGTGATGGGCTGTGTGCTGTGCTCTGCCTCTGCGTTTCGTGGATCGCCAGACCCCTTTATTTACCAAACCCACTTCCTCCCTCACACTGCAGGGGCTGCTTGGACCACATTTCTACCACTGCCTGTGCCTCCTAGCACTGTGTTTCTCTGCACACTACAAGCAGGGGATAATGCAAAGGGAAGCTTCTGCTCCAGTGTGGCAGCTGGTAAGCCAGCGCTGGGAACAGTGAGCAATTGTCTTATACTGTGCCAGGGCATTTTTGTGCCCCAAGGGTCAGCCTCTTGGCCACGGAACTGTAAACAAATACACCAGCTCCTTCAGAGACCATCATAAAAACTCTGAGCTTTCCTCTTAGAGATCTTTTGTCTTTTATCCCAAAGAGACAAGCAGACTTCTAGTATCAGAGCTACACTGAAAAAAATAATAAAAGAAGCACAAGTGATTGTTCAGAATTAAAGCTAAGTCCTCTGCAGGTACAGGATGGGCAAAAGTGAACACGAAACAGGCCACGTTGCAAAAGACAAAAGACAATGACTTTCCTCCTCCTCTTGAAGATTTTCAGTGGCGTAGGAGCAGGAGGAGGGTGCAGTCACCCCTCCTGCTCCAGAAGATGGGAGCCTGCCTCGAAGGAGCAGGAGGGACCAGGCATCTCTCCTGCTCCCAACAATTATAAAGGTACCAAGGTGGGTGGGCTGGGCCCGACCGCCTGGGCCGACCAGGGGTGGACTGGGGGGTGGGAGGCCTAGGAGCAGGAGAGACCGAGCATCCCTCCTGCTCCCAACTTTGGTGTCGGGGGTGGGCCGTGCTGTATCGGGGGGGGGGGGGGGGGGAGTGCTGCGCTGATTTTTTTTCCGTTTTAACACAGATGGCAAGAGGGAGTTGGCACCTCTCTTGCTTTTTTCTCTGGGGGGGGCGTGGCAGAGCAGAGCAGGGCAGGCAGAAAAGATCGCGGCCTGGGGGGGTGTCGGGCAGATCTCTCTTGCCTATTCCCAGACTCTCCTGCTCTCTGCCACCATTCCCCGCAGTGCAGGCCCGCTTTAAAACCACGGGCTTGCACTGCAGGGAATGGCGGCAGAGAGCAGGAGAGTTCGGGAGCAGGCAAGAGAGATCTGGGCTGGGCTGAGCCCTGACAGCAGTGACAGGAGGCTGCTTCTCCTGTCACTACTGTCAGGGTGTGCGCATGAGCGGGGAACGCTCTGGCCGTGAGAAGGGGGAATGTAGGGGGTGTGTTAATGATCGTCTCCATTTGCATGAAGGCCTTTACTGAATCAGTCGGCTGGCATGCAATAGGAAACGGATCATGCACGGTTTGGAGGTTTAGTGAATCCTGCCCTAAATGTTTTATACCCCAGGTCAGTGCAAAACATTTGGGATGGCTAAACTTTTGTTGGCACCTAAGTTAAGAGGGAAACACCATTTAAAACACTACTTTAAAAAAATGTCAAGGCGCTTTTCAGCACCCCAAAAAAAACCCAAAACCCCAGCACCAAAATCACGCCTCTGGAAGTGCCTACTGACTAGGGTTACCAGATTTGTGCAGTGACATCTGTGGTTTGCTCAGTGGTTTGAACAGTTCAGTGTTCTTTGTCATACAAATGTGTGGAACACTGGACTACTTATATGCACTAGGTAGGCTTGCCAAAAAACTATCTCACATCTGCCCTGAATTTATGTCCAATATTTACCATCCTGAGGCCCTTATAAAGGAACAAGTCATTAAGTTCTGATAACGCTATCAGGTTGGTGTTTCATGAATCACGCCCATAGGACCCCTGAGGAAGATTTTAAAGGTCGAAACACGGACCTTGTTGGGTCCTCTTCATTGACTTTAGTTATGGATGAACTTAACAGCTTCGAACTTGAGGATTTACTGCTTGTTTCAATAAAGCCTTCATCAGTAACATCTGGTTCCACAGCCTTTTTTGCTTTGGACTTTATAAATCACGCTACCATTACCTTTGAAGATTTATTCCGAGGTTCTGTCTTCTGTCTGTTGAGCTTCTGTTGAATAAGTAGAGATTGATCTGTACGAGAGTCATAACCCCCATGTTCCGAGTCATCTGTGCAAGTGTCTCTTCCAGTCTCTACAAAGAAAGAAACGGAAGGCAGAATCTTAAGCATCACTGAACTTATTAATTTAAGATGTATGGTGGTATATGGGACAGAATATTACCCATATTATCAATAAACAGAGTTATGAAAAGTAAGGAAAATGATAGAGCACAGAAAGGTGGGTAATCCCTAAATTATCCAACTGGCTTGAATAATGTGGGCTTTTATTACTTGTACCATTTGGATTTGCCCCCAACTTCTCTTATGCATGCATATCAGTGCACACAGTTAATTTGCATGCACAACTTGATTAATTGGCTTAATCTGTGCTAATAATTGGCAATTAACACCTCCTAATTGATGCTAATTGGCATGAATTAAAAGTTACATGCACAATGTGGAAAGCACGATTCTATAAAAAGTATGTGCCAGTTGTAGTTCATTAATTTGAAAAGGGGGTTGTATTACTATTTAAAAAGGCAATAGAAGACCTTCAATCACTATCCTCACTGGACAGAATGCCAGGAAATCAAAATAGTATACAAATTAAGTTTTATTACATATATACAATATTTCTAGCCATAATCATTGATTAAGTACAGAGTTTGAATTAATACGTTACCGGTTATTACATCATTATTCTGTCACTTTCCATACGATCAGGAGGCTTACTCACAAAATATCATCACACAGCTTGTCAGTAGTGGAAATGTCCTACAAAAGCATCACTAGATTAGTAATTATACTAACCATAATAGTACTTGTTCTGTCCTTGTGGAATTGTTATGTGGTTTATGGACTATGCTGTAAACCAACTCGGACCACGATGGTATCCTATGGCAATATCACTCAATAAGGACCGAATGTGACACGTATGTGAAACGTATGATATGAAAGGATTATTAATATTGAGTGACACTGCCTAGGATCCATGATAGCTGTTAACGAGCAAGGACTTTTCAGCACCTATTGAGCAGATCATTGTCAGCTCAGGCAAGCTAACACATAACATTCCACAAGCATTCAGTTAACTCAATCCACAAGCATTCAGTTAGCTTAATCCATAAGAGGGGGGATGTGTAGTCAGATTGGTATTAACACATACTAATTGGTAAACATCCACAAGGAAGGGATGGGAAATTAGCTCATGAGGCAAACACATACTAATTAGTAGGAGTTTCTCACACATACTGATTGGTAAACATCACCCCGGCATTCACTTAACTCAATCCACAAGGATAGGGGGATAAATACTGCTTCCCCTAGAAAGAAAGTTACCTGTAAAGGAGAGAGGACATTTCCACTACTGACAAGCTGTGTGATGATATTTTGTGAGTAAGCCTCCTGATCGTATGGAAAGTGACAGAATAATGATGTAATAACCGGTAACGTATTAATTCAAACTCTGTACTTAATCAATGATTATGGCTAGAAATATTGTATATATGTAATAAAACTTAATTTGTATACTATTTTGATTTCCTGGCATTCTGTCCAGTGAGGATAGTGATTGAAGGTCTTCTATTGCCTTTTTAAATAGTAATACAGGGGTGTGGCCAGGGGAGGGGCTTGGGCAGATCATGGGAATTCCTAAAAGTTATGCACATGAATATGCATGAGGTAGCTTTGCATCTCAAGGAGGCAGTGCATGCAAATCCATCTCATACATATTCATTGTGGATATCCTGAAAACCTGACCTGCCTGTGGCTCTCGAGGATTGGAATTGCCTCCCCCTGTTATAGAATATGCCGATCCACGCACAACTTAGGCACAAGTATTTACACCTGGCTTTAGCTGACTTAAATGGGTGCACCTAAAAGTTATGCAATGCACTGGCATTTTGCGTGATTTTAAAAAAAGGTACAAGCACCTTATCGAATCGCATTATGCGCCTCTCTTTTTGGTGCTGTATATAGAATCAGGCCCTTAGTCCGTATTCTCTATAGGGTGCCAATCGTGCGATCGGACTGTATAGAGAATCGCGCGTCCACGAAAGTAGCCCAGGATTTTCTGGGCCTACATTTCCAACAGCCTATCTATGCCATGAATCGCACCTATGTAGGCTCTTTACGGCACCTAACACCACTTCTGGCATTAGCCAGGCCCATAGTGGCATTAAGCACTGTACAGCACCTATGTAGGCATGATTCCGACACCTTTTATTGAGGCGTCAGTAGGCACTTAATTTTTTTTACTGTTTAAAACAGCGTCTCTCAATTAACTTAGGCACCGGTAGAGTGCCTACCGGTGTGTAAGTTTTGGCATCGTTTATAGAATATCCCCCTCAAAGTCTATCAAATTACTTTACTTCCTTTTAATTGGAGATGTGTACGATTTCCAAATCCAAATTAGCTTACAGAGTAATGCAATGCGCATTAATCACGAGTGTGCAGATGGCTGAGCTAACTTCAAATTATACATGGGAATAATAAGATTTCAAAGAGAAATCATGTCGATGCTTTTAGGGTCATCAAAGAAAATTGTGTTATTAAGAAAGCAACTGCCCCCAGTTATGACCTGAACGGTATCTTTGCTCAAGTTAAGGTGTAAATTAAAAGGGAAAGAGGTCATAGAATTGTTTTGCATATTATTACCCTAAAATGACTCCTACTGCTTTTGTCAAACAACGAAAAAGCTCAGAGCAGATACAATCTGCCGTCTTCTTTTTCTTCACTGGTTTTGATTGATAGCTTGCTTTAAGGTCCCTACACAGCTCCCAGTCTTTGGAAGCAGCGATTCAAAGAGCAGGTGGAAAAATAATCTGCTCCAATCACAAGGCATCTGCTAAGTCATATTCACAGCCTAAGGAAGACATCCACAGTTTTGATTTCTACAGACATTCCAGAGTTCTGCAACACAGAAAGAGCTTCAGGAATCTCCAGGGTACCTGGGACATTTCAGAGGTGGCTTTTCTGTTATAACATAACATAAAATCGGATTTCCATAACCATAGAGTGCTATGCGGTTTACAAAAGATTGAGTTAAATTAACATAATTGAATGAGCTCGATAGAATGGAATTCTAATTATCTAAAAATTTAGTGAATATCAGAGTTTTTAATTGTCTTCTAAAATGTAAATAGGAATAAGAAGTCGGTAACAAATGCCGAAAGTCTTTATCATAAAGAGCCACCTGAAAAGAAAGGGTGTGGTTATGATATCTTTTAAATTTGCAGCCCTTGACAGACGGAAATACAAAGAGAACATGGGATCGTCTAAGGTTCCTCTGAGAGCCAACTGACCGAATCCAACTTAAAGAGGAGCCTGACCAAACCCAACTTAAAGAGGAGCCTGACCAAACCCAACTTAAAGAGGAGCCTGACCGAACCCAACTTAAAGAGGAGCCTGACCAAACCCAACTTAAAGAGGAGCCTGACCGAACCTAACTTAAAGAGGAGCCTGACCAAACCCAACTTAAAGAGGAGCCTGACCGAACCTAACTTAAAGAGGAGCCTGACCAAACCCAACTTAAAGAGGAGCCTGACCGAACCTAACTTAAAGAGGAGCCTGACCGAACCTAACTTAAAGAGGAGCCTGACCAAACCCAACTTAAAGAGGAGCCTGACCGAACCTAACTTAAAGAGGAGCCTGACCGAACCTAACTTAAAGAGGAGCCTGACCAAACCCAACTTAAAGAGGAGCCTGACCGAACCTAACTTAAAGAGGAGCCTGACCAAACCCAACTTAAAGAGGAGCCTGACCGAACCTAACTTAAAGAGGAGCCTGACCGAACCTAACTTAAAGAGGAGCCTGACCAAACCCAACTTAAAGAGGAGCCTGACCGAACCCAACTTAAAGAGGAGCCTGACCAAACCCAACTTAAAGAGGAGCCTGACCGAACCCAACTTAAAGAGGAGCCTGACCGAACCCAACTTAAAGAGGAGCCTGACCGAACCCAATTTAAAGAGGAGCCTGACCTAACCCAACTTAAAGAGGAGCCTGACCGAACCCAACTTAAAGAGGAGCCTGACCAAACCCAACTTAAAGAGGAGCCTGACCAAACCCAACTTAAAGAGGAGCCTGACCAAACCCAACTTAAAGAGGAGCCTGACCGAACCCAACTTAAAGAGTATACGAGCCTCTACTGGTAGCCGATGTAATTCCCGAAAAAAGGGAGTTACATGATTGAACATTTTCAGTTCATGTAACTCCCTTTTTTATGGCAATCATCTTCCTAATGTAACAAAATTGATGGAACACTAATGATGTATATAACGTGATTTTAATCAAGGGAAAAAAGATCTCAAAATACCCCTAAAGTGTGATCAATAAAGTCACAAATATTTCGGGGTTAGGTTTCAAGTTTCAAGTTTCAAGTTTATTAGGATTTTATATACCGCCTATCAAAGTTGTCTAAGCGGTTTTTACAATCAGGTACTCAAGCATTTCAGGTTTTTACAATCAGGTACTCAAGGTATCATCACCGGTCAAAAACCCTTGAATTTTTAATATTTTTAATTTTAATTGATTTTTAGTCTTTTAAAACATTTTATTCTTTTATTATAAATATAGTATATGTCTATTTCATGCTTGAATTTTCCTTCTAAACTATTGAGCATTCAAATGACCAGCAACTATTGGTTCAATACCGTAATAATCATCATGCTTATATTTAAAGGATAGTAAGCACTTATCTTTGATAACCCAACGGAGGCCCGGTCCGTTTCGCACTAATGGGCTTCTTCAGGGGGTAATGAAAAGGCTTATTAAATTGCCAGTTGAATTTCCATTTTGCTCAAAGATTTTTAAACAGAAGAAAAATATGAAAAAATACATTATATACCATATTTTACTGAATAAATCATTAATAAACTACATAAAGCACCCAGTGTACTATTATTGAAACCATAATTTAATATATATTGTTCTATATAGATTTTCTTTAATTTATGTCATGTTTAACATTAAGGTGTTATCTCCTTAAATTTAAATGTGTCTAAGTTAAATCAATAAATCAATTGGTTGAAATATAATTTAAATGTTACAATTATGACTACAAGCTCAATGTTTTTTTGTAACAATTTGAATGTATCTCAGTTAAATAAATGTATCCATTGATTAAATGTGTTTTAAATGTTACAAATATGGCTGCAAGCTCAATCTCTTATTTGCAACAATCGTGTATACTGAAATCTACTGTCCACAGTGAATACTGAAAATGTCTTAAAGCTTGATGGTCTTTATACAAACGGCAGTGATTTCAAATCTGACCATTTAACAACTAGATAATACTTGCCGTTAATGAGACTTTCATAGATTCCACGGTGAATTGTAAAAAATAAATAAAATGGCGCTCGTATTTAAACCGAACGCTGTGAACTTGTTAGCCAATCAGAACACTGATACACAACTGATATGTTTCTGTATATTAATTACTTTTAGAAAATTTCTTAATGTGTTGGTTTTAAAATATTAATGAATATATCAAAACTTGTTTTGTATACAGCAATGTCGACATTTAAACATTTGAATAAATCCACGATACATCAAGATTAGTTACCATGAAGCCGACTTGAAATTTGTCGGTGAAAAAATGTTACAAATATGGCTGCAAGCTCAATCTCTTATTTGTAACATTCGGGTGTATTGAAGTCTACTATCCACAATGAATACTGAAAATATCTTAAAGCTTGATAATATTTATACAAACGGCAGTGATCTCAAATCTAACCACTCAACAACTAAATAATACTTGCCGTTAGTGAGACTTTCATCGACTCCTCACCGAATTGTAAAAAACAAAATGGCGCTCGTATTTAAACCGAACGCTGTGAACTTGTTAGCCAATCGGAACACAAATACTTGACTAATGTGTTTCTAAATATTGATTACTTTTAGATAATTTCTTGATGTATTGATTTTGAAATGTTCATGGATGTGTCAAAACTTATTTTGTATACAGCGATGTCAACATTTGAACATTTAAATATACCCAAGGTACATCAAGATTAGTTGCCATGAAGCCGACTATAAAATTTGTCGGCGAAAACAGAATGTTCAAAACAGTATTTATAGCTTTGTATATATCAACCCGGACTGTTGTACTTAATGTGCAACATTCATTAAGATCTTAGACACTTAAATTGTATGCCTTACAAAAAGTTGAAATATACCTGCAATGATGTATGCCGCCATTGAAAGCAATTGCTCGATCAAAAAAAGCATAAAGTTTAGTTTAAAGATAGCGCTGACATTTAAAGAGACACTGAAGATCTCACAGCCAATCGGATCTAAATATATTGAATAACGAGTATTCAAACTCTATGATTTAAATATGTGAAACCATATCTTCATATTAAATTCCAATAATACATCTGGCTGAATATGAATACACGAAACTGTGGACTTAACATTCCCATATAGAATTAAAATGACACTTTTTAAAAGAAAACATGCCATTCTATTTGGCTGTTTAGTCCATAAGGTTCTAATGAATGGAGTCTCGAGATCCAAAGTTGTTCTCTTCTCAATAAGAGCTTATTGCGATCGCCCCCTCTGTTGGATTTAGGAACTTGATCAATAACCCAGCATTTAAGTTGTTGAAATTTATGTTGAAATTCATTACAATGGGCTACCATGGGGGCTTCAATTTTTATTCTTTTAAGATTGGACCGATGTTCATTTAAGAGGAGCCTGACCAAACCCAACTTAAAGAGGAGCCTGACCAAACCCAACTTAAAGAGGAGCCTGACCGAACCAACTTAAAGAGGAGCCTGACCAAACCCAACTTAAAGAGGAGCCTGACCAAACCCAACTTAAAGAGGAGCCTGACCGAACCAACTTAAAGAGGAGCCTGACCAAACCCAACTTAAAGAGGAGCCTGACCGAACCAACTTAAAGAGGAGCCTGACCAAACCCAACTTAAAGAGGAGCCTGACCGAACCCAACTTAAAGAGTATACGAGCCTCTACTGGTAGCCGATGTAATTCCCGAAAAAAGGGAGTTACATGATTGAACATTTTCAGTTCATGTAACTCCCTTTTTTATGGCAATCATCTTCCTAAAACACTGCAGCACATTTTCCATTGCTTTTGTCTTCAGCACAATTCATTTTGCATCGGGCTCTTGGTTTGTTCCATTTGCGCTTCTGTTATTACTTAACTGATGCAGGAGAAAAGCTATTGGAAGAGTAAAGTGTTTCACTGTAAAAAGGATAATTTCCCTTTGAATAATGCATGCATTAAACAGCAACAGAATTCCAAGGGGGGGGGGGGAATCCTTATATTTCAGAATCACAATACCTTTACCTGGCTTTGATTTTAGGAGGCATGTTTCCAGTAGATTGCTAGTATACTGAAGGAAAGCAAAGAGCTGAGAATATGCCTGAAGCCAAGGATGCTTCTAGAGGCTTCCACGCACACTCGCTCTCTGAAAGCAAGAGCATAAGAAACATCCAAAGTCCAACGAGCTCAACAGTGGCAGTCTGGGCCACAATTATTCCTGCAGATTCCAAAATGTAGGGAAGTATGGAAATTGGAGGGGCTGCCACTTCCACGCACAACTTACAGAATACAATAAGTTACGAACACCCTAGCCGCATTTTGTGCCCAATGAGAGATAAGAATATAAGAATAGCCTTACTGGGCCAGACCAATGGTCCATCTAACCCTGTATTCCGTCTTGACGGAGGCCAATACAAGTCACAAGTACCTGGCAAAAACCCAAATAGCAGCATTCCAGAGCAAGCAGTGGCTTCTCCCATGTCTGTCTCAACAGCAGTTTAAAGACTTTTCCTCCAGGAGCTTGTCCAAACCTTTTTTAAAACTAGCTATATTAATCGCTTTTACCACATCCTTTGGCAACACATTCAAGAGCTTAACTATTCTCTGAGTGAAAAAATATTTCCTCCTATCGGTTTTAAAAGTATTACTCTGCACGTTCATTGAGTGTCCCCTAGTCTTTGTAAATCTTGATGCAGAATAAAATCGATCAACTTGTACCCATTTTACACCACTCAGGATTTTGTTGACTTCGATCCTATCTCCCCTCAGCCGTCTCTTTTCCAAGTTGAAGAGTCCTAATCTCTTTAGTCTTTCCTCATACGAGAGGAGTTCCATCCCCTTTATCATCTTGATCGTTCTTCTTTGAACCTTTTCTGGTGCCACTATATCTTTTTTGAGGTAAGGAGATTAGAACTGAACACAATGCTCAAGGTGAGGTCGCACCATTGAGATGCAGGTCTATGGCTGTTGTAACTGTGAGCCCATAAATGTAAGGTATACGAATACCAGGACACATTAGTATTCTAGACTGAAATCTGAGCAACCAGTTGCCATTAGGCTTTGACCACACACTTATAGAACAGCTCCACAATGCATTGATGTCATGACTCTAAGATGCACAAAGAGGTTTTCCCTCCTTATTCTGTAAATGCACATCCAAAAAGGATAATGAGGTTCCTGCAAAAGAACATTTGCTGGTTATTGCATCATGACTCCAGTGGAATCTGAGCCTGAAAAAGTTTATTAAATATAACATAAAACATAAAAATTGACTTTATAGACCATAAGGATCTATGCGGTTTACAAAAGATTAACTTATATCACAAATAGAACAATGAAGAAAATTAATTTTACCCCAAAATCTGGAAAATAAATAAAGGGGTCTTTTACTAAAGCGCTAACCGATTTAGCGTGATAAATGCTAACATGCCCATTATATTCCATGGGTGCATTAGCTTTTAGCGTGTGCTAAATCAATTAGTGCGCGCCTTAGTAAAACACTCCATAAGTCTTCAAATGTCTTCTGAACTCCAAGTATGACATAGATACCAAGAATAGTTGTCTAAAATCTTGATCCCAAAGAGCAGCGTAAACTCATCTGCTCCCTAGTTGTCCTCTTGTGCTTGGATCCTCAGCCCCAGCTTTGAAATGCATATTCAGTTTGGCAAAATCAGCGCATCGACCCCGTAAAGTACAGAGTCAAAAAGTTAAGGGATGAAAGTTTGCAAGAAAAAATAGCGCGATAGAAAAACTTGGAACATGGCCGATCTCCATCATCCATGACATTGCTTTTTCCCCCGCATTAAATATTTTGCTCAAGGGATTGCACTTTGAAAACAGTAAATCTGTGAGAAAAGCCCTCAAACTTGCAGGCAAGTGGTCCGTGGCTAAGAGTACTTGATTGCCCATTAAATCTTGTCTCGTGTGACTGCTTCCATGACATCTCTGGAGCTCCCTCTACAGCTGCTAAGGCAACCAGTCAAATATACCAAGACATGATTCATAGACTACTTTCTCCTAGTTTGTTACGATGGGAATCACTCTTTATAAAGTGGATCACAAAGACCTGTTTTATATCACATAATTGCCCCACTGTAATGCATAAGTTAAACCTTTTACAAATCAGACCCTTAGGCTCCGGTACTCAAATATCTTCTACATTTTACTATGCTAATCCACTGGAACTAATAGAAGCTGACGGGAGTTCCCATAAATATATAAAAAGCCATAAGATCTCTAAGGGAATGAAAGAGAGAGCAGATGGCATGGATGAGTAGTCTGGATAGGCCACACAGGCCTGTAGTCTCAAACTAGTACCAATATTGGTGGCCACCTTATAAGCCGCTACCTATCACGTGTCAATTACGCATCAGTGCCAGCTTCAGAATCACGCCAATGTGAAAGATAGGCACCAGAAATGTAGACCAGGGTTTTCCTGGACTACATTTCCAGTGCCTATCTTCATGTGAATCGTGCCTACGTAGACACTTTAAGCCACCAAACACCACTTCGGGCGTTGGCCATGCCTACTTTGGCATTCAAAGGCTTAAAGTGCCTATATGTGCCTGAAATCCCTGTTAAAAACGCCGTTTGGATAGCATTTTTAACGGAGGTATGGGTGCCTACTGGTACCTAGAAAATCAGTGTTGTTTTTAAAATCTGGCCCATAGTTTTTTTTTATCTGTAAGAATCATTTCCACTAGCAGGTCACCCATGTATCCACCACTCTATACCTATAAAGAAGTATTTATTCTTGTTTCTTTGCCTTCATTTTTCAATGGCTCTCCTGAAAGAATCATTTCCACCAGGAGGTCATCCAAGCATCTACCACCCTATATCAATAAAGAAGTATTTACTCTTGTTTCTTTACCAATACTCTAGGGAGCATAATGTGTTATTATTTCTAAGGTTGCGATAGATCATATTATTCCAAGATTCAGGATATCCCTTATAGGTTTATGCCCCTTGTTTCTCTTCCAAATCCTTTACACCAGTGGTTCTCAACCCTATCCTGGAGGACCACCAGAACAGTCGGGTTTTTGGGATAGCCCTAATGAATATGCATGAGAGAGGTTTGCATATAATGGAGGTGACAGGCATGTGAATCTGATTAAGGCTATCCCTAAATCCTGACTGGCCTGGTGGTCCTCCAGGACAGGGTTGGGAACCACTGCCTTACACTGTCTTCCAAAATTCAATGGGAAAATTGTCCATGGTACGGAAAGAAAGCTTTGGCCTTTTTTTTTAAGAGTATAAACGTCTAAATACCATTACGTTTTATCTAGAATGAAAAACATTAATATCAAACAACACAAATTCAGCCGCTTAATTTTTTTCCATCTAGCTCAGGGGTGTCAAAATCCCTCCTCAAGGGCCGTAATCCAGTTGGGTTTTCAGGATTTCCCCAATGAATATGCATTGAAAGTAGCGCATGCAAATAGATCTCATGCATATTCATTGGGGAAATCCTGAAAACCTGACTGGATTGTGGCCCTCGAGGAGGGGCTTTGATACCCCTGATCTAGCTGGTTATCTATTTTGCAGGACTTGACAACTTATGAACCTTCAACAGGAAGCTAGTGAGGTGTAGTTAGATCCTCTGCTGTTGACGTCACCATTACTGTTCCTATCCACAGTAAAACATTATTTGTTAAAACATTCCTCCTTGATGTTTCCTAATTAAAAATTAACCACACACACTTAATTAATTCGATCGTTAATGTTCTCGAGGGGCAGTTCAGGCCAGATTACGGAAGAAATGAAATCCATCAATCAAAGCTATTATGAAACTTCTATAAGATTGGCAACAAAATGAAACAAAATGAAACAAAATGAAACAAAATTCTGTACATAGCAAGTCTGTATCTCACTTCTTTGAAAGATTAATACATTGAGGGACTGACAGCTCATAGATCACTAACCCCTTCTTTTACTAAGGTGTGCTATGCGCTAACCGTTAACGTGTCCATAGACTAAAATTTTTACATTTTGTCCAAATTTTACATATAAAAATGAGACACGTATTATAAAAAATCCAAACACGTCCATGTTTCATCTACTGCTTCCTTTGGGGTGGGGGTTGTAAGGAAGGCAAAACCAACTTCCAGTGCAAACACTTACAGAAAACCAAGCATATATATATATATATATATATACAGTGGCATAGGGAGGGTGGGAGGTACCCGGGGTGGTGGGGTCTCCTGTCGCCCTCTTCTCCACCCCGCCGCACATGCTTCCCTGGTGCAAGCAGCATCTCTAACTCGTTGCCTGTGCCAGCATCGGCTCTCCTTCTGATGTCACTTCCTAGTCGTGGGACCCGGAAGTGACGTCAGAGGGAAGTGACGAGGCTGGCACGATAAGAAGGTTGGAGCTGCTGCTCATGCCGGCGAAGAGCTAGAAGTATTGTGGGGGGTGAATTGAAGGCGTGCGTGAGGCGGGGGAGGAGTGGGAAGGAGCAGGGGACGGAGAGGAGGAAAGGTGCTGGCGCCACACCAAGACGGCGCCCAGGGCAGTCTGTCGTCCCCCACTTACTACATCACTGTGTAAATTAAAATATATATATTCTCTCTTGTAGGTCTCCACCATCAGCTGCCTTTGTATAGATAGATAGAGAGGAGCCAACTTTTCAAAATTATTGGGGGGGGGGGGTGCTAAACCCAATATATATATATATCTTTCATATCTCTCTATCTATATCTATACAAATATCTATTGATCTAGCTATCTATAGAAGCCAAGTCTGCGGGTGCTGTGAGTGCTTGAGCACCCCCCACCCCTAATATTGAACAAACTCCTTGACTGTGTCCAGGGAGAGGTAATTTCAATTAGGTTTAGCACCCCCCCCCCCCAATAATTTTGAAAAGTTGGCTCCTCTCTATCTATCTATACAAAGGCAGCTGATGGTGGAGACCTACAAGAGAGAGTCTATAAGCCAAGAATAATGCCCATTTTCTAACTTGGGCATGCCCCCTCCAAAGAATAATTTTCAGAATCAGTAATATGTGTGTTAATGCATGCCAACAGGAAAAATATTGCAAAACGCTTTAACGCATTTCTGTGGTAACCTGTTGGTATGCGTTAACCACACATTAAGGGCTTAATGCCCATTAGTTAACTGTACAAACGAAGCTTTTTGTATGGTTAAAAATCACTCTACCTCGTTCCTGTTCTGCATGTATTTCAGGTGATTCTGCACTGAGGGGCTGCGGTGAGATCCGATTGGGTTGAAGCCACGAAGAGTGTTTGTTCAGGTTCTGAGGATGCGTTTGGCTCTGGGCTAAGCACGGCATGCTTCTCCTAGAGGACTTTAGTGAGTGATCTTTACTCGTTTCACTTCTACTTGTATTCATACCTAAAAGCAAAAAAGATAGGAAACTGCAAATTAAAACCATATTTTCTAAATAATAGACGATAAAGCAGTGTGAAAATTAATTGTAAGCTCTCTAAGGATGAAAACTTGCAGCAGCCTTTTCAGTAGCAAGACAGAAGCGTAAGAGGATTACTCCTGCCCCAGCTCACCACTGGACCACAAGGGCTTACGGAGGCCTGTGACAGATCCAGGGTCCAGGAAGCAGGAGGGGAGATGCAGAGCCGGCTAGGACAGGGCAGAGAAGATTCCTGTCCCACCTCACCGCTAGTCACCAGGAGGAAATGGGAATTTCTCCTGCCGGCTGACTTGTGGTGGGGTTCGGGGGTTCCCTGCCGTGGCCGCTCCCCCATCAGCTGAACGGTAGGGACTTCCCAAATCTGCGATTTTGTAACCGGTGCCCTACAGAACTGCGGCTTTGGGGAATCCCCCTGCCACACTCAGCTGTTGCGGTCTAGCGGCTGAAATGTAGACCTGGGTTTTCTGGGCCTACATTTCAACCGCCTATCATGGCGTGGCTCTGTAACTCGCGCCCTGGAATGATTGACAGGCAGTCCTCAATATCTTCTTGAAATACGATAAGGCCCTTGATGCTGTTTAATTCCTTGCAACAAGGCCTCATGCTGAACTGGGTCTGTGGTGATGCCACTGGCAGAATCGGTTATCAGTTGAACACCTCGCTCGGCTGTGTCATTAACCACCTTCATGGTATTGACAAACTGTTCAGTGGTACGGAAGTTTGGATCTTCAGACCACACTGTCCACTGGCTTTGCCAACCATTCATTGGTAATGCCAAGAGCGTGAAACAGGAAATGTGGTTCAGGTCCAACCAAGTCTCCCACTGACATGCTTCGGTGTACCTGCTTGCCACAATGAAACTGTTGTTTGCCAAAATGCGTGTGTTTAGGTATTAGCAAAGTAAGTTACATTTCTGTTATTTTCCACAATAAAGAGCAGACGTGGAAGGTTCATTTAATAAAATACCGCTAGATTTTATGTATTCAGTGGCTTTGAGCGACCCCAGAATGGGCTTTACAAATATTTTTTAAAAATTATTTTCTGATCACGCACAATGAAATTCATGGGAAAAATTTCAATTCACACAGTTTTTCCAACTATAGGTTTTTCTAGACAACCTAACGGGGCAGGTGCCGGACGATCAGGCAGTCAAGCCTAAGTCGATACTAAGAATTGCATTCATCTTTAATGGCTCATGATTTACTCAACTAAAATGAAAGCCTGACTCTAAAGAGAATATAATGCACTTTTCCAGCATTAGCTCAGAGAAAAAGACATGATTAAGTAGCATTTTCAAGATCATTTCGGTTGAAAATGAAATGCAGCAGTGGAATTGAAATTGTAGGACCACTGCTAATATTTGTGCTGCATGCTGAGGATTCTCCCATATTTTAGGAAATACTGCTTTGTCTAATCTACAGAGAAGATAAAATAGTAACATGAACCCAACAGATTCAAGTCCACAAAAACTAAAAATGTCCAAGCTATCTGCATTATTCTTTTTTCCATAACATCCTAAAGCAATAGCATTGCATTAAAATAATGAAGACGCAAGAGTAAGCAGCATATGGGCCTAACTGTTAGATGGTGGTAGGATGTCTATGGCCGCCATTACTAGAATCAGGGCCTATCTCTGTGAATCCCATCCCCCTTCTAAATGGATAATTTTGGACAAATTGAGCCGGATTCAGTAAATGGCACTGAAAATTCAGCACCAAGAAAATATCAGCGCTGAAAGATCCTATAAAGGGCATTCTGGGACGGGTGCTCTTCACAGCATAGGAGATAGGCCCCGATTCTAGTAACGGCGCTCTACGTTAGGCGGCCATAGACATCCTACCACCGCCTAACTTAATTGTTTTAATTGGTGAGAAACAGCAGAGTAATTGACAGCCTCAATTAAAACCAATTAAGAACTGACTTTAAAAAAAACGGAGGCGCCAAAGGGTGCCGTCAAAATGGCTGCCATTCTCCCATCTAGAAAGGCGCTGTAGGACGCGTAATGCCACTGCAGGCATGGCTATCGTCAGAGGCTATCACCGGAAGTGGCATTAGTCATCATAAAGCGCCTTCATAGCCACAATTGTCATCAGAAATGTAGGCCTTAAAACCCTGGCCTATGTTTCTTATATGAAGCCGCAATTCCAAATTTTTTTATTTTTCTGTTCTTGCCCATTTTTGTCTCTCATAATATGTCCCTTATATTCCTCCCACCGGCTCCTTCATGATTTTTTTTTTCTATAAGGGATGTTCAGTATAGCACAGCATTGGGTATGTTTTTCATTGAGCTCGTGCAGAGCTTTCTTACCCACGTCACCTGCACCCTGCATTTAGTACATCCCAACTCTCACCTCAACTCCGTTAATACTCAGGCTGGTGACCCTCGGGGTTTTTTAGGCCTTCCTTTCTTTCTTTTCAGATTAGGGTAGGTTCTAGAATTTTCTCTTCTATTTAGTTTCTTGTCCGAGCTTGTTTTTCTCGATTGCAGTTTTGGCGCCTTTTCGCGAAACGTCACGTGACCGCTTGACCTCGAGCACAAGGTTAAAAAAGCCGGGCTCGCGCCACTTCGCTTTTAGTCAGGAGTTTGCGCGTTGCTGCTCGAGCGCTCGGGCGAAAGCTCTGCTCGCGGCTTCGCTGATGTTCTGTGACTTTTGCATGTCTCAGGTATGGCCTCTCTTCATGCCCCCCCTCCCTCCGCCGTGCAACCCCAGCTTTCTCGCCCGCGGGTCTTTTTCTCGACGTTTGCCTTTTTATATTCCCTATTTGGTGGGTCTTTTCCTGCCCCCCCCCCTGGCGCGTCTCATTAAGTGTGTTCCACAGTTGTGCCATTTTGGGGTTTCTTTTTTCGACTCGACACTTTCAGGTACAGTTTTATTCAGTTTTCCAGTCAAAGTTAAACAGTTTTACGCTTCTCTTTTTTATTATTATTAATTTTCTGGGTTAAAAGTTCACCGGGACAAAGACGCGCCCAGACAATTGAGCGGAGGCGCGCGCCGCTCTAAATTACTGTTTTTAGGGCTCCGACGGGGGGGGGGGGGGAACCCCGCCAGTTTACTTAATAGACATCGCGCCGCGTTGTGGGGGTTGTAACCCCCCCACATTTTACTGAAAACTTAACTTTTTCCCTGTTTTTTAGGGAAAAAGTGAAGTTTACAGTAAAATGTGGAGGGTTACAACCCCCCCAACTCCCCATAACGCCGGCGCGATTTCTATTAAGTAAACTGGAGGGGGGGGGTTCCCCAACAAAACCCCCCGTCGGAGCCCCTAAAAACTGTAATTTTGTGCGGCGCGCGCCTTTGTCTTTCGCGGTTTTGTTCAGTTTTCCAGTCAAAAGTCAAACAGTTTTACGCTTGTCTTTTTTTTATTTTTATTAACTTTCTGGGTTCCTTCATAGTGTGTTTAAGTATTCATTCACATTTTGTTTTATAAGTTCGGTTTTTTTTAACGCGTTGTCCCGTACCGGAAATCCCTGTGTGTTTTACTAGTTTGTTTGCTTTTTTTTTTTTTTTATACAGCTCGCATAATGCCTTTTTTTCTCCCTGTATTTCTATCCATAGAAATGCTTTATGCTTCTTGCTTTTCCATATTGCTCCTATGGTGTTTCTAGGCTGGCAAGGGGTAAAAAGCGGACCTGGCGGATCTTCCTAATGCTTTAACCCTCCCTATGCCGAGACTTTTGCCCTGAGGTCGGTGCCGCTTTTAGTCTCGGCAAAGGGAGGGAAAAGCATTAGGATCGGTCCGAGCTCAGATTGTTAAGGACGTGCAGTTTGACCCCTTCCCATGATGCTTTTCCAGGCTTCCTTTGCCCTCTCACTGGTTTTTCAGACTTGCATTTTTATGCTGTGCAATGTATGGATATACCTTATGCTTCATGTATCTAGTGTTTTTTTATATGCACTACATCCTCCTTTGAGGTTATTATGTATTTTGATGCTTATCTATATATGCAAATGCCTTTTGCCTTTTCCTTCTCTTGCTGGATTTTTATATGCACTGCATCCTCCTTTGAGGTTATTATGTATTTTGATGCTTGTCTATATATGCACATACCTTATGCCTTTTCATTCTCTTTGCTGGGATTTTATATGCATTATATGCTCCTTTGACATTATATATTTTGATGCTTGTCTATATATGCACATACCTTATGCCTTTTCCTGCTCTTTGCTGGGTTTTTATATATACTACATCTTCATAGTAACATAGTAGATGACGGCAGATAAAGACCAGTCTGCCCAACCTAATTCAATTTAAATGTTTTTAATTTTTTTCTTCTTAGCTATTTCTAGGCAAGAATCCAAAGCTCTACCCGGTACTGTGCTTGGGTTCCAAGTGCCGAAATATCCATCAAAACCTACACCAGCCCATCTACACCCTCCCAGCCATTGAAGCCCTCTCCAGCCTATCCTCCCCCAAACGGCCATATACAGACAGACTGGGCAAGTTTGCCTCTTTTGAGGTTATTATATATTTTGATGCTTGTTTATATATGCACATGCCATATGCATTTTCCTTTTCTTTGCTGGATTTTTATATATACTACATCCTCATAGTGACATAGTAGATGACGGCAGATAAAAACCCAAATGGTCCATCCAGTCTGACCAACCTGATTCAATTTAATTTTTTTCTTCTTAGCTATTTCTGGGCAAGAATCCAAAGCTCTACCCGGTGCTGTGCTTGAGTTCCAAGTGCCGAAATCTCCATCAAAACCTACTCCAGCCCATCTACACCAAACTGCCATATACAGACAGACCGGGCAAGTTTGCTCTTTTGAGATTATTATATACTTTGATGCTTGTCTATATATGCACATGCCCTGTGTGTTTTCCTTCTCTTTGCTGGGATTTTATATGCACTATATATGCTCCTTTGACATTATGTATTTTGATGCTTATCTATAAATGCAAATGCATTTTGCCTTTTCCTTCTCTTGCTAGGTTTTTATATGCACTGCATCTTCCTTTGAGGTTATTATGTATTTTGATGCTTGTGTATATATGCCTTATGCCTTTTCCTTTTCTTGCTGGGTTTTTATATGCACTAAATCCTCCTTTGAGGTTATTATGTATTTTCATGCTTGTCTATATATGCTCATGCCATATACCTGTTTCCACTCTTTGCTGGGTTTTTGTATATACTATATCTTCATAGTTACATAATAGATGACGGCAGATAAAGACCCGAATGGTCCATCCAGTCTGCCCAACCTGATTCAATTTAAATTTTTTTAAAATTTTTTCTTATTAGCTATTTCTGGGCAAGAATCCAAAGCTCTACCCGGTGCTGTGCTTGGGTTCCAACTGCTGAAATCTCCGTGAAAACCTACTCCAGCCCATCTACACCCTCACAGCCATTGAAGGCCTCTCCAGGCCATCCTCCCCTAAACGGCCATATTCAGACACAGACCGTGCAAGTCTGCCTCTTTTGAGGTTTTTATGTATTTTGATGCTTGTCTATATATGCACATGCCTTATGCCTTTTCCTTCTCTTGCTGGGTTTTTATACTTGGACTTTTAAATGTTGTTTTATGTATGAATACAACTTATGCTTCATGTATGTAATGGTTTTTATATAAACTACATGCACCTTTGATGTTATTACCGTGTTTTTAGATCTATAAGACGCACCCATTCGCAACCCACAGTCAAAAGTCGCCGTGCTCGCCCGCCTGAAGTCCCCACCCACACCCAAAGCCGCCAGCAATCGAAGTAGCCCGCCCGCAGACCATAGTCAGAAGCCGCCCTCACCCGATGCCAAAGGAGCCCGGTCGAAGCCACCCACACCCTAAGCCAAAACCGCCCGCCTGCAGCCCGCAGTCAGAATCTGCCCGTCCGAAGCCGCTCGCATCCGAAACAGAAGCCACCTGCCCGAAGCCCACAGTCATAAACCGCCCGCACCTGAAGGATTCCGCCTGAAGCAGAAGCCGCCCGCCCATAGCTCACAGTTGGAAGCCGCCCACACCTGAAGCCAAAGCAGACCACCCAAAGCCGCCGGCACCAGAAGCTGCCGTCAGCCGAAGTAGCCCACATGCAGCCTACAGTCAGAAGCCGCCCGCAGCGAAGGAGCCCGCCTGAATCCGACCACACCCGAACCCGCCCGTACACAGCCCACAGACAGATGCCACCCGAAACAAAGGAGCCTGTCCGAAGCTGCCTGCACCTAAAGCAGCCTGCCCGCAGCCCATAGTCAGAAGCCTTCCACAACGAAATAGCCCGCCCAAAGCCACCCGAAGCCGAAGCAGCCCGCCCGAGGTCCACAGTCAAGCTACCCGCACCCGCCGCCGCCAGCAGATGAAACAGCCCACCTGGAGCACACAGTCAGAAGCCGACTGCAAGGAAGTAGCCGGCACGAAGCTGCCTGCACCCAAAATTGCCAGTAGCCGTAGCTGCCCGCTCGCAGCCGACAGTCAGAATCCACCCGCACCCGAAGCCGCCAGCAGCTTAACAGCGCGCCTGCAGCCCACAGTCAGAAGCCGCCTGTAGCGAAGGAGCCCGCCTGAAGCCGCCCGCACCCGAAGTCCCCAACAACCGAAGCCGCCCGCCCGCAGCTCGAAGCCGTCCCGGTACCTTTTTAAAGTTGTGGTGCTCTCCTGCTGGATGGCTGTCTTTGGAAGCAGAGCAGCGCGAAGCAGAAGCGCGACCTTTGCACTTACTGCCTGGTCTCGTGTCGCTCATTGATTGATTGGCTGATGTTAGTTTTTGATGAGAAGGAAGTAAGTGCAATGGTCGCACTTCTGCTTCGCGCTGTTCTGCTTTCAAAGACAGCCATCCAGCAGGAGAGCTCCAGAACTTTAAAAAGGTACTGGGATGGCTTAGAGCTGCGGGTGGGCGTCTTCGGCTGCTGGGGACTTCGGATGCAGGCAGCTTCAGGCGGGCTACTTCGCTGTGGGCGGCTTCTGACTGTGGACTGCAGGCAGGCTGTTCAGCTGCTGGCGGCATCGGATGCGGGTGGATTCTGACTGTTTGCTGCGAGCAAGCAGCTACGGCTACTGGCAACTTTGGGTGCAGGCGGCTTCGTGCCGGCTACTTCCCTGCAGTCAGCTTCTGACTGTGTGCTCCAGGTGGGCTGTTTCATCTGCTGGCGGCTTCTGATTGTGGGCTGCGGGCGGGCTGCTTCAGCTTCGGGCGCGGGCGGCTTTGGGTGGGCTACTTCACTGTGGAAGGCTTCTGACTAAGGGCTGCGGGCGGGCTGCTTCTGGTGCTCGCGTCTTCGGACAGGCTCCTTTGTTTTGGGCGGCTTCTCTCTGTGAGCTGTGTATGGGCGGCTTCGGGTGTGGTTGGATTCGGGCGGGCTCCTTCACTGCAGGCGGCTTCTGATTGCAAATGGGCCCGCCCGAAGCCGCCTGCACCCGACGTTGGCAGCAGGTGACGCCGTCTGCCTCCAGCCCGAAGCCGCCCCGGTACCTTTTTACAGTTGTGGTGCTCTCCTACTAGATTGCTATCTTTGGAAACAGAGTGGCGCGAAGTAGGAGCACGACCTTTGCGCTTACTGTCTTCTCATCGAGAACTGAAATCAGCCAATCACTGTGCGACGCGAGACCAGGCAGGAAGCGCAAAGGTCGCGCTTCTGCGTCGTGCCGCTCTGCTTCCAAAGAAGGACGTCCAGAAGGAGAGCATCACACCTTTAAAAAGGTACCGGGAGGGAGGGAGGGGAAAGAGTATTCGCTCCCTAAGATGCCCCCACTTTTCTACCCCCTCTTTGGGGGTGGAAAAAGTGCATCTTATGGAGCGAAAAATACGGAATGTATTTTTATTGCTTGTCTATATATGCACATGCCTTATGCCTTTTCCTTTTCTTTGCTAGGTTTTTATATGCACTATATGCTCCTTTGACCTTATGTATTTTGATGCTTCTCTATATATGCTCATGCATATGCCTTTTCCTTTTCTATTCTGGGTTTTCATATGCACTATATGCTCCTTTGACCTTATGTATTTTGATGCTTCTCTATATATGCTCATGCATATGCCTTTTCCTTTTCTTTGCTAGGTTTTTATATGCACTATATGCTCCTTTGACCTTATGTATTTTGATGCTTGTCTACATATGCTCATGCCATATGCCTTTTCCTTTTCTATTCTGGGTTTTCATATGCACTATATGCTCCTTTGACCTTATGTATTTTGATGCTTCTCTATATATGCTCATGCATATGCCTTTTCCTTTTCTTTGCTAGGTTTTCATATGCACTATATGCTCCTTTGACGTCATTATGTATTTTTATGGTTATCTATATATGCATATGCCTTATGCCTTTTCCTTCTCTTGCTGGGTTTTTATACTTGGCTTTTTTAAATGTTGTTTTATGTATGAATATACTTTATGCTTCATGTATGCAATGTTTTTTATATAAACTACATGCTGCTTTGATGCTATTGCCGTGTTTTTCAATCTATAAGACGCACATGTCCGCAACCCACAGTCAAAGACTGTCCGCAGTGATGTCACCCACCTGCTCCCGAAGCCACTAACAGTCGAACTAGCCCACCCTCCGCCCGCAACGAAGGACTCACTTAAATCCGACCACACCCGAAGCCGCCCATACACAGTCCACAGACAGAAGCCGCCCAAAACAAAGGAGCCTGTCCGAAGCCACCTGCACCAGAAGCAGCCCGCCCGCAGCCCACAGTCAGAAGCTGCACGCCCCTGACGCCGCCAGCAGATGAAGCAGCCCACCTGGAGCACACAGTCAGAAGCCGACTGCAGGGAAGTAGCCGGCACGAAGCTGCCTGCACCCGATGTTGCCAGTAGCCGAAGCTGCCCGCTCGCAACCCACAGTCAGAATCTACCCACACCCGAAGCCACCAGCAGCCGAACATCCCGCCTGCAGCCCACAGTCAGAAGCCGCCCGCAGCGAAGGAGCCCGCCTGAAGCCGCCCGCACCCGAAGTCCCCAGAAGCCGCTGACGCCCGCCCGCAGCCCGAAGCTGTCCTGGTACCTTCTTAAAGTTTTGGTGCTCTCCTGCTGGATGGCTGTCTTTGGAAGCAGAGCAGCGCGAAGCAGAAGCGCGACCTTTGCACTTACTGCCTGGTCTCGTGTCGCTCATTGATTGGCTGATGTTAGTTTTTGATGAGAAGGCAGTAATTGCAATGGTCGCACTTCTGCTTCGCGCTGTTCTGCTTTCAAAGACAGCCATCCAGCAGGAGAGCTCCAGAACTTTAAAAAGGTACCGGGACGGCTTAGAGCTGCAGGTGGGCGTCTTCGGCTGCTGGTGACTTCGGATGCAGGCAACTTCAGGCGGGCTACTTCGCTGTGGGCGGCTTCTGACTGTGGACTGCAGGCAGGCTGTTCAGCTGCTGGCAGCATCGGATGCGGGTGGATTCTGACTGTTTGCTGCGAGCAGGCAGCTACGGCTACTGGCAACTTTGGGTGCAGGCGGCTTCGTGCCGGCTACTTCCCTACAGTCAGCTTCTGACTGTGTGCTCCAGGTGGGCTGTTTCATCTGCTGGCGGCTTCAGCTGCGGGCAGCTTCTGATTGTGAGCTGCGGGCGGGCTGCTTCAGCTTCGGGCGCGGGCGGCTTTGGGTGGGCTACTTCACTGTGGAAGGCTTCTGACTAAGGGCTTCGGGCGGGCTGCTTCTGGTGCTCGTGGCTTCGGACAGGCTCCTTTGTTTTGGGCGGCTTCTCTCTGTGGGCTGTGTATGGGCGGTTTCGGGTGTGGTTGGATTCGGGCGGGCTCCTTCACTGCAGGCGGCTTCTGATTGCAAATGGGCCCGCCCGAAGCCACCTGCACCCGACGTTGGCAGTAGGTGACGCCGTCTGCCTCCAGCCCGAAGCCGCCCCGGTACCTTTTTACAGTTGTGGTGCTCTCCTACTAGATTGCTATCTTTTAAAACAGAGTGGCGCGAAGTAGGAGCACGACCTTTGCGCTTACTGTCTTCTCATCGAGAACTGAAATCAGCCAATCACTGTGCGACGCGAGACCAGGCAGGAAGCGCAAAGGTTGCGCTTCTGCGTCGTGCCGCTCTGCTTCCAAAGAAGGATGTCCAGAAGGAGAGCATCACTCCTTTAAAAAGGTACCGGGAGAGAGGGAGGGGAAAAAGTATTCGCTCCATAAGATGCCCCCACTTTTCTACCCCCTCTTTGGGGGTGGAAAAAGTGCATCTTATGGAGTGAAAAATACGGAATGTATTTTTGTTGCTTGTCTATATATGCACATGCCTTATGCATTTTCCTTCTCTTGCTGGGTTTTATACTTGGCTTTTTTAAATGTTAGTTTATGTATGAATATACCTTATGCTTCATGTATGTAATGTTTTTTATATAAACTACATGCTGCTTTGACGTTATTGCCGTGTTTTTCAATCTATAAGACGCACCTGTCCATAAGACGCACATGTCCGCAACCTACAGTCAAAGACTGTCCGCAGTGATGTCACCCGACTGCTCCCGAAGCCGCTAACAGTCGATCTAGCCCACCCTCCGTCCGCAACGAAGGAGCCCACTTGAATCCAACCACGCCCGAAGCCGCCCATACTCAGCCTACAGAGAGAAGCCGCCCAAAACAAAGGAGCCTGTCCGAAGCCGCGAGCACCAGAAGCAGCCCGCCCGCAGCCTATAGTCAGAAGCCTTCCACAGCGAAGTAGCCCGCTCAAAGCCGCCCACGCCAGAATTCGAAGCAGCCCGCACGCAGCCCACAGTCAGAAGCTGCCCGCACTTGACGCCGCCAGCAGATGAAGCAGCCCACCTGGAGCACACAATCAGAAGCCGACTGCAGGGAAGTAGCCGGCACGAAGCCGCCTGCACCCGATGTTGCCAGTAGCCGAAGCTGCCCGCTCGCAGCCCACAGTCAGAATCTACCCACACCCGAAGCCGCCAGCAACTGAACAGCCCGCCTGCAGCCCACAGTCAGAAGCCGCCCGCAGCGAAGGAGCCCGCCTGAAGCCGCCCGCACCCGAAGTCCCCAGCAGCCGAAGACGCCCGCCCGCAGCCCGAAGCCGTCCTGGTACCTTTTTAAAGTTTTGGTGCTCTCCTGCTGGATAGCTGTCTTTGGAAGCAGAGCAGCGCGAAGCAGAAGCGCGACCTTTGCACTTACTGCCTGGTCTCGTGTCGCTCATTGATTGGCTGATGTTAGTTTTTGATGAGAAGGCAGTAAGCGCAATGGTCGCACCTCTGCTTCACGCTGTTCAGCTTTCAAAGACAGCCATCCAGCAGGAGAGTTCCAGAACTTTAAAAAGGTACCGGGACGTCTTAGAGCTGCGGGTGGGCGTCTTTGGCTGCTGGGGACTTCGGATGCAGGCAGCTTCAGGCGGGCTACTTCGCTGTGGGCGGCTTCTGATTGTGGACTGCAGGCAGGCTGTTCAGCTGCTGGCGGCATCGGATGCGGGTGGATTCTGACTGTTTGCTGCGAGCAGGCAGCTACGGCTACTGGCAACTTTGGGTGCAGGCGGCTTCGTGCCGGCTACTTCCCTGCAGTCAGCTTCTGACTGTGTGCTCCAGGTGGGCTGTTTCATCTGCTGGCGGCTTCAGCTGCGGGCAGCTTCTGATTGTGGGCTGCGGGCGGGCTGCTTCAGCTTCGGGCAGCTTTGGGTGGGCTACTTCACTGTGGAAGGCTTCTGACTAAGGGCTGCGGGCGGGCTGCTTCTGGTGCTCGCAGCTTCGGACAGGCTCCTTTGTTTTGGCGGCTTCTCTCTGTGAGCTGTGTATGGGCGGCTTCGGGTGTGATTGGATTCGGGCGGGCTCCTTCACTGCAGGCGGCTTCTGATTGCAAATGGGCCCGCCCGAAGCCGCATGCACCCGACGTTGGCAGCAGGTGACGCCGTCGGCCTCCAGTCCGAAGCTGCCCCGGTACCATTTTACAGTTGTGGTGCTCTCCTGCTGGATTGCTGTCTTTGGAAACAGAACGGCGCGAAGTAGGAGCACGACCTTTGCGCTTACTGTCTTCTCATCGAGAACTGAAATCAGCCAATCACTGTGCGACGTGAGACCAGGCAGGAAGCGCAAAGGTCACGCTTCTGCGTCGTGCCGCTCTGCTTCCATAGAAGGACGTCCAGAAGGAGAGCATCACACCTTTAAAAAGGTACCGGGAGGGAGGGAGGGGAAAGAGTATTCGCTCCCTAAGATGCCCCCACTTTTCTACCCCCTCTTTGGGGGTGGAAAAAGTGCATCTTATGGAGCGAAAAATACGGAATGTATTTTTGTTGCTTGTCTATATATGCTCATGCCATATGCCTTTTCCTTTTCTTTTCTGGGTTTTCATATGCACTATATGCTCCTTTGACCTTATGTATTTTGATGCTTGTCTACATATGCTCATGCCATATGCCTTTTGCTTTTCTTTTCTGGTTTTTCATATGCACTATATGCTCCTTTGACCTTATGTATTTTGATGCTTCTCTATATATGCTCATGCATATGCCTTTTCCTTTTCTTTTCTGGATTTTCATATGCACTATATGCTCCTTTGACCTTATGTATTTTGATGCTTCTCTATATATGCTCATGCATATGCCTTTTCCTTTTCTTTGCTGGGTTTTTATACTTGGCTTTTTTAAATGTTGTTTTATGTATGAATATACTTTATGCTTCATGTATGCAATGTTTTTTATATAAACTACATGCTGCTTTGATGCTATTGCCGTGTTTTTCAATCTATAAGACGCACATGTCCGCAACCCACAGTCAAAGACTGTCCGCAGTGATGTCACCCACCTGCTCCCGAAGCCACTAACAGTCGAACTAGCCCACCCTCCGCCCGCAACGAAGGACTCACTTAAATCCGACCACACCCGAAGCCGCCCATACACAGTCCACAGACAGAAGCCGCCCAAAACAAAGGAGCCTGTCCGAAGCCACCTGCACCAGAAGCAGCCCGCCCGCAGCCCACAGTCAGAAGCTGCACGCCCCTGACGCCGCCAGCAGATGAAGCAGCCCACCTGGAGCACACAGTCAGAAGCCGACTGCAGGGAAGTAGCCGGCACGAAGCTGCCTGCACCCGATGTTGCCAGTAGCCGAAGCTGCCCGCTCGCAACCCACAGTCAGAATCTACCCACACCCGAAGCCACCAGCAGCCGAACATCCCGCCTGCAGCCCACAGTCAGAAGCCGCCCGCAGCGAAGGAGCCCGCCTGAAGCCGCCCGCACCCGAAGTCCCCAGCAGCCGCTGACGCCCGCCCGCAGCCCGAAGCTGTCCTGGTACCTTTTTAAAGTTTTGGTGCTCTCCTGCTGGATGGCTGTCTTTGGAAGCAGAGCAGCGCGAAGCAGAAGCGCGACCTTTGCACTTACTGCCTGGTCTCGTGTCGCTCATTGATTGGCTGATGTTAGTTTTTGATGAGAAGGCAGTAAGCGCAATAGTCGCACCTCTGCTTCACGCTGTTCAGCTTTCAAAGACAGCTATCCAGCAGGAGAGTTCCAGAACTTTAAAAAGGTACCGGGACGTCTTAGAGCTGCGGGTGGGCGTCTTCGGCTGCTGGGGACTTCGGATGCAGGCAGCTTCAGGCGGGCTACTTTGCTGTGGGCGGCTTCTGACTGTGGACTGCAGGCAGGCTGTTCAGCTGCTGGCGGCATCGGATGCGGGTGGATTCTGACTGTTTGCTGCGAGCAGGCAGCTACGGCTACTGGCAACTTTGGGTGCAGGCGGCTTCGTGCCGGCTACTTCCCTGCAGTCAGCTTCTGACTGTGTGCTCCAGGTGGGCTGTTTCATCTGCTGGCGGCTTCAGCTGCGGGCAGCTTCTGATTGTGGGCTGCGGGCGGGCTGCTTCAGCTTCGGGCAGCTTTGGGTGGGCTACTTCACTGTGGAAGGCTTCTGACTAAGGGCTGCGGGCGGGCTGCTTCTGGTGCTCGCAGCTTCGGACAGGCTCCTTTGTTTTGGCGGCTTCTCTCTGTGAGCTGTGTATGGGCGGCTTCGGGTGTGATTGGATTCGGGCGGGCTCCTTCACTGCAGGCGGCTTCTGATTGCAAATGGGCCCGCCCGAAGCCGCATGCACCCGACGTTGGCAGCAGGTGACGCCGTCGGCCTCCAGTCCGAAGCTGCCCCGGTACCATTTTACAGTTGTGGTGCTCTCCTGCTGGATTGCTGTCTTTGGAAACAGAACGGCGCGAAGTAGGAGCACGACCTTTGCGCTTACTGTCTTCTCATCGAGAACTGAAATCAGCCAATCACTGTGCGACGTGAGACCAGGCAGGAAGCGCAAAGGTCACGCTTCTGCGTCGTGCCGCTCTGCTTCCATAGAAGGACGTCCAGAAGGAGAGCATCACACCTTTAAAAAGGTACCGGGAGGGAGGGAGGGGAAAGTGTATTCGCTCCATAAGATGCCCCCACTTTTCTACCCCCTCTTTGGGGGTGGAAAAAGTGCATCTTATGGAGCGAAAAATACGGAATGTATTTTTGTTGCTTGTCTATATATGCTCATGCCATATGCCTTTTCCTTTTCTTTTCTGGGTTTTCATATGCACTATATGCTCCTTTGACCTTATGTATTTTGATGCTTGTCTACATATGCTCATGCCATATGCCTTTTCCTTTTCTTTTCTGGGATTTCATATGCACTATATGCTCCTTTGACCTTATGTATTTTGATGCTTCTCTACATATGCTCATGCCATATGCCTTTTCCTTTTCTTTTCTGGGTTTTCATATGCACTATATGCTCCTTTGACCTTATGTATTTTGATGCTTCTCTACATATGCTCATGCCATATGCCTTTTAATTTTCTTTTCTGGGTTTTCATATGCACTATATGCTCCTTTGACCTTATGTATTTTGATGCTTCTCTACATATGCTCATGCCATATGCCTTTTCCTTTTCTTTTCTGGGTTTTCATATGCACTATATGCTCCTTTGACCTTATGTATTTTGATGCTTCTCTACATATGCTCATGCCATATGCCTTTTCCTTTTCTTTTCTGGGTTTTCATATGCACTATATGCTCCTTTGACCTTATGTATTTTGATGCTTCTCTATATATGCTCATGCATATGCCTTTTCCTTTTCTTTGCTGGGTTTTTATACTTGGCTTTTTTAAATGTTGTTTTATGTATGAATATACTTTATGCTTCATGTATGCAATGTTTTTTATATAAACTGCATGCTGCTTTGATGCTATTGCCGTGTTTTTCAATCTATAAGACGCACATGTCCGCAACCCACAGTCAAAGACTGTCCGCAGTGATGTCACCCACCTGCTCCCGAAGCCACTAACAGTCGAACTAGCCCACCCTCCGCCCGCAACGAAGGACTCACTTAAATCCGACCACACCCGAAGCCGCCCATACACAGTCCACAGACAGAAGCCGCCCAAAACAAAGGAGCCTGTCCGAAGCCACCTGCACCAGAAGCAGCCCGCCCGCAGCCCACAGTCAGAAGCTGCACGCCCCTGACGCCGCCAGCAGATGAAGCAGCCCACCTGGAGCACACAGTCAGAAGCCGACTGCAGGGAAGTAGCCGGCACGAAGCTGCCTGCACCCGATGTTGCCAGTAGCCGAAGCTGCCCGCTCGCAACCCACAGTCAGAATCTACCCACACCCGAAGCCACCAGCAGCCGAACATCCCGCCTGCAGCCCACAGTCAGAAGCCGCCCGCAGCGAAGGAGCCCGCCTGAAGCCGCCCGCACCCGAAGTCCCCAGCAGCCGCTGACGCCCGCCCGCAGCCCGAAGCTGTCCTGGTACCTTCTTAAAGTTTTGGTGCTCTCCTGCTGGATGGCTGTCTTTGGAAGCAGAGCAGCGCGAAGCAGAAGCGCGACCTTTGCACTTACTGCCTGGTCTCGTGTCGCTCATTGATTGGCTGATGTTAGTTTTTGATGAGAAGGCAGTAATTGCAATGGTCGCACTTCTGCTTCGCGCTGTTCTGCTTTCAAAGACAGCCATCCAGCAGGAGAGCTCCAGAACTTTAAAAAGGTACCGGGACGGCTTAGAGCTGCAGGTGGGCGTCTTCGGCTGCTGGTGACTTCGGATGCAGGCAACTTCAGGCGGGCTACTTCGCTGTGGGCGGCTTCTGACTGTGGACTGCAGGCAGGCTGTTCAGCTGCTGGCAGCATCGGATGCGGGTGGATTCTGACTGTTTGCTGCGAGCAGGCAGCTACGGCTACTGGCAACTTTGGGTGCAGGCGGCTTCGTGCCGGCTACTTCCCTACAGTCAGCTTCTGACTGTGTGCTCCAGGTGGGCTGTTTCATCTGCTGGCGGCTTCAGCTGCGGGCAGCTTCTGATTGTGAGCTGCGGGCGGGCTGCTTCAGCTTCGGGCGCGGGCGGCTTTGGGTGGGCTACTTCACTGTGGAAGGCTTCTGACTAAGGGCTTCGGGCGGGCTGCTTCTGGTGCTCGTGGCTTCGGACAGGCTCCTTTGTTTTGGGCGGCTTCTCTCTGTGGGCTGTGTATGGGCGGTTTCGGGTGTGGTTGGATTCGGGCGGGCTCCTTCACTGCAGGCGGCTTCTGATTGCAAATGGGCCCGCCCGAAGCCACCTGCACCCGACGTTGGCAGTAGGTGACGCCGTCTGCCTCCAGCCCGAAGCCGCCCCGGTACCTTTTTACAGTTGTGGTGCTCTCCTACTAGATTGCTATCTTTGGAAACAGAGTGGCGCGAAGTAGGAGCACGACCTTTGCGCTTACTGTCTTCTCATCGAGAACTGAAATCAGCCAATCACTGTGCGACGCGAGACCAGGCAGGAAGCGCAAAGGTTGCGCTTCTGCGTCGTGCCGCTCTGCTTCCAAAGAAGGATGTCCAGAAGGAGAGCATCACTCCTTTAAAAAGGTACCGGGAGAGAGGGAGGGGAAAAAGTATTCGCTCCATAAGATGCCCCCACTTTTCTACCCCCTCTTTGGGGGTGGAAAAAGTGCATCTTATGGAGTGAAAAATACGGAATGTATTTTTGTTGCTTGTCTATATATGCACATGCCTTATGCATTTTCCTTCTCTTGCTGGGTTTTATACTTGGCTTTTTTAAATGTTAGTTTATGTATGAATATACCTTATGCTTCATGTATGTAATGTTTTTTATATAAACTACATGCTGCTTTGACGTTATTGCCGTGTTTTTCAATCTATAAGACGCACCTGTCCATAAGACGCACATGTCCGCAACCTACAGTCAAAGACTGTCCGCAGTGATGTCACCCGACTGCTCCCGAAGCCGCTAACAGTCGATCTAGCCCACCCTCCGTCCGCAACGAAGGAGCCCACTTGAATCCAACCACGCCCGAAGCCGCCCATACTCAGCCTACAGAGAGAAGCCGCCCAAAACAAAGGAGCCTGTCCGAAGCCGCGAGCACCAGAAGCAGCCCGCCCGCAGCCTATAGTCAGAAGCCTTCCACAGCGAAGTAGCCCGCTCAAAGCCGCCCACGCCAGAATTCGAAGCAGCCCGCACGCAGCCCACAGTCAGAAGCTGCCCGCACTTGACGCCGCCAGCAGATGAAGCAGCCCACGTGGAGCACACAATCAGAAGCCGACTGCAGGGAAGTAGCCGGCACGAAGCCGCCTGCACCCGATGTTGCCAGTAGCCGAAGCTGCCCGCTCGCAGCCCACAGTCAGAATCTACCCACACCCGAAGCCGCCAGCAACTGAACAGCCCGCCTGCAGCCCACAGTCAGAAGCCGCCCGCAGCGAAGGAGCCCGCCTGAAGCCGCCCGCACCCGAAGTCCCCAGCAGCCGAAGACGCCCGCCCGCAGCCCGAAGCCGTCCTGGTACCTTTTTAAAGTTTTGGTGCTCTCCTGCTGGATAGCTGTCTTTGGAAGCAGAGCAGCGCGAAGCAGAAGCGCGACCTTTGCACTTACTGCCTGGTCTCGTGTCGCTCATTGATTGGCTGATGTTAGTTTTTGATGAGAAGGCAGTAAGCGCAATGGTCGCACCTCTGCTTCACGCTGTTCAGCTTTCAAAGACAGCCATCCAGCAGGAGAGTTCCAGAACTTTAAAAAGGTACCGGGACGTCTTAGAGCTGCGGGTGGGCGTCTTCGGCTGCTGGGGACTTCGGATGCAGGCAGCTTCAGGCGGGCTACTTTGCTGTGGGCGGCTTCTGACTGTGGACTGCAGGCAGGCTGTTCAGCTGCTGGCGGCATCGGATGCGGGTGGATTCTGACTGTTTGCTGCGAGCAGGCAGCTACGGCTACTGGCAACTTTGGGTGCAGGCGGCTTCGTGCCGGCTACTTCCCTGCAGTCAGCTTCTGACTGTGTGCTCCAGGTGGGCTGTTTCATCTGCTGGCGGCTTCAGCTGCGGGCAGCTTCTGATTGTGGGCTGCGGGCGGGCTGCTTCAGCTTCGGGCAGCTTTGGGTGGGCTACTTCACTGTGGAAGGCTTCTGACTAAGGGCTGCGGGCGGGCTGCTTCTGGTGCTCGCAGCTTCGGACAGGCTCCTTTGTTTTGGCGGCTTCTCTCTGTGAGCTGTGTATGGGCGGCTTCGGATGTGATTGGATTCGGGCGGGCTCCTTCACTGCAGGCGGCTTCTGATTGCAAATGGGCCGCCCGAAGCCGCATGCACCCGACGTTGGCAGCAGGTGACGCCGTCGGCCTCCAGTCCGAAGCTGCCCCGGTACCATTTTACAGTTGTGGTGCTCTCCTGCTGGATGCTGTCTTTGGAAACAGAACGGCGCGAAGTAGGAGCACGACCTTTGCGCTTACTGTCTTCTCATCGAGAACTGAAATCAGCCAATCACTGTGCGACGTGAGACCAGGCAGGAAGCGCAAAGGTCACGCTTCTGCGTCGTGCCGCTCTGCTTCCATAGAAGGACGTCCAGAAGGAGAGCATCACACCTTTAAAAAGGTACCGGGAGGGAGGGAGGGGAAAGTGTATTCGCTCCATAAGATGCCCCCACTTTTCTACCCCCTCTTTGGGGGTGGAAAAAGTGCATCTTATGGAGCGAAAAATACGGAATGTATTTTTGTTGCTTGTCTATATATGCTCATGCCATATGCCTTTTCCTTTTCTTTTCTGGGTTTTCATATGCACTATATGCTCCTTTGACCTTATGTATTTTGATGCTTCTCTACATATGCTCATGCCATATGCCTTTTCCTTTTCTTTTCTGGGTTTTCATATGCACTATATGCTCCTTTGACCTTATGTATTTTGATGCTTGTCTACATATGCTCATGCCATATGCCTTTTGCTTTTCTTTTCTGGTTTTTCATATGCACTATATGCTCCTTTGACCTTATTTATTTTGATGCTTGTCTACATATGCTCATGCCATATGCCTTTTCCTTTTCTTTTCTGGGTTTTCATATGCACTATATGCTCCTTTGACCTTATGTATTTTGATGCTTCTCTATATATGCTCATGCATATGCCTTTTCCTTTTCTTTGCTGGATTTTCATATGCACTATATGCTTCTTTGACGTCATTATGTATTTTTATGGTTGTCTATATATGCATATGCCTTATGCCTTTTCCTTCTCTTGCTGGGTTTTATACTTGGCTTTTTTAAATGTTAGTTTATGTATGAATATACCTTATGCTTCATGTATGTAATGTTTTTTATATAAACTACATGCTGCTTTGACGTTATTGCCGTGTTTTTCAATCTATAAGACGCACCTGTCCATAAGACGCACATGTCCGCAACCCACAGTCAAAGACTGTCCGCAGTGATGTCACCCGCCTGCTCCCGAAGCCGCTAACAGTCGATCTAGCCCACCCTCCGCCCGCAACGAAGGAGCCCACTTGAAACCAACCACGCCCGAAGCCGCCCATACTCAGCCTACAGAGAGAAGCCGCCCAAAACAAAGGAGCCTGTCCGAAGCCGCGAGCACCAGAAGCAGCCCGCCCGCAGCCTATAGTCAGAAGCCTTCCACAGCGAAGTAGCCCGCTCAAAGCAGCCCACGCCGGAATTCGAAGCAGCCCGCACGCAGCCCACAGTCAGAAGCTGCCCGCACTTGACGCCGCCAGCAGATGAAGCAGCCCACCTGGAGCACACAATCAGAAGCCGACTGCAGGGAAGTAGCCGGCACGAAGCCGCCTGCACCCGATGTTGCCAGTAGCCGAAGCTGCCCGCTCGCAGCCCACAGTCAGAATCTACCCACACCCGAAGCCGCCAACAACTGAACAGCCCGCCTGCAGCCCACATTCAGCCCGCCTGAAGCCGCCCGCACCCAAAGTCCCCAGCAGCCGAAGACGCCCGCCCGCAGCCCGAAGCCGTCCTGGTACCTTTTTAAAGTTTTGGTGCTCTCCTGCTGGATGGCTGTCTTTGGAAGCAGAGCAGCGCGAAGCAGAAGCGCGACCTTTGCACTTACTGCCTGGTCTCGTGTTGCTCATTGATTGGCTGATGTTAGTTTTTGATGAGAAGGCAGTAAGCGCAATGGTCGCACCTCTGCTTCACGCTGTTCTGCTTTCAAAGACAGCCATCCAGCAGGAGAGCTCCAGAACTTTAAAAAGGTACCGGGACGGCTTAGACCTGCGGGTGGGCGTCTTCGGCTGCTGGGGACTTCGGATGCAGGCAGCTTCAGGCGGGCTACTTCGCTGTGGGCGGCTTCTGACTGTGGATTACAGGCAGGCTGTTCTGCTGCTGGCGGCATTGGATGCGGGTGGATTCTGACTGTTTGCTGCGAGCAGGCAGCTACGGCTACTGGCAACTTTGGGTGCAGGCGGCTTCGTGCCGGCTACTTCCCTGCAGTCAGCTTCTGACTGTGTGCTCCAGGTGGGCTGTTTCATCTGCTGGCGGCTTCATCTGCGGGCAGCTTCTGATTGTGGGCTGCTGGCGGGCTGCTTCAGCTTCGGGCGCGGGCGGCTTTGGGTGGGCTACTTCACTGTGGAAGGCTTCTGACTAAGGGCTGCGGGCGAGCTGCTTCTGGTGCTCGCGGCTTCGGACAGGCTCCTTTGTTTTGGGCGGCTTCTCTCTGTGAGCTGTGTATGGGCGGCTTCGGGTGTGGTTGGATTCGGGAGGGCTCCTTCACTGCAGGCGGCTTCTGATTGCAAATGGGCCCGCCCGAAGCCGCCTGCCCCCGACGTTGGCAGCAGGTGACGCCGTCGGCCTCCAGTCCGAAGCTGCCCCGGTACCATTTTACAGTTGTGGTGCTCTCCTGCTGGATTGCTGTCTTTGGAAACAGAGCGGCGCGAAGTAGGAGCACGACCTATGTGCTTACTGTCTTCTCATCGAGAACTGAAATCAGCCAATCACTGTGCGACGCGAGACCAGGCAGGAAGCTCAAAGGTCGCGCTTCTGCATCGTGCTGCTCTGCTTCCAAAAAAGGACGTCCAGCAGGAAAGCACCACACCTTTAAAAAGGTACCGGGAGGGAGGGGGGAAAGAGTATTCGCTCCATAAGTTGCCCCCACTTTTCTACCCCCTCTTTGGGGGTGGAAAAAGTGCATCTTATGGAGCGAAAAATACGGAATGTATTTTTGTTGCTTGTCTATATATGCACATGCCTTATGCATTTTCCTTTTCTTTGCTAGGTTTTTATATGCACTATATGCTCCTTTGACCTTATGTATTTTGATGCTTCTCTATATATGCTCATGCATATGCCTTTTCCTTTTCTTTGCTGGGTATGGGGTATCCCTTATGCCTTTTCCTTCTCTTTACTGGGGCCAATGAGACCATAGACTCCGCGACAGTGACTCTTAGAATTATTAGGAAGAACCTTCAGAGACTTGAAGCAGCGGCTACAAAATCATCTGAAGACATCTCTAAGGTATCAATTAAATTGGACGATTTATCTTCTGTACAAAATATTCAATTAGAAATGCACAGAAAATTTGAATTAGTGGACAAAGAAATTTCTTCACTAAAATCTTTCTGCTACCATGGTTCAAAATAGAACTTTTCTTTAACAAAAATTTAAATTTGGAAAACTTTAGTAGAAGACTGAATGTTGAATTTTCCTAAGCTAACCTTGGGTACACCTACAGAAGCTTTTAAAAGATATTTAATGGAGACATTAAAAATTTCACCTGAATGTATGCCACCTATAAATGCAAAGCAAAAAACCAAATCCAAGGAGGAAAACAAGGTTCAACTATCTGCAGTGAAAAACAATCCAGAACAAACAAAGCAAAAAACTGCAGACCTTGTACACGATGCAGGCAGGCTTTATTATGACAAGTAAATTTAGGTTAAAAACCTTTTACCAGGTGAGGGACTCAAATTTTGACCACATAATACAGGATGTGGACAATAAAATGAGTGAATACAAAAAAGATATTAAGGTTAATAAAAAAGAAAAATTGAAAAGGGACATCTTAGATTACCAAAATGGAGATATATACCCATGGGGGAAATCTAAAGTTCACCCCAGAAGGAGATCAATACATAGATCTAATTCCCGCAATTCTAGATCTCGTACTAGATATAATAGAGACAATAGGGATAATAGAATCCACTTTAATTCCACCAATTACACACAGGGTGGAGACCGTGGCAGAAAACGTATTAGGAGTTGTTCTGATGAAGAATACACATCAACAGTCACTAGTCCTACAAATGCCAATATTCCTATAGTCTCTAGCCCACAAGCCGATATACCATTACCAAGACAGTCACAGAATAATAGTTCTCATTTTTTAGAATCACTATGGAACACAATGAACTACAAGAATCCGAACAACATATACAATCAGGGTGGTCGGAACAGGAAATTCCAAGGGTATCTGGATCAATACAGGCCTCCATACAGGGGAGGATATCGAGGCACACGCAGAGGCAGGGCCCCCTTCAATCCCCATTACAAAGCCTAACCAATGAAATACCAGTTATTAACTTATCATCTCATCCATTAACGGCAACTCAAATTAACGTTCTTCAAAAGGGCTTGTCCTTTGTTCCTTCAACTAAATATGATGCATTCCAAACCCGTGTAGATCTCTATAAGTTTAAAAGAAAACTAAACATTCATCATTTTTTTAATAAAGATCAAATAATAAATACATATACGGACACATCCATTTTAAGAAAAAAGTCCAAATGGATTCCTCCAGGAACGTGCGATCCAATCATTAATACATTTTATGAGTGTGTTCTAAAAGATATAGAGAAGATAGAGAAGAAACAAAGATTCATAAAATATAATCCAAACATGGATTCTTTGGAATTTAAGGCCATTGATGAACTTAAGAAAAACTATAATTTGGTCATCAAACCTGCAGACAAAGGTGGTGGCATAGTGGTCATGGACAGGGATAAATATGTCAACGAGATTCATCGACAAATTACAGACACCACTTTTTATACTTCTCTTGACCATGATCCTACATCTTCATTAATGGACGATATTAAAGAACTAGTCGACATAGCATATAGTGCAGGTTATATTACTCAAAAAGAAAAACAATTCCTGGTTAATGAATACCCTGTAATACCGACAATATATATACTTCCAAAAATTCATAAATCCATGACAGATCCACCTGGAAGGCCTATAATCTCAGCAATTGGTTCAGTTTTAGAACCCCTTTCAGATTTTGTTGACTTTTTTCTTCGACCATATGTACCCCTCATACCTTCCTATATTCGAGACTCAGCACATATGATTAATATTCTAGATAAATTTGATGGAGACTTAGAAGACATCATCCTGGTAACACTTGATATTGAGTCCCTTTACACTAATATTCCCCAAATGGAAGCAATCAATATTATCAAAAAAACATTGAACAATAGAACCACTTCTGAACGTATACCTAATAGACTTATCATTACAGCCGCAACTATAGCATTGACACAAAACTACTTCAGCTTTTTAGGTCACTTCTTCTTACAAATTAAAGGGACAGCCATGGGAGCTTCTATGGCTCCTGACATAGCCAACCTATATGTAGCAAATTTTGAAGATAAATTTCTATCTAATCATGAATATCAAAATGAAGTAAGACTCTATAAGAGATATATAGATGATATTTTTATTCTATGGAAAGGCAGTGTTCCCAAACTCAAGACTTTTTTAGAATGGATCAACACATGTGATCATAATCTGAAGTTCAAAATGGAATTCCATGAAGACCACATTCCCTTTTTGGACATTATGATCTCCAAAACCCGTTATGGATTCCATACTACTATTTATAAGAAACCAACAGATAAGAATAATTATTTACATTATACAAGCTTTCATCAGCATGCACTTAAAAAGAATCTTCCATACAGTCAATTTTTGAGACTTAAGAGATTGTGTACAACACAAAATGAATTTGAACGACAAGCTCCTTCTATGGCTCAAAGATTCATTCAAAGAGGGTATCCCACCACAGAGATTGCTCAATGCTACCAACGATCACTTTGCCAACACCGAGAAAATTTACTTCAAACAGGAAATAAGAAACGCAAAGTGCCAGATTTTACTTGTGTCCTGAAACATTCGTACCTCTCTGGGAAGGTTCAGCATATTATCAAATCTCATTGGCATATTTTGGAGTTACATCCATGTTTTAATGGTAAGAAGCCTTTGATTGCACTTTCTCGTAATACCAACTTAAGAGATCAACTTGTGCCATCTGCACTTCCTGTAGAGAATACGATCCAGCATGTTCACACTGGACATCAACCATGCATGAAATGCTCAGTTTGCAAGCATTCTATGCAGGTCACTACTTTTATACATCCACGGACTGGAAAATCATATAAGTTAAACTTCAGCAGTAACTGTAACACTGAATGTGTCATTTACATCATCAGATGTCCTTGCAATTTATTATATGTGGGCAAGACCAAGAGGAAGATAAAGACAAGGATTATAGAACATAGAAGCTGTATCTTAAGAGAAATATTAACAGCGCCCTTGGCTCAACATTGGAGAGACTTTTCACACACTATTGATGAATTACGCTTTTTGATATTCAAAACTTATAAAAAGAACTGGAGAGGTGGTGATATTGATAATGTCCTGCTACGGACAGAACAAAGGACGATTTTTGAACTTAATACAATTATACCTGCAGGTCTTAATGCAGAAATAGATTACCGTCCTTTTCTTTAACTTTTATTCTTCAATTTTTATGTCTTTTAGTTTTTTATATAATAACTGCCACATGTTTTCAACATATGTTTTTTGTTGTATTTATATTTGAGACTTAAACAACCATTTACATATATATAATTTTCTTATTGTTCTAATAATAATAATTTTTTACTTCTTTAATATATGTTATTTAAATACTTATAATTATTGCTATATGTTTTTAATTTTATGTCATATATTTCATGATTCCATTGTTTTATCATGTTGCTTAGATATTATTTATACAAAATATAGATTGTTGAGTTTTCCTTTTTTTCTCCTTTTTTCTTTTTCTTAATTCATTATTCATTAAACAAAATGCTATCTTTATACTATTTTCTCTATATCTTCCATAATACCCACTATTCATATTTATATCTTTTATTATTTTATCACACAATAACTTATCTAGACATCTGACATAATTGTTGCTTAATATATTCTTTTAGTCTGAGTCCCTTCCTTTCTCATGAATGGACACGCCTATAAACAAGATGATTGGCTAGTTTTGTTCTGCCTATTTACTCTTTATTTATCCTTTATTTATACTAATTACAATCCTCTACACACACAGACATATATTTTACAATTAATCCCTTCCTTTTTCAGCATGTTTGTTTGTTGTTTTTTTAATTCTTAGTATCTTTCATTTTTTCACGATTGATCTGGCATTTTACTACAATTTTTCGGCAAATTTGCGATTGCACTTTACGGTCTCTTTCCATATATAGCTTCACTGGAATCAAACTTTAGTTTCACTCGGGCGGTTTTTTCAGCATGTCACCTATCGGGTAAGTCTCTATTTTCATCTTTATTTGTTTTTGTGACTTTTACTTCTCTCCTCTCTTTTGTATATGCCTGCTTTTCTCTTAGTTCTGCTGTTTATCTTTTTCAAACGCTCTGCTGTTCAATTTCATCCATTATGTTTCACATTTTTTCTGCATATTCTTTATTTTGTAATATCTGTCTTTAAAGCATACAATCTGTGACATCTGCTCTGAATCCTACTTTCTTTTGTAAGCCACAAGTATTTCTATATGGTGTTTCTCTTGTTATAATTGAATATAATATAATATTTGGTTGGGGTGCCTCTGCAAATGAGTAAATATATAGTGGTTTGGCATATATACATATATATCTCTTTATTGATTTCATAATCACTGCAGGGTTAAGGTTTTTCATAAAAAATGATGATTTTTTAACATGATTATACCTTTCATTATCTGGGTTGTCTTCTCATTTTAATAGCATATGATCAGTAACTATCCTATGGTTGTACTGTTTTTAATTACTTTTAATTGTTGTTAATTGGCTTCCTTTCACATTCAATAGTATACGATTAGTAATTACATAATGGTTGTATTGTTTCTAATTGCTCTCAACTGGTGTCAATTGCCTTATTTCTAATCATCATTGTTGTTTCATTGCTGTATATCATAGTGACTTATGACATTTATTTGGCTAGTGTTTTATTTGGCTAGTGCTAATATTCTAATTGTTTCTAATTGTTGTTAATTGTCTTTATTTTTAATTACCATTGTTATCATTGCTGTATATCATAGTGTTTTATGATTTTTATTTGGCTAGTGTTACATTTCATCCCAAATTATATTATTCATTTTAATTTTGACTAAGTTATATGTTTATGATGATTTTTATTGTTGATATGCCTTTTTTTATGTCCCTTGATAGCTAATCACCCAAGGCTTTTTTCTTTTGATAATTTTCTGCTTTACCAAAATTGGTATGTATCATATATTTACATTATTCAATTTGTTTTTATTGGTTCTTCTTTCTTCACTTTCCTTTTTTTATTTCCTCGGTATATTTTATGTGTTTCTCATTAGATATATATAGATTAATTAAAAATTAAATTATCTATCATATCATTTATTCTTTTTATGGAATATTTTTCCTTCTTTCTTTTCTTTCTATTTTTTAATATAATCTATTTTTTTAATTGAATAAATTGGACCATTATTGTAATTAATATATTGTTTTTAAAAAATTTTTTTTTTAAATATACTGTATTTTTAAATATGTTTGTTTTAAATATTGTATTTGTACCTATTAGGACCCCTGACGAAGGTTAGTCCGAAACACGGACCGTGTTGGGTCCCTCACCTGGTAAAAGGTTTTTAACCTAAATTTACTTGTCATAATAAAGCCTGCCTGCATCGTGTACAAGGTCTGCAGTTTTTTGCTTTGTTTGTTGCAACCTATAAATAAAATATATTACTTACCATGGAAATCACAAAATTCTCACCCTAATGAATTAGATTTACATAATGTAACTGGTATTCCTTAGCAACAGCAGCAGATGAATCCAGAGACCAATGGGGTAGCCCGCATCTACCAGCAGGTGGAGATAGAGAAACTGATTAACATGTGGTCCTATTGACTGGCACTCCTACTGTATCTTTAGTATGCTCTATCTCCCAGCAGGTGATGGTCGCTATTCAACTAGCTCCTGAATTCTGGCTGTGACTGGAAAATTATTTTCTCCTGTTGAGATTTCTCTTCAGTGAGCTAACATTTCTCATTCTCCTGTTGAGATTTTCTCTTCAGTGAGACAGGGGTGTCCAGCTGAACGGTGCCGGCTTTAGGATTTACACCTGGGCCTCCCCCCCCCAGGTCCCTGCCTCACCCTCCCTCTAGTGATAGAGGGTCTACCTTGGTCTCTAATTTTCTTCTTTCCCTTAAAAAATAAAAAAACCCATAGTTGCTGAATAACCTTTATGCCCTGTTAGTGCTGAGCAACCGGCTAGAGAATGACACGGTGACAAAATTCATCACCGTTCCCGTCCCTGCGGATAACCGCGGGAAATAATCCCATGTCATTTTCTAGTGTCTATTTCAGCCTCAGTCTTTCTACACCAGCATTCTTCAAAGCAAAGCTTGTGGGTCAGTGGTTGTGGCCATTCATACTGATTCTTCCCTCTCTCCTTAGAGAATGACATGAAGATGGTTTACCGCAGTTATCCGTGGGGACGGGAATGGTGATGAATTTTGTCACTGTGTCATTCTCTACAACCGGCTTCTGCCGGCCCTGCAAGCGAGGTTGTTAGTATCTGATTACTCACGTTGTTGGAACTGTGCAATTGTGTTAGTGGTTTTGAACGGCGGATTTTCTAGTTTATTTTAGAAAACGCTGACTTGGGGAGGCGAGGAATGTGTGAGAAGGGCTTGATGGCTCCGGGTATATAATTCAGATACCATGGTAGGAGCTGTTGCCTTCCCGCGCGCTTTATTTTTTCTTCTGAGGTGCATGTCGCGGATTTCATGCTGTGTCTCAGCGACGTTGCTTTTCTGGTCTGTAGGCACCAGCCGTGTCGGATTTCTTGGCGGTTGGCTCCGGGTATGATTTTTCAGCGAGGTTAGTTGGGGCTGGCACATTTGTCCGTGACATAGTCTCACACTTGTTATCGTGCACTGCCGAGATCGCCGCAGCGTGGTTAGCGTTCTCCATAAGGCTGACTGGGAGTCAGTGTTTGCTGCGGCTCGGTTTATTTTATCCCGCTGGTCAGTTATTTTAACTGTTTCTTAGGGACCGCTGTCATGCAGGGAGCATGAGGCTCACGCTTGTACACCTGCGCTGGTGGGAGTGCCACAGCGTTCAGTTTGTTTCTCTGGCAGCGGACTTTTATTAGCGTCTGACGCAGCTTCTATGCCTTCGGGGTCAGATGCGTTGGAGGTTATGGCAGTTCTGTGCATTGCTGAGACGGTGCAGCTCAGTGTGTGGAGATCTCCTGAGTTTTTTTTTCCCCCAATTAAGTTGACTCTTTGGGAGTCTCTGCAGGTGCTTGGGAGAGAGAGAGAGCATCTACTCTCTGTTTAACCACCCAGTTTCAGATTTCCTCCTTACTGGGTCGGTAGCAGGCAAATCACGGTGTGACTTATGTTGGTTGAAGGCGAGTACCCTGTGTTTCATTCGGGTGTCTCCTCATCTCTATCACGGTCTCCAAAGGGTGAGTTTAGGTAGATTTGCCTGTTTCCTTAATGTGCAGTGCTAAGTGTTTCTGGTAGCGCTGTGGAAATTCTTACTGTACATTTGGGGCATACTGGCTATTCGCATTTTCCTGCGGGCACGACTGTCTTTTGCTGTTTCTAGCGTGGCAGGGTTTTCAGCAGGGGTGTACAACCTTTTGCCATCCCTGGGCCGCCTTGGTTACTGAAAAAAAAAAAAAAAAAGGTTCCCCTTTAAAGGCGGTTGGATTTTGAAGCAGCTTACAGGCGGTTTTCAGAATTCCATCATAGTCATTTTTTCCATTGTGTGACCAGTTGGTTCTCAGGAGTGTTCCTTTATTCTGATCAGAACTTACGGGTTTTCTCCAGCTCGTTCCCTGACCTCTGTTTCACTTTGTAGGGGTCGTTACTTCCGCTGCCAGCTCTTTCGGCTTTCTCGCGGAAAAGAAGCTTTCTTTCTTTCTTAGAAGACTGCTTGATTCGGATGTTTTCCAGCCAGATGGATTTGTCAGACACAAACGGGTGTTCTCTTTTATTTGAACTTCTTTTCTTCAATTCTTTGGATGTGAATCTTCACTTTTCCAAAGAGCTCATTTCTCCTGTACTAATTCTTGGAATATCAGGGGCTATTGTTCACGTAGGAGAGGAATGGGTTTCTTCCCAGAGTCTGGGGAGACAGATTACGGTCTCAGGTTTGCCTTCTTCAGTCACCTAGAACATGAGTATGGGATTCTGTACAGGTTCTTGGATCTAGGGTGGTGATGCTACTGCAAACATTGGCTTGCTTTCACATGAGAATGCTCCAGCAGTTACTTTTGTTCCTGTGTTTCCCTGTATTTCAAGGCTCCAATTGTAGTATCTCGAAGGCTCCTCGAGCATCGCTCATTATAAGTTGGTGGCTCAGTGAGATTAATTTTTTCAAACGTATGCCCCGGTCTTTGCTGGACTGGCTCAAATTCACCAAACATCCCAGGCTGTTGGGTTAGGGGGCGCCGTGCCTTCAATCCTCAGCGCAAGGAGTCTGGTATTAAGAAGAGGCTCCGTACTCGTTCATTCTTCTGGACTGAAGCATCGGCAGGCTACCGTTTCAGGAGTTTTAGCCCATTCTTCTTCGCAGTTTACGAAAGGCTTCATTTCAACCTTGTCTTTTTACACTCTAAAAGGCTGTGCCGTTGAACATGGGGTTTCTTATGGCCATGGCTTCAGCTCGGTGGTTTTCTGAGGCCTTGTTCGGCGGGGATTCCTCTTTCTGATTTGCAAATTCTGGGGTGTCAGTTCGGTCTGTACCATGTTTTCTTTCTAAGGAGAGGTCATACATTATTTTATGCCACTCTCACTTTTCCTTCCTTCTTCCTGGGCGGAGAAATGGGGAGACGTGCTTTTCTTTATTGCATTTTTTGAAAGTGCATAGCGTTCTCCGTGAGCTAGGTTTCTAACGACTTTTAGTTGTTTAGATCACCTTTTTGTATTCTTCAAGGGACGCCTCAAACATATGGCGGCGTCTAAAGCCTCCATTGCTCGATGGGTCCAGGAGGACATTATTTTCCCTAGCTTGATGGCAGGGGAGCGGTTGGTGAAAGAATTTCATGACCATTCCGCCAGAGCGATGGTTACTGCTTGGACTCTGTCCAGGGGTTTTTTCCTTGGAGGAGTTATGTCTCACGGCTTCCTGGTCTTCTGAGAACGCTTTATCTCAGCATTACCGGTTGGATGTTGTGGTGCATGCGGTGGATGCGTTTAGTGCTTCGATTGTTACGGAGGCTGCATTTGCTTCCCACCCAGATTGAGGATTGCTTTGCTACATCCCATTGGTCTCTGGATTCATCTGCTGAGGAAGGAAAAATTATGTTCTTACCTGTTAATTTTCTTTCCTTTAGACGCAGCAGATGAATCCAGAGCCCCAACCTTTCTGGATATTGTCTGTGGGTTTTTTATTTTGCAACTTTTGAAGTTTGTTCTTATGGAAGGTTGTATTCTGTATTATTGCCTTTTGAGATTTGTTATGGGAAAGAAGTTTTTTACATGCTATGCCTATTGATGGTTACGGATGCTTGGGCAAGGAGCTATACTGGAGATACAGGAGGAGTGCCAGCCAATAGGACCACCTGTTAATAAGTTTCTCTATCTCTGCCTGCTGGTAGATGTGTGCTAGCCCATTGGTCTCTGGATTCATCTGTTGCGCTTAAAGGAAAGAAAATTAACAGGTAAGAACATAATTTTCCTTCCTGAGACTTCTAAGGAAGAAATTCAATATCGAGGCACTATGATTGTTTCATTGGTGTTTGAGCAGGATTTAAACAAGATAATGAAAACTTATTTCCATTTTTCCCAAAATTTGTTTTTCAGAAAAAATTTGGAATTTCCCCGAAGTTACTAAATCCACTCAAGAGCGGATGAAATTATTCCTGAGCATGAGGGAAGAGGCAAAAAAAATGGAAGAAACCTTGTACATGTGTGATAAAGTTTGCAGGAAACAAATATGTATATTTTGCAACGGAACACCTTCGTAGTTTTCTGGACTCAAAAAAACTTGACCAATTAATAAAGAGCAGCTAGATAGATTATGCCGGGATTAATCATGTTAAGCTTTTTACCTAGTTGATTAACATTGTTATAAGATCTCCTTATCTTTATTATCATCTTGTCTAAGAAAGAGTTTATATAATTACTGGATGATATTGCATAATTTTAAAATATTTTCGCTTATTGTTTTATGTTTTATTATTCTTTATTCAAATGCCTTATGCCTTTTCCTTCTCTTTGCTGGATTATTATATGCACTATATGCTCCTTTGAGAGCAGTGTGAGGAAATTCCTCTTTACGGGGAAGGTTCTCTGAAACAGCTAGGGGTGGTAGATACGAGAGCAGTGCAAGGAATTCCTCTTTACGGGGAAAGTCCTCAGAAGCAGCTTGGGGTGGTAGATGCGAGAGCAGAGCGAGGAAATTCCTCTTTACGGGGAAAGTCCTCTGAAGGAGCTAGGGGTGGTAGATGTAAGACCAGAGTGAGGAATTTCCTCTTTTGGGGAGAGTCCTCTGAAGCTGCTAGGGGTGGTAGACGCTAGAGCAGTACAAGGAAATTCCACTTTATGGGGAAGTTCTTCTAATGCAGTTTGAGGTGGTAGATGTGCGAGCAGTGAAAGGAATTCCTCTTTACGGGGAAGGTTCTCTGAAACAGCTAGAGGTGGTAGATACGAGAGCAGTGCAAGGAATTCCTTTTAACGGGGAAAGTCCTCAGAAGCAGCTTGGGGTGGTAGATGCGAGAGCAGAGAGAGGAAATTACTCTTTACGGGGAAAGTCCTCAGAAGCAGCTTGGGGTGGTAGATGTAAGACCAGAGCGAGGAAATTCTTCTTTACGGGGAGAGTCCTCTGAAGCTGCTAAGGGTGGTAGACGCCAGAGCAGTACAAGGAAATTCCACTTTATGGGGAAGTTCTTCTAATGCAGTTTGAGGTGGTAGATGTGCGAGCAGTGAAAGGAATTCCTCTTTACGGGGAAGGTTCTCTGAAACAGCTAGAGGTGGTAGATACGAGAGCAGTGCAAGGAATTCCTCTTTACGGGGAAAGTCCTCAGAAGCAGCTTGGGGTGGTAGATGCGAGAGCAGAGCGAGGAAATTCTTTATGGGGAAAGTCCTCAGAAGCAGCTTGGGGTGGTAGATGTAAGACCAGAGCGAGGAAATTCTTCTTTACGGGGAGAGTCCTCTGAAGCTGCTAAGGGTGGTAGACGCTAGAGCAGTACAAGGAAATTCCACTTTATGGGGAAGTTCTTCTAATGCAGTTTGAGGTGGTAGATGTGCGAGCAGTGAAAGGAATTCCTCTTTACGGGGAAAGTCCTCAGAAGCAGCTTGGGGTGGTAGATGCGAGAACAGAGCGAGGAAATTCTTCTTTACGGGGAAAGTCCTCTGAAGGAGCTAGGGGTGGTAGATGTAAGACCAGAGTGAGGAAATTCCTCTTTTGGGGAAGTTCCTCTAATGCAGTTTGGGTTGGTAGATGTGCGAGCAGTGCAAGGAATTCCTCTTTACGGGGAAAGTCCTCTGAAGCTGCTAGGGGTGGAAGACTCTAGAGCAGTGCATGGAAATTCCTCTTTATTGGGAAGTTCCTCTAATGCAGCTTGGGGTGGTAGATGCGAGAGCAGAGCGAGGAAATTCCTCTTTACGGGGAAAGTTCTCTGAAGGAGCTAGGGGTGGTAGATGTAAGACCAGAGTGAGGAATTTCCTCTTTAGGGGAGAGTCCTCTGAAGCTGCTAAGGGTGGTAGACGCTAGAGCAGTGCAAGGAAATTCCTCTTTATGGGGAAGTTCCTCTAATGTTGTTTGGGGTGGTAGATGTGTGATCAGTGCAAGGAATTCCTCTTTACGGGGAAAGTCCTCAGAAGCAGCTAGGGGCGATAGTCACAATATTAGAGTGAGGAAATTCCTCTTTATGGGGAAGTTCCTCTGAAGCAGCTTGGGGTGGTAGAGGCAATTGCTGTTTCAACTCCTCCGAGTGCTCTGGTAGCTGAATTGGCTTCACAACTCCTCCTGCTGAGTCGACTCCCGAACTTAGCTGGTCAGAAGAGGGAACACCCCGTGACGTTCTCTCCTCCATCTACTGCTCTAACGCCCCAGGACGACTCGGAGGACTCCGCTCCTCCGGAGATATCTTTGTTTTTAAGAGCTAAAAGAGCTAGAATCTAAGCAAAGGCTCTTTTAAGAGCCAAAAGAAGACACCACGGAAGCTCCGGGGCTGCTTTTATCTTCGAGATGGTGAAGCGTCGTGTTTTGCTCGATGAACCTTTGGCAGCAGCTGCGGTCCCGATGGACGTCTTCCTCCAGCGTTGGACACGAACAACAAGGCAACAAAGATATCTCCGGAGAAGCGGAGTCCTCCGAGTCGTCTTGGGGCGTTAGAGCAGCAGATGGAGGAGAGAATGTCACGGGGTGTTCCCTCTTCTGACCAGCTGAGTTTGGGAGTCGACTCATCAGGAGGAGTTGTGAAGCCAATTCAGCTACCAGAGCACTCGGAGGAGTTGAAACAGCAAGTAGCTATGGGTGGTAGACGCAATATTAGAGCGAGGAAATTCCTCTTTATGGGGAAGTTCCTCTGAAGCAGCTTGGGGTGGTAGATGCGAGAGCAGAGTGAGGAAATTCCTCTTTATGGGGAAGTTCCTCTAATGCAGTTTGGGGTGGTAGATGTGCAAGCAGTGAAAGGAATTCCTCTTTATGGGGAAAGTCCTCAGAAGCAGCTAGGGGTGGTAGACGCAATATCAGATCGAGGAAATTCCTCTTTATGGGGAAGTTCCTCTGAAGCAGCTTGGGGTGGTATATGGGAGAGCAGAGAGAGGATATTCCTCTTTACGGGGAAAGTCCTCTAAAGGGTCTAGTGGTGGTAGACATGACACCAAAGCGAGGAAATTCCTCTTTAATGGGAAATTCCTTTGAAGCGGTTAAGGGTGGAGGACGATAGGGTATTATGAGGAATTTCTTCTTTAGGGGAAAGTCCTCAGAAGTAGCTATGGGTTGTAGACACAATATTAGAGCAAGGAAATTTCTCTTTATGGGGAAGTTCCTATGAAGCAGCTTGGGGTGGTAGATGCGAGAGCAGAGAGAGGATATTCCTCTTTATGGGGAAAGTCCTCTAAAGGGGCTAGGGGTGGTAGACATGACACCAAAGCGAGGAAATTCCTCTTTATGGGGAAATTCCTCTGAAGCAGCTATGGGTGGTAGACGCAATATTAGAGCGAGGAAATTTCTCTTTATGGGGAAGTTCCTCTGAAGCAGCTTGGGGTGGTAGATGCGAGAGCAGAGTGAGGAAATTCCTCTTTAGGGGAGAGTCCTCTGAAGCTGCTAGGGGTGGTAGATGCTAGAGCAGTGCAAGGAAATTCCATTTTATGGGGAAGTTTCTCTGAAGCAGCTTGGGGTGGTAGATGCGAGAGCAGAGAGAGGATATTCCTCTTTACGGGGAAAGTCCTCTAAAGGGGCTAAGGGGTGGTAGAAATGACACAAAAGCGAGGAAATTCCTCTTTATGGGGAAATTCCTCTGAAGCGGTTAGGGGTGGTGGACTATAGGGTATAATGAGGAATTTCTTCCTTAGGGGAAAGTCCTCAGAAGTAGCTATGGGTTGTAGACGCAATATTAGAGCGAAGAAATTTCTCTTTATGTGGAACTTCCTCTGAAGCAGCTTGGGGTGGTAGATGCGAGAGTAGAGTGAGGAAATTCCTCTTTACGTTGAAAGTCCTCTGATGCGGCTTGGGGTGGTAGATGTAAGACCAGAGTGAGGAATTTCCTCTTTAGGGGAGAGTCCTCTGTAGCTGCTAGGGGTGGTAGATGATAGAGCAGTGCAAAGAAATTCCTCTTTATGGGGAAGTTCCTCTAATGCTGTTTGGGGTGGTAGATGTGCGAGCAGTGCAAGGAATTCCTCTTTACGGGGAAAGTTCTCAGAAATAGCTAGGGGTGGTAGACGCAATATCAGATCGAGGAAATTCCTCTTTATGGGGAAGTTCATCTGAAGCAGCTTGGGGTGGTAGATGCGAGAGCAGTCCTCAGAAGCAGCTAGGGGTGGTAGACGCAATATCAGATCGAGGAAATTCATCTTTATGGGGAAGTTCCTCTGAAGCAGCTTGGGGTGGTAGATGGGAGAGCAGAGAGAGGATATTCCTCTTTACGGGGAAAGTCCTCTGAAGGGGCTAGTGGTGGTAGACATGATACCAAAGCGAGGAAATTCCTCTTTATGGGGAAGTTCCTATAATGCAGTTTGGGGTGGTAGATGTGCGAGCAGTGAAAGGAATTCCTCTTTACGGGGAAAGTCCTCAGAAGCAGCTAGGGGTGGTAGACGCAATATCAGATCGAAGAAATTCCTCTTTATGGGGAAGTTCCTCTGAAGCAGCTTGGGGTGGTAGACGCAATATAAGATAGAGGAAATTCCTCTTTAATGGGAAATTCCTTTGAAGTGGTTAAGGGTGGTGGACGATAGGGTATTATGAGGAATTTCTTCTTTAGGGGAAAGTCCTCAGAAGTAGCTATGGGTTGTAGACGCAATGTTAGAGCAAGGAAATTTCTCTTTATGGGGAAGTTCCTCTGAAGCAGCTTGGGGTGGTAGATGCGAGAGCAGAGAGAGGATATTCCTCTTTATGGGGAAAGTCCTCTAAAGGGGCTAGGGGTGGTAGACATGACACCAAAGCGAGGAAATTCCTCTTTATGTGGAACTTCCTCTAAAAGCAGCTATGGGTGGTAGATGCGAGAGCAGAGTGAGGAAATTCCTCTTTAGGGGAGAGTCCTCTGAAGCTGCTAGGGGTGGTAGATGACACCTGCTTTCATAGATAGGCTCCTGATTCCATATAGTTCGTCCAGAGTTCTCAGATCAGCTTCACAATCTACTTTAAATGTTCCCTCTTTAAAAGTTATCGGAACCCACCGTGCTTCAATTTTCTCCGTTACTGCACCAATGTTATGGAACTCTCTCCCTTTGTACTTAAGATTAGAACAAGATTTGCAAATATTTAAAAAGAACTTAAAGTGTCTTCTTTTTAAAGAAGCCTTTAACTGACAGTTTACTTTTACAATAATATCAGTTAATTTCTTTTACCTTAAATATAGACTATAAATACTCATTCTTATGACCTTTCTTGGTCTCTTATTTTTTCCCCTTATTTCCCTAATTTGTTTCCCTTTTATGTACTCTTTTAACAAATATTGTATTTCTTCCCCGCTTTCCCATTGTTTCCAGTTTTCTTCTTGTCTAAAGGATGTAACCCTTGTTTGTTTAGTAGAATATTATGTATAAGTGAGTCCATTTTAAATTCTGTTTTATTTTATGTAAAACGCTTTGAAATTGGAAAAGCGTTTAATCAAACAATTTAATAAACTTGAAACTTAAACTTGTAGACGCTAGAGCAGTGCAAGGAAATTCCTCTTTATGGGGAAGTTCCTCTAATGCAGTTTGGGGTGGTAGATGTGCGAGCAGTGCAAGGAATTCCTCTTTACAGGGAAAGTCCTCTGAAGGAGCTAGGGGTGGTAGATGTAAGACCAGAGTGAGGAATTTCTTCTTTATGGGAGAGTCCTCTGAAGCTGCTAAGGGTGGTAGTCGCTAGAGCAGTGCAAGGGGATTCCTCTTTATGGGGAAGTTCCTCTAATGCAGTTTGGGGTGGTAGATGTGCGAGCAGTGCAAGGAATTCCTCTTTACAGGGAAAGTCCTCAGAAGCAGCTAGGGGTGGTAGATGCGAGAGCAGAGTGAGGAAATTCCTCTTTACGGGGAAAGTCCTCTGAAGGGGCTAGGGGTGGTAGATGCTAGAGTAGTGCAAGGAAATTCCTCTTTATGCGGACGTTCCTCTAATGCAGTTTAGGGTGGTAGATATGCGAGCAGTGCAAGGAATTCCTCTTTACTGGGAAAGTCCTCAGAAGCAGCTAGGGGTGATAATCGCAATATTAGAGTGAGGAAATTCCACTTTACGGGGAAAGTCCTCTGAAGGAGCTAGGGGTGGTAGATGTAAGACCCGAGTGAGGAATTTCTTCTTTAGGGGAGAGTCCTCTGAAGCTGCTAAGGGTGGTAGACGCTAGAGCAGTGCAAGGGGATTCCTCTTTATGGGGAAGTTCCTCTAATGCAGTTTGGGGTGGTAGATGTGCGAGCAGTGCAAGGAATTCCTCTTTACAGGGAAAGTCCTCAGAAGCAGCTAGGGGTGGTAGACGCAATATTAGATCGAGGAAATTCCTCTTTATGGGGAAGTTCCTCTGAAGCAGCTTGGGATGGTAGATGGGAGAGCAGAGAGAGGATATTCCTCTTTACGGGGAAAGTCCTCTAAAGGGGCTAGTTGTGGTAGACATGACACCAAAGCGAGGAAATTCCTCTTTATGAGGAAAGTCCTCAGAAGCAGCTATGGGTGATAGACGCAACATTAGATATAGGAAATTCCTCTTTATGGGGAAGTTCCTCTGAAGCAGCTTGGGGTGTTAGCTGCGAGAGCAGAGAGAGGATATTCCTCTTTACGGGGAAAGTCCTCTAAAGGGGCTAAGGGGTGGTAGAAATGACACAAAAGCGAGGAAATTCCTCTTTATGGGGAAATTCCTCTGAAGCGGTTAGGGGTGGTAGATGCGAGAGCAGAGTGAGGAAATTCCTCTTTACGGGGAAAGTCCTCTGATGCGGCTTGGGGTGGTAGATGTAAGACCAGAGTGAGGAATTTCCTTTTTAGGGGAGAGTCCTCTGAAGCTGCTAGGGGTGGTAGATGATAGAGCAGTGCAAAGAAATTCCTCTTTATGGGGAAGTTCCTCTAATGGGTGGTAGATGTGCGAGCAGTGCAAGGAATTCCTCTTTACGGGGAAAGTTCTCAGAAGCAGCTAGGGGTGGTAGACGCAATATTAGATTGAGGAATTCCTCTTTATGGGGAAGTTCCTCTGAAGCAGCTTGGGGTGGTAGATGAGAGAGCAGTCCTCAGAAGCAGCTAGGGGTGGTAGACGCAATATCAGATCGAGGAAATTCCTCTTTATGGGGAAGTTCCTCTGAAGCAGCTTGGGGTGGTAGATGGGAGAGCAGAGAGAGGATATTCCTCTTTACGGGGAAAGTCCTCTAAAGGGGCTAGTGGTGGTAGACATGATACCAAAGCGAGGAAATTCCTCTTTATGGGGAAATTCCTCTGAAGCGGTTAGGGGTGGTGGACGATAGGGTATTATGAGGAATTTCTCTATGGGTTGTAGACGCAATATTAGAGCAAGGAAATTTCTCCTTATGGGGAAGTTCCTCTGAAGCAGCTTGGGGTGGTAGATGCGAGAGCAGAGCGAGGAAATTCCTCTTTACGGGGAAAGTTCTCTGAAGGAGCTAGGGGTGGTAGATGTAAGACCAGAGTGAGGAATTTCCTCTTTAGGGGAGAGTCCTCTGAAGCTGCTAAGGGTGGTAGACGCTAGAGCAGTGCAAGGAAATTCCTCTTTATGGGGAAGTTCCTCTAATGTTGTTTTGGGTGGTAGATGTGTGATCAGTGCAAGGAATTCCTCTTTACGGGGAAAGTCCTCAGAAGCAGCTAGGGGCGATAGTCACAATATTAGAGTGAGGAAATTCCTCTTTATGGGGAAGTTCCTCTGAAGCAGCTTGGGGTGGTAGAGGCAATTGCTGTTTCAACTCCTCCGAGTGCTCTGGTAGCTGAATTGGCTTCACAACTCCTCCTGCTGAGTCGACTCCCGATCTCAGCTGGTCAGAAGAGGGAACACTCCGTGACGTTCTCTCCTCCATCTGCTGCTCTAACGCCCCAGGACGACTCGGAGGACTCCGCTTCTCCGGAGATATCTTTGTTTTTAAGAGCTTAAAAAGGCTAGGATTGAAGCAAAGGCTCTTTTAAGAGCCAAAAGAAGACACCACGGAAGCTCTGGGGCTGCTTTTATCTTCGAGATGGTGAAGCGTCGTGTTTTGCTCGATGAACCTTTGGCAGCAGCTGCGGTCCCGATGGACGTCTTCCTCCAGCGTTGGACACGAACAAGAAGGCAACAAAGATATCTCCGGAGAAGCGGAGTCCTCCAAGTCGTCTTGGGGCGTTAGAGCAGCAGATGGAGGAGAGAATGTCACGGGGTGTTCCCTCTTCTGACCAGCTGAGTTCGGGAGTCAACTCAGCAGGAGGAGTTGTGAAGCCAATTCAGCTACCAGAGCACTCGGAGGAGTTGAAACAGCAAGTAGCTATGGGTGGTAGACGCAATATTAGAGCAAGGAAATTCCTCTTTATGGGGAAGTTCCTCTGAAGCAGCTTGGGGTGGTAGATGGGAGAGCAGAGAGAGGATATTCCTCTTTACGGGGAAAGTCCTCTAAAGGGGCTTGTTGTGGTAGACTGACACCAAAGCGAGGAAATTCCTCTTTATGAGGAAAGTCCTCAGAAGCAGCTAGGGGTGGTAGACGCAATATTAGATCGAGGAAATTCCTCTTTATGGGGAAGTTCCTCTGAAGCAGCTTGGGATGGTAGATGGGAGAGCAGAGAGAGGATATTCCTCTTTACGGGGAAAGTCCTCTAAAGGGGCTAGTTGTGGTAGACATGACACCAAAGCGAGGAAATTCCTCTTTATGAGGAAAGTCCTCAGAAGCAGCTATGGGTGATAGACGCAACATTAGATCGAGGAAATTCCTCTTTTTGCGGAAGTTCCTCTGAAGCAGCTTGGGGTGTAGATGGGAGAACAGAGAGATGATATTCCTCTTTACGGGGAAAGTCCTCTAAAGGGGCTAGTTGTGGTAGAGATGACACCAAAGCGAGGAAATTCCTCTTTATGAGGAAAGTCCTCAGAAGCAGCTATGGGTGATAGACGCAACATTAGATTGAGGAAATTCCTCTTTATGGGGAAGTTCCTCTGAAGCAGCTTGGGGTGGTAGATGGGAGAGCAGAGAGAGGATATTCCTCTTTACGGGGAAAGTCCTCTAAAGGGGCTAGTTGTGGTAGACATGACACCAAAGCGAGGAAATTCCTCTTTATGAGGAAAGTCCTCAGAAGCAGCTATGGGTGATAGACGCAACATTAGATCGAGGAAATTCCTCTTTATGGGGAAGTTCCTCTGAAGCAGCTTGGGATGGTAGATGGGAGAGCAGAGAGAGGATATTCCTCTTTACGGGGAAAGTCCTCTAAAGGGGCTAGTTGTGGTAGACTGACACCAAAGCGAGGAAATTCCTCTTTATGAGGAAAGTCCTCAGAAGCAGCTAGGGGTGGTAGACGCAATATTAGATCGAGGAAATTCCTCTTTATGGGGAAGTTCCTCTGAAGCAGCTTGGGATGGTAGATGGGAGAGCAGAGAGAGGATATTCCTCTTTACGGGGAAAGTCCTCTAAAGGGGCTAGTTGTGGTAGACATGACACCAAAGCGAGGAAATTCCTCTTTATGAGGAAAGTCCTCAGAAGCAGCTATGGGTGATAGACGCAACATTAGATCGAGGAAATTCCTCTTTATGGGGAAGTTCCTCTGAAGCAGCTTGGGGTGGTAGATGGGAGAGCAGAGAGAGGATATTCCTCTTTACGGGGAAAGTCCTCTAAAGGGGCTAAGGGGTGGTAGAAATGACACCAAAGCGAGGAAATTCCTCTTTATGGGGAAATTCCTCTGAAGCGGTTAGGTGTGGTGGACTATAGGGTATAATGAGGAATTTCTTCTTTAGGGGAAAGTCCTCAGAAGTAGCTATGGGTTGTAGACGCAATATTAGAACAAGGAAATTTCTCTTTATGGGGAAGTTCCTCTGCGAGAGCAGAGAGAGGATATTCCTCTTTATGGGGAAAGTCCTCTAAAGGGGCTAGGGGTGGTAGACATGACACCAAAGCGAGGAAATTCCTCTGAAGCAGCTAATTCAAGACTGTTGGCTTTCATTGACTTTGATGACCTGCATGAAGGTGAGAGCTGTCACGGATTAGTTTCCAGCTCTGGTTTTTTGTTTTACCTGTTTATTTATGGTTTGGTGAAAGATTGACTTGAAGTCTACTCCAAGCTTATCTCCACAATAAAAGGGGACTTGATTGAACTTTGAATTGACTTGTTTTTGAATGTTTTGTCCTTATATATTGGACGGTGACCAGCAGGACTTCCATCTTTTATGGGAAGCACGTCGGAGTTGCGCTATCGTGAGCATTGACCGGAGCCAAATCCATACATGAGCACCGGCAACGCCACAATTGGTATCAGGAGTGGGATACAGCGCCTCCTGCTGGACATTTAGGTGAACTTTGGAAAAAAAAAAAAAAGTTTGAAACTTTGTGGATTTTTTTTTTTTTAGCTTGTTGTTTTAGTTTGTTTGTTTAGTTCCTGTCCGGAAGCAGCTGGTTCTAGACTTGGTGGTTCACGCTAGCTGGGGAAACGAAGTCTTCAGAGAGAAGAGAGGATCCTGGCAGCATAGCGGAGACGTTCCGGAAGAGTCTGACCTTGTATGCGAGGAGCCGGTGTGCATTGTGAGGACAGAAACGCAGACAAGCGACTGGAGGCCAAGGAGGCCTACAAACCCAGGCGTAGACTCACCAATCACTCTGGTAAGAGTACCTCGGTAAAGGGGTTTGGTGAGGGAGACAGAGGTGCAGGTGTAAGGTACCGCACTTGGAGAATTTTTCTTTTTGCTTCTATTCTAGGCACTAAGGCAGGATGGACCAGCAGCAGCTGATGGCTTTCCTAACCGCCGAGAGACAGAAGCAGAGTGAAGACTTACAAGCCGTGCTTAAAACCAACCAAGAGTTATGGTATCGGTCGCAAGAACTTTCAAGGCGACAGCATGACGAGATGGTATTGGCGATGGGGTTGCAAACCAAGGTACTGTCGCAGCTTTTGCAAAGACCCTCGCCAGACACAGGCAGTGAGCCCGGACTGAGTGGTGCTCAGCAAACTACAGGGGTAGCTAACCCTCTTGCGATGCTTAATCTTTGTAAAATAACGCCGGCAGATGCTCCAGATGAGTTCCTGTCCGCCTTTGAGAGGGTAGCTACTGCTGCTGGTTGGCCTCAGGGTCAGTGGGCTGTTAGGCTTCTACCCTGCCTTGCAGGTGAAACACTGTCAGCCTTTCAGACCCTAGCCCCAGAATTAGCCAATGATTATCAGGCAGTTAAAGGCCATATTTTGGAATACTTAGGCTATACTTCAGAGCATTATAGGCAGCGATTTAGATCGACCATAATGCAAGAGAAGGAGAGACCTAAGGCACTGGTGCAGAAACTATCCAAACTGGCTGAACGATGGCTATACCCTTGGTTAGGGGACCCCAGGGCCTTGGTTCTAGAAATCATTAGAGAACAATTCCTCGAGTCAGTCCCTAAAAGTCTGAGGGGTTGGGTCAGGAGACAAGGCTGTAAAACCCTGATCCAGACTCTGGAGGTTGCGGAGGCATATTTAGATGCCCAAGGCGCTGCCGAAGAGGAGCGAGCAACCTCTGTGCAGACTCTGGAAAAACCAAGGGTAACCATAGGCCCAGGGCAACCGGGGAAAACCTCTGGGTATGTCAAACCTAAGGAACCGGTGTCAGGAAAGATTCTCACCTGTTATCGATGTGGGAAGGTTGGGCATACTCAAAGAGCTTGTAGGCTACGAAAAGACCTGATAGCAATCCAAGGAAAGGGAGTCAGGATTCCCGAGGAATATCATCTGGTCGTCTCCGTGGCAGGTAAAGAGGTCTTGGCTCTTATTGACACGGGGGCTGAGCAATCGGTTACCTCTGCCCAACTTTGGGATGACTTGGGCGAGGACCTGAGTGGAGGAAATAAGGGGGTGCCTATCACCTGCATTCATGGGGAATCCAGGGAATACCCTTTGAGAAATGTGACAATAGAGTATGATAGGAAGAAAATCCCTATACCGGTTGCAGTGTTAGAAACAGCCCCCTATCCATTAATCCTGGGAAGGGATTGGCTGGCCCTATCGCAGATAACGATTCCAACAGGGAAAAGTAGCGCAGAGAAATGTGTGTTGGGGAGTCGGGTGGTGAGGAGAGCAACCTCCTCTCCCGTGAGGAGAAGACGATTTAAAACACCAAAGGCTAAGGGCTGGAGGCCGACTATTCGCTGGGCCCCGCTCTCAGATAAAGCTATAGCCCCCACGAGAGCGTATTCGAAGGCAGCGGGTTATGATCTGTATGCTGCCCAAGAACAGACCATCCCTACTAAAGGGAGGGCCCTGGTGCGAACAGATATTCAAGTATCACCACCACCAGGGGCCTATCTTAGAATAGCCCCTCGATCTGGGTTAGCTTTGAACCAGTCAATTGATGTCTCGGCAGGAGTTATTGACCCAGATTATAGGGGTAATGTGGCCGTACTCCTAGTAAACCAAGGAGATACGGATTATCAAATATGGGTAGGCGATCGGGTAGCCCAGGTAATATGTGAAAGGATTTGGCACCCTGACTTAGTACAGTGGGAACACCTCCCTGACACAAGAAGGGGGCAACAAGGGTTTGGATCCACTGGGGTAGGAGCATCCATAGGTAGCCCTCTCCCAGGATTGTTGCCCGGCCAGCTTGAAGATACAGGGGCTCAAGGAGAACGGTTGGAGCAGCATGCCCAACACTTCGAGAAGGTCCTAGACACCTTTAAGGAGATGGAGCAGGACCTGAGTGAATTAAAGGAGCAGATCACCCAAATGAAAAAGGAGGAGTTAGGCGGTATGACGCAGGTTATAGCTGCCTTAGCTCAGCGGGTAGATGGGTTAGAAAGTCCAAAAATTCATGACAATAGGGCTTCAGAAGGGCAATATGAGACTCCAATCTTAAGATGGCCTGAGGATTTTGAGGACCCAGACCCATCAGCCCTAAGCCAGGGGAAAAGGTTTAATAAACCCCGGAAACGATACTGAGCATCGCCTAGGCAAACTAAGCACCAATGTAGACACATTATCTAGGATGCAGGATGAGGGCCACATGTCCCTGACAGGCAGGGACAATCAACCCTTAAAGGTGAGGGTATGTCACAATCCTAGCCCTAAAGCTCGGCTTGTGCCAGGCATGGCTGTGGCTAAACCTAGCCCAATATTGTACTTGATTTAAGATTTGAAATGAATAAAGATTAAAAAAATAAAATAAAATAGACACATACTGAAGAGATACCTTTTAAATGTTCTAAATGTGATAAGTATAAAGACACTGAAAGGAAACCCATTAAATGTTCTGAATGTGATATGCATTTTAGGCATGCTTTGTTTCTGCAATATCATATAAAGACACATACTAAAGAGATACCTTTTAAATGTTCTTAATGTGATAAGTATAAAGATACAGATTGAACATATACCTTTTAAATGTTCATGTCATAAGTATAAAGACACACATACTGAACAGATACCTATTAAATGTTCTGAATGTCATATGTATAAAGATACACACTGAAGACAAAACTTTGAAATGTTCTGAATGTGATAAATATAAAGACACTGAAGAAAAACCTTTTAAAGGTTCTAAAAGTTATAAGTATAAAGACACTGAAGAGTAATCCGTTAAATGTTCTGAATGTGATATGCATTTCAGGCATGCTTTGTTTCTGCAATATCATATAAATACACATACTGAAGGGAAACCTCTTTAATGTTCTGAATGTAATAAGTATAAATATAATGAAGAGAAACCTTTTAAATGGTATGAATGTGATAAGTCCTGTAAGACCCTGTTCAAATGCAATGGAAACACAAGAATATTCAAAGTCTCCATCCCTCTCTGGATTAGTTAACGAATGTATCCAGTCCACCTTTTATCGCCACTGAATGCCAGTCTGATTTCCTCAAGACAAAGCAGTAGACAGTTAGAACAAGTCCCTGCAAGTAGTGGGATAAAATTCAGGACTGAATGAGTTTGGTCGACCTGAGATTGAGCAGCAAATCCAAGGTCATTTGAGACTCGCTAGACCAACCCTCAGGATGGCTGTGCAGAAGCTGTGGAGTCTTCCCTAAAGGCTGGTAAGCGACCCCCCAGGGCTACCAAGTTTCCCAGTTCCAGGCTGGAGCCTTTTTGGCCAGTCCTGGTTTTGAACCTCCATCCTAACGCACTATGGGATTCGTAGTCCCTGCTTTTACCCACTGAACTTTGTGCTGAAAATCAAAGAGATCAAGGATAAGGCTGTCATAAACCCAGAACTGACCTATGATCTCCCTTCTGGATCTGGGCAATTTGGCAGTTGTGGCACAATGCCTCCAAAATACATGTCTCTAAGATGTTATAAGCAAGGAGTTAATATACTGAACATTTGTCATCCTTCTACTGCCCTTTGTATGTTTTAATAGATAAGCGAGAGGTAAAAATAAATTCCAGAATGTTTAAGGTAGAAGACCTCCAGCTAGCTGGCCGGTCTGAGGAGGGACAGAGAAGGTGGGGTGCAGTGAACATTGCTGTAAATTTATACCAATGATTAAGCGATTATACCTGTATTCTGAGGAATGGCCACAGGAGGACAGCACTGAGCTGATTGTTGGCGGTATATAAGAATAAAGTTATTATTATTATTATTTTTGTATAGTTTTTGATGAGGTGACATTGCATATTTTAAAGTCATCTGCCTTGATCTCTGAAACCCCCCCCCCCCCGAATACAAATGATAATTAATGTTTTCTCTGCTTACAGTGTGCTTTGTGTTTTTTAAAAATTTTATTGTTGGTAGATCATTTTGACTTGGCCATTTTTAAAAGCAGCTCGCAAGACAAGTATGGACACCCCTGATCTAGGATGTCTAGTGATACCTAAGAATGCCTAGCAGTTGATTGACAACCATGCTGAGCGGTGCTGTTTATAGACTGGCCCTTACTACACGGTACCACATCACCCGCAGCGCCAAATAGCATGGATACCCATGCTGTCTGTCAGAGCAGGTAATGCAGTGCAGGCCTAAACATAAATAAATAAGAGCAACAAAGATCGGCCATGGAAGTGTGTGGTGCAGTGGTTAGAGCTACAGCCTCGGAATATTGGTGATGGGAAAAGCCTGGAGTTTCGAGAGAGTGAACAGAAGCGGATCATGGATCTGCTAGAGAATTTTTGATACGTTCACACAAGATGATCATTCTGTTACCTTGCAGACCACCTAGTACAACTAGGTTTCAACGCTCTCCTCCCGAGCCTTGCCAGAGACTCAACTAAGTGACCTTATTAGAACAACGACTGTATGAGTAGGTTGGGGTCGCTCCAAATGAGTCCAAGACATGGCTGGGATAGCTAATTCCAGGACATGTATTACCATTAAACATGTGTCATTTGAGTAATACTGATCATTTCATTTAAGGTGCCTCCTAGCAGCAGTACAGGAAGACTACCACTATGGGTCATGGTTGTGATACTGATCCCCAGAGCCAGATGAGGCAGAAGCACAGGGGGACACTCCCAACCCAGCCCACAGGGGCCACCAACAAGTCAGGTTAATTGCTGCAATAAAATGTATGCCTTATAGTTTCCAAAGCAGCTTCAATATCTAGCTTAACCCAATGAATCTTTACATCCAGCCCCTAATGAATACACAGATGAATTGCTTTGCATCGTAGCAGTTCATTAATGCAGAATTTAAACTTCCACGCATAAAAATGTACATAAACAGGATTCCTGTTTCCTCAGCACGATTTGGCTTTCTGCAAGCTTGAGCCACGTGGTGCCAGAAGTTCAGATTGGCCTCGTGGTTTCACGTCTTGAAAGACTTAAAGCTGTGAGATCAACCTGAACTTCCAGCACTGATCAGCTCATGCTTCCAAAGAGCTGAGCTGCGGTAGGGAAGCCAGGATCCCACTGCAAGCACCACAAGACTTGCCAAGCTTCCAAGGGCCAGGAAAAAAGCACTTGGTGGGCTGGGTTCTGGTCCATGAGTTGCTATAGATAATGAGGCTGGAAGAAAAGCAAAGCTGAAATGGCCTTCACACTTTAAACAGGACATAGAGGGAGGTAACCTGCATGGAGCAGCCAGTTCAACTCTGGCTGCCTTTTGGGCAAATTGGATGGACCATACAGGTCTTTATCTGCCATCATTTACTATGGGGTCCTTTTAATAAGCTGCAGTAAGATCTAATGCATGCTCACCGCAGCTTAAAATGGCATATTATGGGTCGTGCGGTAAATGCCAAATTGGTGAGCATTAACTGCATGCTAAAAAAATATTTTAATTTTTCTGCAGAGGGGGAGGGGGGCAGAAAGGGGATGTTTCAATGCTAATCAGCACAGATTCTTCAAACTTTCAAATAATAAAAGAACGAGAGGGCATTCGGAAAAGTTGAAAGGGGACAGATTCAAAACGAATGCTAGGAAGTTCTTCTTTACCCAACGTGTGGTGGACACCTGGAAGGCGCTTCCAGAAGACGTAATAGGACAGAGTACAGTAATGGGGTTCAAGAAAGGATTGGACAATTTCCTGCTGGAAAAGGGGATAGAGGGGTATAGATAGAGGATTACTGCACAGGTCCTGGACCTGTTGGGCCGCCGTTCGAGCGGACTCCTGGGCACGATAGACCTCGGGTCTGACCCAGCGGAGGCATTGCTTATGTTCAGCTACATTATCACAATCTAACTGATTAATGCAGGATTGCCACATGAACCCTCAACACCTACAAAATAGGTATTGGTAAATTTTATTGTTTATATTCCGCACATCCTACAATTCTATGTGGATTACAAATTATTTGGGTACTCAAGCATTTTTCCCTAACTGTCCCGGTGGGCTCCCACTCTATCTAAAGTACCTGGGGCAATGGGGATTAAGTGACGTGTCCAGGGTCACAAGGAGCAGTGCGGGATTCGAACCCATAACCTCAGGGTGCCGAGGCTGTAGCTCTAACCAAAAGGTAATATTTCTCCTCCTGCTAAAAAGGTAACATTTTTTTAAATGACCACACACACTAATGGTGACATTATTTAATACAAAAAAAAAAAAAAATAGAAAACTGTCCATTTTACTGCTGCAGCAAAAATAACCTTAGCACATGGGGAAAAACCAGGTACAGGCATGCAAAGGCTACTCTTTACCACAACTAACCCCCTCATTTACTAAAGCGCGCTAATCGAATTAGGGCACGCTATTAGTCTGGGTAGATTAGATGGGCTGTGGCCCTTTTCTGCCGTCAGTTTCTATCCATAGACTAACAGACACGCGTTAGCAATTAGCGTGTGCTAATCGGTTAGCGCACCTTAGTAAAAGACGGCCTTTGTAAAAGGACCCCTATGTTACTATCCCCCCCACCCCCCCGATTAGCGCAGCAGCCTGCAGTAATCACACCAAAGCCCATTGGGAATTAATGGGCTTCAGTGCTGTTGTCGTGTGACTTTGTAAAAGTGTGGGGGGAGGAGTTACATAAGGGGTAATTCTATACTTGGCACCTACTTTCCAGTATAGAATACTAGCATATGGAGTGAAATACTTACATATATTTTAGGCGTATTTATGCCAACCACAGAGCTGGTGTAAGTGCCCATTTCTCTCCTGTTCCATGTGTTGCCAACTGAATTTTTGGGTCTATATGTCCTTACCAGTGTTCCTGCTAAGCTGCGCTGGCGTGCGCTGGCGCACAAAATATTACATCGCAGCGCACAAGTTTCACGTCACAGCGCACACTCGAGCGGAGGTGAGAGGAAGCGGCGGCGGTCTGCCCTGATCGCCTAAGATGCAGCAGCGGCGGCTCCTTTCATGATCCCCGTAAATTACGGGGATGCCGCCGCTGCTGCATCTTAGGCGATCAGGGCAGACCGCCGCCGCTTCCTCTCACCTCCGCTCGAGTGTGCGCTGTGACGTGAAACTTGTGCGCTGCGATGTAATATTTTGTGCGCCAGCGCACGCCAGCGCAGCTTAGCGGGAACACCCTTGTTTTTAATTATTCTCTTTTTTTGTTTTTTTTTTTTAAATTTAGTATGTTGTAAACCGCTTTGGTTTTTAAAGCAGTATATCACGCTATAATAAACTTGAACCCATAGGGCTGGTGTAAGTGCCTAGGCCTAGATGTCGGAGATGCGCGCGTTCTGGGCTGGACTACTTGACTGAATGCCAGTGGAGTAGAGATACTGGTCCCAACCTGGACCCCTTAAAATTTATTTATTCAGGGTAACAAAACCCTGGGATTGACTACTTTAGGCTAGCAAGGGTTACATCAATCTCCAACTGCTAGCAAAAGAGGACAAACCAAGTGTCTGGACTGGACCGGAGAGATGAGGAGGACCGGGAAGAAATGATATTTTCACTCAACACATAACTAAGCTATAGAATCTGGAAGGTGTGGTTAAGGCAATTAGCAACGCTGAATTTAAGGCTTTAGATTAGCTCCTGGAGGAAAAGCCCATAAGCCATTATTAGTGATGCTGACCTGCGAAAACATCTGCTTTGGTGAGAGTGAGTGACATGGAATAGGCTGGGGGTGGGAGGGTGGAGGGGAGGCATGCCCGGGAATAGGGAGATGGTAGCCTCACAGGTGGTTTTTATCTCTCCACTGTCATTCTTCACCGAAAGGGTGGTTGATCGCTGGAATAATCTTCCACAACAGGTAATTGAGGCCAGCAGCGTGCCAGATTTTAAGAAAAGATGGGATTGGCATGTGGGATCTCTTCATGGAGATAGTTAGGGGGTGGGCCATTAGTGTGGGTAGACTAGATGGGCCGTGGCCCTTTTCTGCCGTCATGTTCTATGTTTCTATTTTACTGCTTCTGCTTTCCTGTCAATTACGATGTGGTTCTTTTCTTTCCTTCTATTACATGCTGTTTTTATTTGCTTGCTCTGTTGAAAGACAGACTATCAAATACTTAACAAATGTAAACACTGAAAACTAGAATGTGACTACAGTACTCCCCCAAAATTTGTGGGGGTTCCATTCCAGGAACCCCCATGAATTTCAAAAAACCGCAAATGCGGTTTTTCGCCTGTCAAGAGGCAGGAGAGGGCAACTGGAGCGCCGGCGGGTGAAGAAAATCACTTGCGGTCTGCTCTGAACGCCTCTTCTTGTAGTAAAGTCAGGCTACACCAATCAGGAGCTGCGTGTCAAAGCATCTCCTGATTGGTGTAGCCCGACTTTACTACAGGAAGAGGCAGTCGAAGCAGACCGCGGATCAGCGAGTCCACGATTCGCGGGGGAACACTGTATACCTCATTTCACTTTTATCACCTGCTTTCAAATGGCTGAGAGTTGTCACTTTTTTTAACTGATTCACAAACAGGCAACATGAATGTAGAGCCTGCCACTTCCCGTCCTCCAAGTCCCAGGTAACCCTTATGTTCTTTCTGCTATACTTTCATCCATTACACTAGTCTGCATGATTTCAGATGACTGAAAACTAATATGTGATATTACCTCACGTTTTTATGCTGATTTCAGAACTATTCTTAGTTTTTTTCTATCACGTACAGTTTTTTTTTCACAATTTTACTTCAAAGATTTACTGCCATGCCAGAAGGTAATGAGTATTGTTGGAGGGAAATTTCTCAATACAGACCTGTAAGCCTTTAGGCTGGCACAACTGTTGCTGCTAGTTATTGTGTGACCTTGGAAGTGTTGTTTATCTCAGACGCTTGCATTACCAGTGCTGTTCTTTTCATTTCTATATTGTGATTGTGATATTTCTATATTGTGCAGTTCTTTACAGTATTTTTTTAACGTGTTTGTAATAAAAATTGACCTCGGTGTTTCCAATAGTTAAAATCGTGAAAACGTGACTTCTTATTATATGTAAAAACTGACGTGATAGGCCAAAATGGAAGTCATTTTTAGAATCAGCATAACAAATTGATTCAAGAACTACTTTCAAGAAATCATCTGAGTAAAAGTTTTAAAATGCAGACTGGTGATTTAAAAAAAGAAGATGTTTCTGCTCAACACACAAATGTTCAGAACAGAGATAAAGTACCTGAGAAGCCCTGGGGAGTTCAGTTTGAACAGCAGCAGAACCATGTTTCTCCTTGCACCTGAGGACAAAGTCCTTTGCAGATGTTGGAAGGAGGGGGAGTTAGTGTTGGTTCACCTGGAGATATTTTTCTTGTAGCTGGTGAGAAATAAAGGGTATAATTAAGTATAAACCTATGTCTAATTATGATACAAAAAAGAGCAAATTTGTTCCATATTATAAGACAACACTGCCAACCTTGGCTGTGGCTACAGGATACTGATAGGGACTTCCACAGAGCCTGGTATGAGCGCAGACAATTGTCTAAGACAAGTGAACTAAAACTCAAGAGCAAATTGGAAATTTATTACCGGCTTGTCTCTAATACAAGCGCCTACATCAGGGGTGTCAAAGTCCCTCCTCGAGGGCTGCAATCCAGTCGGGTTTTCAGGATTTCCTCAATAAATATGCATGAGATCTATTAGCATACAATGAAAGCAGTGCAATCAAATAAATCTCATGCATATTCATTGGGAAAATCCTGAAAACCCGACCGGATTGTGGCCCTCAAGGAGGGACTTTGACACTCCTGGCCTACATCCTCCATAGCTATTCAGAGCCATCAAATGTTAAATATTCTAATTACAGAGCTGCCAAGTTACCCAGCAGTGGTGTGAACTGAGCACTTGTCCATTTCTTGACACTGAAGCAAACCAAAAAAAGAACTTGAAAACCAAAATGACCGTTTAAAGGTTCTGTCTCTTTACAAAGCCACTACTGATGGAGCTAGAGTTGTTTAAATGTTTAAAAAATAAATACATATCCTCATGCATCATCTTCCAAGACTGGGAGCGATCCTCTATTTTTAAAACTTCCATGTTCGAGATCACTGTTAAAAGTATGAAGCTTGCTGCATCATGTGAGGCTGTTCCATTTCCAAGAGGGAGATTGAAAAGCTGCCAAATCATCAGCTCCAAGAGGGAGATTTAGGACCAGTCCTGGATTTTAGTCAACACCACCCTGATGCACCATACAATTCAAGCCCCAAAATATGGACTGGTCAGGGACTGGGTCAGTTTGGATTTTAAAATTCAAATTTAAAGAAGAGATAGACAAATTTTGATTTATTTGTTAATAAATACACAAGTAGAACACTTAATTTTAAAATGGGTACATTTACAGGAAAAGCATAAGGAAGAAGGGGTTAGTGGAGATACAGCATTGCTCTCATGCACAGCTGATTAGCTTTTAAAGGTCATCCTTTCAAACCACCATTCGTTTATTTACATTTAGATTGTTTCACTGTAACAGGAGATTTGAAAACAAAGTGCATCTCATTGAGGATAAGACCCCTGAACCAGGCCATATGGCTGAAACACGTATGTGTCGGGTCTTGAATGAATAAAAAGACTGAGGACCAAGGTCGCCTCTTTTGCTTCTCTTAGTTCAACTTCTGATACATCAACCTCTGGAGAGGTATAGGCATGCAGCTCCATAGTACATGAGTCTCGCAACCTATTGACTGAAAAAGCTGTGCCAGCCTTGTCTGCTTGCCTTTTCTTCTCAAATCCTTAAGTGTCTCAGTGTAAGGGGCAAACGCAGAGCTTGTCAGACGCTTGAATTGAACTCCGGCATGGGATCACATTCCTTCATGTCATTGAACAGTTTTTTCCCACGTTGATGCCCGCCCTGGCATGTAGTTCAGGTTCTTTCCTTTAAGTGTGCAAGAATTTCGGGCTCTGTAGAGGCTTGCATTTGAATTCACCCTTGGCATTGGCACACAGTAGCAAGGTAGTACAATCTTTAGATGCCTTGAAGCCTGGGGCTTTTGCTGCCATTCTGCTTGTAAAACATGCCTGTATCATCCACATTGAATAACTCCTCTGGCACGTACCAGGTATGTTTTAAATTCCTCAGCAGCTTCGTTGTCAGCTGAACCTGCCTTCCCAGAAAGGCTTACATTTTTTTAGTGCATATCGTTTTTTTAAAATGCACTAGCCAACCTGAATTCACAGAAAAGGGTTTCACATTTTCCTGCACCTGGGTGACATTTGTAAATCTCTCTGGCTTTCATCCTGACAACAATGCTGTCCACTGTGCTTTCTTTTTCATTCACCATTTCTACTATCCACAAATTTAGCTACTGCTGTATGTTTTCCACTGACTGATTCTGAACTACAGATATTATTTTGGAACTTTCCGGCGCAGCTTCACAAATAGACCAACAAATATCTTCCTCTTTTTGCCAGATGGATTGGATTGTAGATTCATTCACACTGAATCACAGCCAACAGCAGAAACAGATTTGCTAGAATGAAGCATGTCTAAAACATATATTTTATAACTCAGACACATGACAAGTTTCTTTGGAGATGTACATGCAGATGCTTGTAAATCATTCTCTTGATGCTGGGTGGCCATTCTCTTTGAAGCTATACTTACAGATGCTTGTAACTCATTCTGTTAGGCTTGTCACGTGCTCTCTTATGTTTCTAATTCACTCCCTTGATGCTTGGTGGCCGTTTCTGGAGGCAAAGTCAAAGCCAGAAGTAAAAAAGAAAGGAAACAAAGCTTTTTTTCTAAGGTTGGAGGACCACGAATATGCGAACACATGGTGCAAATAGTGGTCACAATGCATGCAACCACGGATAAACAAAATTGTTAATCTGAAATGCACAAATAATGAGAACGCACTGTACTTAGAAGACCAAAGTTCCATCTAAGTGTGCTACATTCCAGCACTCAATTCTTCATCATTCCCATTTTTTCAATTATTTAATTACATCTACTCATAAATCTTTCAAGACTTTTTTTTCATACATAGATATTCAAGCACTTAACTTTTTAGTTCCTTCTGAGTCCAGACACAGACACGCACCTGACACAGAACTACGTTTCTTCAGCTGCGTCAGGGATGCAATCATCTCTGGAAGAAACAAACATCATATTCATTAATTTTCCAATAGTCCACAATCTCCAACATTCACTGGCATTTCATGACCCAGGATCTTAATTTCCAGCTTCCTCAAGCGTTCTCATCATATGAGGTCACACGCCGCAGGAATGCTTGAGTTTGTGAACTCCTAGATGATTGCACCTCTGTCCCTTCTGCTTGAAAAGTGCTAAAGAGCATCCCTATCCTTTCCAACGCTACAATTTGCTGAACGTATGGCCATCTGGTTTGGCTTACTACTTCCAAAGATCAACCCACCTCCATGAACTGCTGTAGTTATTATTGCTGATCACTTTGCATGGCATACACCTTAAATATGCAGTGCAGAGCAAATAAATAATGAATATACATATGTAATTTCATATCATAATTTACAATAGAGATAGGAGCTGTGGGTGCTCGAGCAAACTCCTTAACTATGATCACAGTTTAGCACCCCATTCATTTTGAAAAGTTGACTCCTATCCTGGGAAATAATAATAATAATTTATTTTTATATACAGCCTAACCAGCAGTTCATCATGCATAATAAAATTCTAACTAGCTAATGCAAGCATTAAAACTAATGAATAAAAAAAAAAATGACAATCTAAACTAAAATGCAATGAACCCAAGATCACCTCGAAACCCTAACTTCCAATGTGCAGCTCCTGAAGCAGAAGAGCCGCTGACGTCACAGCGCAGCCGCGGTCCTCCCGGCATGCCTCGGGGGGGTTGACGTCACCGGAAGTGAGTCTGCACCCTGCCGCGGACGTTTCCGGCCAGAGCCGCCGGTGCTTGTAGCCTGCTGGACGGTCTTTCGCCTCGCCATGAAGGACGTGCAGGGCTATCTGCAGCAGCAGCAGAGCCAGAGCGCCGGCCCCGAGCTGGCTGCGGTCTGGCACCGGCTGGAGGAGCTGTACAACAAGAAGTGAGTGGGGCTTCGGGAGCAAATGGGGAGCTCCAGCTGTTATCCAACAGCCTCCCTAGTAATTGCTACAACTTTTGGGCCCCTGAGGATGGAGGTCCGGGTTGGTGGAGGATGGGCTGGAACCCAAGCACAGCACCGGGTAGAGCTTTGGATTCTTGCCCAGAAATAGCTAAGAAGAAAAAATTTAAATTGAATCAGGTTGGGCAGACTGGATGGACCATTCGGGTCTTTATCTGCCGTCATCTACTATGTTACTATGTTCACCAACCCTTTTGGATGCAAACTGTTTTATGCTTATTACATTAGTGATTTCTATTCCGCCATTACCTTGCGGTTCAAGGCGGATTACATCCAAACTAAAACAAGAATTACATTCAAAATTTGAAGGAATAGACTAAGCGATGAGATAAAATTTTAAGGCAATGTTCATTTCTTAAAGACTTGGAGCTAGATTCACTAAGGGCACGGATCGGATCCATGTCTGGGGGGCTGATTCACGAATCGCCCTCATGCAAATAAGGGCCAGCGGAATCAAGCCCCCAACCGACCGCCGATCCCGACGTATGCGCAGACCATCTGTAGCTGGTCTGAGCATGCGTCGAAGAGCAGTAATTTTTTAAAAAAAATTTACTTTTAGCGAGCTCGTGGTTTTAAACCCGTGGGTTAAAACCACGGGCTCGCACTGCAGGGGAAGGCCAGGGCAACGCATGGAGCAGGAGAGCTGGGGCTCTCTGAGCAATTGGATCTGGATCAACACATCACAGTCTTACCACAGTCTGCATCACTTTTGAATGCAAACTGTTTTATGCTTATGTTCATTTCTTAAAGATTTGGGGCTAGATTCACTAAGAGCATGGATCGGATCCATGTCCGGGGGGCTGATTCACGAATCGCCCTCATGTAAATGAGGGCCAGGGGAATCAAGCCCCCAACCGACTGCTGATCCCGACGCATGCACAGACCATCTGTAGCTGGTCAGCGCATGCGTCGAAGAGCAGTAACTTTTTTTTTTTTAATTTACTTTTAGCGAGCTGGTGGTTTTAACCCGCTTTAAACCCATGGTTAAAACCACGAGCTCGCACTGCAGGGGAAGGCCAGGGCAGCGCATGGAGCAGGACAGCCGGGGCTCTCTGAGCAATTGGATCTGGATCAACACATCACATTCTTACCACAGTCTACATCACTTTTAAGTTTGGCAAAAGGCAGAGAGGCAGGAGATTCGGGGCAGAGCAGGGCGGCAGGGGAAAATTGCGGCAGAAAGTTGGGGCAGAGCAGGGTGGCAGGAGAAAGTCGGGGCAGGGAGCAGGACAAAATTGCGGTAGAGAGTCGGGGGGGGGGGGGAGTGCAGAGAGCTAGAAAGTCAGGGTAGAGATTAGGAGATGCAATCGGAAAGCAGTGAACGACTGGTCCCCAGCAGTCACTTGTTTGTATCGGCCAGCCCAGTCGGTGTTGCAGGGTTTTTTTTTTAGTGAATCGCTGCTTGTCTACATTTGAATGCAATTCCCCCTCATTTGCATGCGTGGATCAGAAGATGATCGGGACAGAGGTTAGTGAATCAGGTCGGAGGGAAATCGGGTCGCTAAGTGGTCGGAACTTGATCGGTAGGCTTAGTGAATCTTTCCCTTGGCGTCTTGAACACCACTTCTGTAGTTTTTCCTTTGTTCTTCGTTTGAGCATTTTTGTAACATTTTGTTAAATACGTTGTTGAAGAACATGTCAGGTCTTGTGTTGATATTATTTTGAAGAACAATTTTTTTTTTTGTTTTTGATTTATGTATGTTTATTTAGAAACTGCTGTGACTTCAGGCGGTATATTAAGTTTTTAAATAGATAAATAAATACTACTACTTTATTAATAATTTATCTAGCTCTACTAGACGTAGATGTACTCAGCGCTGTACACACATTATATGCAGGTACTTTCTCTGTCCCTAGTGGGCTCGCAGTCTTTGGGCTTTTTTTTCAAATGAGGAATTGAACCCAGTTCCCCAGGATCATAGTCCACTGCACTTTATCTGTCGTCATTTACTATGTTACTCCTTTACCATTTGTTGTTTTCCTTTATGGTCTTTCCTAAAGCATTGTAAACCTTTCCTTCCCCTGTCAGCCTACTCGTGTTCAGTTCGTTCCCTTGTCTTTACCCTGTCTATTTTTATTAAATTTTAACTTTTGCCCTTGATTTTTATTCCTGTAAACTGCCTTGGTTTAACTTTTTTTTTTTTGTTTTGTTTTTTTAAAATTGAAGTATAGCAAATAAAATAACTGTAGGGTACTCCGTAGTGGTTGCTTGTTCTTGTTTTCTATCTATGCGCAGCATACCGATGCTTGACGCAACACTTCTTCATGGGCTGGTGATTTCGAAGCTTGATTATTTTAACGTTTCTTATGCTATTCTTCCACTTTCTCTTCTCAAAGTGATCTTTCATTGTGCCAAAGAAAACTGTTTCTTAAAATTTATGGGGTATAAAACAAACAACATATCTACTAAATAGTCTTTTTTCTTATGAAGCTGCTGGCCCGCCCAAATACATTTGAGGGAGAATTTCTATATCTTTCTACTATGTACTAGTGACTTGGATTGGCCACAATGAGGATGAGCTATTGGGCTAGACCAGTGGTCTCAAACTTGCGGCCTGCCAGGTACTATTTTGAGGCCCTCGGTATGTTTATCATAATCACAAAAGTAAAATAAAACAGTTTCTTGATCATATGTCTCTTTAGCTATAAATGACAATATTATTATTAAGACTTAGCCAAAAGAAAAGATTTATAAACTATAAAGAGTTTTACCTCATGCAAAATTGTCATTTCTTTAATAAGACATTAACTATTTTTTTCTGAGGCCCTCCGAGTACCTACAAATCTAAAATGTGGCCCTACAAAGGGTTTGAGTCTGAGACCACTGGGCTAGAAGGACCATTGGTCTGACCAAGTAAGACTTATGTTCTTGTTGTCTTGGTCTAGGCATTTGTTGATATTTGATTTTTGTTCTCTTTATATATTGTGTCTTCTAGGTACTGGATTTATACTTCTAGCTGTGCAATTTTTTTTTTTTTTTTTGTAATTTCAGGCTGTGGCATCAACTGACACTGCAAGTTCTTGAGTTTGTACAGGATCCTTATTTTGCCAAAGGAGATGGACTTATTAAGGTGAATGTTTATTATCCACCAATACTGAGGGATTTCACAAGAGCATTTCTTTTGTTGTGTAGATACAAATTACCTCACTTCAGAGTAATACATACATTCCTACTAAGAATCTCAACTGATTGCATTTGGTGAGAGACACTGGGTATTTCAGAAATTTGGACAGTTTGGAGGAAGGCATGAATACTGGCTGATTGCTTTATTCTCTTTATTCACAGCTTTATGAGAACTTTATCAACGAGTTCGAACATAGGTGAGAGACTTTGTCATTAATGGACCCAAGAGTGTGAATTTCACTTTTGTGCTGATTACACCTTGTTTTGTTTCAGAGTCAATCCTCTATCCCTTGTCGAAATTATTCTCCATGTAGTGAGGCAGATGACAGGTAAGCAACATGAAATTTGCTAACAATTTAAAGGCTCCGAAGAGCAGTCCTGATGTGTGCTTACACTTCTGATTTTGTTGGATATGTGCACACGAGCCACAATTACTGCAAAACTTTTGTGTACATGTGCCAGAGACATTCCTCTTCTTGCTTCCAGTTTAACAACGCACATTATCCTTGCATAAAATATGAGTGTCATTTGCATTGAGTATTAGCTGTCTTTCTGTGTTTGTTTTTTAATGTTGATTCAAATTTGGTATCCCGCAATTTACAACAGATCAATGTGGCTGTGTTGCTGTTGAGCTTCGGTCTCCATTGAGGGAAGTAGGATTTTTCTAGAAGAATGGATCCCTCTTGTGTTCCAGGGTGTATCTTTAATTTGGGGTTTGGAAGAATATACTGATCGATTCTGGAGCCTAGATTCTCATGAGTTACTGGGTTTTTTAAATAGAATTCTGTGATCATGCAACAGCACATATTTTATGTTTTTTATAGGGTTTTTTTTTAACTTATACACATTTTCAGTTGCACTTACCAATTTTGTCAGAATTATAGGTTGACTGGGGCTATAAAAAGAAGGAAGATTGGCTGAGCAAGCATTATGATTGGTTGAGAACCCTCTTGGTTGTTATAATTTTGCTAAGCTGATGACTTGTATTTGAAGAGTCTTACGTTAGATGTTGGGATTACATTATAGTGGTTTGAAATATATAATAAAGAAACTCTTTGTTAGACACTTATTTGTGCCAACTTGTGACTCGGCCTTAAGGCGTGTTTTGATTTTGTTAGCATTTCCTAGGCAGTTTTTAAAATGTTTCTCTATTTAGTAACACTAAAGTGTGCACAATTTCTCTCCAGATCCTACAGTGGCTCTCACCTTTCTGGAAAAGACTCGAGAAAAGGTAGATTAATTTGAATTTACTCATGCCTTGTCTATGTGTTTCTGTTTCTTAGATATGCTTGCATATAGGCTTTCTACATCATACATGCATTTTAGAAAGCTTCTGAAATCACACCTCTTCCCCCAAACCTGACATCCCAGTTTTAAATTAACCCTTGTTGACCCAAGACTAGACAACTTCCGCTCATCATCGTACCCCATCACAAACCTCAATTTTCATTTATTGTTTTTTATGCGTTTGTAAAACTGTATTATTCTAATTTGTTAAAAATCCTGATATTTTTACTACCCTATACACAGCCTTAAACCGAAAGGCTAATGAAGTATATAAATAAACATTTATGTTTTGTTATAGCTCTGCCTGATGCACTTACTTCTTTATGACAACACATGCCCGCGGAGCTGTGGATATTTTATATGTCTGGGCATATATGTGCAAGGCTTTATACTGGCTTGTTGCTAGATTTATAAAGTAAATATAAGGAATTTTACATTGTAAGCATAGCAATAACTCCTCACCATCCCACTCAGTTATTTGACATGTCCTACACGAGCTTTCTCTTGAAAGATTAGGGGACCTCTGGTATAGCACATGCTGACATACAGAAAAACATGATGGGCAGTCCCTATTCCTTGGACTTTATAGTTGAGTCAAGGCAAGGACCTACAGTAAAACAAATAATTATTGATTTGTCATCTTATTTTATAAGTGGATTTGAATTCTGATGTGTTTACTCACCTTTCCCAAATCTGAGCTGAAGGTGAAGTAATATGTCCAACAAGGTCACAAAGGGTGAGAGAAATAGGATTTAAACTCTGACTTTCCTGATTCATGGCCCATTTCTGTAAGCATACATCTAAATTGAAAATCTGGGTCCAACTAATTTTGTGAACAGTGGTTGTAAGCTTGCACTCACAATAATTAATCTTAAAGAATTGGGCCTCAAATCCACAAGGGACTTAAACTCCACCAATGAGACTATAGTCTCTTTTCATGAGTTCATATTATTCTCATCGACCCCACTGTGGTGAAAAAAAACTCCTATTACGGAGAAAACCCTCTGGTAAACCCCCCCCCCCCACCACCACATAAAACAGACGCTATCAAGTAGCATACAGTCCACTTGACTCAAAATTTTAAAAAAATGAAAAGTTCAAGACCTAACAAACACTGAAGAGAGTTAAATCCAAACACCACTTAGCCGAATCGTGCTGTTTCTTCGTGGCACTCCTACTTTTCATCAAACGATGATTGTAATCCAAGCGGGTGAAAGTTCAAACCAATTGTGTAAGTTCTTTTTGTCATACTTTTAGGTGCACTAGTCAGACACATAGTTGGGAGGGCATGAGTGTTGATGATTTTGTAACTTTCATGTTTTGGTTCGATTGTAGGTGAAAAGCAGTGATGAGGCAATGATTCTGTGCAAAACAGCTATTGGGGCCCTGAAATTAAATATTGGAGACTTGCAGGCCACAAAGGTGAGGACTACTGAAGCTTGCATAGTTGGGGGGCTTTTGACCTGGACAATGCATGTTGTCCTGTCCTGGAGAAGCTATATATGCCCTGAGTCTGCTCATCCTTGGTTCTTATATTGTAGATATTAGCAGAGATATGCATATTACACAAGCTAAATAAGGGTTTTCCTAAACCAACTGAAATGGAATTGAAGTGGGGGGAAAGAGAGAAATGACCGCAACAACTGAAATCCTCACTATTCGGAATCAACACCAGGATGGCAATAGGGCTTTCAAAGTCATCAATAACAATGATTCCAATAACTGTATATGTGGCTTCAGCTCATCTCATTGCCTCCTTATGTGGTGTAGTTTATCTATTTACTTCTGTATCACTTGTCCAGAAATAAAAACTAGAGACAGCTTAAAAATTCTTTTTACTTATCTTTTTAATGCAGTATCTCTAGCATGCCCCGACGGAACCCGTTTTGCCCAAAAGGCTATCTCAGGGGTTCATGGAGGAGCTCTAAATAATACAAAAATGTTGTTTATACAGCTAATTAAAACATACACCACAAACATCCGGCAGACTGTGTTAAAAACTTCTACTATTATAATGTGTATACTATTCAATTTGAATACTGTAAATTTACTTCATATAAAGCATAAAAAATTAATGTATGATGTCAATCGATTAGAAATTTACATTAAATATCCTTCACTAAATTAAAATATTAAATATATGATCCTCATTAATTCAATAATTACATGAATCATTGAATGTCTTTATACTAATAAATTCATTAATTAAAATATTGTTTATTCTCAATTGTAAATTCAATTAGGTAAACTTTAATGTATTACTCAAATCTTTTAATATAAGAATTAAACCTTAATTATCAATGTATTAATTTATTAAAACTTATACTAATGTGTTCATTGAATTAATATACATGAGTGTAAACTCTTTTTAACATGAACTCATCATTGGTGATACTTGATATTTAAATTCATAAACTTCTAAAGATAGACAACTCTTATAAAAAACTTAAAAAATGATGGGACTCATAGTGATATACTTAATTTGATGCACTATTCACATATAACATACAAAAACTAATATAACTTCCATTCAACTATTCCAATTCATTGGTTAATTAATTAAACCTTCATACATCTTAACAATTAAAATCATCCACCTTACATAAACTATAAATTATATAAATTAACTTATTATCAAACTAAAGCATTACAATATAAATCATATCAATTCATAGTTATCAAATCTTAATTCTTATAAATAGCATTGATTTTCACTGGCTTAAAATTTCTAAGCTTATCACTGACTTTTAGAAATGCTGTATTGTTTACTTTCAAATTTCAGCAATAAGTAACCAATTTCTAAGTTGGAAATAAGTAACTTACTTTATGTTTCCAACTTACTGGTGAATAAATTAGCTTTTTTAGCATCCTTCGCATCTACTCTAACCGGCGTCTGTAACATGGACGCCGGTTACAGAATCGGTGTTAGTGTAGACCCGATTCTGTATAGGATGCCCCTCCCGGGTGTCCTATATAGAATCAGGGCCTAAAAGTCAGTGATAAGCTTAGAAATTTTAAGCCAGTGAAAATCAATGATATTTATAAGAATTAAGATTTGATAACTGTGAATTGATGTGATTTATATTATAATGCTTTAGTTTGATAATAAGTTAATTTATATAATTTATAGTTTATGTAAGGTGGATGATTTTAATTAAGATGTATGAAGACTTAATTAATTAACCAATGAATTGGAATAGTTGAATGGAAGTTATATTAGTTTCTGTATGTTATATGTGAATAGTGCATCAAATTAAGTATATCACTATGAGTCCCATCATTTTTTAAGTTTTTTATAAGTTGTCTATCTTTAGGAGTTTATGAATTTAGATATCAAATATCACCAATGATGAGTTCATGTTAAAAAGAGTTTACACTCATGTATATTAATTCAATGAACACATTATAAGTTTTAATAAATTAATACATTGATAATTAAGATTTAATTCTTATATTAAAAGATTTGAGTAATACATTAAAGTTTACCTAATTGAATTTACAATTGAGAATAAACAATATTTAATTAATTAATGAATTTATTAGCATAAAGACATTCAATGATTCATGTAATTATTGAATTAATGATGATCATATATTTAATATTTTAATTTAGTGAAGGATATTTAATGTAAATTTCTAATCGATTGACATCATACATTAATTTTTTATGCTTTATATGAAGTAAATTTACAGTATTCAAATTGAATAGTATACACATTATAATAGTAGAAGTTTTTAACACAGTCTGCCGGATGTTTGTGATGTATGTTTTAATTAGCTGTATAAACAACATTTTTGTATTATATAGAGCTCCTCCATGAACCCCTGAGATAGCCTTTTGGGCAAAACGGGTCCCGTCGGGGCATGCTGAAGATACTGCATTAAAAAGATAAGTAAAAAGAATTTTTAAGCTGTCTCTAGTTTTTATTTCTGGACAAGTGATACAGAAGTAAATAGATAAACTACACCACATAAGGAGGCAATGAGATGAGCTGAAGCCACATATACAGTTGTTGGAATCATTGTTATTGATGACTTTGAAAGCCCTATTGCCATCCTGGTGTTGATTCCGAATAGTGAGGATTTCAGTTGTTGCGGGTTTTTTTCCATTTGGCCTCACTTCTTCATCTTCTATATCTTTCTAGGGAAAGAGAGAAATGCCCATCAGAACTCAGCCAGATGGGAGTGTGACATTGGATAGATTGCTTTTGCATGAAGCAGGGTGCTAGCCTTGCTTGCCTGGTATCTATGGGGGGGAGGAACAAGTTTCAAGTTTATTTATGGCTTGATATACCGACCATCACATGTATCTGGACGGTTTACAATATTAAAAACTACACTCCTTGAACTAGTTCAGCTACAGACAAGTCATCATTCTTATTTGCTTTCTGTAGGATTTATAGTGGTATTTGTTTTAAATGGAGGGCATGGGTGTTTGATGTCCTGTTTTAACCTAGCACAACCTTCTCTCTTCGGTATTGCAGTCTGGGGTTGCTCCTTTTGGGTGCTGTTAATTTACAGCTGATTTCTGATCTCTGACCAAAGACTAGATAGTTACCTGGGGACAGAAATCAAACCCATCCTTGCTAAGTTCCATTCTGACCCCACAAGTACTCTCTTTAATCTCTGATCCTACCCATAACCTTTAGAAGTAACATAGTAAATGACAGCAGATAAAGACCTGTCCAGTCTGCCCAAACATACACACTCTATAATTTAATGATCTATTTCAATTTCAATTGTTCTTTTTCTTAAATATTTTTGGGCCAGAAACCCAGATCTCTGCCCGGTACAGTGCATAGGTTCCATCTACTGGAGTCTCTGTCACAGCTCACTCCAGCCCATCTAAACCACCCAGCCCATCAACTGAATGGCCCTATATGGGACACAGACCGTACAAGTCTGCCCAATACTGGCCTTAGTTCTTCAATATATACCATTATTTTCTGATTAGACATCCTCTGTGTTCATCCCATGCTTTTTTGAACTGTCACTATTTTTCTCTCCACCACCTCCTTTGGGAGCGCATTCCAGGCATCCACCACCCTCTCCATAAAGAAGAATTTCCTAACATTACTCTCAAATTATGTCCTCTGGTTTTACCATTTTTCTTTCTCTGGAAAAGATTTTGTTCTATGTTAATACCTTTCAAGTATTTGGACATTTGAATTACATCTCCCCTGTCCTTCCTTTCCTCTAAGGTACACATATTCAGGGCTTCCAGTCTCTCCTCATTCATCTTTTGGTTCAAACCTCCTACCATTTTCGTCGCCTTCCTCTGGACCGCTTCAAGTCTTTTTATGTCCTTCACCAGATACGGTCTCCAAAATTGAACACAATATTCCAAGTGGGACCTTACCATCGACCTGTAAAGGGTCATCAACACCTTCTTTCTTCTACTGGTCACGTCTCTCTCTGTACAGCCCAGCATCCTTCTGGCAACAGCCACCGCCTTGTCACTGTTTCTTTGCCTTTAGATCTTCAGACACTATCACTCCCAGGTCCCTCTCCCCATCCGTGCATATCAGCCTCTCACCTCCTAGCACATACGGCTCCTTCTGATTTCTAATCCCCAAATGCATCTCTGCACTTCTTTGCATCGAGTTTTAGTTGCTAGATATTAGACCATTTCTCTAACTTTTGCAGATCCTTTTTCATGTCTTCCACTCCCTCCTTAGTGTCTACTCTGTTACAAATCTTGGTATCATCCGCAAAGAGGCAAACCTTCAGCAATGTCGCTCGCAAACATATTGAACAGGATTGGCCCCGGCACCAATCCTTGAGGAACTCCACTACTCACTTTTCCTTCCTACGAATGAATTCCATTAACTGCCACCCTCTGGCATCTGTCTGTCAATCAATTTCTAATCCAGTTCACCATTCTGGGTCCTAACTTCAGCCTATCAAGTTTGTTCAAGAACCTCCTGTGAGGAACCATGTCAAGGCTTTGCTGAAATCTAAGTAAATTACATCTTGGTCCAATTCTCTGGTCACCCAATCAAAAAATTCAATCCTATTTGTTTGGCATGATTTACCTTTAGTAGAACTATGTTGCCTGAGATCTTGTAACCCATTTGATTCTAGGAATTTCACTATCCTTTCTTTCGCTAATGCTTCCATTTTTTTCCAATAACTGAAATTCCAATCTGGAGTTTCCTGCTTCATCTCTGCGACCACTTTTGTGAATTCACTACACATCCGCTCTTCTCCAATCCTCAGGAACCACTCCTGTCTCCAAAACATTTGTTGAACAAATCTTTAATAAGACTCGCCAGAACCTCTCTGAGCTCCTTCAGTATCCTGGGAAGGATCCCGTCTGGTCCCATTGCTTTGTCCACTTTCAATTTTTCAAGTTGTTCATAAACCCTTATATTGGCATGGCAGCTTATTATCAAGTAAGGGTCATGAGGTTCAGTATATAACCGCACACATAATTGTAGGCCAGATTTCTCTTGAACCTCTTCCCACACCAGTTCTGTCAGTCCTACTGACAGATTTGTAGGATGATGAAAAAATGTCAACTAATTTGTGATCAAAGGAGATGGAGAGACAGCCACAAAGAAGGCTTGGAATATAGTCTGACAGGGATTTTTCATTTGAGAATCCCAAGAAGACAAAGGTAGAATCTTTGAGGGGCAGGATGAGATTAGCTAACAAAATCCTGTTCGATGTTGGTTCCAAGTTTTTCTTCTGCCTCTCACAGGAGACGATAGAGAGTGTGGAAGAGATGCTGAATAATCTACCTGGCGTGACTTCTGTTCACAGCCGTTTCTATGATCTTTCCAGCAATATTACCAGACCATTGGCAACCATGCCTCCTACTACAAAGATGCGCTGCGTTTCCTAGGCTGCATTGATGTCAAGGACTTGCCAGGTAACCAAGGATTTGCTAATAGCAAGGGGTAGCCCTAGCAATGATCTCTTTTCCCTTGCCATAATCAATGACTCGTGGAACGACCCCCCACCCCAAGTGGAGGAAGAGGTAATGGACAAAAATTGCATCTGAATTCAAGAAAGCTTGAGACAAGCACAAAGGATCTCTAGGGGAAAAGAAGGGATGATAGTTGACATGGATGGGCAGACCATATAGTCTTTATCGGCTTTCATTTTTCTCTGTTTCTATGTCCCCGCAAACCTCAGCTTGGATCCAGACTGATCTTCCTTTCCTGAGGAGAAAAGGCATTTGTTCCCTATCGCCTGCCGCTGTTCTTCATATGGCCTAGAAATTTACCTGCTTAGATGTGGGAACTCTCCTTTATCCATGTCGTCTTTGAACTGAAAATTATATTATTACAGGACTTAGGTTGCCCCAGTTGTCTCCACAATGGAAAGGAAGAGAAGATGAACCCTTGTATTTAGATTTTATTAAGGGCAATTCTGTTACAAGGTGCTTGCACTTACTCGCTTTAACGTATAGAAAACCCAGCACTTGCGTAAGTGGCAGGACACTGACCGAATGCTATTCAGTAAGGGGGTGTGTCAGTGACATAATGTGTTAATTCAAGAAGGAATGTTCCTATGGGTGGGGCTAGCAATTACATGTGCAGCTTACATTATATAGTAAGTTATATGTGCTGCATTGCTACATTTAGACTCTGTATTACACCAGATCTATAGCAGGTGTGTAAATAAGAACATAACATAAGAATAGCCTTACTGGGTCAGACCAAAGGTCCATCAAGCCCAGTAGCCCGTTCTCACGGTGGCCAATCCAGGTCACTAGTACCTGGCCAAAACCCAAGGAGTAGCAATATTTCAGGGCAAGCAGTGGCTTCCCCCATGTCTTTCTCAATAACAGACTATGGACTTTTCCTCCACTAACTTGTCCAAACCTTTCTTAAAACCAGCTACGCTATCTGCTCTTACCACATCCAGAGTTTACCTATTCTCTGAGTGAAAAAAAATTTCCTCCTGTTGGTTTTAAGAGTGTTTCCCTGTAACTTCATTAATAGGTGTGCTGACAGCCGGTTACATAAGTATTCTGTAATGGAAGCCAGGTGCTCAGTTGCCATTATAGAACAGATGCCTGAAAAGGGGGCACCCACTTGTAGAATTGCCCCCTATGTTCTGTTAGTATTGAAAATGTGCAACGGTCCATCTTAGTGCACGCTCAGCTTCATTATCGAAATGCAAGAAACCATTTGCTTTCCCCGCTGTCCAGTTTGGCTCTTCACCTCTGGAACCCCTGCTGTAGCCTGTCCCAGATGTGTCTTTCCTAGTGAGGGGCACGTGGGAAGATGCAGAGTAGAGAATGACACGGAGACAAATTTTTCCCTGTCCCCGCAGGAACTCATTTTCCTGTCCCAGCAAGTTCTTTTCCTGTCCCTGCCCCATTCTTGCAAGCTCTATCCTCATCTGCACAAGTCTCAAACACTTTAAGACAGAGCTTACAAGAATGGGACAGGGACAGCGACAAAATGTGCAGGACGGGGAAATTGAGTTCCTGGGGGGATGGAGACAAATTTGTCCCCATGTCATTCTCTAATGCAGATCTCAGGCCACCTGCAGCACTTGAGCAGAGAAAGCTTATCCTGTTCTGCTGCTTTTCTGTGAACTAACCACGCACACGGCTGCTTGAGCTGTTGAATCTTCTCTGATCCAACTTCCTGTTTCCAGTTGCGTCAGAGGAGGAGATGCAACAATTCAAACAGCCGTGCACGCGCGGCTTATTGAAAGCGTGTGGCTGGGAGAAGAATTAAAGTCGGACTCGGCAGGCACCTAAGGTGAGGTGGAGGGAGGGAGATGGCAGGACGTGGGATGCGGCGATCGGGTGGGGTTGCTGGACCGCGCGATCTGTGCTGGCTTCACTGCGGAGACAAGACCATTCACCGCTCCACGGGGTGGTGAATGGCCTTGTCCCCATCCCCGCAGCGACCACTAATTTTTCTCTCCCCGTTTTGGCGGGTTACCCGTGGCTAGCTGCAGGTAAAAACCACCGTGTCATTCTCTAGACTATACCTTTGAATAAAGATTGTTTAATTGGCTGAAAGGACGCCTCCCTTGCCTGTCTATTGTACTGTATCTGAAGAGTGTGCATGTCTCAGAAGTGCTGACTTTTGCCTGAATACTAGAGTTTCTGATCTTGTGGTTCTGCAATGCAGATTAACCCAAATCAAGTTCAGTGGTGCAAGCTACAGAACTGCAAAGCTGGTGTATTGTCTAGAGTTGAACACGTGATTCTTTTTTTTTCTCCAGTGACTGAACAGCAGGAAAGAGCTTTCACCTTGGGCCTCGCTGGACTTCTTGGAGAAGGAGTGTATAACTTTGGTGAATTGGTGAGTTTGCTGCTAGAGTGTGGAGAAGTTAAAATTTGATAGAATTAAACCATATTTTATTAAGTTACACTGGTTACCACTAATTGCACGGATTCATTTAAAGCTTTGCATTACGATTTTTAATATTCTATATAGCCAGATACCACATTACTTTAGTGGAATTGATTTCATTATAAGCAGGAAGACCAGATCATACTGCATGGAAAATTTTATTTTTCAATTTCCCTCACTAAAAACAATTGGATTATTCGTTCAATGGAAGGCTTTCTATTTTTATCAGGCTCCTTTAATTTGGAATGATCTTCCTATTTTAATTAGATCTGTACGTCAATGTACTGTTTTTAGAAAACTTTTAAAGACATTTCTGTTCAAAAAATACTAATTCTGAAATGTATTGTCCTCTATTAATATGTTATACTAATTATTTGTCATTAGTTTATGTTTAACTGGGTTTGTTTCCAGTAACTGAAATATATTGTTATCCGCCATGAACTCATAAGGACTTTGCTGGATTATAAGTCAGAATGTAATGTAATGTGATAATGAAATGGAGATCACTGGTTATTGGGAGGGAAGAGGATAAGCAACAGTTGGAGTAGTACTGTATTTCCCCGCATATAGGCCGCAAAAAATGCCTATGCAAGTTTTAAAACTAGTAGATGGACCAGGATGGTCTCGGGGCTCAAGAATCTTCCGTATGAAGTAAGGCTGAATAAATTGCAGCTGTACTCACTTGAAGAAGGAAGAGAGAGAGGAAACATGATTGAGACATTTAAATATATCACGGGTCGTATCGAGGTGGAAGAGGATATCTTTCGTCTTATGGGACCTTCGTCCACCAGAGGGCATCCGCTGAAAATCAGGGGAGGGAAATTTCATGGGGACTCCAGAAAGTATTTCTTCACTGAGAGGGTGGTCGATCATTGGAATGAACTCCCACGGCAGGTGATTGAGGCCAACAGCGTGGCAGATTTCAAAAATAAATGGGATATTCATGTGGGATCTCTAATGAGGTAAGGGCAGGAGGTTGGTGAGCAAACTCATGGGGGAAGGGTCACTGGAGTGGGCAGACTTGATGGGCTTTGGCCCTTTTCTGCCGTCATTTTTCTATGTTTCTAGATAAGCCGCCCCATTGTTTTAGCCTTGGCTTATCTACCAGTAACTGGGGTGGCCTAAACAGTTTTAAAAAATCATCCCCCCACCCTTTCCTCCCTCGCCGGATGAACTGGAATCGCTGTTCCTGAAATCGTGGCCAGCGGTGCAAGGCAGGAGAGATCTTTTCGATCTCTAGCCCAGCCCCGCACTGCTTCCTGCATGCCTTTGCCATCTAGGGATCAGCTGCCCAAAATTCAGGAACGACCATATAATCAAATTCACTTAGGTAACATAAGAATCCTTTTACTAAGCTGCAGCAAAAATTGGCCTTAGAAGGCCCTTGCACAAATTTTTCCCATGCGCCCGGGGCGGTGGCACCTGTACCCCCTGTGTCCTCCTCTCCACGCCCCCACTCCTTCTGCACACACCCCCATTCCATACTTGCACTCTCCCCTGGTACCTCTTAATCTTCGCCACTGTGAGTGGTTTCTGCAGCATGCTCCTCATGCCAGCATTGGATTTACATCTGATGTCACTTCTGGCCCTGTAACCCAGAAGTGATTCAGAGGGGAACCAGGCTGGCACGTGCAACAGGCAGAAGTTGCACCACTGAAGATAATACAGAGGTGGGGGGAAGGGGAGGGATGGTGTGGGCGGGCAGGGCAGAGAGGTGTTGCCACCCCCAGCGACCTGGCGCCCAGGACAGTCCGCACCCCCCTTATTATGCCACTGCACAGCTATTAAAAAAAAATTATTAGGTGAGCACTTACCAGCACCTATTTTACAGGTAAGGGCTCATGCAGTAATCCTGCGTTAACCAATTAGTACGTAGTAATGTAGCCATATTAATTGATTAGCACAGGAACCCCCACTCTCCACCCCCTCCATGAAACCCCCCCCCCACTTTTTAGCATGTGCCAATTTGGCAGTTACCACTGGATGCCTGAGCGTATTCCACAGTACACCATTTTAAGCTGGGGTTGGCGCATGGTAGTGCTTACTGCAGTTTAGTATAAGAGCTCTATAGTAACATCAAAATCCGAAGGTTCTGCAACTACAGAATTGACTATATGGTATGACTCATTTTATGATTTTGGCTAGATGTTAAAAATCTGTCTTTATTTTTCTTCTGAAATGGGTATCTAGGCTTGTGATTTATACCTTTTGGGGGTAAAAATTTTAGATTCATTCTTACTGTGTCTCTTTGATATATCTACTATATTTGCTGAAAATTCAAATACAGTTTTTAAAAAAGTAATGAGATGGTAGGAGTAATAACAGGATTATCCCTTATCACCATGCCTCTCCTTTGACCTTGTGTCTGCTTTTCCCTCAGCTCATGCACCCTGTTCTAGAGTCCCTCAGAAACACAGACCGACAGTGGCTGATCGATACTCTTTATGCCTTTAACAGTGGCAATGTGGAAAAGTTCCAGGCACTGAAGACGGCCTGGGGCCAACAAGTGAGTAAGAGTAGGAGAGAGAGGGGGAGTGCACACGAGCTCAGAGCATGATACTAAATAATTTACTATGGGAGAGAGCACAGCAGGCTAGGGTCATTTTCTGGTGGACTTGGGCAAAGAGTGGGTGTGATACATTATCGTAATGATTATGTAACCCTGAGTGGCATAAAGTAGGTAATAATACCATAAGCTCTGTAGCTCCATTCTTGAGCTTATTAAAATGTGTCAGTTTGTTATTGACTGATCTGTTCAGTATTACATTTTTATCTAATAATTTTTTTAATCCAGACACAATGAGAGAGAGAACTGTATGGCTTCCAGGTGTCTCTGTCTCAGCATGACTTAAATCATTAATTTTGTAAAATGGTTTGTTTTTAAGCTGTAACCCACTTAGGTGTAAGCGGAATATAATTTTTTTTAAAAATAAATAATTGTTCAGGGGCATTATTAACAGAGAACCTTCATGTCACAAGAACTAAGAAATCTCCCCGGGTATGAAGTGGGCCTACATCAATGGTAGTTATGCCTGAGTTCAAAAGTTTTCAGTTTGAACCTCAAGAAAGCTTAAGGATCAAAGAGAAAAGTCACTTACCAAAGCAAAATTTCACCTTGCTGATCAGAGGATCACTTATGATAGGAAATGCAGAGCTAGCATCTGCTGTGTGCTCACAGGCTGGTCTTGTTGGTCTTATTTTCTTCTCAAGCACAATTAACTTTTTTTTTCCAGCCAGACCTGGCAGCTAATGAGTCTCTTCTCATGAAGAAGATCCAGTTGCTGTGTCTCATGGAGGTGAGTGCTAGACTCGGCAAAATGGGGAATTGAAGCACACTAGAATTGGCTTTCTAATTGCAGAGGTAACTTCCCGTGTGACAGTCATACTCCTCCTCTTGAAACCCATGTTAGCATCTCACGAATGCAGAGTGCCATCAGTGTTAAGAGCACATTAGAGACCAAATAGCTCTCCTTTGATACGATACCAAGGTAGTCTGGGTGGAGCCAAGACTGATCCAGTTACTCAAGTCTTCTAGTTGGATAACAAAAAGACTTAACAAAGTACCGGGCTGAATATCATTGCTATCTGGATAAGTGCCAGTCATTATCGAATGCCCAGATATTCAGCACTGGTATTCCAGTTCAGCCTGGCATTGAATATTATGCTGACTTCTGCAGGCTGATTATGACCCCCTTTGTGATCAAAATCAGGTCTAGATTTACTAATGCCTTATGTATGGCAAGTAACTTTTGTTAGCGCACTCTTCAAACAGTAGCATCTTTTAGTAAATGTAGTTCTCAGTTACAAACTATTTTTACAACTGGCTCTTTTGCCATTTATCTTTTGATAACGTGAACAGCGCTGCTTCTCTCTAGTTGATTAGATTAGATTAGTAGCACTATAGAACTAAGTAGGACAAATACTCAATCTGTCTTCACGCTCGTAAGAATACTGTCAGTTATGACAGTGTGGGTTATGGAAACCCCTTCCCCATCAGTGAAGAATAGGCTCATCAGACCCAAGCCGAAATTATTCCTGTGACATGGCAAGAATGCCATTTGAATCCAAAGCCTTATGTGCTTAGATGTTCAATACTCAGCTCTTATAATAATAATACCTCGCTCACTTCTCAGTGCCAACAAATACAGATATAGATAGAAGTGAGACAATATGAACCATATATAGCTTTATTTTAAAACTCTTTTAATAGCTCATTGGATGTGCTTTCCTTATTTGATCACTTTTAATCAACGGAAATGTGTGGCCAGCTTAGGCAGCGCTTTATGTATACATATAAGATATTATTAAAAACTGCCATGTTGGGTGACGAAAGTTTTAAATAATATTTTGTATGCTTTGCAGGGGACAACCTTGATAAAGCCACTGGGTGAAACATATCGGAGAGAAACAGTTCCCAGCTGACATAGTGCGCAAGATTGCTTTTTAGTATATCTATGAAAATGAAAATTTTTGATATTTAATAATAAAATGTAGTATGAAAGCGTGTATATAAAACGCAGAAAAGAATCAAATAAATAATGTGCTGAAAATTGGGTCAATGAGGTAATGACTAAAATTCATGAAATCGTTGCCTAAGCTGTGCACACATTTCCGTTGATTAAAAGTGATCAAATGTGGAAAGCACATCCAATGACCTATTAAAAGAGTTTAAGATAAAGCTATATACGGTTTATATAGTCTCACTTCTATCTATATCTGTATTTGTTAGGATTAAGAGATGTGCATTACATTTGAGGACTCTGTATTTTTCTTTCTCCTCTTCCTGTTAGCTTTGATGACTCCTGGTTTGTTGTGCATGACTTCTGTCTTCTCTGATTCAGATGACCTTCACACGTCCAGCCAACCACAGGCAGCTGACCTTTGAAGAGATTGCAAAGAGCGCCCAAGTTACCGTTAATGATGTGAGTTTTTTGTGCCAGTCGTAGCAAGCATCAGCACTGAGAGGAGAAAGGGAAGGCGAGAGAAATGACGCACACTCGTTCCACAAGCAGGGGACCTATTTTCTGCTGAAGATATAGGACTAGCATCTTCTATCAACCTCACTACACTCATGTCACCCTCTCCTTAAGTCACTTCACTGGCTCCCTGTCTACAAGTGTGTTCATTCTGCTGCCCCTCAATATCTCTCCTTATATACCTCCTCAGATAAGTCACTCTTAGCGTTACCCTTCTCCTCCGCTGCCAATTCCAGACTTTGTTCCTTTCATCTAGCTGCCCCCTATGCCTGGAATAAATTATCCGAGTTTGTCCATCAAGCCCCTTCCTTGTTTAAAAGCAGACTAAAACCCCATCTTTTTGATATAGTTTTCAATCCTTAACCCTACTCATTTGCCCTCCAACCCAGCCAGCTGATTAACCGTTCCTCTTAACGATATCCATGACATCCTGTTTGCCTTGTCATGGCTGTTTAGATTATAAGTTCTTTCGAGAAGCTCTTCTTCTTTGTGACTCTGTACAGCGCTGCATACATCTGGTAGCGCTATAGAAATAATTAATAGTAGTAGTGTGAAGAGTTTCAGTCTTTGGGAAACAGAGCTGAGATTATGATGTCATAATGCCTCTTTCCACCAATAAAAGCCAACCTCTTCAGTGATGTCACAATGGCTTGCCACAATGCCCTCCAACCCAGCCAGCAGATTTATCTGTCTTTCTATAAGATGACATGCAAGCTTTAAGGTATGTTAATAAATCTGCATTTTGTCCTCTCTTCCCTGCTGGTTCAGGTGGAGCTCTTGGTGATGAAAGCTCTTTCAGTGGGGCTGGTGAAGGGCAGCATTGATGAAGTGGATAAAAGAGTGCACATGACATGGGTTCAACCACGCGTCTTGGATCTACAGCAGGTAATAAAGCACTGCATTCTGCTATGTCACACAAGTCTGCCAATGAAGCTGTCCTCTCTTATAACTCCATTCTCTCTACTTCAAGTGATACCCTTGCCCCTCCCATTTCCATTTCATACCCTTTAAGACATGCCAAATTCCAGCTCTGGTTGATCCCCAAAATACGTTACCTGTGCCCAAGCTGCTTGAACGTCTTGGCTTAAATCCCGCACAGATGCTGACTTCACAAATTTCAAATTCATGCTGACATCCTTCCAATTTACCCTCTCGTTTGCCAAACAAGAATACTACAGCATTTAACTAATTCTTCAGTGCCAACCCTCACTGTCTCTTTGCCACACTTAGCTCTCTACTCAAATAATCTCCACCTCCTATTCCCTCCACTCTCCCCCCAGATGATGGCAGAGTTCTTCCACAACAAGAGTCACAAGATCCACCTTGAAATCTCAACCAAGTCACCTCCCCCTCCACCCCTTCAAGTTGTCCACTCTGCCAACCTCCCTTCAATGACCCTTACCACCTTTTCTGAAGTCATGGAAGCGGCAACTGATTACCTTCTATCCTCCTCCAAACCCACTGCCTGTTCCTCTGATCCGATTCCTACTTGCCTACTCTTGGAGCCATCTGTCCCATCCTCAACCTTTCACTCTCCAATGCAACATGTCTTCAAGCATGCCATAGTTACACATCTCCTCAAAAAACCCTCACTAGATCCCGTATCTCCCTCCAACTAATCGCCCCATCTCCCTCCTCCCCTTCCTAACCAAACTACTCAAACATGCTGTTCATCGCTGTTGCCTGGACTTCCTTCTCATTATATTCTCGACCCGCTTCAATTGGGCTTTTGCCTTCTCCATTCTACGGAAACTGCCCTTGCTAAAGTCTTTAATGACCTGTTCCTGGCCAAATTCTAGAGGTGCTGTCACTTCTGTTAATAATTTAAGTAAGGACAGGAGACTGGCATTATGGTTAGCATGGGAGCATTTGCAGCTCTCAGATCAGAAACTCCTCTGTAACTAAGAACTCCCATTATCTTTTGTAGATTAAAGGCATGAAGGACCGGCTGGAGTTCTGGTGCACAGATGTGAAAAGCATGGAGATGCTAGTGGAACACCAGGCTCACGACATCCTGACCTAGAGCGCTTTGCACTGCTGTTCTTGGATCAGCATTGTCCCTGAAGCAGTTGGGGGCACTGTACAAGCTGCTGTATCTGCTGCATTTGATAAGTGGGTGAGGATAATATGCATTTTGGAACAAGTGCTCTCTCTGGCTTTAACACTGCTGGCTATATCCCGCTTTGGGACAGTGGTGATGACCCTGGAGTCCTGGAAGAGATTATTCCACATTAGTTTGGTTCTAGAGCTGAAAGTTGCCGATTGTCACTGCAGCATTGTGTACTCTACTCCTCCAGAAGTTGTTCAGAAGCTGTTAGAAGAGCGGTTTGGCCCTCTCTTCCTCATCCACCTTGAATTTGCAGTATATTAATATTGTTCTTTCCAGTATGGTTATTTGCTTGTTTCTGTAAGTATAATATACATATAGTGACAATACAGGCTAATAAACTGGTTTTACAGAATGCTGTGTTTTTCATTGTGTCTAAGTTCTTGCTTATAAGTATGGCCACACTGTAGTCTGGAAGTTAGAATCAGACTTCAGTGATGTGCAGTAAAATGTTATTAGATCTTGATATACCGTTTTCCAGGGAAGGGGTAAAACGGATCTAAAACCGCACATCCTTAAAAATCTGAGGTCCGCACCACTTTTAGTCTCTGGCTCTGACAGACCTCTATGACATTTTAGTCGCTGATGGATCCTAATGCTTTTCCCTCCCTATGCTGAGTCTAGCGGCAAAACTTTAGCCTTGAGGTCGGTGCCACTTTTAGTCTCAGCATAGAAAAGCATTAGGATCCATCAGCGACTAAAATGTCATAGAGGTCTGTCAGAGCCAGAGATTAAAAGTGGCGCGGACCTCAGATTTTTAAGGATGTGCATTGTGCAGTTCAGATCCATGAGGTCCGCGAGGTCAGATGCACTGCAGACCTTTGCACATATTTTTTTAAACCCCCCCAAACTCAGCTATTTGCCATCCAGTGTCATATCGCGGGGGCTAATTAGCAAAAGCCACGGTGTGCTTCCTCCCTCCTTAGCCATTAGGGAAGGTAGAGCCGGGGGCCTAAGCTGCACGGAAAGCGGTGGAATAAGGGTCTGGGTAAAACAAGCTAAAAGGCGGGCTTGTCAATGCACAGACCTCAGATTTTTAAGGACGTGCGCTTTTAGATCCGTGAGGTCCACGTTTTACCCCTTCCCCGTTTTCCAAGGTACAACCAAAGTGGTTTACATAGGCCATAGAAGTCTGCTCAACTATAGCCTTGCTTTTCAGCTGTCAAAGCCCCACTCCAGCACATCTAAATCTGTCCAGCCCAGTCTGCTCAGTACTGATTTTGCTTCCCAGTTACTCGAATTGCCATCTAAACACTGCTAAGTGTGTTTGGTTCACTCCTTCCACACAGGATTCCTTTGTATTTATCACATAATTTGGGGGCATGGAAATGTGTATCTTTAACAAGATTTTTAATGTGTTTGTTTGATGGATAGTGAGTTGCATTCAGATTTTCAATAAGTGTGTTTAAACAAAAAAAAAAAGAAAAGGTTATAGTTTAAACAATACATAACTTCACTGAAAACTTTTATGACTTTGAGAAAGGCATTGGAAAGCAATAAAGAGTTTTATATATATATAATTTCTTTATTCATTTTTTCATATTACAACAAGTGTATCAGAAAAATTTATATGATCTTATAAATACACACTTGATTTACCTTCATGAACATTTTAAGTATTGAGGCAATAAAGAGTTTTATTATACTTTATTTATAAATTCCAGGTAAGTGGCAGCTTTTAATTCTCTTGGTGTTTCCTGGGTGCTGCTTTCATATGGTAAAAGTGAAGGCCGCTACTTTCTTTATTCATGTGGTTTGTGCTTGTAGTCCTCCAGGTGAGCCAGTATCCAGCCTGATGGTACCAAGAAGGTTAGGAACATTGCACCCAGACCAATTGCTTGTTCCTAAGGAGGAGAAAGAGAATCACATGTGAATTAAAACAGTAGAAGAAGTAAATAGGTCTTCTCACTTAAAAACAGCAGGACTGTCTCCCCTACAGGGAGATTTGGGAACTCTTGTAGTTGGTTTAGTACCCATATTTTTGATCTTCCTAAAATGTAGTCTATGGCTGAGGAACTGGGTAGATTAAGCTCTGGAATGCATTGCCAGAGGATGTGGTGAGAGCGGTTAATGTAAGGTTTGGAAAAGTCCATTGTCTGCTTGCCCTGGATCGGTGGTATGGAATGCTGCTACTATTTGGGGTTTTGCCAGGTACTTGTGACCATTGATCTGACCCAGTAAGGCTATTCTTATGTTCTTATTAACTGGGAAGACTAACAGTTTTTAGTGATGAGAGCAGTTTGCTGCCATTAAGTATTCTGGGATAAATCAGATGAACAGACAATGAATGGATACAGTATTTAATTATAAAAGACAAAATATACTCTGCAGGGAGATTTTTCATTCAATAATTTTCCTACCCTGATAAATGTGATTCTGAAGATTTGCGATACCTTGCCAGTGGCTAACTATTAGGCATCTACACACGCATGGAAACATTTGAATCCATTTAGTACAGCTTTTCCCTTTTGTCCTACTATCCATTAACTCATTCTCTATCCCCTCCTCCCACTAGGTAATCCAGGGGTTACAGATGTTAAATGGATTGCATAAAATTTTTGTTGCATTACTCACTTCAAGGCTGACATTCCTTTCATAGCCCTGCAGTTCATGCATCTGGGTTTTCCATAGAAATGTGTCTCTGGTGAAATCCACCTTTTGCCTTCCTAACAAACTTCTTGCACTTGTGTACACCAGCTATGTAATTTCTTCCTCAATATCCAGCAAATACCATATTTTTTTTCTCTAAAAGATGCACTTTTTTCCCCAAAAAAGTGGGTGGAAATAAGGGTGCATCTTAAGGAGTAAATTTTTTTTTTTTAACATACCCCTTTTTTTTAATCCCAGCGGTCCAGCACGCTTTCCGCGCTCCTGCCTCCTGATCGGTTTCCCTACTCTCTTCCTGCAGCGGCAGAGTGGTGCACAAAGCTTCAACTTCCTCTCCTCTCACCCATCCCCTTTTGCAGCAGAACCTCACCGACCCTCCCACCGTGAGGCTGACATACCTCCGCTCCGAGGCCTCCTAAAGCAGCAGGGGTGGGGGGTTGCTGAATTGACAGGTCTGATTTTTTTTTTCAGCAAATCAGGCAGCTCTAGTCAGGGATGGAGTCAGGGAGCGTCAAGAACATTTGTGGGGAGGGGGCTTCAGGGGTCAATATTAACTAGGGCTTGTATTAGGAGCATCTTTAAAAATCATGCTAGGGCTTATTTTTGGGGAAACAGGGTACTACTAGCCACTTGTGCTCATCAGACGCAGCCAGTGTTTCACGGGGCAAAACACCACCCCTGCTGCGTCAGAGAATTTAATAACAGCAAGGTCTAAAAAATACTAAAGTGCTAAGAAATGATTATCTAAAATGTTTTATAATTTTTGCTTGCACTAGTCTGCTGATTCGGGGTTCTGAAATGAGAAGGATTGTTTTTAAACAGCTAAGTTGAAGCTGTATTAAGAAGTCATAAATTATTGATTTGCTTGATCATCTAAACTTTAATTTTAAAGGTATAAAGGAATTTTGAGAATAAAAAAATGAAGTGATTGTTAAATTAAAGGTTAGTGAGAGTAGGGCGGGTTGCAGCCGGTGACATTAAGTAGAAGCATGTGGATAGTCCCCACTGAATAACCCTAATAGGGTAAAAATAGCTCCAAATTCTGAGGCTTCCAACCCTGATAACTAAAAATATTTTCGGTCTCATTTTCATTACTATATAGTTGTTTGGTTATTAATTATTCTACCTAAGATTGGGCCACAAGGAATATTTCTTCAAGGATATTTTTTTCTGCCTATTCTTGTTTGATTTCAGCACAGAAAAGCCATGGTGGCCTTTTAAAAATGCCGACTGCTAAATGTTTCATTCATATCCTCTCTTGCCCTTCTTTGCCAGAACCTGCACAGCAATGACCTTTGAGCCATTGAGAAAGGGCATTGGTCTTTATTACAGCAGGTACATATTACATAGGAGGCCGCTGTCCGATAGAGCAAATGTGCTTGTAACTTATAACCTCATCTGCCTCTTCCTGCTACGTGAGGCTTCAGGAAAGAGTAATGGCCTCAGACACTCTCCAAAAACAAAAGCAGAAAAGCAGAATTGTTCAAGCTTCTCTTATAAGCAGTTGGACATCTGATAGAGGGGGTGAAACATCTGTAGCAATGTACAAATCTTAGCTGTTTTAAACTGTTTACAACATCTCTCTGTGTTTCTCTGCACTGGGGTCTCTTTCATACACAGCAGAGAACAGGCACCTCTCATGGAAACAACTAGGGTTGCTCTAGACCTGTGTCTTTCAAACTTATTTTTTTAGCTTCGGTACACTAAATGGAGCAAATGTTTTTCACGGCACTTAAGACTGAAATTATAAAATTGCAAAACCAACAAAAAATTAAATTTGAGAGTTATTTATTTAAAGTTCTATACGCAGTGTAGGGGTAATTGTAAAAAAAGAATGATGCTTGTCTGGTCGGTTGTATCCTTGCACACACAGATACAACATTGACAGACTCTTGCGTTCACGACGTGAATACTTATGCAGGGAATTTTTTTAAATAAAGTAAAATTCTGGAGTCTCTGGTGGCACACAGTTTGAAAGAGACACTGCTCTAGACCCTGGCATTACCACTTGTAGCCTTGTTTTTCTTAGGGAATGCAATTTGGAAATCAGAATTAAAAGTCTCTAGATTAACTCTGTTGCACAAATCTAAAATGAGCTGGCAACATTACACAGCTGTTACAACATTGGAAAAATGACACCAAAATACATTTTAAAATATAATAGCATATATCAGAATACAAATATAGCAAACAGCAGATTCACACCTCTCTCCAGGGCTGGCTGTGTGTACTAGCAAACCAAACTCCTGCTTGGGGCAACTCATTACTGGGGATGCAATTTTGGCCATTGTTTAGACAAGATTAGGACTCTGCATTCATTAGCGCACATCTGGTTCATTAACATGCCTTATTGCTAATATATACTGTATATATACATATATATAAAATCAGATGCATCTGTGTGTGTGTGTTCCAACATAACTCTGAAACGCATAGACAGATTTCAACCAAACTTGGTATATATATATATATATGACTTACTATCTGGGGGAAAAAATACCGTGGGGATGGGAAAGGGGTGACGTAAAAAAATAATCGAAAACAACAGATATTAGTGTCTAATCCATAGTTTTTGGGCTCCCTGAGATTAATAATGATACTCCCAATGATGTTTAAGTCCAAGTTCAGCCCATACAGAGGGCCATTCTTGCTGCTAAAAATGAAAATGTCCACGAAATAAACAATCATATATTTCCCATTTTGCCAGGCGTAAAATCACTGAATACAAGTCTATCGATACCGGTAGATTGGGATAAATAAATATCTGGGCAACGCCAGGTGACCATCTAGTTGTTTAATAAAAGTCTCAATTATAACAAATTTTTAATGCATGTAAAATTGATGTAACTAACCCATGAATGCATGTAGAATGTGTTTGCCTACATTAAAGTGTTATATTGCACATTAAAAAAAGATTGTCAAATGCAAGCAAGGGTATAAGCCAACAACAGAAATTCATAAAGATAAACAGCCAAAACTTGTTTGCTCAGAACAGCGGACAATCTAGATTCTGCTTTTCTTCTATATTCCCTGCTTTGCCCCTGACTTGGAAGAGTAGAAGGAGTTTATAGGTAGAAGATGCCCAGGCAGCCAGCCCCTGATTCAACAGGTAGGTTAAATGCCAGCATCTCCTTCCGATCATTGTCATATTGTTCTGTATATGGGACCATGTATTCATCACAAATAAATGTAGAGAAACCCCTTAACAGCACCTCTATGTCCACTCCTCATAAAAGGGTCCTAGAGTGAACTCTATTTCTAAATCTTTATTCATTTTACATCTTACGACAAGTGTAACAATAAATAACTGTTAAAATTGAATACAACACTTGAAACTCTATCCTGTTCAACATTAAGACATTAAAATTTTAACCCAACCATAATCTATGCATTTGCAAAGCTCATATACAACTCTATTTCAAAAGGGCAATTAATGAATCATAATAAGATTTTACAAAATGCAAAAAAAAAAAAAGAGTTTCCCCTTTCAGAAGGAACCATGTGATCTTATTTTTATAAACAGGGTTCTAAGCAGATCTATAATGAAACATTTCTGTTTATCTGGCCTCTGCACTTTTACCCCCCATTTATCAGTGAAGCTGTCACTACTTTCTTTGCTGTCACTGGGAAGCCCTGAAATATACAGGCGTAATGAAGGCTCCTGGTCCTCAAGGCTTAGGGGGTGGCCCAGCAGAAATGAAGGGTCAGTGGTTCTGCAGGGAGGCTAAACTTTGGGTTCTTCAAACTAGAAAGACCCTGAACTGTAACTCATTTAATTAACACAAGAACTTTTTTTTTTCTTTTCAGGTTTTGAAACTATTTCTTTTGAGTTGAAGCATAGCAATAACCCCTCGGCGCGAATTAAGAGGGTCCAAAAGAGGAACCGCCCACTGATTAAGACCCTCCTGTCACGCGCGTCTCTGCACCTGCTCCTGCGCCTCTCGGGCTAACGCTCAAACGTCACGTTTTCAACTCTGGTCTCGGAGCCTTTGCAAAGAATATAACCGAGCCGGAGGTCGCTTACCAGCGGGGTGAGGACGTGCTTGGCGGGTTTGGACGTGATGCTCGCCCTCGGGACCAGCTGGCTGCGCAGGGTCCCGTTCAGGAGCCGCACGGAGGAGGAGAGGGGCAGCATGTTGGGCTCGCGCGACCGCCCGGTGGGTCCTTTCTCTTGCTTTGCCCTTGTCGAGTTCGCACAATTCCGGAGCTGTCACGAGCCGTTCGGACGGGCTTCAGGGCGGCCGCTGATTGGATGAGATGCCGCCCTCCCACGTGCAAGGACAGGAGCAGCGGGGTAGACCGCAACGATTCCATCATACTAAAACCAGTTTGTTGGTTGGGTTTTTTAAAATTTAAATCATTTTTATTAGATAAATAATAAATACAGTCTACAATATATAAATGAATAACTACAATCATGTACAGTATAACATATAAGTATAAATATACCCAGAAAAGCCATTAAAGTTCAAAAAGGACTGAAGACACAGTTAATACTTTAATTTCAGTTTTCAAAAAATTAACTAAGGGACAAGCCTCAGATCATGGAGCGCATCCTCCCATTGTGGGATATCTTCAAGATATCTGGGTATATTTATTCAACTAATAGTCAACCATTTATTATTTTGATTTCTGTTGAATAACATATAAGTATAAACACAAAATTAAACAATTCATAAATTAATGATATAAACTTTGTTTCAAATACAATTATAATAAAAGAAAAATTATTAAACTAGTACCCTCTACCAACCCCCTCCTACCCATTCCCCTTCTCAAGACTGCATATATATATCCTCTATAATAAAACCCTAAAAGTGCGCATGCGCACTTAGGAGGATGTGATCCCTGACAGCATGCTTTGTCCTTCCATGGCCGTATTCTATTTGCGGTGCACAGCAGCTTGAGGCGCGTGCACCAGCTGTCGGCGCGTGCAGCATTTGAGCAGCGGTGGCGCTATCACTCCTGATAGCTGGCGCCTAAAGGAACGGCTGGAGGGTGTTGTGCGGGTGCTGCAAAGTGTCTCATGCTGGTAAAAATTCCCTGCTGGAAGGGCTACTGCTGGACAGGGGGATCAGGTAAGGGCTGCTGCTGGACAGGGGGATCAGGTAAGGGGTGCTGCTGGACAGGGGGATCAGGTAAGGGGTGCTGCTGGACAGGAGGAGCAGGGAAGAGGTGCTGCTGGACAGGGGTGAGGTCAAAGGAAGGGAGAAGGTATACTCCTGGACAGGGGGGAGGCAAAATGAAGGGAGGGCTACTGCTGGACAGGGGGAGCAGGCAAGGGGTGGTGGTAGACAGCTGAGGAGAGAGAGAGACAGAAAGAAAGACAGACAAACAGACAGACAGAAAGCGACCAAGAGAGAGAGAGAAAGACACACACACATCTATTCTAGCACCCGTTAATGTAACGGGCTTAAAGACTAGTGTGTGTGTGTATGTGTGTATATATATATATATATATATATATATATATATATATATATATATATATATATATATATATATATATATATATAATTATTATTATTATTTATGATCTACTCAATAAAACACACCTTTGTGCAGTAGGTGTCAATGTACAGTCAAACCTCGGTTTATGAGTGCACCGGTTTGCGAGTGTTTTGCAAGACGAGCAAAACTTTTGCAAAATCGGCGCCTCGGAAAGCGAGTTTGACTCGATTTACGAGTGCCACCCCCTGCGATCCGACATCCCCACACTCGAGTCGCTCCCCCCCCCCCTGGGATCTTACATGCTCCCCCAAGCACCAAAACGATATCCCTTACTCCGATTGGGCACCGGCACCAGCACCAATGCACAGGTGCCAGAAGATCCTCCCTCTTCTGTGCTGGGCTGAGCGATGCATCGGTGATCCTTCCTCTTGCTTGTGCTGGGCTAGACTGGGCCTTGAGCAAAGCGAGTTTCCATTCATTCCTATGGGGAAACTCGCTTTGATATACAAGCAATTTGGTTTACGAGCATACTTTCTGGAACTAATTATGCTCGTAAACTAAGGTTCCACTGTATTTAAAAAGAGTTGCCAAATCATGAGAAATAGTCTTCCCTGTTTCATCTCCCAATCAGAAATAGACATAGCTTCCATACATATAAGATGCAACGTACAACCTCTCCATTGACTATAAGTCAGACCCACTGATTTTATCCATAAATAAAAAATAACTCTTTTCAAAAAACCTTTATTGGATGCTGAATATAAAAAAATCCAAAATAGGTTATAATTATTACAATACCATGATCGGCTGAATGGATCTAGAAAAGGAGAAGTTTCAAATTTAATTAAAATTTCTTATACCGCTCATTCAGACTTCTGAGCAATGTACAATTAAAAATAAAATAATAATTTAAAAAATTATCAAAAAAACATAATTACAAGTTAAAACATACAAAATAGACTACATGGGGAGTTAGTAAAACGAATAATACACAATCTTGAGACAAATGGAAACAAGAGGGAGAGATAGGGAAAACTTCAATAATCAAAGGAAAGTGAACATGAAAAGGGAAAAAAAACACGACAGGAAGGGGGATCTGAGTAGATATTAACAGGAAAAGTATAGCCCTGATTTGCGATAATTCGCAGGAGCCAGTCAAAGAAGCTGCTGAGTGCCAAGCAGGCAGCGCCAAAGTGCGCTCCTGCTGGTAACTGTTCAGCGGCAGAAGAAATCAGCTGCCACCGACTGGGTTAGCAAGAGCACGGAAAGCTTGCTCCTGTCCAATTCTCCCCTGGACCACCAGGGATCAAATTTTGGGGGAAGCTACGGCCCCTGTGTCCCTCCCCTCCCCCCCGTTCCGGTACCTATGACATGCACTATGTATCTGACCTCTTTGCTGAATCTGCATCTCACTGCCCTTCTAGAAAAATATAATAAGTCACTTGTATCTTGGGTAGTGACCAGTTTATAACCTTAATAAATATTAGATCTCCATATGAAGGAGAGTATCATGGAAAAGTACACTAATCTATGTAGCTGTAATAATTAGTCTATTTCTATGTATTCATGTGATCCCTTTGTGTTTAAGATGTCAAATTCCCTATATAAGGGGCTGGCTTTTGTCCTCAATTTAGAACATACTATGTCTGCCTTTAAGACTTGTGTGTCCTCATATATCGATATATGATAATTATTAATAAACAATCGTTAAATTGAGCACAAGCTAGTGTTTATTTCCACATTACCATATTTGTATAAGTAAAAAAAGAGGACACGTGGCCCCCATTCTGTCCCAATCCATGCCCCCACAATCCATGCCCTTGTCTCCGCTCTGGAGGCTCTTTAGAAGCACAAGCTCTGGCAAATCCAGGGCCTTCCAAAACCCAGACAAAATCCATCCAGACACCTGGACAGTCCTCTAAAATGAAGACACGTCTGGGTAAATCAAGACTTATGGTAAACCTAATCGAGCCCAATATCCTGTTTCTAACAGTGGCCAACCTAGGTCACAAGTACCTGGCAAAATCCCAAGGAATAAAACAGATTTTATGCTGCTTATCCTAGGAATAAGCAGTGGATTTTCCCACATACAGTATATATCAATAATGGCTTATGGATTTCTCTTTTAGGAAGTTATCCAAAGGTTTTGTAAACCCTGATAAACTAACCACTTTCACCAAATTCCCTGTCAACTAATTCCAGAGTATAATTACACGTTGATGAAGAAATATTTTCTCCTGTTTGTTTTAAATCTACTACTTAGTAGCTTCATTGCATGCCCCCAAGTCCTAGTATTTTTGGAAAGAGCAAGCAAGCAATTCACATCTACCTGTTCCACTCCACTCAGTATTTTATAGACCTCTATCATATCTCTTCTCCAGGCTGAAAAGCCCTAGCTGCTTTACATAAGAACATAAGAATTGCTGCTGCTGGGTCAGACCAGTGGTCCATCATGTCCAACAGTCCGCTCACGCGGCGGCCCCCAGATCAAAGACCAGTGCTCTAAATGAGCCCAGCCTCACCTGCATATGATCTGGTTCAGCAGGAACTTGTCTAACTTTGTCTCTCTCCACCACTCTCTGGGTGAAGAAGAACTTCCTTACGTTTGCACGGAATCTATCCCCTTTCAACTTTAGAGAGTGCCCTCTCGTTCTCTCTACCTTGGAGAGGGTGAACAACCTGTCTTTATCTGCTAAGTCTATTCCCTTCACTATTTTGAATGTTTTGGTCATGTCCCCTCTCAGTCTCCTCTTTTCAAGGGAGAAGAGGCCCAGTTTCACCAGTCTCTCACTGTACAGCAACTCCTTCAGCCCCTTAACCATTTTAGTCGCTCTTCTCTGGACCCTTATGAGGAATGAGTAAGAGTGTATTAGAGGGCTGTTTGGGGAAGAAAGAGATGACGTGAGAAACCCAGAAGGACTAGGTTGGGAGGCAGTGTGCTCTGGAAGGAAATGGAGATGAAAGGGGAAATGGGGTTAAGATGTAGAATACAGGGGCTGGAGGGAGCAGAGGGAGCCAGGAATGAATTTGTTGTGTGATAATGAAGGACTTGAGAGTGGCTGAATGATAGGAATGTCTCTTTAATTGTGTGCTGTTTTTTTCAAATATATTAGTACAAATAGAGACTAGATAGCCAATTTTCTAAAGTTAATTTTATATACAGGAGGAAGTTTCAAGTTTAATTAAATTTTGATATACCGACCATCAACCTGCACCTGGCCAGCTTACAAAGCTAAAAATAATGTTACAATAAATTTTAAAAGGGGGGGGGGTAAGAGGGAAAAAAAAGTGAACATTAAATAGACAAATTACAAATACGAACATGAGCTGAGGATAAAAAGAGGGAGGAAAGTTAATAATTACATCATTAAAATAAATTAATTAGGGGAAGAGGGGGAGAAGCAAAACTGAAGACTACCCAGGACACCTAATTCTTTTGCACTGTCCCAGTGCTTTCAACCACTTTTAGCATGAGTGGTGGGGGTGGTAAGAGTACATGCAAAAGGCAGACTAGAGAATGACATGGGGACAAAATGTTCCCCGTCCCCATGAGTTTTGTCACCATCCCTGCCCCGTTCCTGTAAGCTCTGTCTTAACCGCACAAGATTCGAACACTTCTGATTTTAAAGTGTTTGAGGCTTGAGCAGATAAGGACGGAGCTTGCAGGAATGGGGCAGGGACAGGAAAAGAACTTGTGGGGGACGGGAAAAAGAATTCCCACGGGGCTGGGGAAAAATTTGTCCCCATGTCATTCTCTAAAGCTGACGCACCACAAGATTGCACCTACTCCTAAATGACCTGTGGCACGGTCTAACTGTGCATTTTATGTAAACTATGGCATACACACAGAAAGAGGGTGCATCCATTTACATCTTAGAGCAGATGGCAATCTGTACAGAGAATTTGTGCATTATGAGGGCTGGTGATGAAACCTTCTGAGGCAACAAATAGATTCCGTTTTGGCCATTATCCATGAACATTCTGTTATGAAATTACTCCTTCATGGCTCTTAAGTGAGTATATGTGGTAGGATTTGGAGCTCCAATCCATTTTGTGCTCTTATCAGTCACCATGGACTTGGTTGCCAACTTCAGTTCTGTAGCTGAATTCCTAAGGTACTCTCTTTCCTTCTCAGCCTGAGCAATTTGCGTTAATATTTAACAAACGCCAACGCCTCTGCAAATTGAACTTTGCCTCCTGGGAGTGCTGCTGCATGTGCAGTTACTGGAGCTGTCAGATTCCCTCAGACACTGTGCAGAGATCTCTCATGACTGTAAGGGAACCTCAGATTAAAGATACCCTCTCTGAGCACCTCTATCTCTCCTGCTAGCTGATATGGTGCTATTTGTATCTTCGACTTTCTCCCACCCTTCTCTTTTTTTAAATTTTGTTTTAATTATTGATCAACATTTTCAATACAATATCAAGTAACACACATGTACAGAGAAGAACGAATAGCAATTAACAAGAATAAAAGAAATACAAAAGGAAATGCAATAATATACCATCCCATCAGGTCCCCTAAAGTGGGAGAGGATCCACACACACCATTAGCAGGACAATGTGAAGAAAATAATCCCAGAAACCTGTATTACTCTTTGTAGGTTCTGTATTTCTCAGCCAAACACATTGACACTTGGGGGGCTCATAATCAAAACCCAAATATGTCTAAAAGACAAGTCGTCCAAGTGTTGATAATTGAAACAAGTTTTAGACGTACCTAAAAACAGCTTAGGCCTTTTCAGTGCTGCTTTACGCCCAGAGCTGAAAGGGGTGTTTTAGGAGGAGTGGTGAGGGTGGGATTTGGGCGGGACGTGGACCGACCTAGACTTAGTAGTATTGCAAGTATAACCAAAAGTTTAACAAGACTGCCTAGACCAGAGGTCTGCAACCTTTAAGACATAAAGAGCCACTTGGACCCGTTTTCGAAAAGAAAAAAAACTTGGAGCCGCAAAACCATTATAAAACAAATCTAACACTGCATATATTGTTTCTTATCTTAATGCTATATACAGGATCATGCAGTTAGCTGTCAATCTGAAGAAAAAAAGGACTTTTTCACTTAACAATGTAAAATATATTTTTGCACATTAATAGCTAATTAAAATATTTAATTTTGTTGGTTAATGGGATTTTTGCTCCTGAACCTCAGTGCACACTGTCTGCACATCAGGGCTGTAAGACGTCACCTTCATTTTCACACAGGCTTGCAAGCTGTCATCTGTGAGGCATGATCAATGTTTGTTTTTAATATAGTTCATGTTGGAGAAGACCTGCTCACATACATATGTGGAGCCGAAGATCGACAGCACTCCAAATGCATACTTTTTCATGTTTATATAAGTGTTGGGAATGGCATTCCATGTTTCGAATACAAGTTTGTCCAGTTTGGGAAGGTTTTCTATATCAGTCCATTTATGATTCTGAGCCATAATGGCCTTCTGATGGGCATCATCCTCAAGAGTAGCGGTCAAGCATTTGAACTTGGACACCCATAGATCTTTGTCGGCTATATCGGCCAATTCCATCTCAAGATCAGGTTGACTTACACCTGTAAATGCAGTCATATTCAATAGGGATGGATCTATCTCCAGGGGAGTGACAGGGAAGGATAATGTGGTTTTTTCCTCTCTGAACTCACAGAATCGTTTCCCAAATGAACTTTGCATTGCGGTGATTGCAGACTTGAAATATTCCAAATTGATTGTATCATGACTTTGTTTGAACTCTCTCAAAGAGGGAAAGTGAGACAGTGTGCCTCTCTGTAAATCTTTGATAAACACTGTCAACTTGCGCTCGAATGCCAAAACCTCCTCCAGCATATGCAGGGCTGTGCCTCCTTTCCCTGAAGGGTTGTATTTAGCGTGTTTAGATGTGCTGTCATGTCTACCATAAAATGTAATTTTTCCAGCCACTCTGGCTGTTCCAGCTCAGCAAAGGTGAGCTCTTTGCTGTCCAGGAAGGTTTTTACTTCTTCCAAACATGTGACAAAGCGTTTTAGCGCCTCGCCTCTGGACAGCCACCGGACCTTGTTGTGGAGCAGGAGGTCAGAATATTTGCTTTCAACCTCATCCAATAACAAACGGAACTGGCGGTGGTTTAAACCCTTTGCCATTATCTTATTTACAATCTGAATGACCACATCCATCACTTTTGTGCATTCCGGCGGAAATGTTTGAGCACACAATGCCTCTTGGTGCAGGATGCAATGAAATGACAGCAGCCTTCTACCCAACGCCTTCTGCAGTAGAGCCACAAAGCCCTTCTGTGCTCCTGTCATGCTCGGTGCCCCATCAGTAGCTACTGAGACCAGGTGGTTAGTGTTTATTTTTTTAGCAGTTAAAAAGTCCAGGACAGCCTTACAGATATCCTCACCCCTTGTTTGGTCTTTTAGTGGTATCAGCTCAATCAGTTCTTCCTGTGGCCCAAAAGAGTTCACATATTGGCAGAACAGCGCTATTTGTTCAATATCACCAATATCTTTGGACTCATCACAGGCAATGGAGTATGCCATAACTGAATTAATGTCTTGAATTTGCTGTTTGCTAATGTTTTCTGCCATTTTTAGGGTTCTGTCTTTGACAGTCTTCGCAGAGAGTGGCATGTTTTTGATTTTCTGCACAATTTCATTTTTGTTTTTAACGTCCATGTATAGATGTTCCGAAATATTAATGAATGCTTCTTTTATATACTCTCCATCGGTGAAGGGCTTCCCGTGCTTGACTATTTCCTGAGCGGCCACAAAACTAGCATATGTTGTGGTATTTGCAGACTTCACCCACTTCTTGAAATTATTTTTGCTCATATTAACCTTCCTGATAAGTTCTGCAACAGCTTTTCGTCTCTCATCTCCATCTGTATATTTTTCAGCAAAGGCTGTGTGTTTATTCTGGAAATGTCTTGCAACATTGGACTTTTTGTGGTTTGCTAATTTCTCACCACATATTAAGCATACTGGTAAACCAGTCTCGTCAGTAGAGAATGCAAATGATTCTGTCCACGTATCATTAAACACTCTGTTTTCTTCAGAAATTTTTCTTTTCTTGCCTTTATCCATGGATGGCCTATCAGGGGGTTGAAAACAGCAACGTAAGTAGAAATCACAGGGCCCCATACCAAAATTTGCTATGCCCACTTCCCCTTCCTTTACCTGCAACCTTTGTGAAAATTGTTCGGCGTTTCTGCCGCAATACCACTGTACTGCTAAAAATCACAGATCACCACCATTACTGGGCCAATAAGCCCCCCATATAATGTGCCAGTCGCCACAGGCCCCCCTATAATATGCCAGTAGCCAATAGGAGCCCCCACAATATGCTAGTAGCCATAACTCCCCCCTACATTGTGCTAGGAGTCATAGTCCCCCCTATAATGTGCCAGAGTCCAGGCCCCCCATATAATGTGCCAGAGTCCAGGCCCCCCATATAATTAGCCATTGGTGTTAAAGAAAAGAAAAGAGGAAAAAAAAAGTGTGACTTACCTCCTGCGAGCGAATCACGTGCCTTCCTTCAGCCCGGTCTTCCTCTTTACGGCAGGCTCGGCAGCGCAGCGGCAGTCTGGCGGCCTCTCTGATTGGCTGCCGGCCAGCGGCAGCACACACGTCATCCTCCGCGGCGAGCAGCCTGACAGGTAAGGCGGCGCCTCCCATTCTTCAGGAGCGCGCCGCAGCCACTGAAAGACTCCGGCCCGCGTGACACACTACCAGAGCCGCGGCAAAGGTGAAAAAGAGCTGCATGCGGCTCTGGAGCCGCAGGTTGCCGACCCCTGGCCTAGACGGAGCTTATATGTGGTGACATGGGCCATCTTGAAACAGGTCTAAGTGGCAAAAAGGTATCCAAAGTGATCAGATAACCACTGCAGGGACAAAGTACAGACCCCCCACAAACTCCCCCAGTGATCACTAACTCCCCCCCACACTGCCATAAAAATTGGAATAAAAACATAGATATCTGTCTCCAGAACATCAGCACCTGGCTTTGGAAAGCTTAATAGAGCTGCACAGAGCTGGCTTAAGTGGTCTGGGGGGGGTGGATAGGAGATGATGCACTTATACTCCCCTTTTCCACCCCAAATATTCTGTGACATTCTTCTTCTCAGGAGGCACCAGCCCAAGGTCCTGTGCCTGAATAAGCTCCCTGTTTAATAGTTAAAATTGCGAACAGAAACGCTGGGTAACTTTAAAAATTATCAAACTTCAGAAAAGCAGTAAACACTTTTATTGTCACATGAAACTGGACTGTAATCATTGTCTCTGACTTCTAAATTGTTACCTGAATGCATCTGAAATACTGTTCCCAGGAAAATTAACAATAAAAACAAAATGCATCTAAAGAAATTTTGTGCTGAATCGCAAATCTTAAATTTATAGGTACTATTCTGGATAGCGCCACACGAGGGCGCCAATTACTTTATAGCTCAGTGCTGTCCTCCTGTGGTCATTCCTCAGAACACAGGTTTAATCGCTTAATCATTGGTATAAATTTGCAGCAACGTTTACTGCGCTCCACCTCTGTCCCTCCTCAAACCGGAAAGCTAGATGGAGGTCTTCTACCTTAAACATTCTCGCTTGTCTATTAAAACATACAAAGGGCAGTAGAAGGATGACAAATGTTCAGTATATTAACTCCTTGCTTCTAAGATCTTAAGAGACGTGTATTTTGGAGGCAATGTGCCACAACTACCAAATTGCCCAGATCCAGAAGGGAAATCATAGGTCAGTTCTGGGTTTCTGACAGCCTTATCCTTGATGTCTTTGATTTTCAGCACAAAGTTCAGTGGGTAAAACCATGGACTACGAATTTCATAGGGCTTTAGGATGGAAGTTCAAAATCAGGACTGGCCAAATAGGCTCCAGCCTGCAACTGGGAAACTTGGTAGCCCTGGGGTCGCTTACCAGCCTTTAGGGAAGACTCCACTGCACAAGCTGTTTCAGTAGCCATCCTGCATGGAATGGGCTCCCGAGGGAGGTGGTGGAGAGGAAAACGGTGACAGAGTTCAAAGAAGCAGAGGATCTCTATTCAGTAAATAATGGTATATATTGAAGAACTAAGGCCAGTACAGGGCAGATTTGCACGGTTAAGCACACTACCAGGCAGAGCTCTGGGTTTCTGGCCAAGAAATATCTAAGCAAAAGGACCATTTGGGTCTCTATCTGCCGTCATTTACTATGTTACCTCGTTTTGAGCGACTATTGAAAAGGTGTGAGCTAAAGAGTACACAAACACACACACTGCTGCCATACAATATAACTCCCAAAAAAGCAAGAATTGAAAGGCTCTTCGCTGACTAAAGCAGACTTTTGCACTGGCCATTTTCAATCTGGAAAATAAAGAGGAACTACGAGTTAAAATAATCAAAGAAGCAGAATTAAGTTCTGTACATCAAGCTCTGTTCAGGCAGGGGATTCATTGCCACATCGAATACAAGCAAGGATGCCCACGCTTTTGCGCCCAAGTAGCATATTTTCTTGCATGGAATGCGTACGTTTTTTACGTATCACGTACACCCCCTGCACACTATATGAGTGGGTGTATTTTCACATAGCCAATTTGCCCATGTTTACATGTGTACAAATATGGGATACCCCTCGGGATGTTGGACAGCATACGAAGCCAGCTTCAAGCATGAAAGATATAGTCTGAATTTTCTAAGTCACAGTACCTTTTACACCCAGCAGCAACGGGACCAACCCACCAAAAACCCACAGTCCCGATCCTGCAAAAATATGAGCTCCACCCTCCCTGCAGTCCGCTAGGAAAACAACTGCTTTTACACCTAAGCAGCAGCAGGACCAGCCACCACTACCAAGAGCCCTTTGCCCCGATCCAGCCAGGCATGTGAGCTCCTCCCTCTGCAGTCCATTGGAGAGATCAATCTACCTGCTTTTAAATATCAGCAACAGTGGGAAATCAACTGCTTTTACACCTCAGCAGCAGCGGAACTATCCGCAACTACCAAGAGCCCACAGACCCGATCCAACCAAGAGTGTGAGCTCCACCTCCCTCTGCAGTCCACTAGGAAGATCAACTGTTTTTTACACCTAAGCAGCAACAGGACCAGCCACCATTACCGAGAGCCCTTTGCCCTGATCCAGCCAGACAAGTAAGCTCTTCCCCCAGCATTCCGTTGGAAAAATCAATATGCTTGCTTTTAAATATCATCAGAAGGAGGAGATCAACTGCTTTTACACCTAAACAGCACCAAGACCAGCCGCCACTATCGAGAGCTCCTCCCCTTATATCCCGTTTAAGAGATCAATCTACCTGCTTTAAATATCAGCAGCAGTAGAAAAACAACTGCTTTTACATACAAGCAGCAGCGAGACCTACCGCAACCACCAAGAGCCCACAGACCCGATCCTGCCAGGATTGTGAACTCCTCCCCCTGCAGTTCATTGGAGAGATCAATCTGCCTGCTTTTAAATATCAGCAGCAGTGGAGATCAACTGCTTTTACACCTAAGCAGCAACGAGACCAGCCACAACCACCGAGAGAACACAGACCCGATCCTACCAAGAGTGTGAACTCTTCCCCCCCTGCAATCCGCTATGAAGATCGACTGTCGGCTCCGGGCGGCTTTCCCGCAGAGGAGAGAATCCTGCATTCACCGTGGGCCTCATCTGGGGCAGCCTCCTTGGAGCGGCTGGGGCAAGGGCAGTGTGTCTGGGAGGGAATGCATGGATGGGAGAACATCGCAGGGGAGGAGACATAGACATCCTGGGACTGTCGGCCAAGTCTCTTCCCTGAAGAAGCCCTTTTTCTGGAAACGTCATCGCTCCTCCTAAACTTACTTGCTCCACTTCATCACTGACGCTGAAACCGTGGATTGAAGACAAAGTTTTATTTTATTTTTCTTTCCAGCTTATGATTTATCTTTAATCTTATCTATTGTTTTGCATTTTGTCTTTGTTTTGTTCTATTTCTATCATTTAAATTTCTCCAGAATTCTACTGTTCAACGTCTCCCCCTTCTGCTTCTATTCCTTTCTCTCCTCTCTTCTACCTCCCAAAGTATTTAGATCAATGCTGTCTTGTTAAAATGTTTATTTTATTTTTATTTTTCCTCTAACTCTACTTTTCACTTCTCTATTACCCTCCAGGTACTTTAGTTAGATTGTGAGCCTTCGGGACAGTAAGGGAATTTTTCAAGTACCTTTCCTATTTCTAATCTTAATGTATATTTTCTGTAAACCGCTTAGAACCTAACGGATGTAACGGTATATAAGAAATAAATTACATTACATTACCTGGCAATGCGGTCAAAGGGTTCAGAGGTTTGAGGACAATGGACATTTCTTTCTCCAGAAAGCCTTTCACTTGCGACTCTTTGGCTGCTTTGCTCAGCTCCTCTTGCTCCGTCTTCAGCTCGCTCCTCTGCTTTTCATATGCCTGCACAGCCAGAAATGGCAAGGAGAAGGAAAAAAAGTAACCCAGGACACCTTCCCCCTCAAGCACCCAAACTCATCCGTCTCCTCACAGAGATGCCAGTGCTGTTATAAAGTCCTCAGACCTATAATAAACCTTGGCAGGGACTTGTTTCACGTGAAGACTCTCGCCTCACAATTTGCTTGCATGGAGAGAGTGTTTCAGGTCACAAATACCCCGATGTACTTTATTCCTCATATAAATGTTTTTCAAATATTAAAGTTACATCGGGGTATTTGTGACCTGAAACACTCTCTCCATGACCAATGACAATACAAGCAAATTGTGAGGCGAAAGTCTTCACGTGAAACGCGCCACTACCGAGGTCTTGAGGCTTATCGTGAACACTACTATTTATCATTTCTATAGCGCTGAAAGGCGTATGCAGCGCTGTACATTTAACATTCAATAGACAGCCCCTGCTCAGAAGAGCTGACAATCTAATTTGGACAGACAGACAGGACAGGACATCACAAGTAAGAGGACTTTACAATAGCGCTGGGATTTCTGAAATTGTGACTCGCTTATGATCCTCCCAGAGATGCGGCAGGTTTCAAGCAGGTATGAGAATACCCCCACTGAAAGCTCATTCATGTGTTCATGCCTTATGTGGGTAAAACCTAAACTCTCCCCTACCCCAGCCAACTGCATCGGTGCTTTTCAATAGCGATCCCTCACACAGCCAAACTTTCTCTTTCTAGTTCTCAGCATTCACATCGGCAAGAGTCCTCACAGCTTGTCTAATAACACGCCACTAATTTTGCCCTCTAGGAAAATCAACCATGGCCAACGTACCTTCAGCTGCAGGGTAATCTCCTTCTTCTGGTGCAAAATGTATTCCAGGATTGCTTCCTTCTCATAGATGTAACCGTCAGGGCTAAGGAAAGGAAGATAAGAGAATGTTCCACCAGTCATCACACCACCATCACACAAGCCTAACAAAACAGGAGATAAGTCTACTTGATGGTCCATTTGAAACACCTGCCAGAGGCCTCACATGCATTCACTTCTATCATCCACTTGAACCTGAATAATTGTTTCTAACGTGCAGTACTCACAGTCACCACTGGATCATCCCTCTGGTACTGCTATGCCAACATTAGACTCTATTTTGATGTTTGTTGGACAACTACTAGGATTTGATCCCAGAAAAGGATAAATATAAGTTCCGAAAACTTTTTGCCGTGAAAACCTGGTTGGCTCAAGGGTTGTGTGCTGGGTTAGCAACTGGAGGCTCAGGGTTCGAGCCTCAGGTAAGGAGTAGGTTCAACTCTATTTTGTGTCAACTACTAGGATTTGAACAAAGAAAAGGATAAATATAAGTTCCGAAAAGCTCTTAGTGTGAAAACCTGGCTAGCTCAACGGTTGAGTGCTGGGTTAGTAACCGGAGGTTGAGGGTTCGAACCTCAGCTAAGGAGTAGGGCTGACACTGCTCCAAGAGGAGAGGCTGAGGGTTCAAGAGAAGAGGGTAAGAGGAAGTTAAGGGTTCAAATCTTTTTTTTTTTTTTTTTTTTGTCTGTGTCAACTGCTAGGATTTGAACCCAGAAATGGATAACTATAAGTTCTGAAAAGCTCTTGATGTTTAAAGAGTTGTGTGCTGGGTTAGTAACAGGAGACTGAGGGTTCAAGTCTCAGCTAAGGAGTAGGGGTTGATACTGCTCGAAGAGAAGAGGGTAGTTTTACTCAAATGTAGTCCATTCATAGTAAAAAGTAGCAAAGGTCATTAATTTTCATGAAGTATACTTAAAACACAGAGATACCCAGCCCCTCCTACCCCTGCTCTGCCTAGTCCCCCCCACCTCTTCAGGATCTATCTAACCTCTTTCTCTGTTTCCACCTAGTTTCTGACAAACCCCCCCTTCAACCCATCTACTTACCAGCTCTGGTCCCACCTAGCCTCTGGCTAAGCTGGACTCGAACCCACGATCTCCTGTATCAAGTGGAAGTGCTTTATCCATTGAGCCACCAGTGAGGCAGGTACTAGATGCTTTCGGTTTCTTAACTTTAAACCTTTCATGCTTTGATTTGGATTTTAAAATACAAACATCCTAGCACGGGAGTCAAACCCAGGACTCTTTGGTGCAAGGTAGCAAAGCTTTCCTCTAGTCCACCACTGGACTGATGAAGGTCGAGACACTTTTTCACCCCTTATACTTCTCCTTCCTTGATTTGGATTTTAAAATACAAACATCCTAGCACGGGAGTCGAACCCAGGACTCTTTGGTGCAAGGTAGCAAAGCTTTCCTCTAGTCCACCACTGGACTGATGAAAGTCGAGACACTTTTTCACCCCTTATACTTCTCCTTCCTTGATTTGGATTTTAAAATACAAACATCCTAGCACGGGAATCGAACCCAGGACTCTTTGGTGCAAGGTAGCAAAGCTTTCCTCTAGTCCACCACTGGACTGATGAAGGTTGAGACACTTTTTCTTCCCCCTTATACTTCTCCTTCCTTGATTTGGATTTAAAATACAAAATCCTAGCACGGGAGTCGAACCCAGGACTCTTTGGTGCAAGGTAGCAAAGCTTTCCTCTAGTCCACCACTGGACTGATGAAGTTTGGCTCTCTTTTTCTCCACCTTATACTTCTCCTTCCTTGATTTGGATTAGAAATGCAAAAATCCTGACACGGGAGTCGAACCCAGGACTCTTTGGTGCAAGGTAACAAAGAATTCCTCTAGTCCACCAATGGACTGATGAAACCCTGCTCACTTTTGCTCTTCTTATATTTCTCCTTACTGGATTTGGATTTAAAATTCAAACAGCCAGTCAGGGGAGTTCAACCCAGAACCCTGTTCTGTAAGGTAACAAATTTTCCTATAGTCCACAACTGGACTGGTGATGGTTAACTCAATTTTTCTTCCTCCTTATAGGTCTCCTTTCTTGATTTAGATTTAAAATTCAGCCAGTCAGGGGAATTTAACCCAGGACTTTTTCTTCTCCTTATATTTCTTCTTCCTTGATTTGGATTTAAAAATCAAACAGCCGGGGACGGGTGTTGAACCCAGGACTCTTTGCTACAAGGTAATAAACTTACCTCTACTCCACGACTGGACTGGTGAGAATGACTTCACTTTTTCTCCCCCTTATACCTCTCCTCCCATCATTCTGGTTTCACATTTCAATAACTCATGAAATAGGGGATTTAAACCCACAACCTTTAAGCTGCTTCACACCCACCCACAGCCACCAGCTGCTTCATGTAATGATGATAATTTTTCTCCCTCTTATATCTCTCATTCCCTGATATGAATTTAAAAAATTCAAACAACTAATCAGGGATTGGACCCGAACCCAGATCTTTTTGGTAGAGGGTAGCAAACCTTTCCTCTAGTCCATCACAGGAACTGATGAAGTTTGGCTCACTAACAGCTAATGTAACATTGTGCTTTTTTTCAGTTTTTGGTAAATTGGTCTCTGAACCAATAGCTTCTTCCTGAATCCCTGTACTAATCCCAGACTTTAAACCCTCACACCTACGAATCCTCTGCGCTTATCTCAGACTGTACATAACATCAGTGGAGAGCCTTGGATTGGAGAATAATCCCATCACTTGAGATCTTTTTTTATTTTTATTTTTTTTATACTTTAGGTATACTGCAACAAATCATGGGAAAAAGATGAACAGCTGAGGTGATCAGTATTTTGTTTGAGTTTTTTTTTTTTTTTTTGTAAATCCTACCACAGTAGATTAAACACAGTCAGTGTATTTATCCAGAGAGGCAGACAGAGCTAGTGATATTCAAATACACTTAGAAACTTCTTTTTATTGTCTTAACCCTATATCTGGGTAGTTCTGTGGTTATGAATATATTAAAAAAAGACCCTCTGGTAACTGAGTAACACTGGGGAAACCTCTCACTCTGCCCACAGACCACCGTGGCATTACCTGAGAAGCACTGAGGTGATTTATAATAATTTGTCCAGATAATTGCCCTCAATCAGCACAACTTTGCCCAGTTACCAGGTGCTGCTTTGCAGATAACTTTTTGTGGGGGAGTTATCAACATCTATAACTTCTCCTTCCATGATTTGGATTTAAAATTCAAACAGCCAGTCAGGGGAGTTGAGTACAGGACTCTTTGGTAAAAAGGTAACAAACCTTTCCTCTCGTCTACCACTGGGCAGATGAAGGATGGGTCACCTTTTCTCCCCTTTATACTTCTCCTTCCTTGATTGGATTTAAAATTCAAACATCCTGGCACAAACCCAGGACTCTTTAATACAAGGTAACAAAGCATCCCTCTAGTCCACCACTGGACTGACGAAGGTGGGGTCACCTTTTCTCCTTCTCATTCCTTGATTTGGAATTAAAATTCAAACAGCCAGTAAGGGGAGTTGAACCCAAGACTCTTTGGTACCAGGTAACAAAGCTTTCCTCTAGTCCACCAAAGAACTGATGAAGAGTAGATCACGTTTTCTCCCCTTTATACTTCTCCTTCCTTAATTTAAAAAAAAACAAACATGCAGGGATGGGAGTTGAACCCAGGACTCTTTGGTGAAAGGTAACAAACCTTCCCTCTAGCACACCAATGGACTGACAAAAGCTTATTCGCTTTTTCTCTTCCTTATACTTCTCCAGCCTTGTTTTGGATTTAAAATTCAAACAACCAGTGGGCTGATGGGAGGCTGCATCACATTTTCTCCCACTTATACTTCTCCTTCTCCTTACAGTCTAAATTAGATTGTCAGCACTTCTGAGCAGGGACCGCCTGTGTATTTAAATCCCCACATGAACTGGACTGCAATCATAGACTCTGACTTCTAAATTGTTACCTGAATGCATCTGAAATACTGTTCCCAGGAAAATTAACAACATTCTTTGTAAGAGTATCTGTCTGTGCTATGCAGTTATTTAATTATACTATGTATGCTGATCTGTAACCCATTCTGGGCTCTTTTGGGAGGATGGGCTAAGCAACCAAATAAATAAATCTATAAATAAAAACAAAATGCATCTAAAGAAATTTTGTGCTGGATTTCAAATCTTAGATTTATAGGTGTTATTCTGGATAGCGCCACAGGAGGGCGCCAATTACATTAGAAAGAACTATATTTAATAGCCCAGTGGTGTCCTCCTGTGGCCATTCCTCAGAATACAGGTATAATCGCTTAATCATTGGTATAATTTTACAGCAATATTCACTGCACCCCACCTTCTCTGTCCCTCCTCAGACCGGCCAGCTAGCTGGAGGTCTTCTACCTTAAACATTCTGGAATTTATTTTTACCTCTCGCTTATCTATTAAAACATACAAAGGGCAGTAGAAGGATGACAAATGTTCAGTATATTAACTCCTTGCTTATAACATCTTAGAGACATGTATTTTGGAGGCATTGTGCCACAACTGCCAAATTGCCCAGATCCAGAAGGGAGATCATAGGTCAGTTCTGGGTTTCTGACAGCCTTATCCTTGATCTCTTTGATTTTCAGCACAAAGTTCAGTGGGTAAAAGCAGGGACTACGAATCCCATAGTGCGTTAGGATGGAGGTTCAAAACCAGGACTGGCCAAAAAGGCTCCAGCCTGGAACTGGGAAACTTGGTAGCCCTGGGGGGGGTCGCTTACCAGCCTTTAGGGAAGACTCCACAGCTTCTGCACAGCCATCCTGAGGGTTGGTCTAGCGAGTCTCAAATGACCTTGGATTTGCTGCTCAATCTCAGGTCAACCAAACTCATTCAGTCCTGAATTTTATCCCACTACTTGCAGGGACTTGTTCTAACTGTCTACTGCTTTGTCTTGAGGAAATCAGACTGGCATTCAGTGGCGATAAAAGGTGGACTGGATACATTCGTTAACTAATCCAGAGAGGGATGGAGACTTTGAATATTCTTGTGTTTCCATTGCAATTGAACAGGGTCTTACAGGACTTATCACATTCATACCATTTAAAAGGTTTCTCTTCATTATATTTATACTTATTACATTCAGAACATTAAAGTGGTTTCCCTTCAGTATGTGTATTTATATGATATTGCAGAAACAAAGCATGCCTGAAATGCATATCACATTCAGAACATTTAACGGATTACTCTTCAGTGTCTTTATACTTATAACTTTTAGAACATTTAAAAGGTTTTTCTTTCTAGTCTTTATATTTATCACATTCAGAACATTTCAAAGTTTTGTCTTCAGTGTGTATCTTTATACATATGACATTCAGAACATTTAATAGGTATCTGTTCAGTATGTGTGTCTTTATACTTATGACATGAACATTTAAAAGGTATATGTTCAATCTGTATCTTTATACTTATCACATTAAGAACATTTAAAAGGTATCTCTTTAGTATGTGTCTTTATATGATATTGCAGAAACAAAGCATGCCTAAAATGCATATCACATTCAGAACATTTAATGGGTTTCCCTTCAGTGTCTTTATACTTATCACATTTAGAACATTTAAAAGGTATCTCTTCAGTATGTGTCTATTTTATTTTATTTTTTTAATCTTTATTCATTTCAAATCTTAAATCAAGTACAGTATTGACATTTATCAATTAAGCATGCAAATATGTGTCTTTATATGATATTGCAGAAACAAAGCATGCCTAAAATGCATAGCACATTCAGAACATTTAACAAGTTTCTCTGCAGTGTCTTTATACTTATGACTTTTAGCACATTTAAAAGTTATATGTTCAACATGTGTATTATAACATCTTAGAGACATGTATTTTGGAGGCATTGTGCCACAACTGCCAAATTGCCCAGTTCCAGAAGGGAGATCATAGGTCCGTTCTGGGTTTCTGACAGCCTTATCCTTGATATCTTTGATTTTCAGCACAAAGTTCAGTGGGTAAAAGCAGGGACTACGAATCCCATAGTGCGTTAGGATGGAGGTTCAAAACCAGGACTGGCCAAAAAGGCTGCAGCCTGGAACTGGGAAACTTGGTAGCCCTGGGATCGCATACCAGCTTCTAGGGAAGACTCCACAGCAGGGGTCTCCAAAGTCTCTCCTCGAGGGCCGAATCAAGTCAGGTTTTCGGGAATCCCCCAATGAATATCCATGAGATCTATGTGCATGTAATACTTTCAGTGCATATTCATTGGGGAAATCCCGAAAACCTGACTGGATTCGGCGCTCGAGGAGGGACTTTGGAGACCCCTGCTCCACAGCTTCTACACAGCACAGGCTGCTTCAGTAGCCATCCTGAGGGCTGGTCTAGCGAGTCTCAAATGACCGTGGATTTGCTGCTCCATCCCAGGTCGACCAAACTGATTCAGTCCTGAATTTTATCCCACTGCGTGCAGAGACTTGTTCTAATTGTCCACTGCTTTGTCTTGAGGCAATCAGCATGGCATTCAGTGGGGATAAAAGGTGGACTGGATCCATTCGTTAACTAATCCAGAGAGGGATGGAGACTTTGAATATTCCTGTGTTTCCAGTGCATTTGAACTGGGTCATACAGGACATCACCGTCTCTTAGCTAATGAGGCTAAAAGCTTCCCTGGGCTGGACAGCAGTAGCACCAGGTCTTCAGGGCGGTGGGAGCCTAAGCAGAAGGGATGGGAATGTGCACCCGACGCTCCTGGAGTTTGGAGAAGAGTACCAGTTCCTCGGAAGAACATCATGCTGTTACGTATTTTTAGAGAGGGTATTTCCATGATTAAATGGATTTCAAAAATAAAAGATGAATCGATATTGGGAACTCTGATGGGCCAATCCTGTCCCGCTGAGGTGTTTTTCTGTGTATTTCCATTACACTTGACCCGTTTCTGTTCGCAGTGCTAACAGGGAGCTTATCCAGGCACAGGACCTCGGGCTGGTGCCTCCTGAGAAGAAGCATGTCACAGAATATTTGGGGTGAAAAAGGGGCGTATAAGTGCCTCATTTCCTATCCACTGCCCTCCTCAAGAGTGGCAGATGAATGAACTGGCATAATCATAATAATAAATATATCGAACCCATTAAACCAAGATGTATATCATTGTTGCCTGACATAACATGTCCAGAATCAGAAAATTCTGAGGGTTGTGGTTCCAGGATAATTAACATAAAAACATGATGCCAGATAAAGGCCAAATGGCCCATCTAGTCTGCCCATCCGCGTTATGCATTATCGCTTTCTCTCTCTGAGAGATCCCACGTGCCTATCCCAGGCCCTTTTGAATTAAGACACAGTCTCTGTCTCCGCCACCTCTTCTGGGAGACTGTTCCATATATCTACCACCCTTTCTGTAAAAAAGTATTTCCTTAGATTACTCCAGAGCCTATCACCTCTTAACTTCATCCTATGCCCTCTCATTGCAGAGTTTCCTTTCAAATGAAAGAGACTCGACTCATGCACATTTATATTACATAGGTATTTAAACATTTCTATCATATGTCCCCTCTCCCGCCTTTCCTCCAAAGTATACAGATTGTCTGTCCCCATACGCCTTATCACGAAGACCACATACCATTTTAGTAGCCTTCCTCTGGACCGACTCAATACTTTTTACATCTATTTGAAGGTGCGGCCTCCAGAATGGTACACAATATTCTAAATGAGATCTCAAAAGAGCCTTATTCAAAGGAATCAATACCCCCTTTTTTCCTACTGGCCGTGCCTCTCCCTATGCAACCTAACAACCTTCTAGCTTTCGCCGTCACCTTTTCAACCTGTTTGGCCACCTTAACATTATCACATACAATCACGCCCAAATCCCCCTCTTCCGTCGTGCGCATAAGTTCTTTTCCCCAATAAACTGTACCGTTCCCTCTGTTTTTTGCAGCCCAAATGCATGACCTTGCATTTCTTAGCATTAAATTTTAGCTGCCAAATTTCAAACCATTCTTCAAGCTTCGCCAGGTCCTTCACACCATCCGGCGTGTCTACTCTGTTGCAGAAGAAGGTGTTGATGCCCTTGGACGGGTTGTTGGTGAGGCCACACTTGGAGTATTGTGTTCAATTGTGGAGACTGTATCTGGCAAAGGACATAAGAAGACTTGAAGCGGTCCAGCGAATGGTAGGAGGTTTGCGGCAAAAGACGTATGAGGAGAGACTGGAAGTCCTGAATATGTTTACCCTAGGGGAAAGGAGGGACAGGGGAGATATGATTCAGACGTTCAAATACTTGAAAGGTATTAACGTAGAACAAAATCTTTTCCAGAGAAAGGAAAATGGTAAAACCAGAGGACATAATTTGAGGTTGAGGGGTGGTAGACTCAAGAATAATGGTAGGAAATTCATCTTTAATCGATGCATGGAATGCGCTCCCGAGGGAGGTGGTGGAGAGGAAAACGGTGACAGAGTTCAAAGAAGCAGAGGATCTCTAATCAGAAAATATATTGAAGAAAATATATTGAAGAACTAAGGCCAGTACAGGGCAGACTTGCACGGTTAAGCACACTACCAGGCAGAGCTCTGGGTTTCTGGCCAAGAAATATCTAAGCAAAAGGACCATTTGGGTCTCTATCTGCCGTCATTTACTATGTTACCTTGTTTTGAGCGACTATTGAAAAGGCGTGAGCTAAAGAGTACACAAACACACACATTGCTGCCATACAATATAACTCCCAAAAAAGCAAGAATTGACAGGCTCTTCGCTGACTAAAGCAGACTTTTGCACTGGCCATTTTCAATCTGGAAAATAAAGAGGAACTACGAGTTAAAATAATCAAAGAAGCAGAATTAAGTTCTGTACATCAAGCTCTGTTCAGGCAGGGGATTCATTGCCACATCGAATACAAGCAAGGATGCCCACGCTTTTGCGCTCAAGTAGCATATTTTCTTGCATGGAATGCGTACGTTTTTTACGTATCGCGTACACCCCCTGCACACTATATGAGTGGGTGTATTTTCACATAGCCAATTTGCCCATGTTTACATGTGTACAAATATGGGATACCCCTCGGGATGTTGGACAGCATACGAAGCCAGCTTCAAGCATGAAAGATATAGTCTGAATTTTCTAAGTCACAGTACCTGTCAATGCGGTCAAAGGGTTCAGAGGTTTGAGGACAATGGACATTTCTTTCTCCAGAAAGCCTTTCACTTGCGACTCTTTGACTGCTTTGCTCAGCTCCTCTTGCTCCGTCTTCAGCGCGCTCCTCTGCTTTTCATATGCCTGCACAGCCAGAAATGGCAAGGAGAAGGAAAAAAAGTAACCCAGGACACCTTCCCCCTCAAGCACCCAAACTCATCCGTCTCCTCACAGAGATGCCAGTGCTGTTATAAAGTCCTCAGACCTATAATAAACCTTGGCAGGGACTTGTTTCACGTGAAGACTCTCGCCTCACAATTTGCTTGCATGGAGAGAGTGTTTCAGGTCACAAATACCCCGATGTACTTAATTCCTCATATAAATGTTTTTCAAATATTAAAGTTACATCGGTGTATTTGTGACCTGAAACACTCTCTCCATGACCAATGACAATACAAGCAAATTGTGAGGCGAAAGTCTTCACGTGAAACGCGCCACTACCGAGGTCTTGAGGCTTATCGTGAACACTACTATTTATCATTTCTATAGCGCTGAAAGGCGTATGCAGCGCTGTACATTTAACATTCAATAAACAGCCCCTGCTCAGAAGAGCTGACAATCTAATTTGGACAGACAGACAGGACAGGACATCACAAGTAAGAGGACTTTACAATAGCGATGGGATTTCTGAAATTGTGACTCTGAGCCCTCGCTTATGATCCTCCCAGAGATGCGGCAGGTTTCAAGCAGGTATGAGAATACCCCCACTGAAAGCTCATTCATGTGTTCATGCCTTATGTGGGTAAAACCTAAACTCTCCCCTACCCCAGCCAACTGCATCGGTGCTTTTCAATAGCGATCCCTCACACAGCCAAACTTTCTCTTTCTAGTTCTCAGCATTCACATCGGCAAGAGTCCTCACAGCTTGTCTAATAACACGCCACTAATTTTGCCCTCTAGGAAAATCAACCATGGCCAACGTACCTTCAGCTACAGGGTAATCTCCTTCTTCTGGTGCAAAATGTATTCCAGGATTGCTTCCTTCTCATAGATGTAACCGTCAGGGCTAAGGAAAGGAAGATAAGAGAATGTTCCACCAGTCATCACACCACCATCACACAAGCCTAACAAAACAGGAGATAAGTCTACTTGATGGTCCATTTGAAACACCAGCCAGAGGCCTCACATGCATTCACTTCTATCATCCACTTGAACCTGAATAATTGTTTCTAACGTGCAGTACTTACAGTCACCACTGGATCATCCCTCTGGTACTGCTATGCCAACATTAGACTCTATTTTGATGTTTTTTGGACAACTACTAGGATTTGATCCCAGAAAAGGATAAATATAAGTTCCGAAAAATTCCTGCCGTGAAAACCTGGTTGGCTCAAGGGTTGTGTGCTGGTTATCTGTCTGTGCTATGCAGTTATTTAATTATACTATGTATGCTGATCTGTAACCCATTCTGGGCTCTTTTGGGAGGATGGGCTAAGCAACCAAATAAATAAATATATAAATAAAAACAAAATGCATCTAAAGAAATTTTGTGCTGGATTTCAAATCTTAGATTTATAGGTGTTATTCTGGATAGCGCCACAGGAGGGCGCCAATTACATTAGAAAGAACTATATTTAATAGCTCAGTGCTGTCCTCCTGTGGCCATTCCTCAGAATACAGGTATAATCGCTTAATCATTGATATAAATTTACAGCAATGTTCACTGCACCCCACCTTCTCTGTCCCTCCTCAGACCGGCCAGCTAGCTGGAGGTCTTCTACCTTAAACATTCTGGAATTTATTTTTACCTCTCGCTTATCTATTAAAACATACAAAGGGCAGTAGAAGGATGACAAATGTTCAGTATATTAACTCCTTGCTTATAACATCTCAGAGACATGTATTGTGGAGGCATTGTGCCACAACTGCCAAATTGCCCAGATCCAGAAGGGAGATCATAGGTCAGTTCTGGGTTTCTGACAGCCTTATCCTTGATCTCTTTGATTTTCAGCACAAAGTTCAGTGGGTAAAAGCAGGGACTACGAATCCCATAGTGCGTTAGGATGGAGGTTCAAAACCAGGACTGGCCAAAAAGGCTCCAGCCTGGAACTTGGAAACTTGGTAGCCCTGGGGGGGTCGCTTACCAGCCTTTAGGGAAGACTCCACAGCTTCTGCACAGACATCCTGAGGGTCGGTCTAGCGAGTCTCAAATGACCTTGGATTTGCTGCTCAATCTCAGGTCGACCAAACTCATTCAGTCCTGAATTTTATCCCACTACTTGCAGGGACTTGTTCTAACTGTCTACTGCTTTGTCTTGAGGAAATCAGACTGGCATTCAGTGGCGATAAAAGGTGGACTGGATACATTCGTTAACTAATCCAGAGAGGGATGGAGACTTTGAATATTCTTGTGTTTCCATTGCATTTGAACAGGGTCTTACAGGACTTATCACATTCATACCATTTAAAAGGTTTCTCTTCATTAAATTTATACTTATTACATTCAGAACATTAAAGTGGTTTCCCTTCAGTATGTGTATTTATATGATATTGCAGAAACAAAGCATGCCTGAAATGCATATCACATTCAGAACATTTAACGGATTACTCTTCAGTGTCTTTATACTTATAACTTTTAGAACATTTAAAAGGTTTTTCTTCAGTGTCTTTATATTTATCACATTCAGAACATTTCAAAGTTTTGTCTTCAGTGTGTATCTTTATACATATGACATTCAGAACATTTAATAGGTATCTGTTCAGTTTGTGTGTCTTTATACTTATGACATGAACATTTAAAAGGTATATGTTCAATCTGTATCTTTATACTTATCACATTAAGAACATTTAAAAGGTATCTCTTTAGTATGTGTCTTTATATGATATTGCAGAAACAAAGCATGCCTAAAATGCATATCACATTCAGAACATTTAATTGGTTTCCCTTCAGTGTCTTTATACTTATCACATTTAGAACATTTAAAAGGTATCTCTTCAGTATGTGTCTATTTTATTTTATTTTTTTAATCTTTATTCATTTCAAATCTTAAATCAAGTACAGTATTGACATTTATCAATTAAGCATGCAAATATGTGTCTTTATATGATATTGCAGAAACAAAGCATGCCTAAAATGCATAGCACATTCAGAACATTTAACAAGTTTCTCTGCAGTGTCTTTATACTTATGACTTTTAGCACATTTAAAAGTTATATGTTCAATATGTGTATTATAATTATATTAGAAGGATGACAAATGTTCAGTATATTAACTCCTTGCTTATAACATCTTAGAGACATGTATTTTGGAGGCATTGTGCCACAACTGCCAAATTGCCCAGTTCCAGAAGGGAGATCATAGGTCCGTTCTGGGTTTCTGACAGCCTTATCCTTGATATCTTTGATTTTCAGCACAAAGTTCAGTGGGTAAAAGCAGGGACTACGAATCCCATAGAGCGTTAGGATGGAGGTTCAAAACCAGGACTGGCCAAAAAGGCTCCAGCCTGGAACTGGGAAACTTGGTAGCCCTGGGATCGCATACCAGCTTCTAGGGAAGACTCCACAGCTTCTGCACAGCCATCCTGAGGGTTGGTCTAGCGAGTCTCAAATGACCTTGGATTTGTTGCTCAATCTCAGGTAGACTGGATACATTCGTTAACTAATCCAGAGAGGGATGGAGACTTTGAATATTCTTGTGTTTCCATTGCATTTGAACAGGATCTTACAGGACTTATCACATTCATACCATTTAAAAGGTTTCTCTTCATTATATTTATACTTATTACATTCAGAACATGAAAGTGGTTTCCCTTCAGTATGTGTATTTATATGATATTGCAGAAACAAAGCATGCCTGAAATGCATATCACATTCAGAACATTTAACGGATTACTCTTCAGTGTCTTTATACTTATAACTTTTAGAACATTTAAAAGGTTTTTCTTCAGTGTCTTTATATTTATCACATTCAGAACATTTCAAAGTTTTGTCTTCAGTGTGTATCTTTATACATATGACATTCAGAACATTTAATAGGTATCTGTTCGGTATGTGTGTCTTTATACTTATGACATGAACATTTAAAAGGTATATGTTCAATCTGTATCTTTATACTTATCACATTAAGAACATTTAAAATGTATCTCTTTAGTATGTGTCTTTGTATGATATTGCAGAAACAAAGCATGCCTAAAATGCATATCACATTCAGAACATTTAATGGGTTTCCCTTCAGTGGGGGGGAGGGGAGGGACACAGGGGCCGTGGCTTCCCCCAAAATTTGATCCCTGGTGGTCCAGGGGAGAAGCACAGGGGCAAGTTTTCCGTGCTCCTGCTAACCCGGTCGATGGCAGCTGATTTCTTCTGCTGCTGAACAGAAACCAGCAAGAGCGCACTTTGGCGCTGCCTGCTTGGCACTCAGCGGCTTCTTTGACTGGCTCCTGCGAATTATCGCAAATCAGGGCTAAATTTTTCCTGGTAATATCTACTCAGATCCCCCTTCCTGTCGCGTTTTTTTTTTTCCCTTTTCATGTTCACTTTCCTTTGATTATTGTAGTTTTACCTATCTCTCCCTCTTGTTTCCGTTTGTCTCGAGATTGTGTATTATTCGTTTTACTAACTCCCCATGTAGTCTATTTTGTATGTTTTAACTTGTAATTATGTTTTTTTGGTAATTTTTAAAATTATTATTATTTTATTTTTAATTGTACAGTGCTCAGAAGTCTGAATGAGCGGTATAAGAAATTTTAATCAAATTTGAAACTTCTCCTTTTCTAGATCCATTCAGCCGATCATGGTATTGTAATAATTATAACCTATTTTGGATTTTTTTATATTCAGCATCCAATACCTAAAGGTTATAAAGGTTTTTTGAAAAGAATTATTTTTTATTTATGGATAAAATCTGTGGGTCTGACTTATAGTCAATGGAGAGGTTGTACGTTGCATCTTATATGTATGGAAGCTATGTCTATTTCTGATTGGGAGATGAAACAAGGAAGACTATTTCTCATGATTTGGCAACTCTTTTTAAATACAATGGAACCTTGGTTTAAGAGCATAATTCGTTCCAGAAAGTATGCTTGTAAACCAAAGTATGCTTGTATATCAAAGCGAGTTTCCCCATAGGAATGAATGGAAACTCACTTTGCTCAAGGCCCAGTCCAGCCCAGCACAAACAAGAGGAAGGATCGCCGATGCACCGCCCAGTCCAGCACAGAAGAGGGAGGATCTTCGGGCACCGGCACCAGCATGTCCTGTGCATTGGTGCTGGTGCCGGTGCCCAATCGGGGTAAGGGATATCGTTTTGGTGCTTGGGGGAGCATGTAAGATCGTAGGGGGGGGACGACTCGAGTGGGGGGGATGTTGGATCGTGGGGAGTGGCACTCATAAATCGAGTCAAACTTGCTTTCCGAAGCGCCGATTTTGTGAATGTTCTGCTCGTCTTGCAAAACACTCGCAAACCGGTGCACTCGTAAACCGAGGTTTGACTGTACATTGACACCTACTGCACAAAGTTGTGTTTTATTGAGTAGATCATAAATAATAATAATAATAATATATATCTATATATATATATATCTATATATACATACACACACACACACACTAGTTTTTAAGCCCGTTACATTAACGGGTGCTAGAATAGATGTGTGTGTGTGTGTCTTTCTCTCTCTCTCTTGGTCGCTTTCTGTCTGTCTGTCTGTCTTACTTTCTGTCTCTCTCTCTCCTCAGCTGTCTACCACCACCCCTTGCCTGCTCCCCCTGTCCAGCAGTAGCCCTCCCTTCATTTTGCCTCCCCCCTGTCCAGCAGCACCTGTCCCCCTTCCTTTGACCTCACCCCTGTCCAGCAGCACCTCTTCCCTGCTCCCCCTGTCCAGCAGTAAGCCTTCTCCCTAACTTTGACCTCCCCCCTTGTCCAGCAGCACCCCTTACCTGATCCCCCTGTCCAGCAGCAGCCCTTCCAGCAGGGAATTTTTACCAGCATGAGACACTTTGCAGCACCCGCACAACACCCTCCAGCCGTTCCTTTAGGCGCCAGCTATCAGGAGTGATAGCGCCACCGCTGCTCAAATGCTGCACGCGCCGACAGCAGGCGCACGCGCCTCAAGCTGCTGTGCACCGCAAATAGAATACGGCCATGGAAGGACACAGCATGCTGTCAGGGATCACATCCTCCTAAGTGCGCATGCGCACTTTTAGGGTTTTATTATAGAGGATATATATATGCAGTCTTGAGAAGGGGAATGGGTAGGAGGGGGTTGGTAGAGGGTACTAGTTTAATAATTTTTCTTTTATTATAATTGTATTTGAAACAAAGTTTATATCATTAATTTATGAATTGTTTAATTTTGTGTTTATACTTATATGTTATTCAACAGAAATCAAAATAATAAATGGTTGAAGAAATATACCCAGATATCTTGAAGATATCCCACAATGGGAGGATGCGCTCCATGATCTGAGGCTTGTCCCTTAGTTAATTTTTTGAAAACTGAAATTAAAGTATTAACTGTGTCTTCAGTCCTTTTTGAACTTTAATGGCTTTTCTGGGTATATTTATACTTATATGTTATACTGTACATGATTGTAGTTATTCATTTATATATTGTAGACTGTATTTATTATTTATCTAATAAAAATGATTTAAATTTTAAAAAACCCAACCAACAAACTGGTTTTAGTATGATGGAATCGTTGCGGTCTACCCCGCTGCTCCTGTCCTTGCACGTGGGAGGGCGGCATCTCATCCAATCAGCGGCCGCCCTGAAGCCCGTCCGAACGGCTCGTGACAGCTCCGGAATTGTGCGAACTCGACAAGGGCAAAGCAAGAGAAAGGACCCACCGGGCGGTCGCGCGAGCCCAACATGCTGCCCCTCTCCTCCTCCGTGCGGCTCCTGAACGGGACCCTGCGCAGCCAGCTGGTCCCGAGGGCGAGCATCACGTCCAAACCCGCCAAGCACGTCCTCACCCCGCTGGTAAGCGACCTCCGGCTCGGTTATATTCTTTGCAAAAGCTCCGAGACCAGAGTTGAAAACGTGACGTTTGAGCGTTAGCCCGAGAGGCGCAGGAGCAGGTGCAGAGACGCGCGTGACAGGAGGGTCTTAATCAGTGGGCGGTTCCTCTTTTGGACCCTCTTAATTCGCGCCGAGGGGTTATTGCTATGCTTCAACTCAAAAGAAATAGTTTCAAAACCTGAAAAAAAAAAAAAAGTTCTTGTGTTAATTAAATGAGTTACAGTTCAGGGTCTTTCTAGTTTGAAGAGCCCAAAGTTTAGCCTCCCTGCAGAACCACTGACCCTTCATTTCTGCTGGGCCACCCCCTAAGCCTTGAGGACCAGGAGCCTTCATTACGCCTGTATATTTCAGGGCTTCCCAGTGACAGCAAAGAAAGTAGTGACAGCTTCACTGATAAATGGGGGGTAAAAGTGCAGAGGCCAGATAAACAGAAATGTTTCATTATAGATCTGCTTAGAACCCTGTTTATAAAAATAAGATCACATGGTTCCTTCTGAAAGGGGAAACTCTTTTTTTTTTTTTTTGCATTTTATAAAATCTTATTATGATTCATTAATTGCCCTTTTGAAATAGAGTTGTATATGAGCTTTGCAAATGCATAGATTATGGTTGGGTTAAAATTTTAATGTCTTAATGTTGAACAGGATAGAGTTTCAAGTGTTGTATTCAATTTTAACAGTTATTTATTGTTACACTTGTCGTAAGATGTAAAATGAATAAAGATTTAGAAATAGAGTTCACTCTAGGACCCTTTTATGAGGAGTGGACATAGAGGTGCTGTTAAGGGGTTTCTATACATTTATTTGTGATGAATACACAGTCCCATATACAGAACAATATGACAATGATCGGAAGGAGATGCTGGCATTTAACCTACCTGTTGAATCAGGGGCTGGCTGCCTGGGCATCTTCTACCTATAAACTCCTTCTACTCTTCCAAGTCAGGGGCAAAGCAGGGAATATAGAAGAAAAGCAGAATCTAGATTGTCCGCTGTTCTGAGCAAACAAGTTTTGGCTGTTTATCTTTATGAATTTCTGTTGTTGGCTTATACCCTTGCTTGCATTTGACAATCTTTTTTTAATGTGCAATATAACACTTTAATGCAGGCAAACACATTCTACATGCATTCATGGGTTAGTTACATCAATTTTACATGCATTAAAAATTTGTTATAATTGAGACTTTTATTAAACAACTAGATGGTCACCTGGCGTTGCCCAGATATTTATTTATCCCAATCTACCGGTATCGATAGACTTGTATTCAGTGATTTTACGCCTGGCAAAATGGGAAATATATGATTGTTTATTTCGTGGACATTTTCATTTTTAGCAGCAAGAATGGCCCTCTGTATGGGCTGAACTTGGACTTAAACGTCATTGGGAGTATCATTATTAATCTCAGGGAGCCCAAAAACTATGGATTAGACACTAATATCTGTTGTTTTCGATTATTTTTTTACGTCACCCCTTTCCCATCCCCACGGTATTTTTTCCCCCAGATAGTAAGTCATATATATATATACCAAGTTTGGTTGAAATCTGTCTATGCGTTTCAGTTATGTTGGAACACACACACACAGATGTATCTGATTTTATATACATGTATATTAGCAATAAGGCATGTTAATGAACCAGATGTGCGCTAATGAATGCAGAGTCCTAATCTTGTCTAAACAATGGCCAAAATTGCATCCCCAGTAATGAGGTGCCCCAAGCAGGAGTTTGGTTTGCTAGTACACACAGCCAGCCCTGGAGAGAGGTGTGAATCTGCTGTTTGCTATATTTGTATTCTGATATATGCTATTATATTTTAAAATGTATTTTGGTGTCATTTTTCCAATGTTGTAACAGCTGTGTAATGTTGCCAGCTCATTTTAGATTTGTGCAACAGAGTTAATCTAGAGACTTTTAATTCTGATTTCCAAATTGCATTCCCTAAGAAAAACAAGGCTACAAGTGGTAATGCCAGGGTCTAGAGCAGCGTCTCTTTCAAACTGTGTGCCACAGCAGAGTGGTGTGCCACCAGAGACTCCAGAATTTTACTTTATTTAAAAAAATTCCCTGCATAAGTATTCACGTCGTGAACGCAAGAGTCTGTCAATGTTGTATCTGTGTGTGCAAGGATACAACCGACCAGACAAGCATCATTCTTTTTTTACAATTACCCCTACACTGCGTATAGAACTTTAAATAAATAACTCTCAAATTTAATTTTTTGTTGGTTTTGCAATTTTATAATTTCAGTCTTAAGTGCCGTGAAAAACATTTGCTCCATTTAGTGTACCGAAGCTAAAAAAATAAGTTTGAAAGACACAGGTCTAGAGCAACCCTAGTTGTTTCCATGAGAGGTGCCTGTTCTCTGCTGTGTATGAAAGAGACCCCAGTGCAGAGAAACACAGAGAGATGTTGTAAACAGTTTAAAACAGCTAAGATTTGTACATTGCTACAGATGTTTCACCCCCTCTATCAGATGTCCAACTGCTTATAAGAGAAGCTTGAACAATTCTGCTTTTGTTTTTGGAGAGTGTCTGAGGCCATTTCTCTTTCCTGAAGCCTCACGTAGCAGGAAGAGGCAGATGAGGTTATAAGTTACAAGCACATTTGCTCTATCGGACAGCGGCCTCCTGTGTAATATGTACCTGCTGTAATACAGACCAATGCCCTTTCTCAATGGCTCAAAGGTCATTGCTGTGCAGGTTCTGGCAAAGAAGGGCAAGAGAGGATATGAATGAAACATTTAGCAGTCGGCATTTTTAAAAGGCCACCATGGATTTTCTGTGCTGAAATCAAACAAGAATAGGCAGAAAAAAATATCCTTGAAGAAATATTCCTTGTGGCCCAATCTTAGGTAGAATAATTAATAACCAAACAACTATATAGTAATGAAAATGAGACCGAAAATATTTTTAGTTATCAGGGTTGGAAGCCTCAGAATTTGGAGCTATTTTTACCCTATTAGGGTTATTCAGTGGGGACTATCCACATGCTTCTACTTAATGTCACAGGCTGCAACCCGCCCTACTCTCACTAACCTTTAATTTAACAATCACTTCATTTTTTTATTCTCAAAATTCCTTTATACCTTTAAAATTAAAGTTTAGATGATCAAGCAAATCAATAATTTATGACTTCTTAATACAGCTTCAACTTAGCTGTTTAAAAACAATCCTTCTCATTTCAGAACCCAGAATCAGCAGACTAGTGCAAGCAAAAATTATAAAACATTTTAGATAATCATTTCTTAGCACTTTAGTATTTTTTAGACCTTGCTGTTATTAAATTCTCTGACGCAGCAGGGGTGGTGTTTTGCCCCGCGAAACACTGGCTGCGTCTGATGAGCACAAGTGGCTAGTAGTACCCTGTTTCCCCAAAAATACGCCCTAGCATGATTTTTAAAGATGCTCCTAATACAAGCCCTAGTTAATATTGACCCCTGAAGCCCCCTCCCCACAAATGTTCTTGACGCTCCCTGACTCCATCCCTGACTAGAGCTGCCTGATTTGCTGAAAAAAAAATCAGACCTGTCAATTCAGCAACCCCCCACCCCTGCTGCTTTAGGAGGCCTCGGAGCGGAGGTATGTCAGCCTCACGGTGGGAGGGTCGGTGAGGTTCTGCTGCAAAAGGGGATGGGTGAGAGGAGAGGAAGTTGAAGCTTTGTGCACCACTCTGCCGCTGCAGGAAGAGAGTAGGGAAACCGATCAGGAGGCAGGAGCGCGGAAAGCGTGCTGGACCGCTGGGATTAAAAAAAAGGGGTATGTTAAAAAAAAAAAAAATTTGCTCCTTAAGATGCACCTTTATTTCCACCCACTTTTTTGGGGAAAAAAGTGCATCTTTTAGAGAAAAAAAATATGGTATTTGCTGGATATTGAGGAAGAAATTACATAGCTGGTGTACACAAGTGCAAGAAGTTTGTTAGGAAGGCAAAAGGTGGATTTCACCAGAGACACATTTCTATGGAAAACCCAGATGCATGAACTGCAGGGCTATGAAAGGGATGTCAGCCTTGAAGTGAGTAATGCAACAAAAATTTTATGCAATCCATTTAACATCTGTAACCCCTGGATTACCTAGTGGGAGGAGGGGATAGAGAATGAGTTAATGGATAGGAGGACAAAAGGGAAAAGCTGTACTAAATGGATTCAAATGTTTCCATGCGTGTGTAGATGCCTAATAGTTAGCCACTGGCAAGGTATCGCAAATCTTCAGAATCACATTTATCAGGGTAGGAAAATTATTGAATGAAAAATCTCCCTGCAGAGTATATTTTGTCTTTTATAATTAAATACTGTATCCGTTCATTGTCTGTTCATCTGATTTATCCCAGAATACTTAATGGCAGCAAACTGCTCTCATCACTAAAAACTGTTAGTCTTCCCAGTTAATAAGAACATAAGAATAGCCTTACTGGGTCAGATCAATGGTCACAAGTACCTGGCAAAAACCCAAATAGTAGCAGCATTCCATACCACCGATCCAGGGCAAGCAGACAATGGACTTTTCCAAACCTTACATTAACCGCTCTCACCACATCCTCTGGCAATGCATTCCAGAGCTTAATCTACCCAGTTCCTCAGCCATAGACTACATTTTAGGAAGATCAAAAATATGGGTACTAAACCAACTACAAGAGTTCCCAAATCTCCCTGTAGGGGAGACAGTCCTGCTGTTTTTAAGTGAGAAGACCTATTTACTTCTTCTACTATTTTAATTCACATGTGATTCTCTTTCTCCTCCTTAGGAACAAGCAATTGGTCTGGGTGCAATGTTCCTAACCTTCTTGGTACCATCAGGCTGGATACTGGCTCACCTGGAGGACTACAAGCACAAACCACATGAGTAAAGAAAGTAGCGGCTTTCACTTTTACCGTATGAAAGCAGCACCCAGGAAACACCAAGAGAATTGAAAGCTGCCACTTACCTGGAATTTATAAATAAAGTATAATAAAACTCTTTATTGCCTCAATACTTAAAATGTTCATGAAGGTAAATCAAGTGTGTATTTATAAGATCATATAAATTTTTCTGATACACTTGTTGTAATATGAAAAAATGAATAAAGAAATTATATATATATAAAACTCTTTATTGCTTTCCAATGCCTTTCTCAAAGTCATAAAAGTTTTCAGTGAAGTTATGTATTGTTTAAACTATAACCTTTTCTTTTTTTTTTTTGTTTAAACACACTTATTGAAAATCTGAATGCAACTCACTATCCATCAAACAAACACATAAAAAATTTTGTTAAAGATACACATTTCCATGCCCCCAAATTATGTGATAAATACAAAGGAATCCTGTGTGGAAGGAGTGAACCAAACACACTTAGCAGTGTTTAGATGGCAATTCGAGTAACTGGGAAGCAAAATCAGTACTGAGCAGACTGGGCTGGACAGATTTAGATGTGCTGGAGTGGGGCTTTGACAGCTGAAAAGCAAGGCTATAGTTGAGCAGACTTCTATGGCCTATGTAAACCACTTTGGTTGTACCTTGGAAAACGGGGAAGGGGTAAAACGTGGACCTCACGGATCTAAAAGCGCACGTCCTTAAAAATCTGAGGTCTGTGCATTGACAAGCCCGCCTTTTAGCTTGTTTTACCCAGACCCTTATTCCACCGCTTTCCGTGCAGCTTAGGCCCCCGGCTCTACCTTCCCTAATGGCTAAGGAGGGAGGAAGCACACCGTGGCTTTTGCTAATTAGCCCCCGCGATATGACACTGGATGGCAAATAGCTGAGTTTGGGGGGGTTTAAAAAAATATGTGCAAAGGTCTGCAGTGCATCTGACCTCGCGGACCTCATGGATCTGAACTGCACAATGCACATCCTTAAAAATCTGAGGTCCGCGCCACTTTTAATCTCTGGCTCTGACAGACCTCTATGACATTTTAGTCGCTGATGGATCCTAATGCTTTTCTATGCTGAGACTAAAAGTGGCACCGACCTCAAGGCTAAAGTTTTGCCGCTAGACTCAGCATAGGGAGGGAAAAGCATTAGGATCCATCAGCGACTAAAATGTCATAGAGGTCTGTCAGAGCCAGAGACTAAAAGTGGTGCGGACCTCAGATTTTTAAGGATGTGCGGTTTTAGATCCGTTTTACCCCTTCCCTGGAAAACGGTATATCAAGATCTAATAACATTTTACTGCACATCACTGAAGTCTGATTCTAAGTTCCAGACTACAGTGTGGCCATACTTATAAGCAAGAACTTAGACACAATGAAAAACACAGCATTCTGTAAAACCAGTTTATTAGCCTGTATTGACACTATATGTATATTATACTTACAGAAACAAGCAAATAACCATACTGGAAAGAACAATATTAATATACTGCAAATTCAAGGTGGATGAGGAAGAGAGGGCCAAACCGCTCTTCTAACAGCTTCTGAACAACTTCTGGAGGAGTAGAGTACACAATGCTGCAGTGACAATCGGCAACTTTCAGCTCTAGAACCAAACTAATGTGGAATAATCTCTTCCAGGACTCCAGGGTCATCACCACTGTCCCAAAGCGGGATATAGCCAGCAGTGTTAAAGCCAGAGAGAGCACTTGTTCCAAAATGCATATTATCCTCACCCACTTATCAAATGCAGCAGATACAGCAGCTTGTACAGTGCCCCCAACTGCTTCAGGGAGAATGCTGATCCAAGAACAGCAGTGCAAAGCGCTCTAGGTCAGGATGTCGTGAGCCTGGTGTTCCACTAGCATCTCCATGCTTTTCACATCTGTGCACCAGAACTCCAGCCGGTCCTTCATGCCTTTAATCTACAAAAGATAATGGGAGTTCTTAGTTACAGAGGAGTTTCTGATCTGAGAGCTGCAAATGCTCCCATGCTAACCATAATGCCAGTCTCCTGTCCTTACTTAAATTATTAACAGAAGTGACAGCACCTCTAGAATTTGGCCAGGAACAGGTCATTAAAGACTTTAGCAAGGGCAGTTTCCGTAGAATGGAGAAGGCAAAAGCCCAATTGAAGCAGGTCGAGAATATAATGAGAAGGAAGTCCAGGCAACAGCGATGAACAGCATGTTTGAGTAGTTTGGTTAGGAAGGAGAGGAGGGAGATGGGGCGATTAGTTGGAGGGAGATACGGGATCTAGTGAGGGTTTTTTGAGGAGATGTGTAACTATGGCATGCTTGAAGACATGTTGCATTGGAGAGTGAAAGGTTGAGGATGGGACAGATGGCTCCAAGAGTAGGCAAGTAGGAATCGGATCAGAGGAACAGGCAGTGGGTTTGGAGGAGGATAGAAGGTAATCAGTTGCCGCTTCCATGACTTCAGAAAAGGTGGTAAGGGTCATTGAAGGGAGGTTGGCAGAGTGGACAACTTGAAGGGGTGGAGGGGGAGGTGACTTGGTTGAGATTTCAAGGTGGATCTTGTGACTCTTGTTGTGGAAGAACTCTGCCATCATCTGGGGGGAGAGTGGAGGGAATAGGAGGTAGAGATTATTTGAATAGAGAGCTAAGTGTGGCAAAGAGACAGTGAGGGTTGGCACTGAAGAATTAGTTAAATGCTGTAGTATTCTTGTTTGGCAAACGAGAGGGTAAATTGGAAGGATGTCAGCATGAATTTGAAATTTGTGAAGTCAGCATCTGTGCGGGATTTAAGCCAAGACGTTCAAGCAGCTTGGGCACAGGTAACGTATTTTGGGGATCAACCAGAGCTGGAATTTGGCATGTCTTAAAGGGTATGAAATGGAAATGGGAGGGGCAAGGGTATCACTTGAAGTAGAGAGAATGGAGTTATAAGAGAGGACAGCTTCATTGGCAGACTTGTGTGACATAGCAGAATGCAGTGCTTTATTACCTGCTGTAGATCCAAGACGCGTGGTTGAACCCATGTCATGTGCACTTTTTTATCCACTTCATCAATGCTGCCCTTCACCAGCCCCACTGAAAGAGCTTTCATCACCAAGAGCTCCACCTGAACCAGCAGGGAAGAGAGGACAAAATGCAGATTTATTAACATACCTTAAAGCTTGCATGTCATCTTATAGAAAGACAGATAAATCTGCTGGCTGGGTTGGAGGGCATTGTGGCAAGCCATTGTGACATCACTGAAGAGGTTGGCTTTTATTGGTGGAAAGAGGCATTATGACATCATAATCTCAGCTCTGTTTCCCAAAGACTGAAACTCTTCACACTACTACTATTAATTATTTCTATAGCGCTACCAGATGTATGCAGCGCTGTACAGAGTCACAAAGAAGAAGAGCTTCTCGAAAGAACTTATAATCTAAACAGCCATGACAAGGCAAACAGGATGTCATGGATATCGTTAAGAGGAACGGTTAATCAGCTGGCTGGGTTGGAGGGCAAATGAGTAGGGTTAAGGATTGAAAACTATATCAAAAAGATGGGGTTTTAGTCTGCTTTTAAACAAGGAAGGGGCTTGATGGACAAACTCGGATAATTTATTCCAGGCATAGGGGGCAGCTAGATGAAAGGAACAAAGTCTGGAATTGGCAGCGGAGGAGAAGGGTAACGCTAAGAGTGACTTATCTGAGGAGGTATATAAGGAGAGATATTGAGGGGCAGCAGAATGAACACACTTGTAGATAGGGAGCCAGTGAAGTGACTTAAGGAGAGGGTGACATGAGTGTAGTGAGGTTGGTAGAAGATGCTAGTCCTATATCTTCAGCAGAAAATAGGTCCCCTGCTTGTGGAACGAGTGTGCGTCATTTCTCTCACCTTCCCTTTCTCCTCTCAGTGCTGATGCTTGCTACGACTGGCACAAAAAACTCACATCATTAATGGTAACTTGGGCGCTCTTTGCAATCTCTTCAAAGGTCAGCTGCCTGTGGTTGGCTGGACGTGTGAAGGTCATCTGAATCAGAGAAGACAGAAGTCATGCACAACAAACCAGGAGTCATCAAAGCTAACAGGAAGAGGAGAAAGAAAAATACAGAGTCCTCAAATGTATTGCACATCTCTTAATCCTAACAAATACAGATATAGATAGAAGTGAGACTATATAAACCGTATATAGCTTTATCTTAAACTCTTTTAATAGGTCATTGGATGTGCTTTCCACATTTGATCACTTTTAATCAACGGAAATGTGTGCACAGCTTAGGCAACGATTTCATGAATTTTAGTCGTTACCTCATTGACCCAATTTTCAGCACATTATTTATTTGATTCTTTTCTGTGTTTTATATACACGCTTTCATACTACATTTTATTATTAAATATCAAAAATTTTCATAGATATACTAAAAAGCAATCTTGCGCACTATGTCAGCTGGGAACTG